>NC_072437.2:87861944-88518888 GCF_028878055.3 Symphalangus syndactylus | reverse complement strand
AGGCCTCAGAAATAACACCAACATATACAACCATCTGATCTTTGACAAACTTGACAAAAACAAGAAATGGGGAAAGGATTCCCTATCTAATAAGTGGTGCTGGGAAAACTGGCTAGCCATATGTAGAAAGCTGAAACTGGATCCCTTCCTTACACCTTATACAATAATTAACACAAGATGGATTAAAGACTTAAATATTAGACCTAAAACCATAAAAACCCTAGAAGAAAACCTAGGCAATACTATTCAGGACATAGCTATGGGCAAGAACTTCTTGACTAAAACACCAAAAGCAATGGCAAGAAAAGCTAAAATAGACAAATGGAATCTAATGAAACGAAAGAGCTTCTGCACAGCAAAAGAAACTACCATCAGAACGAACAGGCAACCTACAGAATGGGAGAAAATTTTTGCAATCTACCCATCTGACAAAGGGCTAATATCCAGAATCTACAAAGAACTTAAACAAATTTACAACAAAATAATCAAATGATCTCATCAAAAAATGGGCAAAGGATATGAACAGACACTTCTCAAAAGAAGACATTTATGCAGCCAACAGACACACGAAAAAATCACTGGTCATCAGAGAAATGCAAATCAAAACCACAATGAGATACCATCTCACACCAGTTAGAATGGCAATCATTTAAAAGTCAGGAAACAACAGGTGCTGGAGAGGATGTGGAGAAATAGGAACGCTTTTACACTGTCGGTGGGAAAGTAAACTAGTTCAGCCATTGTGGAAGATGGTGTGGTGATTCCTCAAGGATCTAGTACTAGATATACCATTTGACCCATCGGTCCCATTACTGGGTATATACCCAAAGGTTTATAAATCATACTGCTATAAAGACGCAAGCACATGTATGTTTGTTGTGGCACTATTCACAATAGCAAAGACTTGGAACCAACCCAAATGTCCATAAATGATAGACTGGATTAAGAAAATGTGGCACATATATACCATGGACTACTATGCAGCCATAAACAGGGATGAATTTACGTCCTTTGTAGGGACATGGATGAAGCTGGAAACCATTATTCTGAGCAAACTATTGCAAGGACAGAAAACCAAACACCACACGTTCTCACTCATAGGTGGGAATTGAACAATGAGAACACTTGGACATAAGGCGGGGAACATCACACACCGAGGCCTGTCGTGGGGTGGGGGGAGGGGGGAGGGATAGCATTAGAAGAAATACCTAATGTAAACGACAAGTTAATGGGTGCAGTACACCAACATGGCACATGTATACCTATGTAACAAATCTGCACATTGTGCACACGTACCCTAGAACTTAAAGTATAATAAAAAAAATCATGAATGAAAAAAATACCAACTTGAAATTCTATACAGAGCAAATATATACATATATATGTATATATGTGTATGTACACACACACATACATAATTTAGATAGATAAAAGCTGAGAGGATTTGTTGCCAGCAGACCCATATTACCGGAACGCCTCACAGATGTTCTTTGGCTGAAGAAAAATAATACCAAATGAAAATTCAGAGCTACAGGAAGAAAGGATAAACATTAAAAATGGTAAATATTTGGGTACATATAGAAGAAATATTGGACTTGGTTAAAATTAGCATCTATTCTTCAAAACACACCACTAGGAAAACAAAAGCAAGTCACAGAATGGCAGAAGTGTTTGTCCCGTGGGACTGCTGACATGGTTCTCACTGCTGCCACCCTGGAGGGATTGGCTGGGACTACTGCTAGAGAACAGCCAGAAGAAAGCATCACGGAGGCTTGACCTTCAGGAGCTCCCTTTCCCACTATTCAAGCCAGGGCGAAGGGGTGTCTCCTGGAGCTTTCTGTGTGCATGCTGGTCCTGGTCTTACTTCCAGGTTTCTGGCTGCCTTGAGTCTATGCTGGGGGACACTGGAGGAAAAGTGGGAAGCTCACCACCTATTTGGTGATGCCTTGAATTCTAGTCCTATTTCCCAATTTCTGGAGTCCTACAATAGCTGTCCCAGGTGCTAGAGCTCCACTGGGGAAGACAGACACAGGGTTCGGTGTGCTTCTCCCTCTTGAACCATGGTCCCATGAACTAAGTCTTGAGCATGGTAAGCCTGAGCTTACCATGGACATCCAGGTGGAAATGCATGTCTGGAATTTTGAAACGAGCTCTGGGCTAGAAATAAACATTTCAGCCTTCAATGTATAGATGTTGTTCTCATTTACAGAAGTGGATGAGAGTCATCAGGGATAGTGTGTAGGATAACAGAAATGGACTGTGAATAGAACCCTGGAAACCGCAACGTCTAAGTAGCGGGCAAAGGAAAAGGAGCCAATGATGAGAGTTCAGACAGGCAGAGGAAAAACCAGGACACAGACCCAGGGGAGACAAGTCTCCACGCCAGCTGTCTTCTGGCTGTGCACACCAGTGTCGCTCTGTGTGTTTGGCCAGCATTTCCCAGGGTTCTGTCTGTACAGCACCTGTATCAGAAACACTGGCAGGGGCGGGGGGTCGGGGGGTGGGATGTCAAGTGCGTCGAGTCTTAGGCCATGCTCCAAACTTCTTTAATTACAGGCATAAGTGGTGGGGCCTGCCTGCCTGAGTTTAAACTAGCTGTGCAGGGATTTCTCATGAACAGTTGGAAAGCCACTTCCCTAGGCCTAGGGAATGTAGGGACTCCTGAGCCTGTCACCAGCATAAAGAGAAGGTGCTGAACAGAGGGAAAAGTAAGAGAAGAGGAGGAGAAAGGAGTGATGACGAGGGAAAGAGAGAGATTCCCAAAGTTTGGTAAGTGGTGTGGAAAGAGAAAGAAGAGGAAGGGGAGATTAAGAGGAGGAGAAGGAAGAGAAGGAAGACAAGGAAAGAGACCCTTTATTCTCTTATTCTCATTACTTCAAAGCAGACATACTAGGAGTAGCTGAATCTTGGGTTCATCTTCCATGTTTGCAGTCTGCTAAGAGCCCAGCATGAGCCTGCAGGGCTCCAGGCTGGGTGAGGAGACAAGGAGATGGGTGGAGTGCAGCCACTGCAGCTGTGCTGAACATGATGCTGAACGTGATGGGAGTGAGCAATTTGGGCTGACACTATCCTTCTTTAAAAAGCATCCAATGCTCAGTGAGCCCTGTTGCTTTTACATGACTCAATCAACACAGGTTAATTGGTACATTTTGTGCCAAATCCAGTAGTCATGTTTTATGCTGTGTTGCTCTAGCCAGGCAACATCTGTTTGGAAGGCGAATGAAACTTGCTGAGGCAAAGCTACACACATCCTTTTCTCTCCACCCCACCCCCAACCCTCCTACTAAAGAGTACATTTAAGAAATCTTTTTAAAAAGTCCAAAAGCTAATGTCAAGTAGAAACCACATTAGATGAAATGGGAATTCATCACTAAAAGTGCTTAGAGAAAAAGCATTCGACCCCTTTTGAGCCTCCAAATAATCCACGCAATGCAAGTTGTCTTGGCCTTCACTTGCTGTCTTCTCAACCTTGGTTCTTTCCTGTGAGTGCCTCCACAACAATGGCCATGTCTCCTTCATCTTCATGTTGCTGGCTGCCAGTACAGCGCCTGGCACACATGAGGGGTTCAAAACTTTTGCTGAACTAAGCTTAACTTTCATTCTAGTGTCATTTTAACATGTCTGTGTTCTCGGTGTCTTCTACATTTCTTCTTTCCTCCTTCACATTTCTCCTGGTCTTCTTCTTTTCTATCTGTTTATTTTATTCTCTTCTTCTTTGCCCTTTCTGTCTTTTACTCTTCTCTCCCCCAGGGCCTGATTATTGCCAGAAGAGGACCAAGCTGGGAACCAGAATATGGAGAAAGCAAATTCTTCTAGCCTCTTCCTAACTTCCCTCCCTCCTCTTCTTTCTCCTTCCTCCTCTTCTTTCTCCTTCCTCATTTTCCCTTCCCTTGTCTTCTTCCATTTATCTTCCTTTTTCCTTCCCCTGTCTGCACCCTTCAGGCTTCGCTTTCTAAAGTCCTCCATGTAGAAACATCTTATTAATGTGAAGGATGCAGTACTATTCAAGTCATTGGAGTAAAAGCTATTTTTCATTTCCTAATAATACCCTGTCTTTAGTGATTCTTAATTTTGAATAAATTCTCCTCTACATCACAAACACAAATTCATTCTAAGGTGCAACATGGCAGTGGCTCATGCCTGTAATCTCAGCATTTTGGGAGGCCGAGATGGGTGGATCACCTGAGGTCAGGAGTTAGAGACCAGCCTGGCCAACAAGGTGAAACCCTGTTTCTACTAAAAATACAAAAATTTACCAGGCATGATGGTGCGTGCCTGTAATCCCAGCTACTTTGGAGGCTGTGGCAGAAGAATTGCTTGAACACAGGATGCAGAAGTTGCAGTGAGCTGAGCTTGCCCCACTGCACTCCAGCCTGGACAACAGAGTGAGACTGTCTCAAACAAAACAAAACAAAACCAAAAAACACGAAAAAGGTGCAACATGACCCATTTAACATACTTCATTCTTCAGTATTCTTAATTAGTGAACACTCTAACTTTATGGATAATTACTATATCTTCATCAGCATTTCATGGACTATCTGACGGAGTGAGCACTCAAGGGATTTGACTCAAGTTCCCTGAACAAGCTAAATGGAATAGTACACTGCCCCTTCATCTCCAAGACAACCCATTGTGTTAATTTGTTCGATCTTCTATGAACGATGATCAAATGCTTATGAATAACAACTGTGCCAGAAATGACTAAGATTAGAGGTTCATAGATAAGTGTTTTAAGAAACACTTAAAGACTCTGAACTTATTTAATTCCATTATTCTTTTGACTCACTGCGTTCTCATTGGTAGTTCACAGCTTTCTATATATCCTGGGTCCTTTGGCCATCCAGAGGTTTTGTTCTTTGAAAGTTAACGACTCCTGGAAATGAGAGGAAGAAATCAAAACTTCAGACCAGTTCAGAAAAGATGAGCTTCTGGTGGAACTATATTATTTTTCAGGAAGAAATAATATAGGAGTGGAAGAAGGAAACCAACACTGTTGAACTCCTTTTATGGAGTTCACAGAAGCAACTATGAATGATTATATGTTATGATGCAACTTTAATGTGTTAACTCTTTTAATTCTCACAAAACACTGTAAAGGAGGAATTATTATATTATAGATGAAGGAATGGAGACTCAGAGGGGTGAGTGGACTTGCTCAAGGTCACAGAGCGCAACAGTGGTGAAACCAGGATTCAAACCCAGGTCTGGCCAAGTCCAAAGCCCATGTGTGTTCTAGTGCAGTCTACCTGCAGTGCCTTAAACGCAGTGCGGGACTATAAACACAGCCTTTCTGCCCGTCTCTTCTCTAATACTGTCTCTATTTTGTTTCATCAGTAACAGCACCTCCCATTTTATGGTGCTTTACAGACATTGATCAGGTGTTTTCACAGGCATTGTCTCACTTAGTCCCCACAGCAATCCTGGGAAGTATTAGTGTTACTGTTTGCAGTTTACAGATGTGGAAACTGGGATCTGGAGTGATGATGGGGTTGGCTTCTGGTCAGACAGCAAGTCAGTGATGGGGCTGATTCTGAAAGGAAGATGGGGCTGGGCCAGGTCACTGGGAAGCCTGCAGGGCAGATCCGGGAGCTAGGATTGGTAAAAGGTCAAAAGGGTCAGGGCAGGAAGGGCAGTATGGCTTGCTAAGTATTTAATTCAGAGGTGAATTCCATTTTCTGTGAATTGCAGAATTTTCTGATAGTTCTGTTTCCCATTTTGCTGTTTAGGGCACTTACATGATCTCCCTAACTCCTGACTCTGAACATTCTTGCTTCACCCAGGGTCTTGCGCTTTTCTTGCTATGTTCATCTTCTTAAAGCATGGTTCATTTTCTTCTTCCATCTGCACAGGCTTGATTTCTGATGCAGGCCCTCACCATGTCTTACTTGAATAACTGCAGAGCAGTCTTCTGATAGGGCTTCCTGTCTTCAGCCAGCTCCCCTGCCCTGCTGTTCACACTAGACTGATTTTCCTAAAATGCAAATGTGATCATAGTTCTCTGCTTTACATTTGTTAGTGGTTCCCAATCTCTTTTAGGACTAGATCCAGCCTCCTTATTACAATGAATGGGATCCTTCATAACTCGAGCCCTCCCCAACCTCCCCAGGACATCAGTGCCACAGCAGTGCCAAGCTGCTGCTTGATCTCACACCCCTCTGCGTCTCACACATCACTGTCCCTCTGCCTGCAGCTGGTGATCTCTCCTGCTCTCCTTTAATTAACTGCCAGGCAGCTGCCTTCCCACCTCTCTGGTGTTGTCGTCTCCTTTCCTAAAGACCCAAGCAGACCTAGGGCTCCCATTACATATGCACTTGTGGGTCTGCAGGGCGCTCTCTCTCTCCACCAGTTGGAGGCACACTGGTGGGAAGAACTTTATCTTTTCACCTGTGATTCTTTCGCTCCCTGCAACATCCTTTCCTGGATGCAGATCTTTCCTGGATGCAGAGGGACTTTTTGTAATCACGGGGAGGCAGCTGCTGCTTTTTTTTTTTTTTTTTTTTTCAGCACAGTAAAGGGTAGGAGATTAACCTCTTCAGTGTGAGAGTGTGTTTTTGTTGTTTTTCTGTTTTGTTTTGTGGGGTGGCCTGGGGTAGGGAGAGTTCCATTCTTAAACCACCTTGGTGGCATCTTCCCCTTTAATCCCTGCCTTCAAGATGTATACAGCTTCTTGCTTTCTCCTCCATTTAATGTGTTGACACTCATAAAAGTTGTGAAAAGAATGCAAGCTTCCATCAAGTTCAAAGTTATTAGATTTAGATGAAAAAGACATTTGTGGGCCTTGAGAGGCAAAGAAATGCCACCCATAATAGTGAGGCAGCAGCCAGGATAGGTTCCGATCTGGGCTTTACCCTGTCCCGTGAGCACAGCAGGGATATGAGCTGTCTAGATTCTGAGAATGATGAGTCTGTATTTTAATTATAATGCTCCAGGAGTAGGCATTAATTCATACAGTCAGCATCCTGGCTAAAATCCCTGCTTGTGATAGTCGTAATCCCCAAACATTGCATAGTCAGAAACCCTGGGAAGACACAGAACTAAACATATAAGTCTTTTAGAGAATCAAAACTGTATCACTGATACTTTCTTTTTTTTTTTTTTGAGACGAGTCTCGCACTGTCACCCAGGCTGGAGTGCAGTGGCGCAATCTTGGCTCACTGCAACCTCTGCCTCCCGGGTTCAAGCAATTCTCTGCCTCAGCCTCCTGAGTGGCTGGGATTACAGGCGCCTACCACCACGCCTGGCTAATTTTTTTTGTATTTTTAGTAGAGATGGGGTTTCACCATCTTGGCCAGGCAGGTCTTGAACTCCTGACCTTGTGATCCACCCACCTCGGCCTCCCAAAGTGCTGGGATTACAGGCGTGAGCCACTGTGCCTGGCACAATATTTTCAAGTTAAGAATCTCTACTTATTTGGAATATTTCATTAATGTTTTAAAGAAATTGCCTATTAGAATAACAGATCTGCTTTTAAATGCCCACTTCAGAGGCATAATTGAATACTTTTTGATTTAGACTTGTGGTTTTAGATGAAACTTTAATGTGTCAAAGAGAATTCAGCCTCACCAGATGCCTCTGGCAGTCAGATTCGGGCCCATGACTCATTTGGGGCAATGAAAACTTGCGGTACTTCCAAGCAGAAGCAGTCAACAGCAGGCATGTCTCTTCCATCTCTCCTTTCCTTGTGAAAGGACCTGGTTGGTGCGGGCATTGGATGGGAGAGGCCATGTGATCCACACTGTATTTGCCTGAAGGAGAAACACACCTGGATCACGTTTTGAGAGAGCACGAAAGACTGAATTGTCCACTAGGGATCCCACATGTCCTTGCCCCAACAGCTGGGCTTCCTCCTCCCTCTTTTTTTTTGCACATGACCTTAGCCCCTAACTGTTCCACTCCATCCCTTTTGATAAAATTCAGATCACTCAAACCATCACTGCTAATTCACTAAAACAATTCCTCCCCCTTCTCAAACTCTTTTGATAAACCACTGCTGCTGATGGCTGAACTTCAGCTGACACCTTCTTGCTAAAGCCCTATAAAACATTCTGCCCTCCTTCCCCAAGTTAGAACTCCCCTTTGGATCCTTCTCATGCCGGGCATTTTTGAATAAAAGCTGATATGAATGGTGCTCTGGTTGATTTTTCCCGAGAAAGGACGGGATCCCCAGTGGACAATTCAGTCTTTCATGGTCTCTCACAACACAATCCAGGTGTGTTTCTCCTTCAGGCAAATACAGTGTGGACCACACGGCCTCCCCCATCCAGTGGCTGCACCATCCAGGTCACTTTCACAAGAAAAGGAGAGATGGAGGAGACATGCTGTTCTTGACTGCTTCTGCTTGGAAATACCACAAATTTTAATTGCCCCAAATGAATCATAGGCCCCACTCTGACTGCCAGGGGTATCTGATGAGGCTAAATTCTCTTTGACACTTTAAGCCATCAAGATTTCAGGCTTCTTTGCTGTCATACCATAGCCTAACTTATACTGGCTAATGTATTTACTAAATTTATAAACAATATATGAACATTTTCTTAAATTTAAGATTCATCACATTTAGAAATTTGCTTGATTAAATTTTCAGTAAATACTTACATGCATGGGAAGTTTTACTATTAGAAAATTGGGCCAGGCACAGTGGCTCATGCCTGTAATCCCAACACTTGGGAAGCCACGGCAGAAGGATCACTTGAGGCCAGGAGTTTGAGACCAGCCTGGTCAACATAGCGAGACCCTCATCTCTACAAAAAATACAAAAGTTAGCCGGGCATGGTGGCACATTCTTGCAATCCTAGCTACTTGTGAGGCTGAGGCAGGAGGATTGCTTGAGCCCATGAGTTTGAGGCTGCTGAGAACTATGATCATGCCAGTGCACTCCAGCCTGGGCAACAGAGTGAGACCCTGTCCCTGCCCTCCCATTGCCCCCACCTCCCACCAAAAAAATGAATACTGAAGTGCTTAAAAGTACTTATATTTGTAAGCGTAATTGAAAGTATTCAAAGATGTTTAATTAGCTTGCTTTATAAAATGAGACCAAATATTATTCAAGGGATCCTTAACGTGATTGCTAAAATTTGCCAGAAGTTTTTATTTTACAAGTAAAATAGGATTTATAAGAGGAGCACAAAAGCCTAAACATGAATTGCATTTTTAAATATGGAACTTGAATAAATCTAACATTGCTGTCTAAAACCCAGACCAAACCCCTGAATGATCTTTTCTATGCATAAAGTGTATACTCAAGAATATGTAAAAGACCTCGTATTTAGCAATTTGCTATGGAACCAGGTAGAGCTGACACTGACTGATGAGCTACATGGGGGGTCACTATCCAAAGAATAGTAGGATCTCAGAAGGAAGGGTCCAAAGGATGGAAGGTGGCTGGCAGAGGGAAGAGAGAATTTGTAGGACTGGGCTCAAGGAGAGAAGTTCTTGCTGTGGAGGGGTGGCCAAAGAATGTACGTGGAGATCCAGGGTAACTCAGAGAAGTCACAGAAGCCCCCTGAGTTCTTAGCACACTGAGAATCTAAAATAGGTTTAGTATTTCCCTCACGGGTCACTTCCTCTGCTGGGTCACTTCCTCCACTGACTCCTTCCTGGTGTTTTTCCAGGGAAAGAATGGATCTAAGAGAGTGACACTGGGGGCCACCTGACCAGCTGAATAAGAAGGCTACTATCACTACTGTGCCCTTCTGCCCTGACCTCTTCATGATAAGGGCTAAATAAGAATAAGCCCTTACATGTGCATAGGACTTTAGAATGTACAAAGTGCTTCATAAAACTCTCAAAACTTATTCATTTAACTTTCACTATAGACCTCTGAAGTCTTTATTTCTGCCACACATTTAGTTTCATCCCTAGTTTACACACATGGAATCAAAATCTCATAAACTTCTAAATCTGTGGGAGGCCTAAGAGATCACTGGGATCAAGCCATTCTTTCAGTAGATGAAGGAACCAAGACCCATAATAGTTAAGGGATTTTACTGAAGCCATACAGCTAGTATGTACGTCAGTCAGATATTTTTGTGTTTGTTTCTTTGTTCCTTCCAGACATCTCTAAATGAAGCTGACAGACTGGGCTTAAAATGGAAAAGATGTATATGGGGGGAGTGGAAAAGGAGGTTACAAAGATGAGGAATAAATCGACCTTTGTCTAAGGGAATGTGTTTGCAAATTGGATGAACTAGTATGAAATGAATTTTCAAAGGAATTCAGATTTTCTTGTGGTAGCTAATGATGCTCATCATCACTGGCCATCAGAGAAATGCAAATCAAAACCACAATGAGATACCATGTCACACCAGTTAGAATGGCAATCATTAAAAAGTCAGGAAACAACAGGTGCTGGAGAGGATGTGGAGAAATAGGAACACTTTTACACTGTTGGTGGGACTCTAAACTACTTCAACCATTGTGGAAGTCAGGGTGGCGATTCCTCAGGGATCTAGAGCTAGAAATACCATTTGACCCAGTCATCCCATTACTGGGTATATACCCAAAGGACTATAAATCATGCTGCTATAAAGACACATGCACACATATGTTTACTGCGGCACTATTCACAATAGCAAAGACTTAGAACCAACCCAAATGTCCAACAACGATAGACTGGATTAAGAAAATGTGGCACATATACACCATGGAATATTATGCAGCCATAAAAAATGATGAGTTCATGTTCTTTGTAGGGACATGGATGAAACTGGAAACCATCATTCGCAGCAAACTATCACAAGGACAAAAAACCAAACACCGCATGTTCTCACTCATAGGTGGGAAATGAACAAGGAGAACACATGGACACAGGTAGGGGAACATCACACACCGGGGACAGTTGTGGGGTGGGGGGAGGGGGGAGGGATAGCATTAGGAGATATACCTAATGCTAAATGATGAGTTAATGGGTGCAGCACACCAACATGGCACATGTATACATATGTAACAAACCTGCATGTTGTGCACATGTACCCTAAAACTTCAAGTATAATAATAATAAAATAAAATAAAAAAAAGAATCTCAGTGACACTAGTTCAAGACATTCTCCATTGAGGATTACACATTAAAATATTTGGAAATGGGGGCTGTGGTAAGCCTAAGATGGGCTCCAATTATCCTTGCTTCCTTCTGCAATCTCCTCCCCTTGAATGTGGGCTGGACATAGCAACTCACTTCCAATGAATAGAAAACAACAGAAGTAAAGGAGTGTCACTCCTGAGATTTAGTCATAAAAAGACTATGGCTTCTTTCTTGAGTATCCTCTTTCTCCTTCTCTCTCATTCCTCACTCTGGAGAAAGCCAGTTGTGTTTATAGTCAGCCCTGTGGAGAGGTTCATGTGACAAGGAACTGAGGGAGGCCTCCAGCCAGCAGTGGGAAATAGAGCCCTCTGTCCAACTGCCCATGAGGCCTGTCAACCACCAGGTAAGTGGGCTTAGAGCTGGCTTCCCCCGGTGGAGTCTTCAGTGGAGACCACAGCCCTAGCCCTAAGTGACTGCTTAACTGCAGCTTCATGAAAGCCACTGAGCCAGAGGCACCCAGCTGAGAAATACTGGGATTCCTGACTCACAGAAACTGTGAATACTGTGAAACTGACATAATAAATTTTTTTTACACTGCTGACTTTGGGGGCAAATTGTTATGCAGCAGTGGATAACTAATACAAGAGTGAAATAAGACAAAAGAAACCTTAATTAACTGGTTATCTTTTCACTTTGATTAATGTGTATCACAGTCTTAAAGCCACACTTTGGAGTGTTTTTAACTTTTCTTTAGCACTGTTAACAATAAGCTTCCAAATCACAAAATTCAAAAATTATCTATTTTCCCCATTAAACATGTTGCTTGCTCCAATTATGGTTAAAAATACATCTTGGGGCCAGGTGTAGTGACTCACACCTGTAATTTTACCACTTTGGGAGGCTGAGGTGGGAGGATTGCTTGAGGCCAGCAGTTTGAGACCAACCTGGGCAACATAGCTAAACCTCATCTCTAAAAAAAAAAAAAAAAAATTCTTGGTAATGAAAACAATACTAGGGACCAAGTTAGGTATAAAATATATTTCACACTTACCATATTTAGATGCAAGGTCTAGAAGAATTGTTCTGAAGATATGACGGAGTTGGTATTTTAGGTGTAAATCACTGCCTGAATCAGAGTGCTTCTCTCCTTGCTGGAAGCCACTCCTCAGCAGCTGGTTAGCCCTGGAAAGTGCTCAAGAAGCCCCTGCACTTTTGCTAACATCACATTGCTTATTTGAAGAGCTGTGGATATGCCTGAAAAAGATATAACAAATTCCTATTTTATAATCACATTTAGAAAGAGAAACATTTCCATATTCTATCCCCTACCCATCCACTCAGCCTGTGATCAAGTTCAGCCTGAAAGATGGAGGCTTAGAGGAAAATAGAAATCAATTGCAGTAACAAGCGTGATGAATAGTGTGCCAGGAGAAACAAACCTAGACTGAAGGTGTGAGTGCTCGAGTTTACAAAGTCAAGTTTTGCATTGGTTTGGCTGGTAGGGAAACTCCAGAATGCCATGCAGCAGAAATGAAAAAGTAACATCTCAGAATCTCTGATCATTTTGGATGTCTATCAATAAACCTAGCATGGCAGATTAAGGGAGAATAAGTCAAGAAGAATTACGACCAGAGAAGATTAACTGAAGTCAAGGTTCCTATGACTAAATTTGTTTATATCTGGGTGCTGAGTTAGAAGCCCAACTAGTTTGTCTGCCTCACTTTTGTGTTGCTAATTTCTTTAAAAAAACAACAACAACAAAAGATCATCATGGCAGATGGGAGGCAGGACTAGATTGCAGCTCCGACTCAGATGGACAGAGCAGTGTGCAGAGGCTTGCAATAGTGAATTTTAGCTCCAGAATGACTATAAGAATAAACCAGGAATCCTGAAAGGACCCACAGACCCTCTGAAGGAAGCAGACTGCTCCTGCAGGACCTGGAAGACATTCTAAATACTGTGAGTGCCCAAATTGCAGAATTGGGAAAGGGAGACCCTCTGCTCCCAAACACATACCCCCACTGAAGTAAATAAATGAAGGTTTAATTTGTGGGAGAAGTTTCCAACCTTACCTGGAGCTGAGCCAATTTAGAGAGCCCAGCAAAATACAGGGGTAGAGGAAGCAGTGGGAAAGTCCCCGGGAGCTCGCTGGGTCCCCAAGCAGGCTATTCCTGCCTGGCACAACAGGGATCCTTTGGGAGAGCAGCCAGAGGTGTGGGGGAAAACACCGCAGGAAGAAGGAAGTCTCCAGCTGAAATTTGTAACAATTTGAACTGAGCAAGAAGCTTCCTGGCCAGAACTCAGGGGAGGGTGCAAACCTGGTGTGCAGACTCCAGAGGCAGGGGAGGAATAAAAGCTGTGTTCTTTCACAGCTGGGAGGCAGGTAGCCTGGGGCAAGTTCTCAAGCCCTGCTCACCCACTGCCTGGAAACAGCCTCAGGGTTATTAGCGGGTCACAGTGGGAGTGAGACCGGCCCTTTGAATTGTGTGGGAGCTGAGTGAGGCCTGTGACTACTTCCCTGACAACCTGCATGACTCAGCAGAGGCAGCCATAATCTTTCTAGGTACACAACTCCATTGACCTGGGAACCTCACCCTCATCTCCCACAGCAGCCACAGCAAGACCCATTGAAGGAGAGTCTGAGCTCAGACACGCCTAGTCCTGCCCCCACCTGATGGGCCTTCCCTATCCACTTTGGCAGCTGAAGACAAAGGGCGTATACTCTTGGGAGTTCTAGGGCCGCCACCCACCACCTGTTTCTCTCCATACTACCCCAGCTGATGCTCTCTGGAAAGTGCCACCTCCTGGCAGGAGGCCAACCAGCACAAAAATAGAACATTAAACCATCAAAAGCTAAGAATGCTCACAGAGTCCATTTCACCCCCCTGCCACCTCCACCAGAACAGGTGCTGGTATCTGTGGCTGAGAGACCCATAGACAGTTCACATCACAGGACTCTCTGCAGACAACCCCCAGTACCAGCCTGGAGGTGGGGAGACTTGCTGGGTGGCTAGACCCAGAAGAGAGATAACAATCATTGCAGCTTGGCTCAAAAAAAGCCACATCCATGGGAAAAGAGGGAGAGTACTACATCAAGGGAACACCCCATGGGACAAAAGAATCTGAACAACAGCCTTCAGCCCTAGACCTTCCCTCTGACGGAGCCTACCTAAATGAAAAGGAAGCAGAAAAACAACTCTGGTAATATGGCAAAACAAAGTTCTTTAATACCGCCCCCTCCCCCCCTACCAAAATCACATTAGCTCACCAGCAATGGATACAAACCAAGAAGAAATCCCTAATTTACCTGGAAAAGAATTCAGGAGTTTAGTTATTAAGCTAACTGGGGAGGCACCGGAGAAAGGCGAAGCGCAATGCAAGGACATCCGAAAAGTGATACAAGAAGTGAAGAGAGAAATATTAAAGGAAATAGATAGCAAAAAGAAAAAACAATAAAAACTTCAGGAAACATTGGACACATGTATAGAAATACAAAATGTTCTGGAAAGCCTCAGCAATAGAATTGAACAAGTAGAAGAATGAAATTCAGAGCTTGAAGACAAGGTCTTTGAATTAACCCAATATAACAAAGAAAAAAGAATAAGAAAATATGAACAAAGCCTCCAAGAAGTCTGGGATTATGTTAAACAACCAAACCTAAGAATAATCGGTGTTCTTGAGGGAGAAGAGAAATCTCAAAGTTTGGGAAACATATTTGGGGGAATAATAAAGTAAAACTTTCCCAGCCTTGCTAGAGACATAGACTTTCAAATACAAGAAGCACAAAGAACACCTGGGAAATTCAACACAAAAAGATCATCACCTATGCACATTGTCATCAGGGTATCTAAAGTTAAGACGAAGGAAAGAATCTTAAGAGCTATGAGACAAAGGCACCAGGTAACCTATAAAGGAAAACCTATCAGACTAACAGCAGATTTCTCAACAGAAAACTTGCAAGCTAGAAGGGATTGGGGCCCTATTTTCAGCCTCTTCAAGCAAAACAATTTTCAGCTAAGAATTTGGTTTCCAGCAAAGATAAGAATCACATATGAAGGAAAGATACAGTCTTTTTCAGACAAACAAATGCTGAGAGAATTCGCCACTACCAAACCCCTACAACAAGAACTGCTAAAAGGAGCTCTAAATCTTGAAGAAAATCCTGGAAACACATCAAAACAGAACCTCTTTAAAGCATAAATCACACAGGACCTATAAAACAAAAATACAATTTAAAAAGCAAAAACAAAAAAAAACAAGGTACACAGCCAACAAATAGCACAATGAATGCAATGGTACCTCATATCTCAATACTAACATTGAATGTTAATGGCTTAAATGCTCCACTTAAAAGATACAGAACTGCAGAATATATATAAACTCACCAACCAACCATCGGCTGCCTTCAGGAGACTCACCTAACACATAATGACTCACATAAACTTAAAGTAAAGGGGTGGAAAAAGGCATTTTATGCAAATGGACACCAAAAGGGAGCAGAGATAGCTATTCTTATATCAGACAAAACAAACTTTAAAGCAGCAGCAATTAAAAGAGACAAAGAGAGACATTATATAATGGTAAAAGGCCTTGTACAACAGGAAAGTATCACAATCCTAAACATATATGCACCTAACACTGGAGCTCCCAAATTTATAAAACAATTACTAATAGACCTAAGAAATGAGATAGACAGCAACACAATAATAGTGAGGGACTTCAATATTCCACTGATAGCACTAGACAGGTCACCAAGACAGATAGTCAACAAGGAAACAATGGATTTAAACTATACCTTGGAACAAATGGACTTAACAGATATATACAGAACATTTCATCCAATAATCACAAAATACACATTCTATTTAACAGCATATGGAACCTTCTTTAAGATAGACCATATGATAGGCCATAAAATAAGCCTGAATAAATTTAAGAAAATTGCAATTACATCAAGCACTTTCTCAGACCACAGTGGGAAAAAACTGGAAATCAACTCCAAAAGGAACCTTCAAAATCATGCAAATACATAGAAATTAAATAACCTGCTCCTGAATGAGCATTGGGTCAAAAAATGAAATCAAGACGGAAATTAAAAAATTATTCAAACTGAACGACAATAATGACACAACCTAACAAAACCTCTGGGATACAGCAAAGGTGGTGCTACGAGGAAAGTTCATAGCCCTAAATGCCTACATCAAAAAGACTGAAAAAGGCCGGGCACGGTGGCTCACACCTGAAATCCCAGCACTTTGGGAGGCCGAGGTGGGTGGATTACGAGGTCAGGAGATCGAGACCATCCTGGCTAACACAGTGAAACCCCATCTATACTAAAAATACAAAAAATTAGCCAGGAGTAGTGGCGGGTGCCTGTAGTCCCAGCTACTAGGGAGGCTGAAACAGGAGAATGGCCTGAACCTGGGAGGCAGAGC
Organism: Symphalangus syndactylus; assembly: GCF_028878055.3. Lineage (NCBI taxonomy): Eukaryota > Metazoa > Chordata > Mammalia > Primates > Hylobatidae > Symphalangus > Symphalangus syndactylus. The sequence goes on along the minus strand of NC_072437.2, from coordinate 88,502,430 downwards.
TTGCAATGAGCCGAGATTGCACCACTGCACTCCAGCCTGGGCAAAAGAGCAAGACTCCATCTCAAAAAATAAAAAATAAAAAAAAAAAAAGACTGAAAGAGCACAAACTGACACAAGGTCACACCTCAAGGAACTAGAGAAACAAGAACAAAGCAAACCAAAACCCAGCAGAAGAAAGGAAATAACAAAGATCAGAGCAGAACTAAATGAAATTGAAACAACAACAAAAAAATACAAAAGATAAATGAAACAAAAAGCTGGTTCTTTGAAAAGATAAATAAAATTGATAGACCATTACCAAGATTAACCAAGAAAAGATGAGAGAAAATCCACATAACCTCGGTAAGAAACGAAATTGGAGATATTATAACTGACACCGCTGAAATACAAAAAATCATCCAAGGCTACTATGAACACCTTTATGCATATAAACTAGAAAACCTAGAAGCGATGGATAAATTTCTGGAAAAATACAGCCCTCCTAGCTTAAATCAGGAAGAATTCGTTACCCCAAACAGACCAATAACAAGCAGTGAGATTCAAATGGTAATTTAAAAATTACCAACAAAAAAAGTCCAGGACCAGGCGGATTCATAGCAGAATTCTACCAGACATTCAAAGAATTGGTACCAATCCTTTGATGACACTATTACACAAGATAGAGAAAGAGAGAACTCTCTCTAATTCATTCTATGAAGCAGCATCACCCTAGTACCAAAACCAGGAAAGGACATAACCAAAAAAGAAAACTACAGACTGATACCTCTGATGAACATAGATGCTAAAATCCTTAGCAAAATACTAGCTAACTGAATCCAACAACATATCAAAAAGATAATCCACCATGATCAAGTGGGTTTCATACCAGGGATGCAGAGATGGTTTAACATATGAAAGTCAATAAATAGGATACATCACATAAACAGAATTAAAAACTAAAATCACATGATATCTCAATAGATGTGGAAAAAGCTTTTGGCAAAATCCAGCATCCCTTTGTGATTAAAGCTCTCAGCAAAATTGGCATAGAAGGAATATACCACAATGTAATACTGTCTATGACAAACCCACAGCCAACATAATACTGAATGGGGAAAAGTTGAAAGCATTCCCTCTGAGAGCTGGAACAAGACTAGGATGCCCACTCTCACCACTTCTCTTCAATATGGTACTGAAAGTCCTAGCCAGAGCAATCAGACAAGAGAAAGAAGCAAAGGGCATCCAAATCAGTAAAGAGGAAGTCAAACTGTCCTGTTTGCTGATGATATGATTGTTTACCTCAGAAACCCTAAAGACTCCTCCAGAAAGCTCCTAGAACTGATAAAAGAATTCAGCAAAGTTTCTGGATACAAGATTAATGTACACAAATCTGTAACTCTTCTATACACCACAGTTACCAAGCAGAGAATCAAATCAAGAACTCGACCCCTTTAATAATAGCTGCGAAAAAAAAAAAACCAAAAACAAAAAACAAACTTAGGAATATACCTAACCAAGGAGGTGAAAGACCTCTACAAGGAAAACTACAAAATGCTTTTGAAAGAAATCATAGACAACACAAATGAAAACACATCCCATGCTCATGAATGGGTAGAATCAATATTGTGAAAATGACCATACTGCCAAAAGCAATCTACAAATTCAACACAATCTCCACCAAAATATCACCATCATTCTTCACTGAATTAGAAAAAAAAATTCTAAAATTCATATGGAACCAAAAAAGAGCCCGCATAGCCAAAGCAAGACTAAGCAAAAGGAACATATCTGGAGGCATCACACTACCTGATTTCAAACTGTACTATAAGGCTATAGACACCAAAACAGCATGGTATTGGTATAAAATAGGCACATAGACCAATGGAACAGAATAGAGAACCTAGAAATAAATCCAAGTACTTATAGCAAATTGATCTTCAACAAAGCAAACAAAAACATAAAGTGGGGAAAAGATACTCTTTTCAACAAATGGGGCTGGGATAATTGGCTAGCCACATACAGGAGAATGAAACTGGTTCCTCATGTCTCACATTATACAAAAATCAACTCAAGATGGATTAGGGACTTAAATCTAAGACCTGAAACTATAAAAATTCTAGAAGATAACACTGGAAAAACCCTTTTAGACATTGGTTTAGGCAAGCATTTCATGACCAAGAACCCAAAAGCAAATGCAATAAAAACAAAGATAAATAGTTGGAACTTAATTAAACTAAAGAGCTTTTGCATGACAAAAGGAACAGTCAGAGTAAACAGAGAACCCACAGAGTAGGAGAAAATCTTCGCAATCTATACATCTGACAGAGGACTAATATCCAGAATCTACAATGAACTCAAATCACTAAGAAATAAAACAAACAGTCCCATCCAAAAGTGACCTAAAGACACGAATAGACAATTCTCAAGATATACAAATGGCCAAACAAACATATGAAAAAACGCTCAACATCACTAATGATCAGGAAAATTCAAATCAAACCACAACGTGGTATCACCTTACTCCTGCAAGAATGGCCATAATAAAAAAAATAAAAAAACAGTAGATGTTGGCATGGATGCAGTGATCAGGGAACATTTCTACATGCTGCTAGAAATGCAAACTAGTACAGCCACTATGGAAAACAGTGTGGAGATGCCTTAAAGAAGTAAAAGTAGAACTTCCATTTGATCCAGCAATCCCACTACTGGGTATCTACACAGAGGAAAAGTCATTATACAAAAAAGATACTCGACACGCATGTTTATAGCAGCACAATTTGCAATGGCAAAATTGTGGAAATAAACCCAAATGCCCATCAATCAAAGAGTGGATAAAGAAACTGTGAGATATATATCTATATCTATATAGATATATAAAAATAGATATATAAATATATGTATATATGATGGACTACTACTCGGCCATAAAAAGGAATGAATTAATGGCATTTGCAGCGACCTGGGTGAGATTGGAGACTCTTATTCTTTTTTTTGTTTATTTTATTATTATTAATACTTTAAATTTTAGGGTACATGTGCACAACATGCAGATTTGTTACATATGTATACATGTGCCATGTTGGTGTGCTGCACCCATTAACTCGTCATTTAGCATTAGGTACATCTCCTAATGCTATCCCTCCCCCCACCCCACAACAGTCTCCGGTGTGTGATGTTCCTCTTCCTGTGTCCGTGTGTTCTCACTGTTCAATTCCCACCTATAAGTGAGAACATGCAGTGTCTGGTTTTTTGTCCTTGCGATAGTTTGCTGAGAATGATGGTTTCCACCTTCATCCATGTCCCTACAAAGGACATGAACTCATCATTTTTTATGGCTGCATAGTATTCCATGGTGTATATGTGCCACATTTTCTTAATCCTGTCTATCATTGTTAGACATTTGGCTTGGTTCCAAGTCTTTGCTATTGTGAATAGTGCCGCAATAAACATACTTGTGCACGTGTCTTTATAGCAGCATGATTTATAATCCTTAGGGTATATACCCAGTAATGGGATGGCTGGGTCAAATGGTATTTCTTGTTCTAGATCCCTGAGGAATCGCCACACTGACTTCCACAGTGGTTGAACTAGTTTACAGTCCCACCAACAGTGTAAAAATGTTCCTATTTCTCCACATCCTCTCCAGCACCTGTTGTTTCCTGACTTTTTAATGATCGCCATTCTAACTGGTGTGAGATGGTATCTCATTGTGGTTTTGATTTGCATTTCTCTGATGACCAGTGATGATGAGCATTTTTTCATGTGTTTTTTGGCTGCATAAATGTCTTCTTTTGAGAAGTGTCTGTTCATATCCTTCGCCCACTTTTTGATGGGGGTTTTTTTTTCTTGTAAATTTGTTTGAGTTCATTGTAGATTCTGGATATTAGTCCTTTGTCAGATGAGTAGGTTGCAAAAATTTTCTCTCATTCTCTAGGTTGCCTGTTCACTCTGATGGTAGTTTCTTTTGCTGTGCAGAAGCTCTTTAGTTTAATTAGATTCCATTTATCAATTTTGGCTTTAGTTGCCATTGCTTTTGGTGTTTTAGACATGAAGTTCTTGCCCATGCCTATGTCCTGAATGGTATTGCCTAGGTTTTCTTCTAGGGTTTTTATGGTTTTAGATCTAACATTTAAGTCTTTAATCCATCTTGAATTGATTTTTGTATAAGGTGTAAGGAAGGGATCCAGTTTCAGCTTTCTACATATGGCTAGCCAGTTTTCCCAGCACCACTTATTAAATAGGGAATCCTTTCCCCATTGCTTGTTTTTGTCAGGTTTGTCAAAGATCAGATAGTTGTAGATATGCAGCATTATTTCTGAGGGCTCTGTTCTGTTCCATTGGTCTATATCTCTGTTTTGGTACCAGTACCATGCTGTTTTGGTTACTGTAGCCTTGTAGTATAGTTTGAAGTCAGGTAGTGTGATGTCTCCAGCTTTGTCCTTTTGGCTTAGGATTGACTTGGCAATGCCGGCTCTTTTTTGGTTCCATATGAACTTTAAAGTAGTTTTTTCCAATTCTGTGAAGAAAGTCATTGGTAGCTTGATGGGGATGGCATTGAATCTATAAATTACCTTGGGCAGTATGGCCATTTTCATGATACTGATTCTTCCTATCCATGAACATGGAATGTTCTTCCATTTGTTTGTGTCCTCTTTTATTTCATTGAGCAGTGGTTTGTAGTTCTCCTTGAAGAGGGCCTTTACATCCCTTGTAAGTTGGATTCCTGGGTATTTTATTCTCTTTGAAGCAATTGTGAATGGGAGTTCACTCATGATTTGGCTCTCTGTTTGTCTGTTATTGGTGTATAAGAATGCTTATGATTTTTGCACATTGATTTTGTATCCTGAGACTTTGCTGAAGTTGTTTATCAGCTTAAGGGGATTTGGGGCTGAAACAATGGTGTTTTCTAGATATACAATCATGTCATCTGCAAACAGGGACAATTTGACTTCCACTTTTCCTAATTCAATACCCTTTATTTCCTTCTCCTGCCTGATTGCCCTGGCCAGAACTTCTAGCACTATGTTGAATAGGAGTGGTGAGAGAGGGCATCCCTGTCTTGTGCCAGTTTTCAAAGGGAATGCTTCCAGTTTTTGCCCATTCAGTATGATATTGGCTGTGGGTTTGTCATAGATAGCTCTTATTATTTTGAGATACGTCCCATCAATAACTAATTTATTGAGAATTTTTATCATGAAGAGTTGTTGAATTTTTTCAAAGGCCTTTTCTGCATCTATTGAGATAATCATGTGGTTTTTGTCTTTGGTTCTGTTTATATGCTGGATTACATTCATTGATTTGCATATGTTGAACCAGCCTTGCATCCCAGGGATGAAGCCCACTTGATCATGGTGGATAAGCTTTTTGATGTGCTGCTGGATTCGGTTTGTCAGTATTTTACTGAGGATTTTTGCATCAATGTTCATCAGGGATATTGGTCTAAAATTCTCTTTTTCTGTTGTGTCTCTGCCAGGCTTTGGTATCAGGATGATGCTGGCCTCATAAAATGAGTTAGGGAGGATTCCCTCTTTTTCTATTGATTGGAATAGTTTCAGAAGGAATGTACCAGTTCCTCCTTGTACCTCTGGTAGAATTTGGCTGTGAATCCATCTGGTCCTGGACTTTTTTTGGTTGATAAGCTATTAATTATTGCCTCAATTTCAGAGCCTGTTAATGGTCTACTCAGAGATTTAACTTCTTCCTGGTTTAGTCTTGGGAGGGTGTATGTGTCGAGGAATTTATCCATTTCTTGTAGATTTTCTAGTTTATTTGCATAGAGGTGTTGATAGTATTCTCTGATGGTAATTTGTATTTCTGTGGGATCGGTGGTGATATCCCCTTAATCATTTTTTACTGTGTCTATTTGATTTTTCTCTCTTTTCTTTATTAGTCTTGCTAGCGGTCTATCAGTTTTGTTGATCTTTTCAAAAAACCAGCTCCTGGATTCATTGATTTTTTGAAGGGTTTTTTGTGTCTGTGTTTCCTTCAGTTCTGCTCTGCTCTTAGTTATTTCTTGCCTTCTGCTAGCTTTTGAATGTGTTTGCTCTTGCTTTTCTAGTTCTTTTAATTGTGATGTTAGGGTGTCAATTTTAGATCTTTCCTGCTTTCTCTTGTGGGCATTTAGTGCTATACATTTCCGTCTACACACTACTTTGAATGTGTCCCAGAGATTCTGGTATGTTGTGTCTTTGTTCTTGTTGGTTTCAAAGAACATCTTTATTTCTGCCTTCATTTCATTATGTACCCAGTAGTCATTCAGGAGCCAGGAGCAGGTGGCTCAGTTTCCATGTAGTTGAGCAGTTTTGAGTGAGTTTCTTAATCCTGAGTTCTAATTTGATTGCACTGTGGTCTGAGAGACAGTTTGTTATAATTTCTGTTCTTTTACATTTGCTGAGGAATGCTTTACTTCCAAATATGGGGTCAATTTTGGAATAGGTGTGGTGTGGTGCTGAAAAGAATGTATATTCTGTTGATTTGGGGTGGAGAGTTCTGTAGATGTCTATTAGGTCTGCTTGGTGCAGAGCTGAGTTTTAGTCCTGGATATCCTTGTTAACTTTTTGTCTCGTTGATCTGTCTAATGTTGACAGTGGGGTGTTAAAGTCTCCCATTATTATTGTGTGGAAGTCTAAGTCTCTCTGTAGATCACTAAGGACTTGCTTTATGAATCTGGGTCCTCCTGTATTGGGTGCATATATATTTAGGATAGTTAGTTCTTCTTGTTGAATTGATCCCTTTACCATTACATATGGCCTTCTTTGTCTCTTTTGATCTTGTTGGTTTAGAGTCTGTTTTATCAGAGACTAGGATTGCAACCCCTGCCTTTTTTTGTTTTCCATTTGCTTGGTAGATCTTCCTCCAACCTTTCATTTTGAGCCTATGTGTGTCTCTGCATATGAGATGGGTTTCCTGAATACAGCACACTGATGGGTCTTGACTCTTTATCCAATTTGCCAGTCTGTGCCTTTTAATTGGAGCATTTAGCCCATTTACATTTAAGGTTAGTATTGTTATGTCTGAATTTGATCCTGTCATTATGATATTTGCTGGTTATTTTGCTTGTTAGTTGATGCAGTTTCTTCCTAGCCTTGATGGTCTTTGCAATTTGGCATGTTTTTGCAGTGGCTGGTACCAGTTGTTCCTTTCCATGTTTAGTGCTTCCTTCAGGAGCTCTTTTAGGGCAGGCCTGGTGGTGACAAAATCAGCATTTTCTCGTCTGTAAAGGATTGTATTTCTCCTTCGCTTATGAAGCTTAGTTTGGCTGGATATGAAATTCTGGGTTGAAATTTCCTTTCTTTAAGAATGTTGAATATTGGCCCCCACTGTCTTCTGGCTTGTAGAGTTTCTGCTGAGAGATCAGCTGTTAGTTTGACGGGCTTCCCTTTGTGGGTAACCTGATGTTTCTCTCCGGCTGCCCTTAACATTTTTTCCTTCATTTCAATTTTGGTGAATCTGACAATTATGTGTCTTGGAGTTGCTCTTCTCGAGGAGTATCTCTGTGGCATTCTCTGTATTTCCTGAATGTGAATGTTGGCCTGCCTTGCTAGATTGGAGAAGTTCTTCTGGATAATATCCTGCAGAGTGTTTTCCAACTTGGTTCCATTCTCCCCATCACTTTCAGGTACACCAATCAGACATATATTTGGTCTTTTCACATAGTCCCATATTTCTTGGAGGCTTTGTTCATTTCTTTTTATTCTTTTTCCTGTAAACTTCTCTTCACGCTTCATTTCATTCATTTCATCTTCCATCGCTGATACCCTTTCTTCCAGTTGATCGCATCGGTTACTGAAGCTTGTGCATTCATCACGTAGTACTCATGCCATGGTTTTCAGCTCCATCAGGTCCTTTAAGGACTTCTCTGCATTGGTTATTCTAGTTATCCATTCGCCTAATTTTTTTTTCAAAGTTTTTAACTTCTTTGCCATTGGTTCGAACTTCCTCCTTTAGCTCGGAGTAGTTTGATCTTCTGAAGCCTTCTTCTCTCAACTCGTCAGTCATTCTCCATCCAGCTTTGTTCCGTTGCTGGTGAGGAGCTGCATTCCTTTGGAGGAGGAGAGGCACTCTGATTTTTAGAGTTTCCAGTTTTTCTCCTCTGTTTTTCCCCCATCTTTGTGGTTTTATCTACCTTTGGTCTTTGATGATGGTGATGTGCAGATGGGTTTTTGGTGTGGATGTCCTTTCTGTTTGTTAGTTTTCCTTCTAACAGTCAGGATCCTCAGCTGCAGGTCTGTTGGAGTTTGCTGGAGGTCCACTCCAGACCCTGTTTGCCTGGGTATCAGCAGTGGTGGCTACAGAACAGCAGATATTGGTGAACCGCAAATGCTGCTGACTGATTGTTCCTCTGGAAGTTTTGTCTCAGAGGAGTACCTGGCCGTGTGAGGTGTCAGTCCGCCCCTACTGGGGGGTGCCTCCCAGTTAGGCTACTCGGGGTCAGGGACCCATCTGAGGAGGCAGTCTGCCCGTTCTCAGATCTCAAGCTGCGTGCTGGGAGAACCACTACTCTCTTCAAAGCTGTCAGACAGGGACATTTAAGTCTGCAGAGGTTATTGCTGTCTTTTGTTTGTCTGTGCCCTGCCCCAGAGGTGGAGCCTACAGAGGCAGGCAGGCCTCCTTGAGCTGTGGTGGGCTCCACCCAGTTCAAGCTTCCTGGCCACTTTGTTTACCTACTCATGTCTGGGCAATGGCAGGCACCCCTCCCCCAGCCTCGCTGCCACCTTGCAGTTTGATCTCAGACTGCTGTGCTAGCAATGAACGAGGCTCCGTGGACATAGGGCCCTCTGAGCCAGATGCGGGATATAATCTCCTGGTGTGCCATTTGTTAAGCCGTCGGAAAAGCACAGTATCAGGGTGGAAGTGACCCGATTTTCCAGGTGCCATCTGTCACCCCTTTCTTTGACTAGGAAAGGGAATTCCCTGACCCCTTGCACTTCCCAGGTGAGGTGATGTCTAGCCCTGCTTCGGCTTATGCATGGTGCGCTGCACCCACTGTCCTGCACCCACTGTTTGGCACTGCCCAGTGAGATGAACCCAGTACCTCAGTTGGAAATGCAGAAATCACCTGTCTTCTGTGTCGCTCACACTGGGAGCTGTAGACTGGAGCTGTTCCTATTTGGCCATCTTGGCTCCACCCACCTGGAGACTATTATTCTAAGTAAAGTAACTCAGGAATGGAAAATTAAACATCATATGCTTTTGCTGATATGTCGGAGCTAAGCTATGAGGACACAAAGGTATAAGAATGATACAATGGACTTTGGGGACTTGGGGGGAAGGGTGGAAGGGGGCAAGGGATAAAAGACTACAAATAGGGTGCAGTGTATACTGCTCAGGTGATGGGTGCACCAAAATCTCACAAATCACCACTAAAGAACTTACTTATGTAACCAAATACCACCCGTACCCCAATAACCTATGGGAAAAAAAAGCATGTAGATTGACTTGCCTGAAGACATGAAAGAGGAGACTGCTACAGCCTCATGAAGCATGGACAATCAGCATACTGAAGAATATTTACATATTTCACCTCTCTTTTCTCCAATTCTCTCTTCTTTTTCTTCTACTTCTCCTTCCACTTCTTCTCTCTTGCTTTCCCTCTGTCTCCCTGTCTCTCATTCTCTCTTCCTCATTTGCTTCTTCAAAAATATTCACAGACCCTTAGACCAGCCTCCTTGGGTTCTATAATAAGGAAGCAAACAATCCTTTAAAAAAGGTGGGACTAGGGACCCGAGGTGGGACTAGGGACCCGAGGTGGGACTAGGGACCCGAGGTAGGACCGTCACCTGAGGACACCTGCATGGCTTGTGACTCTTTCCACCTTTATTTGTTCCAAAAGCCATATTTATCCTTTTAAAAAAATTAGAGACTCTATTTCTAGACAGGGACTTTTAAAAATTTACGAACAAAATAACCAACTAACATCATAATGACAGGAACGAATTCACACATAACAATATTAACTTTAAATGTAAATGGGCTAAATGCTCCAATTAAAAGACACAGACTGGCAAACTGGATAAGGAGTCAAGACCCATCAGTGTGCTGTATTCAGGAAACCCATCTCATGTGCAGAGACACACATAGACTCAAAATAAAGAGATGGAGGAAGATCTATCAAGCAAATGGAAAACAAAAAAAGGCAGAGGTTGCAATCCTAGTCTCTGATAAAAGACTTTAACCCAAAAAAGATCAAAAGAGTCAAAGAAGGCCATTACATAATGGTAAAGGGATCAATTCAACAAGAAGAGCTAACTATCCTAAATATATATGCACCCAACACAGGAGCACCCAGATTCATAAAGCAAGTCCTAAGTGACCTACAAAGGGACTTAAACTCCCACACAATAATAATGAGAGATTTTAACACCCCACTGTCAACATTAGACAGATCAACGGGACAGAAAGTTAACAAAGATATCCAGGAATTGAACTCAGCCCTGCACAAAGTAGACCTAATAGACATCTACAGAACTCTCCACCCCAAATCAACAGAATATACATTTTTTTCAGCACCACACCACACCCATTCCAAAATTGACCACATAGTTGGAAGTAAAGCTCTCCTCAGCAAATGTAAAACAACAGAAATTATAACAAACTGTCTCTCAGATCACAGTGCAATCAAACTAAAACTCAGGATTAAGAAACTCACTCAAAATCGCTCAACTGCATGGAAACCGAACAACCTGCTCCTGAATGACTATTGGGTACATAATGAAATGAAGGCAGAAATAAAGATGTTCTTTGAAACCAACAAGAACAAAGACACAACATACCAGAATCTCTGGGACACATTCAAAGTAGTGTGTAGACGGAAATGTATAGCACTAAATGCCCACAAGAGAAAGCAGGAAAGATCTAAAATTGACACCCTAACATCACAATTAAAAGAACTAGAAAAGCAAGAGCAAACACATTCAAAAGCTAGCAGAAGGCAAGAAATAACTAAGAGCAGAGCAGAACTGAAGGAAACACAGACACAAAAAACCCTTCAAAAAATCAATGAATCCAGGAGCTGGTTTTTTGAAAAGATCAACAAAACTGATAGACCACTAGCAAGACTAATAAAGAAAAGAGAGAAAAATCAAATAGACACAGTAAAAAATGATTAAGGGGATATCACCACCGATCCCACAGAAATACAAATTACCATCAGAGAATATTATCAACACCTCTATGCAAATAAACTAGAAAATCTACAAGAAATGGATAAATTCCTCGACACATACACCCTCCCAAGACTAAACCAGGAAGAAGTTAAATCTCTGAGTAGACCATTAACAGGCTCTGAAATTGAGGCAATAATTAATAGCTTATCAACCAAAAAAAGTCCAGGACCAGATGGATTCACAGCCGAATTCTACCAGAGGTACAAGGAGGAACTGGTACATTCCTTCTGAAACTATTCCAATCAATAGAAAAAGAGGGAATCCTCCCTAACTCATTTTATGAGGCCAGCATCATCCTGATACCAAAGCCTGGCAGAGACACAACAGAAAAAGAGAATTTTAGACCAATATCCCTGATGAACATTGATGCAAAAATCCTCAATAAAATACTGGCAAACCGAATCCAGCAGCACATCAAAAAGCTTATCCACCATGATCAAGTGGGCTTCATCCCTGGGATGCAAGGCTGGTTCAACATATGCAAATCAATGAATGTAATCCAGCATATAAACAGAACCAAAGACAAAAACCACATGATTATCTCAATAGATGCAGAAAAGGCCTTTGAAAAAATTCAACAACTCTTCATGATAAAAATTCTCAATAAATTAGGTATTGATGGGACGTATCTCAAAATAATAAGAGCTATCTATGACAAACCCACAGCCAATATCATACTGAATGGGCAAAAACTGGAAGCATTCCCTTTGAAAACTGGCACAAGACAGGGATGCCCTCTCTCACCACTCCTATTCAACATAGTGCTAGAAGTTCTGGCCAGGGCAATGAAGCAGGAGAAGGAAATAAAGGGTATTCAGCTAGGAAAAGAGGAAGTCAAATTGTCCCTGTTTGCAGATGACATGATTTTATATCTAGAAAACCCCATCATCTCAGCCCAAAATCTCCTTAAGCTGATAAACAACTTCAGCAAAGTCTCAGGATACAAAATCAATGTACAAAAATCACAAGCATTCTTGTACACCAATCACAGACAAACAGAGAGCCAAATCATGAGTGAACACCCATTCACAATTGCTTCAAAGAGGATAAAATACCAAGGAATCCAACTTACAAGGGATGTGAAGGACCTCTTCAAGGAGAACTACAAACCACTGCTCAATGAAATAAAAGAGGATACAAACAAATGGAAGAACATTCCATGCTCATGGGTTGGAAGAATCAATATCGTGAAAATGGCCATATTGCCCAAGGTAATTTATAGATTCAATGCCATCCCCATCAAGCTACCAATGACTTTCTTCACAGAATTGGAAAAAACTACTTTAAAGTTCATATGGAACCAAAAAAGAGCCCACATCGCCAAGTCAATCCTAAGCCAAAAGAACAAAGCTGGAGGCATCACGCTACCTGACTTCAAACTATACTACAAGGCTACAGTAACCAAAACAGCATGGTACTGGTACCACAACAGAGACATAGATCAATGGAACAGAACAGAGCCATCAGAAATAATGCCGCATATCTACAACTATCTGATCTTTGACAAACCTGACAAAAACAAGAAATGGGGAAAGGATTCCCTATTTAATAAATGGTGCTGGGAAAACTGGCTAGCCATATGTAGAAAGCAGAAACTGGACCCCTTCCTTACACCTTATACAAAAATTAATTCAAGATGGATTAAAGACTTAAATGTTATACCTAAAACCATTAAAATCCTACAAGAAAACCTAGGCAATACCATTCAGGACATAGGCGTGGGCAAGGACTTCATGTCTAAAACACCAAAAGCAATGGCAACAAAAGCCAAAATTGACAAATGGGATCTAATTATACTAAAGAGCTTCTGCACAGCAAAAGAAACTACCATCAGAGTGAACAGGCAACCTACAGAATGAGAGAAAATTTTTGCAACCTACTCATCTGACAAAGGGCTAATATCTAGAATCTACAATGAACTCAAACAAATTTACAAGAAGAAAACAAACAACCCCATCAAAAAGTGGGAGAAGGACATGAACAGGCACTTCTCAAAAGAAGACGTTTATGCAGCCAAAAAACACATGAAAAAATGCTCATCATCAACGGCCATCAGAGAAATGCAAATCAAAACCACAGTGAGATACCATCTCACACCAGTTAGAATGGCCATCATTAAAAAGTCAGGAAACAACAGGTGCTGGAGAGGATGTGTAGAAATAGGAACACTTTTACACTGTTGGTGGGACTGTAAACTAGTTCAACCATTGTGGAAGTCAGGGTGGCAATTCCTCAGGGATCTAGAACTAGAAATACCATTTGACCCAGTCATCCCATTACTGGGTATATACCCAAAGGACTATAAATCATGCTGCTATAAAGACACATGCACACGTTATGTTTATTGCGGCACTATTCACAATAGCAAAGACTTGGAACCAACCCAAATGTCCAACAACGATAGACTGGATTAAGAAAATGTGGCACATATACACCATGGAATACTATGCAGCCATAAAAAATGATGAGTTCATGTCCTTTGTAGGGACATGGATGAAACTGGAAAACATCATTCTCAGTAAACTATCGCAAGGACAAAAAACCAAACACCGCATGTTCTCACTCATAGGTGGGAATTGAACAATGAGAATTCATGGACACAGGAAGGGGAACATCACACACCAGGGACTGTTGTGGGGTGGGGGGAGCGGGGAGGGATAGCATTAGGAGATATACCTAATGCTAAATGATGAGTTAATGGGTGCAGCAAAACAACATGGCACATGGATACATATGTAACAAACCTGCACATTGTGCACATGTACCCTAAAACCTAAAATATAATAATAATAAAAAAATTATGTTCCTGTCTAGTAGAGTCAAACTATTAGACTTATGTCCTTTATAATAAAGGAATAGAATATTTATATTTTTAAAAGTATAATTTACCAATGACCCAGGGTGGCTTCTAAATATAGAAGTGCTGTTGGGACCCTGTCCTGTGAAAGCAGCAGTCAAGATCCCTGTCCTGGCCAGCTATGAAACCTGTGATTGATTTCTGAACAACCTATACAAAAAAAAAAAAAAGTTCAGGGAGTCTGTGTAAGAAGTAAAAGAAATAAATTGAACACACATGTGCAATCATTATTCATATGAGCATTCTCTGTATTACTTCATAACACAGCTGTGTACACACAAAAAACTCTGCTTCTTTCTCTTGGAGTCTTATTAATTTCTGTTTAATGAAACACAAATGTTTGTGTGCTTGATTTTGAGGAGCATGGTCTAGTTGGGTGTTTGTTAGGCACTAGCCAGGATGGCTATGCCCACCTAATACAAATGTCTTTAGGCCTTTCAGAGCCCCTGACAGGGCATCTTTTGAGCATGCCAGTTGCCATGGTCACCAGTATGCCCATTTGCAAAAAAATTGGAAGCCATGCTCATTGTGTCAAAAACTACATTGGGGGATAAAAAGAGCATGTTTGCTTCAAGAGTTGGCAATTGGCTGTTTGTTAGCCTCCCCGCCCACACACTTCCATCAAACAATGTCTCATTCAACTGCATAAGTCAAAGTTTACAACTCCCATCTTTCTCGTTGGCATAGGCTGGGGGAGTGTGGATGCAAAATCATCACTTACAGAAACAGCCCAGGCTCACAGGCTGACAAGGACACTAGAGGGCCGTTAGATGGCTGGCGGAATGGGAAGTGGTGACAACCTGTGTTCTGTGACCGGCTCCAACTAGATGTTTGACCTGGCTGTGAAATTTTGGGCTTCTCCATCTATGAAAGGAGGTGAGGGAGAGAGAGCATCTGTACATTCCCTCTCATCTTCCAAATTTCGTGATCCTAAAACACATTCTCTGTGCTTATTCATCCATGTTATGTGCCCCCCCCAAACACACACACACAGAAACGCACACACACACACACACTTTCTCCCTCTCTCTCACTCTCTCTCACACACACATACAGTTTTTCTTTTCTTTTTAAAATATGTATTGTTTGGAGAGCATAAATGGAATGCCTCATATTTTTACATGAGTTTTATACACAAAGTCCACTCCTTTCCCCAATATAGTTTCCCAACCTGCAGACAGATTACAGCCACAATAACTTGAGAATTAACCTCAGAAAGCATTGATTTAATCATCTATGATTGCTTTTACTTAATAACAATTCTAACCCATTCAGAAATTATCAAAATTCTATCTTTCATGAATTCTGGTTCTTATTATCATTACCTTTTGGTTATATTGCATGAAAATTTATGTCTGTGGGTAATTTTAGGGTTTATTTTTCACAAGGATGCTTATATTCACTATATGTGTGTGTGTGTGTGTATGTTCCACAAGCAGATGCTTATAATAATTATATAACAATATGTATGCATGTATGTAGAGAAAACTGTGGTTAGAAGAAGCCAGATAACTCACCCAAGGCCTTGCAGCTGAGTGACAAGGCTTGGGTTTGAATGTTGATCCTTTTTTGGTGTCAAAATCCATTTCTGTCCTGTCTACTAGGCTGCCTCTCTTCATCTTTGTGTCATCTTCACCTAGAAGGCTCTGAAAAACAGTGTGGAAGTATAAAAGTGTATTATAAAGGGATAAATCTAGTAAAAATTCATGGGGCTGAAATAGAACTTGCCCAGAAAAAGTACAATTGCACCAGTGAAAGCAGTGTATATGTGTACATGTATAACACTGAAAAGTGATTCATACTCGGAGGGGAAGGTATTAGTAAAAAATGCCCAAATGTTCAAAATGTCTTTATTTTATTGATTCTACTTAAAAATGACTGAATTTTGATAGCTTACCAATTCTATCAGGAAATTAAATTTATCCATTGACACCTGTGATGGAAGAATAAGGCCACAAGATATCTGATTCAGAATAAAAGTAAGGCTCAGCAAGGGTTAAATCACATTGCCTCAGCTGAACTAGGCAACAGTTATTTTTTAGCATTTTTCGAGCTATTTTCCTTTCATTGTAGGATTGTTTAAGAATCAAAAGAGTTAATGGACATGAAATTGGGTTGTAAAAAATACCTAGTCAGCATTAATTGCTATTAAATAAATATGTATTTGTTTGTTTTAACAAATGCTTGCACAGAACTTACTGTGTGCCAGGTACTACTCTAAGAGCTTGATTCTGCTAAAGACCTTAGGAAGTATTGATTGCTATTATCTCCATTGTGTGAATAAGGAAACCGAAGCCCACAGATCAGTAATAAGTTGATGGAGCACAGCTGTCTATGGCCTTGGTCTAGAACACAGTTATTAGGCATTACAGTTCCCTAAATATACAATAGAGTTGGCTTCATCATGGTTTTCAAAATATTTATTAAATTGTTTCAGTTTCCATCTGAAAAATTTGCCTTGCTATAACTACAATTAAACTTTCGGTTTCCTTTCCCTTGTTCTAATTTGAATTCCCTTTGAATATATATCCTGTCTTTCCTATTAAATAGACTGAAAGAATCAGGAAATTCACTGCCATTCAGAGAGTACCCACCAGAGGCATAAATACCCATCCCAAAGAAGATCGAAAAAAGAGACCAGGAAGATATATTTCCTTTCAGTGCTGTCACTCGGTTTCATTTCAGCTTGTCATGACTTCTTTCAGCATTTTAAATTTGAGGCCTGGATATTTGACAAGGTAAGCCATCTAACAAGGATATTATAGGAAGAACAACCACAAATGTGTATATATTTTTTCTTTTTCATATTGTAAAATATACATAAAATTTACTACCACTAAGTGTATGGCTTGATGGCATTAAGTACATTCACATTATCACCACTATCTCCAGAATTTTTTCCACCTCCCAAAACTGAAACTCTGTACCCGTTAAACATTAACTCCCCATTTCCCACACCTCCCAGCCCCTGATAACCATCATTCTACTTTCTGTCAGCAAATTTGACTATGTTAACTTCCTCATATAAGTAGAATGAAACAGTATTTGTTTTTCTGTGACCAGTTTCTTTCACTTAACATAATGTTCTCAATGTTCATCCATGGTGCAGTGTCAGAACTTTCTTCTTTCTTAAGGCTGAATAATATCACTTTTTATGTATATGCCACATTTTGTTTATTCATTCATCTGTGGACATTTGGGTAGCTTTCTTCTTTTGCCGCTTGTGAATAATGCTGCTGTGAACATAGGTATACAAGCATCTGTAGAGTTGCTGCTTTCAATTCTCTTGGGTATACACCTAGGAGTGAAATTACTGGGTCATAAGGCAATTCTATTTTTGCCTTTTTTGAGGAACCACCACATTGTTTTCCATAATGGCTGCACCATTTTACGTTCCCATTATCAGTGGACAAGGGTCCCAACTTTTCCACATACTCTCCAACACTTTTAGTCTCTATTTATGGATAATAGGCATCCTAATAGGTGTGAAGTGGTCCAACATTGTTTTGATCTGCATTTCCGTAATGATTAGTGATGTTGAGCACCTTTTTATGTGTTTTTTGGACCTTGGCATATCTTCTTTGGAGAAATGTCTATTCAAGTACTTTGTTCATTTTTTAATTAGGTTGTTTGTTTGTTGTTGCTGTTGCTGAATCATAGGAGTTCTTTATATATTTTGCATATTAATTCATTATTAGATATATAATTTGTAAATATTTTCTCCAATTCCATGAATTGCCTCTTCATTCTGCCTTTCTATAAACTGGCTTTTTATTTTCACAGTGTTGTACCTTTAAAAGATTTCCTCCCTTGTCTAAAGCGTTCACCCACAAAAGTATGCTTACTGAGCCTATTCCTTTGTGATACAGAATTTGCGAAATTGCTAATAGACCTTTGTGAGTTAACATTTAACACTTACACAGTCAAAATCCAGTCAGGAGTTAGAAACCACACCAACAACCTTAACAGAGTGAATTTAATATAAGGAACCATTAAGCAGGTGCTAGAGAACTGAAAAGACAAATGAAAGAAAACTTAGATAACATAGAGATAGTAACTGCAGAAAGTCGCTACCATCCTTAGGGCTGGAGGAATCAAGTTAAGAGGTTGGGATTTATAAAATGTAGAATGTGGGAGAGAGGGCCTGTGGGGTTGACTCAGACCTTTGCTCATATATCAGAGATCAGCGCTCAGTGGGTCTAAGAGTGTGGAAACACTGCTGCCAGGGTGAAGAAGCCTTCTGGTGGTCATGCTGACATGACACAAAGCAAATGGGAACAGAAGCATATATCCCTTCTCCTTCCCCTAGCCTTCCAGTCTCCCTTATATACTCATTGGCAGAGCCTGATGGGGTACAGCTGGCAAATGAGAAAAGCGGTTTTCTGAGTATCACTCCCAGCATCACCAAGCAGTGTATGGAAGGATGAGTTTGCAGCTCAAAAAGACAATAGCTTCATAAGAAGCACAGCCACCAAAGCACTTTTAACTTTCTATCCTCAGAAGTGAGGAAATTTTATTGATTTTTGTAACCCCAGCAGAGTGCCAGGAATATAGTAGGTGCTTCAGAAACATTTGCTGAATGAAACAATGAGCAACCTTGAAAACAAAATTCTAGAAAGGAAGTATAATGCATGAGCTTATTGCTTTGTTCTTCACTCTCTTAGAACCTTCATCATATTTTAATTCTTAGTTGCTCTCAATATAAATTTCCTGCTCAAAATCTAATTAATTACAGTGGTTTGCATTTACTGGGCCTCTATGTTATGTTAAAGGTTCAACATACTTTTTATTCCTTTTAAACATCCTGCAAGGTAGGGTATCCTTACTCATATTTTACAGATGAGAAAACTAAGGATTGAAGGTTGAGCGACATGCTCGAGACCTAACAGCTGTAAAGAATAGAGCCAGGATTTTAATCTTAGGTCTGTTTGTCTCCAGAGCCTATACTCTTAACCACTAACCTCACATGCTCACAGTCCTTCCCACAGTATTGACCACTGTTTATAAAGACATTCACAGGGACACTCTAGCCTTCTCTTCTGTCTAGATGCCCTGTCAGCAAACCTGCTTGGTCCTACAGGCCTGTGCATATAGAACCTGTCCACCAGAATATGTTCATTTCCTTGGATAAGCCTGCCCGCCTGCCTGCCTGCCTTCCCTTTTCTTTCTCTTTCATTCTCTCTCTCTCTCTCTTTTTCTTACAGATTCCATTAATGATTCAGCCACAGGGCTATTTAAAGGGAAGAAAGAATTATTCACTATGAAAAGCAACAGCACCGATCACTCAATACATAATCTTTTCAGTAAGAACTTTTTGCCACCTTTTAGGAAGAGTGACTCTTCTCTGGAGGGGTGTATCCTGTATTGCCCTCAACTCCAGACATGAGTTTTATCAGTGCTAGACTCTTTCTCATCCCACGAAAAGGGTTTTATACTCTATATAGGAGGTCAGCAAACTTCAGCCCATGGGTCACCTGTTTTTGTAAGTTATGTTTTATTGGGAAACGGTCTCATTCTTGTATGTACTGTCTCTGGCTGCTTGCACAAAACATCAGAATTGAGTAGTTATAACCAAGACTGTTTAACCCCAAAAGCCAAATATATTTCCTATCTGGCCCTTTACAGTTAGTTTTCTGGCCCCTGCTACCAGAACAATGACCCAGCTGATCTCCCATCCACCTCATCAGTGTTTGCAACTACTTCATCTTGTTGCCTTGGGGTTGAGAGTTTCTCTTCAGTCATCACCTTCATAAAGAAAACAGGGCTGCAAACCACATTAAATACAAATCATAAACCTTGAACCCTGAGTGTGGCTTCCTGTGTTAGCCTTAAAATGGCGTTCCCTACTCCAAGAAATCTACACTCCTTGGGCAAGTGGAAGGTGTTGCCTGATTTCTAAAGAACTTGGGTCAGTTATGCCATTTTAGGGTTTCTTTAAACATAAAAAAGAAGAAAAAAGCAAATGCCATAGTCTTCGATTTCGAAGAGTACACATAAGAGGACAATAAACTTTCCACCAAATGCTCTTACACAAAAAAGCAAGTAATTTTTAATTTTGCTCTTTTATTGATTCGTTGATTGCATTCCTTTTTTTCAGAAAATTGGAAAACACAAATATATCTGTATACTATTACTCTTGTTCCAAAACCTTAAAAATCTCTAGTACCTAAACTTCTCTGTCAGTTTTACAGACTTGTCCCATTCTGGGACAAGCAATTTTAAGTAATATTAGAAAAATTTTTTGAATATCTTAGGGCAAAATAAATATTGCTTAAATTTATGTAACTGAGTAGATGTACTCATGGAATTGTGTTGAAAGTTAACATCTATATGTGAGATCATTTCCAATTTTGAAGAAAGTAAATTTGGCTGCAATACATAATAAAATCATAGTAATGTACTGAAGAGCATACTAAGTTTGACAATTTGCACGTACTGTGCATTTGGCCCTCTCATGCAAAAACTGAAAGAAAAGTCTGTAAAATGGACAAAGGCCAATGAGTTACTGTGTTTTTGGATTCTTACTTAATTCATATTTAATTTAAATACCTGATTAATGCCCACTTCATTGAATTATCATGGTTTCTAGTGAGAAATGCTATTTCTTTTATGATATTAATTGGGAAAGCTCTCCTTGAATGTAAAATCATTAAAAAGCTAAGGTATGAACAGCTATGGGGAATTCTTAAAATATGAGATACAGTCTTGGCTTTCAGGCAGTTTATAATCTGGCTGGGAAACAGCAATAAAACAGGAAAAGCATAAATGTTGATGTAGATAGAGGTACTGAGCCTTTACTTTGAAACAGTTGTCCTGAAATTTATTTTTGTATAAGAACTCCCCTGGTCAGAGTAGGAAAGCTTGATGAATTGCACATTCCTGGGGCCCAGCCCAAGAGATTCAGATTTTTAGTTTGAGGAAAGGGCTCAATCATCTGCATACTTCTCAAATACCCATGGCTTTCTGATTTAGGTGGTTCATGAGCCATATCTTCAGAATAGATGTTCCAGGTATTTTAATAGGTGTATATAAAGCTGGCATTTGAGGAGGAGGATTAGGCATACATCTTCAGGGAATAATTTAGGGGAACTGAGAAGGCCCTTCTCCCTTGCTGCTTCTTCCAAATAACTTCTAACTCTTCTAATTGGAAAACAAAATAATTCTACAAGTAGAAATGCATCCCTTCTGTTTGGAGTATTGTTCCTAATACAGTAGAAATATGTTGAGAAGAGAAGATCATTTAGATATTAGCTTTCAGCTATACCTCAGTTTGGCTGACTTTATTTGATCTTCTCTGAGACAGATTTTAATGGGGAAGCAGGTGGTGGTAGGGACACAGTTGCTCAGAGTGTAGAGGGGAGAGGGGCCCAGGATGAACAAGCCTGTTCCAAGTGTTTCTATGAGTTCAGGAAGAATTGACGATGTAAGGAGGATAATGGAAAAGAAAAGTGTGGCATACAGAAGGCTTTTCACTTATAAGCAGGAGCAGTCCAAAAAGGTTGGGGGTTTCATTTGCTCATAAGATCAAAGTAATACTATTAAAATAAGGGTTTTTAATAGAATGGATGCATTTTTGCTTTGGTTCATTTGTTTGCATCTATGAAAGTTCTTGAGAGCTTGTAAATTTATATGTTTCTATATTTGAGACTATTGCTTCATATAGGCTTGGTTTAGAACCACAGATTTCAGAGATTATTGATAAAAAGGCTTAGGGACCTCTTTGTTCCAGGACAGCAAATAGATTTCAGCTCATGGGTAGTCTTGAGTGGAATGGTAGTGACTGCCTGGTATACTGTGTTGTGAAGTCTTCTGTAGGTGATTAGCAATGCCTGTTCTATCTGTCATGGGAGTAGGCAGAATTCCATTAGTCTAATATCCTAATTTTATGCACACCAGGAAATTGAAATTCAGGTTTAGTCACAGAGAAACTTCAGAAAAGATTAAAAGAAATAAGCCTATGGTTTGTAAGTCTTTGTATGGACATGGATTTAAATTGACTTGATTTTCTTATTAGGAAAGTTGCCCACAGGACTTCAGATGTTGAGAGAATGGTTTACTGTTACAGTATTATGGTTTGGGATTGTTGTGCATACTGTTTTAGTTTTCATCCTTTTCCTATTTGCCCATCATTAGGATGGAATGTACCAAGGGATCAATAAATAGAAGCCTAAATACTGCAGGAAAAAAATGTGTGAGCACCTTTTTGGAATAAAGCTTTTCAAACATTTTCAGGCTTAAAAGAACTTGAAACATTTAAATTCCTGTCAGGACTAAGGAAATGGAGCAGAAATCAATGAACTAGTGTGTGGTCTCGATAGCAAGGCAGGGATCAACTCTCTACACATTTTCTCTCTATATGCCCTACTATTAACCCATTTCTGATTTAATTAAAAAAAATCTAGGCATCTAGAGTCATTTCTTTGGGAAGCTTTACATGCCCCCAACAGGGAGTCTAGTGTCATTATGTATCTAAGCATTTGGCCAGAAGGGACTAGGTAGGGTTGGACTGCTGATAAGAAAGTGAGAATTCTCAGGAATCTGGCCACATCCCAGTTTTGGTCTCTTTGGTGTTGTGAGATGTAGCAGAAAAAGAACATTCCCTAGAAACTCTAATTAGAGATATGGCTGGTGAGACAATTTTTGCAGATTCTCTCTCGTTCCTCTAATCCACCTAATTTTTACAAAAGGTAGTTCATGTCTGGTCCCCTCTAGGATACGCACAAAAGCCTCTTGAGAGTTAAAAAATCAGTCTCAGAAAGTACCTAACACCCATGTCTTTGTTTCTCTTCTCATTCCTTCCCCGTCTGGGTTTTGGCTCAAGGTTTGCCTGTCTCCAGATGGCATTTGCCTTCATCTCCATTCATAACTGAGTGTTAAAGGCCTGCCCTTTGTTCATTCATGGCTTCACCTACTATGCCATGAAGGTCTATTCAGTCAACAAATATTTATTGAATGCTTACTGGGTTACTGTAGGAAACAAGTCAAATTTGGTTCCAGATGACGCAGATCTTCTAATCTGGACCACAATGAAATTTACACAGAAATGGTATAGTAACAGTTGTGTTCTGTGTCCCAAAGAAGAAAAAAGGGGAAGCAACCCAGCCTGAGAGGTCCGAGAAGAATTTACTGAGAAAGCAGTCTTTTATCTAACTGCTGAAGAATGAGTAGGATTGAGCTAGGTGGGAGGAGAGGAGGAAATAAAGGAAGAGCATTCCAGGTAGGGTAGGTCCCTGATAAAGCCGCAAGGCAGGAAAGAATGTGATAAGAAGAACAGAAATCAGGCCAGTGTGGCCAGTGTTTGTGTGTCTGTGTGTGTGTGTGTGTGTGTGTGTATGTCTGTGTGTGTGTGTGTATTATTTTTTGGGGGGTGCTCACTGGGAGATGTCCAGAATGAGGATAGAGATGTAGAAAGGGACCAGATCACCTAAGAACCTGTAGACCATGTTAAGAATTTTGAACTTAAGCTTATGAACACCGCATGAGTTTAAGTAGCTAACACAGTACACCTCAGATACTATCTCTTCCAAGAAACTTTCCCCCATTTTCTTCCAGCATGTTATTTGAAAATATATAATATTCATCTTGTATCACAAATACATAAGTATGGATCTGTCTCCACTATACTATGATCTCTTTGTAGGCAAGACTTGCACCTTTTTCATCTTTTTATGATTTGCTGTGTAGGTAGCAGGGTAACGTGGAAAGAGTTTCTTAGCATGGAAAGAACTTTGGAAGCAGGCAGGTTCTTGTCATTACACTTTTTCCAATTCCATGACACTAATCATGTACCAAAAGCAGTAGGAGGGCCCACACTGGGTGCAGGCAGTGAGGTGTGCACTGCCATTGAGAATTTAAAAACAAGAATAAGCCTGACCGAACTTTGGTCTGCTTTTTATTATCACCATGTACTGGCAATTCTAAACAATGCCAGTGATAAAATACCCCTCTCCCAAAAAATCTCTTGTGAGTCTAGGTTTGAAACAATGGCAGTGGTTACTGCTGAGGTTTTTTTCCCAACATTTTATTATGAAAAATTTCAGACATATAGAAAAGTTGAAATAATTTTATGTTAAGAACTCACCATCTAAATTCTACCTACCATTAGCATGCTATACTGCTTCATCTATTCAACTTCATAAACCAACCTCTGCTAGTTCCAAGCATTTCTTCTGCAGCTTTCTCAGCCTTTATAGAATTGAAAAGAGTCAGGGACTTGCTCTGAGTTAGGCTTTGGCTTAAGGGAATGTTGTGGATGGTTTGATTTACTATCCAGACCATTCAAACTTCCTCCATATCAGCAATAAGCAATCACTTTCTTATCATTCGTGTGTTTACTGCAGTAACACTTTTAAATTGCTTCAAGAATTTTTTCTTTGCATTCACATCTTGGTTTACAGTTTGGTGCAAGAGGTCTAGCTTTTGGCCTATCTTGGCTTTTTACAGGCCTTGCTCACCAAGTTTATTTATTTATTTATTTTTATTTATTTTTTTGAGACGGAGTCTCGCTCTGTCACCCAGGCTGGAGTGCAGTGGCGCAATCTCGGCTCACTGCAAGCTCCGCCTCCTGGGTTCACACCATTCTCCTGCCTCAGCCTCTCAGAGTAGCTGGGACTACAGGCGCCCGCCACCACGCCCGGCTAATTTTTTTTTTTTTTTTTTTGTATTTTTAGTAGAGACGGGGTTTCACCGTGGTCTCGATCTCCTGACCTCGTGATCCGCCCGCCTCGGCCTCCCAAAGTGCTGGGATTACAAGCGTGAACCACCGCGCCCAGCCCCTTGCTCACTAAGTTTAATCATTGCTAGCTTTTACTTTAAAGCAAGAGACATCAATTTAAAGGAAGAGAGACATTTTCCTTTCACCTGTACACTTAGAGGCCACTGTAGGGTTACTTATTGGCCTTACTGCATTATTGTTGTGTCTCAGGGAATCAGAGGCCCAAGGAAAGGGAGAGAGATGGGGAATGGCTAGTTGGTGGGGCAGTCGGAACACGCACAACATTGATCCATCAAGTCTGTCATCTTCTGTGGCCATGGCTTATGGTGCCCTAAAACAATTACAATAGTAACATCAAGGATTACTGATCACAGATCACCATAATAGATATAATAATAATTAAAAAGTTTGAATTATTGGAAGAATTACCAAAATGTGAACACAGAGACACAAAACAAGCACATGCTGCTGAAAAAATGGCTCCAATAGACTTCCTGACGCGAGGTTGACACAAACCTTAAATTTGTAAAAAGAAAAACCCTTAATATCTGTGAAACACGATGAAGTGAAGCATAATAAAATGAGGTATGCCTGTAATTGGTTAAATTTCAAATATTAAACCGATCTTGAATTCCTAGGATAAACTCCATTTGGTCATAATGTATTATCTTTTTATATTTTGACTATTTCAATTTGCTAATACTTTGTTAAATATTTTTGCTTTTATGTGCATGAGAGATATCAGTCTAGCAGTTTTTTCTTTTTAAATGTCTCTGACAGGTTTTTGTATTAAGGTTTTATTGACCTCACAAAATAAATAGGGGAGTGAGCTCTCTTTATTTTCTGAGAGATTTTGTATGAGATTGGAGTTCCCCCACCCCACAGACTCATTAAATGTTGGATAAATTTTTTCCTGTGAAACTATCTAAAAAATTATCCTGAAGTTTTCATTGTAGGAATTATTTTAAAACATGATATTGTGCCATTCAGATTTGCGTTTCACCTTGTGTCAGATTTCACATTACGTAAGTTGTATTTTTCAAGGAATTTGTTAACCTCAAGTTGCTAAATTTTTGGTATCTACTTCTTCTCATCCATTTAATATTTGTAGGATCTGTAGTAACAATCTTTCCTTCATTCTTCATGGTATTAATACTTTGCGTTCTCTCTCCCTCTCCATTTCTCCTTCCTCTCCAACTGAGTGCTTATCCATTTTTTGTGAGTATTTTCCAAATATCGGCTTTGCTAAATTTCTTTACTTTTAAAATTATTTCCTTTCTTTCATTTATTTTGAAATTATTGTGTTTTTCTTTTCTTTCTTCTTGAAACAGAATCTTGGCCACCAAGTTTAGATCATTCCTCCTTGGTAATCTAAACATTAAAAGCTATAAAATTTTCTCCAGGGATTGCTTTTGCTACATTTCACAAATTTAAATACATCTTTCTTTAACTTTTAGGTTCTGGGTGTATGTGTAGATTTGTTATATAGGTAAACTCGTGTCATGGGGGTTTGTTTTACAAATTATTTTGTCACTCAGGTACTAACCAATAGTTATTTATTTTACTCCTCTCCCTCCACCCACCCTCTACCCTCAAATAGGCCCCAGTGTCTGTTGTTCCCCTTTAGGTGTCCACGTGTTCTCATTATTTAGCTGCCACTTATAAGTGAGAACACGTGGTATTTGGTTTTCTGTTCCTGTGTTAATTTGCTAAGGATGATGACCTCCATGTTCCTGAAAAGGACATTATTTCTTTCTTTTACTGTGGCTGCATAGTATTCGATATTATGATGTACAGGTACCACATTTTCTTTATCCAGTCTACCATGGGTGGGTATTTAGATTGATTCTATGTCTTTGTTATTGTTAATAGTATTGCAATTAACATACACACGCATGTATCTTCATGATAGAACTATTTATATTCCTTTGGGTATACATACAGTGATGAGATTCCTGGGTTGAATGGCAGTCCTGTTTTTAGCTATTTGAGGAATAGCCACACTGCTTTCCACAGTGGTTGAACTAATTTACACTCCCACCAACAGTGTAGAAGCATTCCCTTTTCTCTGCAACCTTGCCAGCATCTGTTATTTTTTGACGTTTTAGTAATAACCGTGCCGACTGATGTGAGGTGGTATTCATTGTAGTTTTGATTTTCATTTCTCTAATGATTGGTGATATTGAGCTTTTTTTATATGCTTGTTGACAGTATGGATGTCTTGTTTTGAAAAGTGTTTGTTCAAGTCCTTTGCCCACTTTTTAATGAGGTTGTTTTTTCTTGTAAATGTGTTTAAGTTCTTTATAGATACTGGATATTAGACTTTGTTAGATGCATAGTTTATAATATTTTCATTTTGTTTCTTATATTTTCTAATTTTTCTTATAATTTCTTTTCTGAGACATAATTATAATATTTAGAAATTTCCTATTTAATTACCAAATATTTGGGGGTTTTCTATCTTATTTCTAATTTAATTCCATAGTATACAAAGAGTGAATTTGGTACAATTTTATATTGTTTAATTTATTGAGACTTGCTTTATGGCCAAGTATATAGTCTCCCTTGGTGAACATGTACTCTTGAAAGCAATGTTTACTGTGCTGTTGCTTGATGAAGTACTCTATAAATATCAATTAGGGTAAGATGGTTGATAGTGTTACTCGTATGTTTTATGTCTTTACTGAATTCTTGTCTAACTGCTCTAACATTGTTTGAGAGAAGGATGTTAAATTCTTTGAGTATGATTGTGGTATTGTCTATTTTTTCCTTTAATTCTTTCAATATTTGCTCCAGATATTTTGAAGCTCTGTTATTATACATACACATTTATAACTAAAAAGCTTCCTGGAGAATTGGGTATTTTATCATTATGAAATGTCCCTTTTTACTTTGTCCTGAGGTCTACTTTGCCTGATGTTAATATAGTCATGACAGCTTTCTTAAGATTTATTTTTTGCATGGTATATATTCTTGTATTCATTTACTTTTAATCTATCTGTCTCTTTAAAGTTTATCTCTTATAGATAGGGGTAGGTATGCCTTATCTTTATTTTGTTTGACGTTTATTAATCTTAAGTTGTAAAACTATATATTTCTCCAAATTTTAGACACTGTTGCATATTATTTCTTCAAATACTTTTCTACCCTACTATTTTCTTCTAGGATTCCAGTAATATGCATGGCAGACTTTTAGATATTAACCACCAGTCCCTGGGACTTTATTGTTGTTCTTCCTTTACTTCTTCCTCATCTTCTTCTTCTTTTTATCTTTTTTCTCTCTGTTCTTCAGATTGGGTATTTTTAATCTATCTTTAAGCTCATAGGTTTTTCTAAACGTTAATATTCCTTTTTTTCTCTAAATGATCACAATTTGTGTGCTTTGGCTCCCAAAGGAAATGAAACAACTGATCTTTATTTTTGGGGAGATGGGGGTATTAGTTGGAGATGGGATTAGCTACAGAATGGAAATAACAAAAAACTAGATCATTAAGTTTTAAAAATCTTATTTTGAGGTCCAATATGAGTAAACTTAGGTTACTCAGAGGATGATAAGGTGGAAAGCACCTTAGTGAAGGTTTTGTGAAGATTTTGAACATTTTCTGTTCAAAGTGAAGATTTTGAACATTTTCAAAATCTTAGTGAAGATTTTGCCTTAGTGAAGATTTTGAACATTTTCTGGAACTTCAAAGGTTAGTAGTACCAGTTCTCTATCAGGTCTAATTTCACATTAAAACATATTTTTTTTTCTTTAGTACACTCCTTTTATTCTAAGTGGTCAAGATTTGAATACACTTTTGGTTCTCAAAAGATATAGAGTGACTTGCCTTGATTTGTTTCTGGCAGGAGTAGAAGAGCAGGACTCCTAATTTGTGGAGCCCAGTGCAAGAGAAAAATGTGGAACTCCTTGTTCAAAAATTATTCAGAATTTCCAGACAGTGACAGACAGCATTATATCAAGTTTGATGCCCTCTGAGCACAGGACCCTGTGTGACTGCACAAATTGCACATCAATGAAGCCAGAGAGTGTGGTAATAGAGCTTGGAGCTTTCAGAATTGGAATCAATATATCAGAGTCGGAATCCCAGACCTGCTACTTGCTACCTAGGTGATGTTAAGGAAGTTGTATTTTCTCTACAGCCTTTAGCGTCCTTATCTGCAAAATGAGTCTATCCTAGGTTTGTTGTGAGGCTTAAATGATAGTTATATAAAATGCCTACCTAGTAAATATGTGATACTTAACATAGTCAAAGCGGAAGTTACTATTATCATTTTGTTAAGTGGGCTTTATTAGAAGGAAAAACTGTGGAAGGAGAATTGTTAGATCAGAAAGAGAATGTCTCTGGGGTGATCAACTAAAGATTGAGAGATATGAGACAGGAAATGTGTGTGTGTGAGTGTGGGCAGGTAGGGGACAGAGTTGAGGAGTTGGATGCCCCCCTTAATGAGTGGGGAGAAGCTGGTGGGAAGATAGATCACCTGCATCAGTCTCTGGGTGGTGCTATGAGTCCAGAAGAACTTGGATGCATTCTAAGCATACAGGTAAGATCCGTGATTCCACCAGGCATTCCTCTAAGCAGAACTTTTGAAAAGCTGCTGAATACTGAAAGAGTATGGTTAGTACTTCCAAACTTCCTAGTAGATGCAGGACATTCAATTCATCTAGGGAGAAATATGAGGACATTTGGTTTGTGTGCAATAATCTAAAGCATTGGTTCTCAGGCTAGTTAAAAATTAGAATCACCTGAGGAGCTTTCAAATCTATTGATGCTCTGGCTCCACCAGAAATAAATTCTGATGTATTTGCTCTGGGTTGAGGCTTGAGCGTCATCATTGTTTTTTAAAACGCTTTCTCAGATGGTTCTAATATGCAGACAAGTGCTGAGAACCACTTATCTAAAACAATGGCATGCTGTTGAGATCTTCTATTTCCCTCTGAGAAAAAGAAAAGGTAGTCAACTGTGTGTGTGTGTGAGTGTGCATACATGCGTGTGTGTTTGATAACCAGCAGATCAAGCAGCAGTAAGGCACACACAAGTAGAAACCATCTGATGCCCTCAGGACACCACAGTGAGTGAAGTTTTGTCTGGTCCACAGCCATATCTGCTCAGGGAGCCTCCTCTGCCACACTCTGGAAGCACTCTTAAGAAAGAGGCCCTTACATAAGTTACTATGCATAGTGTGTTTCAACAGTGTTTGGCAGATGACAAAGGCTCGGGAAGTGTTAGTTGTTGTTACTGCTGCTATTTTGTTAGGTCATCTAATAGAATTCATTTTGAATTTTAAAAAAAAGGAATCAAAGAAATTTAACATAGTGTGATCATTTTTCCTTTGAGAGTTTAACTCATTCTTTCAAGTCTTGCATGCCATTGAACATAAGCACATAAGCTTTTTTTTTTTTTTTGAGATGGAGTCTCATGCTGTTGTCCAGGCTGGAGTGCGGTGGCTCGATCTCGGCTCACTGCAACCTCCACCTCCTGGATTCAAGTGATTCTCCTGCCTCGACCTGAGTAGCTGGCACTACAGGTGCCTGCCACCATGCCCACCTAACTTTTTGTATTTTTATTAGAGATGGGGTTTCACCATGTTGGCCAGGCTGGTCTCAAGCTCCTGACCTCATGATTAGCCCACCTCAGCCTCCCAAAGTGCTGAGATTACAGGCATGAGCCACCACGCCCAGTTGAACATGAGCTTTTTTAAAAAAGCAATACAGTAAGTGAGACGTGATGGAGATCACTAAAACATGGATGATAAATTATAAAAAGAAAACCTGTCCTAGCTTATAGAAATGGATACTTGTGGTCTGGGATAAAATTTTCTGTGATAGTATTACATCTGTATTTAAAAATTGCTGTGTTATAGAAACGTGGGTGGCAGAGAAGATAGTTTTGGAAAACTGTTTTAAAAAATCAGAAAGGGTTTCCAGTGATGGCAAAGTTGCTGACAGCCAAGACGCACATGACACATGTGAACAGATTGTTTCATGAAATATCAGAGTAGAATAAAGCAATATTGCAAAGTATGAGTGTATATAATTTTCTTTTCAGTTTTATGCAATTAATATACATATGTGTAGATTAATAAATGGAATATTATAAGTAGATTTTTAACGATTTCACTTAGAGGCTTAAATATTTATATGTTCAAATTGGCAAAAAATGTTTTTAAAATTTTCTGTTTCAAAAAATAGGCATTGGCTCTGTAATTGGGAGGGACTTGTATTCAGGTGTGTAGATAATTAAGGAAAATGTAAGGAAAGGGACTAATTAGGAAGAAAGACAAACACAAACAGCCTCCCTTTTCTTTGTTTATACTTCTTAGCAATTATCACTGCAACATTTTAGAATAAAATAATACTTCTAAGTCATTGAATTGTAGACTTGCCTGGGCTTGTTCTTGGGCCAGTGAGGTTTTTAGAAGAAAGCTCACTTCCTGCAGTAGCCATGGCAACTTCAACAATACAGGCCCTACCCTGCCAGCTCCAATCTGTCCAACAGATTCCCAGGGAGGAGAAATATGTTATCACAATAAGAGATGATTTCCAGCTTTTAACATTCTTAAGTAGGATATTTATTGTTATTCAATTCATAAATCCACTCATCTTCAATCTCAGCTACCTACCACCTCAAAAACACATATACACGTTGCCAGTGGAGGGCCTTGACTACAGGTTGTCCAGGTTTTTGGCATTTTGAACAAAAAATTGGACAAAACGCACAAGCAAAGCAATGAAAGAATGAAGCAATGAAAGCACAGATTTATTGAAATGAAAGTACACTCCACTCAAGAGCACTGGTTACAGAATTTTCTGGGGTTTAAATACCCACTACAGGTTTCCCATTGGTTACTTGGTTACACTCTCTGTAAATGAAGATTTGGCCGACAACCAGTCTGGTCAGAGGAAGTGACCAATCAGAGGCTGAAGTGAAGTTACAAGGTTAGACATGAAGACTTGGGCCACGACCCATCTGATTGGTTGCAGGAGGAGACCAATCAGGGGTACTTTCCATTTTTCATCAACTATGCAGTGCAAAAGGAGTAGCCTTTGATCCTTTTGTTATGTGGGTGTGGAGAGGTGGGATTTTCCTTTTGATTAAGTTCTAGGAAGTCCGTGAATCAGCCATGGATTCCCTGTCTCCAGACTCTATTTATTCTCCTACCTCACACCCACACACAAACACACACACCTTCATTTGCTCCATCTTTTTTATCTAATTCTCTCAAAGATTACCAACAGAATTTTGGTAATCTTGGGATGCAGAATTTTGGGATGCAGCCATTGAGTGAACTGGAAGCTTCCACCCTGCCTACAGATTTGAAGTTGTAAAATGCCTTTTCTGCCTGCCTGAAACACAACCACAGAAATTCCAGTTGCATGCCACACTCTGATTTAAAAAAGAGGAGATTCCCTAGAAAGTATTTTTACCTTTATGTTCAAGGAAATATTCACCAGGATGGAGACCCCTCAGCAGAATCTAGAGGAAGCATTGCTCTCCAAGTTCACTTATCTTATATTTTTTCTACTATCTGCCCAAACTCTTGAATTTGAAAGAAAAATTCTTAAACTTACTCAAAATGTTTAACCAAACCAATCTGCTGGGCTTTTCTAATTGCAAGTGATAAGCAATGAAGGAAATATATTGCTCTCACAGTTTTAAATACCCTTTCTCTTACCTTTCCTCTTTTCTATCTCAACCATTCTACTTACACGGTTGACCCTTGAACAACATGGGTTTGAGTTGCTCAGATCTGCTTACTTGCAGACTTTTTTCAGTAAAAGTTACACTGTGTGCTGCCTCTCCTGCCTCCCCTTCCACCTCTTCCAGCTCTGCCACCCCTGAGACAGCAAGACCAACCCCTCCTCTGCCTCCTCCTCTGCAGCCTATTCAACATGAAGACAAGAAGGATAAAGACCTTTATGATGATCCACTTCCACTTAATGAATAGTAAATATATTTTCTCTTATAATTTTCTTAATAACATTCTTTTTTTCTAGCTTACTCTGTTGTAAGAATATGGTATATAACACATATAACATACTAAATATGTGTTAATTGAACTGTTTATGTTATCTGGAAGGCTTCTGCTCAAAAGTAGACGATTAGTTAAGTTTCAGGGAGTCCAAAGTTATAGAACACACATAACCCCATTAAAAAGTAGGCACAGGATGCGAACAGACGCTTTTCAAAAGAAGATGTATGCGTGGCCAACAAGCATATAAAAAATGCTCAACATCACTAATCATTAAAGAAATGCAAATCAAAACCACAATGAGATACCACCTCACAACAGTCAGAATGGCTATTATTAAAAAGTCAAAAAATAATAGATGCTAGCAAAGCTGCAGAGAAAAGAGAACACTTATACTCTTTTTACACACTGTATTATAAATTAGTTCAGCCACTGTGGAAAGCAGTTTGGTAATTTCTCAAAAAAGTTAAAACAGAAGTACCATTTGATCCAGCGATCCCATTATTAGGTAAATACCCAAAGGAATAGAAATATTTCTGCCATAAAGACACATGCACACAAATGATCATTGTGGCACTGTTCACAATAGCAAAGACATAGGGTCAACCTAGGTGCCCATCAATAGTAGACTGAATAAGAAAAATGTGGTACATATATACCATGGAATACTATGCAGCCATGAAAAAGAATAAGATATTGTCATTTGTAGCAACATGCATGGAGCTGGAGGTCACTATCCTAAGTGAACTAACAAAGGAACAGAAAACCAAATACTGCATGTTCTTTCTTATAAGTGGGAGCTAAGCACTTGAGTACACATAGACATAAAGAAGGGAATAACAAACACTTTAGCCTAATTGAGGGTGGAAGGTGGGAGGAGGGTGAGGATCTGAAAACTACCTATGGAGTACTATGCTTATTTTAGTACTTGGGTGATTAAATAATGTGTACACCAAACCCGTGAAACCAATGTACCTATGTAACAAACCTGCACATGTCTCTCTGAAACAAAAATAACAGACAAATAAATAAATAAATATATCTGATAGGATTCTGAAATAAAAGTTATACAAAGATTTTCAACTGTGCAGGTGTGGGTATCATTGCCCCAAACCTCACCCCTGCAAAGGGTCAACTGTATATTAAGGAGGGGAGAAAGTGGTTAAAGGAATACCTTTCAGTAGTGAGTATGATGTGCATATGAACAGGTGACATGATGACATAATTTTTATATTCCAGGCTTAGCATTTGAGAGAAATGTGTGCTATTTGTAAAGAAAAAAAAAAGTCAATGGACACATGAACATCCTTAAAATGACTAAGTTATCACAAATGAATCTGAGAAAACAAACACTTCTGTTCTGTAATCTTTGGGGCAGGCAAAAGAAGAGCTGAGAAAGGCTGATGAAGTCAACTCTTGGTGGGTTCCTATGATAAACTTTCCCAAAGAGCTTGACCTTTCCCCATGGAGATTGAGTCCTATTAACCTCGCTGAAAAAAAAATAGGGCTTTCCTGGGAAAACGCTTTTGGGGAGTGTAGCATACTTTATGTCCTTCTTGGAGACCTATAATGTACATTCACTTATTAAAGCTTTTGAAAAGTTCTGCAAAAAACCTATTAAACTTTGTTTAACCTTATGTTTAGATTTTAAATTCTAGAACTCATTTGAGCATAGAGATTCCTTTTGCACATAACTCCTATTAACATCACATAGGACCACTATTTCTTAGACTATATATATCTAGGGAACTGCAACGTTAGTGTATTATATTTCTTATTTGTCTTTAAAACAA
This sequence comes from Symphalangus syndactylus, assembly GCF_028878055.3. Classification (NCBI taxonomy): domain Eukaryota; kingdom Metazoa; phylum Chordata; class Mammalia; order Primates; family Hylobatidae; genus Symphalangus; species Symphalangus syndactylus. The sequence goes on along the minus strand of NC_072437.2, from coordinate 88,467,951 downwards.
CTAGTTTCTTATCTGTAATTGGAAAAAGCTGCAGACATCCATTCCCACCCCCCCACCAAACCCCACCCTCACGTGATTACTTTACAACCTAAGGACTAGCTTCTTCCTATCTCCTGAGAGGTGTTCCTGTGGCCAGGGCTGGACGCAGAGGCCAAGAAGGTGACCCTGCCAGGTATGAACATCTGCAGCCTGAAGTGCACTTCAAAGTCTTGCTCTCAAAAAGTCAGGATGCACCTTTCTCACCTGCGAGCTGTTAGAAATGCAAACTCCCATGCACCACCCCAAATCTACTAAGACAGAAACTTTATTTTCACCAGATTCCCGAGATGACTTACATGCAGTGATCCAGCGCCCACAGGGGAGAAGCAGAGAGAAGATGTCTCATTCTGGAAGAGGCTGGGGAGCCAGCTTGCCTGGCGTTGACGCTGAGTGTTCGTGCAGAATAACCCAAAGTCACAGCAGTGTGCGGCTCTGCACATCTCGAGGGTGTAATGGGGATCAGTGTACGGTCCGAGAAAAGCCAGGAGGATAACTTGGAATCTCTTCAGGGAAATGGAAGAGGACTGGCCCAGGGAACTGAGACCAACAGACACAGCAACCCTGGAGGTATTCCCAACGTGATTTCTTGGGAATCACAGGGAGCCCAGGCCTTGGGGGTTGTAGCTTCTCACGAGAGTCAGGTGAAAATGATGGGAGCAGCCCTTCACAGGTGTGGCACCTCAAACCAGCTGGCGTCAATGACCCCCACCTCCCAGATGAACAACTCGGTGGCAAAGAAAATACTGTGATTGCATGCAAATATGAAATCAGGCCTCATCCTGGATTACCTTCACATTCACTGAACAAATTAGTATTTGGTTGGAGCTTTTGTTAATTCTTCAGTCCTCACCCACATATGCATGTACACATGCTTACTAAAAACAGAGAAAAAAATACTTAGACCTCATACTTGTGAATATCACAAGGTGATTTTTCAATCTCTGCCTCTTCATACATTCGGAAACCTCCTTGCTCACACTATACACTCGCACACACACACACATGTATGCAAGAGTGTACAGAACTTCTTATTCTTTTTTGGGTAACACTTAGCACATATTAAGGACAAAAATGTCATAGACCTCATAGGATTATAGTCTTTAGCATAGCAATGATTTTGTAGCTTAGAGGAGGTGGCTCTTCATTCCATTGCCTGCTATGAGTTTTGTCTCACATTGCTGGGCACCTCTCGCAGATGTATGGTATGTGCAGTGCTCAAAACATTGCCCAGAAAAACATATAAAATTGAGGATATAAATAATTTCACCTTCCCTGTGCCCCCACTTTCCTCTTGCCTCTTGCTGATAAGAAAAAGATTAACTGGATTAATTGGCATGTGTCATCCAAGAATCTCAGTAAGTCTAGAAACATGAAGTCTCCAGGCTCAGTTATGAGTGAAGCTGGTTCCGTCTTCATTTCCTGAGGCCCAGGAAGGTAGGGGGCACGGTCAAGGTCACAGCCCTAATTAGAAACTGCCACCTAGACTCATAGGTACTCAGCCCACCCCAAGGTGCACCCATGCCTGGAGAAATACAAGGCATAGCCAGTGGGCTCTCAGAACAATGACACTCACATATGAAAAGACCTCCCATGCGATCCACAAATTTCACTGCAGATGGGAAAACCTTTCAGAAAGTGTCCCAACCTATTTTTTTCAAACATTGTGAATTTTGGCAAAAACTTTTGTGATTTGAAAATGCAACATTTACCCTTAATTTAAACCCTTGTGTATTTTCAAGGGAAATTTAAGTTAAAAAACATGTCTTTCTGGTTAAATGGAAGCCTGTGCTCCGTGAAAGGAGGAGGCAGGAAAGTCAGGTGGCTGTTGCAGGCTGGTTCCCAGGGGGATTTGGGTAGAAGCTGAAGGTGGAGAAGCAAACTGTCAGCTGAGGAGGGGTGGGTGCGGGAGCTAGAAAAACAGAAAAAGGAATGGGCATGTTGCCCTGGGGAATGGTCAAAGGAGGCAAATCAACAAAGTACTGAGGTGGAGAGGCCTGGTTGGGGATATCATGAGTCTAATAGCACCCAGAGGTTGGCAAGGCCATGTTACCTAAGTGTCCTAAGGCCACAGGGCAGGAGTAGGGAAAGCAGTCATGTAGTTTGTTGACTCTAATTTTCACCGTTACTTCTCCAAGACAGTGATAGGTCCCTCGAAGGCAGGAATCATACTGCATTGATCTTTGTATCCTTGAGGCCTGACATAATGCTTAGCTGCATACAAATGATGCTGCAAAAATAGATGATAAGTAAATGAGAAAAATAAGGTATTTCCAATCCAAACCACCAAAAGCTCATTAAGTCTAGACCAAGACCTTCATGATTAGGGTTATTTGTTAATAGTCATAGAATACCTCTCAAACTGATAAAATAGTTGTTTGACTTAGTGAAATAAAAAAAAATCCACTGGTTGATGTAGTACAGAAAAATAAAATAAAACAGAAAAACTTCATCAAACTCTGTGCAGTTTAACAGTCAGATTAACCCAGCAGCTGAACCATGGCTCTAGGTGGACACAGCATCTCCTTCCCCTCCCATGCCCCTGCTCCTGACCACTACCCCTGCTCCTGACCACTACTTGATTTTCCTGCCTTCTCTTTGTTGATTTTTAAAATCTACTAGCTCTTGATGAAAACACGAAATTATGCTACATGGGATCACTTGTCATTCTGAATCTCATAGATGATAGCTAATTCCTTTGTAATCTCATAGATAGCTAATTCCTTTGTAATCTCATAGATAGCTAATTCCTTTGTAATCTCATAGATAGCTAATTCCACAAGCCTTAGGGGTGGAGCAGCTGCTGTCTGGGCTCAGACCTGAGGCAGAGCTGGGCAGGAGCTCCATGCACACTGAGCCTGTCTTGACTAAAGGAGGGAAAAACCAAACCTCAGATCTTAAGCAGTGCACAGCCTCTCATCCTCCTACAATCTGGCAAAGTGGTGCACAAGTGCACATCACTAAGGATCAAAGCGGGTTAGAGCAGAAAGAGATTTCAGAGATTTCCTAATTTTGTCAATGAGGAAATCACAGCCCATGACCACGTGGCTGGCTGGCGAAGATTGGGACCTGGATTCCCTTCTCTTTGGGTCAGTGGGCTTTCTTTTGCAGACACTTCATACTTGTGGCCAGTGGAGGCAAGGTAGGTCACTGCTGGCACCAGGCAGAGACTCAACGACATTGCGAACAGGGGAGCTGGGCATTGTGGTCAACTAACTTTGGCTTACATACAGTCAGCCCAGACCATGGACCATTGATATTAGTGCTGTTTGGAAAGTATTTCCAGGTCTTCTGGAAGACCTGTGGTAGGAAGGCCTTCTGCCCTTTGTCATGGGATCATATAAATAGTTTGAGGCAATGTAGGTTACAAGCAGAAATGATATATGTCACTTTTAGACCGAAACATTTAATTGCTGGCATGGGACCCTCAGAGTCACTCTCTTTTTCCTTTTAGTGTGGCAACCAGTGACATTTGAAATGGTGGCTGCTCCCGCAGTTTGGGCTCCTGAGTGATGCTGATGAGCAGAGCTCACCCTGATGCGATGGGCCGTAGCCTGAGTGAGTGAGGCATGCACTATAGGATTTGGAGGGCATCTGTTACTACTGCAGCAACACCCAACATAATCCTGGTTGACAGAATCTCCTCTATCATTTCCAAGGCAATTGACTCTTTCTCTGTGCCTCTCTTCCCTTTCACTATCCCAACTTTCCCTCTAATTCACTTTCACCTTGTTTGGGGAGTCCTTTAATTTTTGTTTTTGTTGCTTTTTTTTTGCCTGCCAGATTTCATCAGTAGGAAAAGAGGAAGAGGAGCTGTGATATTGTGTGCTTCCATCAACCCTCCCACAGCATCTTTTTAATAATATCTGAGACTAACAAAGAGATATTCTGATGTTACCTTGGAGCCCCAGGGATAAAAGATGAAGAAGTATGGTGTGCATTCACAAAAGGAAAAAGTAATTTTAGAATATAAGTTAATAAATAGAACACTGGTAGAAAAGAGATTCAGCCTTTGATCATTATTTTGAAAGACAGTTAAGAGGAGAGTGATACCAACTATCATCACGAACAACGGGATTTCATTAGCTTTAGGTTAGTTTGCTTAAAGGACTGCATATTCTAAAGCTTTTTCTTCAATTAGTGATGGGCTATGTGCCATTCCAACTTTTATTATTAAATGTATTGACCATCTGTACCTCATAATTTAAAACATCTTTTTCTTTTAAAAATTTAATATTTTATAAACACAAGGGTAGTACATGCTCAGTGAATAAAACTTGGAAAACACAGAGAAACAAAAAGAAAAAAGTTCTAGAATTTGCTCTCCTTCTATGACCCAGAAATAACCATTCAGCATTTTGTTCATGATCTTGGAGACTTTCAACTATACAAGTATATATGAATATAAATTTTATATATGTGTGTGTGTGTGTGTACATATATATATATATTTTTCTGCTATAGACTGAACCATACTGCACCCCAGAAAGATTCATAGATGGAAGCCCTAAGCTCCAATGTGATGGAATTTGGAGATGGGGCCTTTGGGAGATAAATAGGCTTAGATGAGGTTTTGAGGGTGGGGCTTTCATGATGTGATTAGTGCCCTTATAAAAAAAGACACCAGAGAGCTTTTTTCTCCATTTCCCCTCAAGTGAGGACACAGCAGGAAGGTGACTGTCAACAAAACAAAGAGGCTCTCACCAGAACCCAACCAGAGTCACACCCTGGTCTCAGACTTCCAACCTCCAGAACCCTGAAAAACAAATTTCTGTTGTTTAAGCCACCCCGTCTATGGTATTTAGTTATGGAAGCCTGAGATGACCAATACGTGTGTGTGTGTGTACAATTATTGTTTAAAACTACCGAAGAATATTATGCAATGGTAGCTAATAGATACAGAGGTCCATAATGTTTGTTGTTTTTTTAAACCAGGGGATGTTATTGTATATTGGGAAGAATATACATTAATTATCAAATAAAATCAATAGGCTAATTATAAAATACAATTGAAAGTCTAGTTACCAAACACAATTCTTCCTGCTAGGTTTCACTTCTTCAATAAGAATTATTAGAAATAGGTAATTTCTTTGACTTAATATTTCCACTTGAAGAAATTTAATCTGTAAAACAGATATATGCAGTAAAATTTATATTAAAATGTTTATGAAACCTTTATTGCACTGCAAATTAGAAACATACTAATGTTCAACATTAAGGGATTGCTTAAGAAAATTTGATACATTTATCAATACAATAGAATATTCCATAGCCTCTAAAGTTATTTTGCAAATGAGTACAAGTAAAACTGGAGAGATCTGAATAAGATCAATGGAATGCTATGATGTCAATATCCTGGTTGCCAGGTTGTACTATAGTTTTGCAAACTGCTACTATTGGGAGAAATTAGATAAAGGGTACACAGAATCTCTGTAGTATTTCCTACAACTACATGAAAATCTATAATCATCTCAAAATAAGTTTAATTTTTTAAATAATGAAAAAAAAATTGTGGGAATGGTTTATGAAGGACAATAGCACTTGAGGATGAATTCTTGTTCCGAAACTCTAAAGTAATAGGTTAATGTTATGGTAGAGAATTCTGTGAAGGTAGCCAAGCACTTTGCTGAGTGCACTTTAAATAGATAACATTGTATTTCAGAAAAGTAATTCCACTGCCTAACCCACTCTGCAATAGTGTATTCCTTGTTTTGTGAATTTTTTAAATTTAATGTAAATAAGCAGAAAAATGATATATAGAAAATGTAATTTGTTCATTTATTTCCCAGAAGTGTAGTGGCAAGAATCTCCAAAAAGTGTATTATAGAAGAATATTTATTGACTTGGGGATTTGTTAACAAAGTCAAAACACAGATTAGAAAAGGGTATAGTGTAATAGAGAAGACGTTTATGGCTATCTTAGTGTTCTCACTGGTTCCTCCTCCTGGAAAAGCAGGTGAGCCCAGCCATGCTCTCATAATGATACAGAGACACAGGAGCCCAGGCCTACCTCTGGGCTTAAAACCAGGACATCATCCCTTCCACCTTATTCTTTGGGCCAAAGCATGTCACATGGCAAGCTGAGAGTCAAGGATGGGGCAGGTCACTCCAGCCATGTTGGGAGGACACTGCAAAGTTACATGGCAAAGGGCTTAATTATAGAGACGAGTGAAGAAACGGGGTCATTCTCACAATCCACACAACCCCATGTTCTCCTCTACTTGCTATCACCTTTCTCTGTGAAGGAAATGTAAATGGACCTTCACAAAAAAGCTCTTCAAAAGGGTTGTCTGGCTTCTGGCATATATTTGATGAATGAATGAAAAAAAATGCTGAGTATTATATTTTCAGCCTTTGTGGCCTGATATAAATCTCTTTAAAATTTGCATTTCTTTTCTAGTGATTTTGAAGATATTGGTCATACTTATTGGATGTTACGTTGTTCCTGCTGTGAAATACTCTGCCTTCCACACTAGCTAGTACTTCCCATTCCTAGACTTTCTAGTGCTGCCTTGCAAGGGTTGGCTTGCTTCTCACTGTCATTTCCTTCACAGGTACTTGATGCTCGACTTTTCAGTTCTGTTGATCTTTTTAGCTGTTCTCCATCTTTCAAAAATTTGATTTCCTTTGTCCATTGTCTCTTCTTTTGTTTATAATTTTGTATTATTTTTATTCATTTCTTGCCATTTTGGTAATAACATAAATAATATAACAAAAAATAACAAACATTTAATCTGTCATATATACTATGATTATTATTTCCCAGTTTATCACTTGCATTTCTTTTAATGCGAGATGTATTAGTCGGGGTTCTCTAGAGGGACAGAATAAGATAGATGTATATATGAAGGGGAGTTTATTAAGGAGAATTGATTCACACAATCACAAGGTGAAATCCCAGGATACGCCGTCTGCAAGCTGAGGGGGAAGGAAACCAGTCCCAGTCCCAAAACCCCAAAAGTAGGGAAACTGACAGTGTATCCTTCAGTCTGTGGCTGAAGGCCCGAGAGTCCCTGGCAAACCACTGGTCTAAGTCCAAAAGCCCGAGAGCTGAAGAACTTGGAGTCTGATGTTCGAGGGCAGGAAGCATCCAGGAGGGGAGAAAAGATGAAAGCCGTAAGACTCAGCAAGTCAAGTCGGCTTCTCCCACCTTCTTCTACCTGCTTTAGTCTGGCCGCACTGGCAGCTGATTAGATTGTGCCCACTCACATTGCAGCTGGGTCGGCCTCTCCCAGTCCAGTGACTCAAATGTTAATCTCCTTTGGCAACACCCTTAGACACACCCAGGAACAATACTTTGCATCCTTCAGTCCAATCAAGTTGACATTCAATATTAACCATCACACTGGGCTTTAATATATAAATATTCTAAATTCATATATAGCCAAATCTACATTTTTTTTCCTTTAGGGCTCCTGTCTTTGATACTAAGTTACTTAGAAATGGCTTCCCTGCTCTGATTTATACAATTATTTGCTCACCTTTTGTATAATTTTAGGGAGTTACTTTTCTTCATCTTAAAAAATTTATCGTGTCAAATTAAGTATAAAGAGGATTGTGACCATTTCTTATTCCTCTCTGTTAAGAAATAAGTGAGAAAGTGGTCCCACATGTCTACAGGATAAATTTAGGAGGAATATTAGGATAGAATTTAGTTTGAGAATTTGTTAATCTGCTAAGTAAACTAAATAGCCCCTCTCTATGAGAATAAAACAATAACAACCACAGAACTGTCTAATAGTCTGGGATGGTATCTGTGTGTCTTTCACACAGGTTGCATGTTGCAGTTTAGTGGTGCTCTCACATACATCATCACATTCCCCAAATGCAGGAGGCAAAGCACTAGATCTGGCTCACCTAAAGGACGTTTCAGCCTGATCTTGCCCTGATCTAGTCATTAGGCTTGCAAGAGCCCCATTTTTAAAGATCTTACCAAGTTTGGCTGACATATGAAGAAGGAAGGGAAGAAAGGAAAAATGAAAACACACGGAAATATATTTGAGGTTGTATCTATGCCCCTTGACTCTCAGCTTGCCACATGATGTGCTTTGGCCCAAAGTAGAAGGCAAAAGGGATGATGCCCTGGTTCCAAGCCTAGAGGTTGGCCTGGGCTCCTGTGTCTCTGTAGTACTGTGAGAGCATGCCCAGGATCAGCTGCCATCCCAGGAGGAGGAACCAATGAAACCACTGAGATAGCCATAAAATTGTTGTCTATTACATGATACCGTTTTATAATTTGCTTGTTTTTCAACTTTGTTAGCAAATCCCCAAGTCAACAGATATTCTTCTACAATATTTGGATTGTGCATACTCCACAAAGTGAGAACTAGAAGAATGTGATTTTTGGGTCAGCTTGTTTTAGGATGCTTCTCTAGGCTTGCCATCAGCTCCAAAGGAATAGAGAGACTATAAAAGATACTTTAATTCAAGTGACTATATTCAATTCATTCCATTTTTCTTATAAAACTGTCTAATGTCATGTCTAATGTGAGACAATTCTAACTTGCTAACTAAACCACATATTAATTCCTACTAACATTGAATCACAGCAGCATATTCACCTGGTTGTTGTAACACATGAAAATTCACAAGCACGACTCAAATCCAAGATGACTGCACCTAAACCTACATAGAGAAAAGAGATTTTAAAACAGTTGTTTCCCGTCTGTTCAAGCTGGGACCCAAATACACATTCAAACATAACAGCTGCCACATTATTCTCCAAAAATGTCAACACAGAGCTCAATCTTTTAGCTAGTTTAGGTACCTATTAAAGTTACCTTTGAGGTATGGAGTTTTTATGAGGAAGAGTTTTTAAATTTTTTAATTAATTGAAAACCTTACTAAAAATCTCCATGCTGAAATGCTCAAGAAGAATTTGCACCTCTGCCAACTAAAAATTACTCATGGAGTTAAGACTTTGGTTCCATGTAAGTACATTTCCACTCTCAAAAATGTCACCTGTTGTAACAGAATTCCTTAAATCACCAAAAATGTTAACATAAAGCTGGCTAGAGTCCTGATAGTCTGGTTTACTATACAGGCACTTTACAGAAGAAATTATTCATGGTAATGGATTATAACCCAGCCCCTGCAATTAGAATGATGAGGGCCTTCCACATTGCAAGTGACAGTTACAAATGATTTTTCTTTATTTTACTATTCCCAAATTCAAAATAAAGAGTCACCCGCTGATTGCCGATGTCTACTGTTTCTCCAGTTTGTTTCCAAGTGGGACAGGTCTGAGCATTTCCAGGTGTGTAGGTTAATTCCTAGTGACTTTAACTGAATTTGTTAATGGGAAGACCTCATTACAGAAACAGTAGGAAAACTCTTCCTATTTTATAACCCCCATTGTTGACCTTAGTCCTTCTTCTTACCTTAGTCCTGAGAAATTTCACTCAGGTTAACAACGGATTCTTGTTCTTGTGCACAATTAGGGAAAGTCCATGAGTTATTTTCTAACCAAAATCATATATGGAAAACTATATACCAACCAAATTATCAAGTTTCTTTGCTTCTATCTAGAATTACAGCAAACTTAATGGTCACACATTATGTGACACTGATCAAAAGGACTTTAATGAATAAAAATGGGGAAATGTTCTTATTTAGCAAAAGAGAGTGTTTGGCAGATGAAGCCTTTTAAATCAAGGGCCCATGGTGGGGAAAGCAATAAAAGCTACTCTCGGTGTCAAACAGAATGACTGATTCAGAAAACATGCAATCCCGTGAAGAAAAATCCCAGGTTTTAAATGTCCTAGTTTGGGTCTCCATTCTGTTGGTACCTCACTAGTTAGTAGATTCCTTCTCCAGCCAATAGCCCTTCATTCTAATCACCAGAGTGGGGAGCCTTCGATCTTCACAGGACTTCACGTTCAATCAGTTGCCAAGACTTAGAGCCTCCATCTTTGATCTTCTTTTTCTTCTATTTCCTTCTTTAAATTTACATGGCACCCAAATGGTTCCACTGTCTCAAAGCCTTTTCTTTGGAAATATGTTTCCATGTTATGTTTTGGGCTGAATTTATGTATTAATTATTTATTCTCAAGGAAAAATCCAAAGTTGACCGTTTCTCATTTCTGAGATAAAACGACTGCTATCTTTTCATCAGCAACATTTTTTTTTAACCTGGAACACATTGATACATTTAAATTAGTGCTTCTCGAATTTCAATATTCATAGAAATCACTTGGGGATCTTGTAAAACTAAATATTCTGATTCTGTAGGTCTTGGGGGAGGGCCTGAGATTCTGCATTGGAAACAAGCTCCCATGTGATGCTGATGAGGCTGTTTAAGAACCACTTTGAGCAGCAAGATTTTAAATTTTCCCATAGCTATGTCAATATTATCTATAATGTCTTAGCATTGGTGGTGATTACTGCGTGTGATAGTTCAAGTTTTTGTTCCATTTTCATTTCGCCTGCTTTGTAAATGTCATTCTAGGTGCTTGCTTTATAACAGAATAGCAGAATTGATGCAACTACATTAAAACAGAAAGGGAGACATACTGTCTGGCTGCCTTGGGCATTGCTGTTAGCAGAAATGGAAGTCTTTCAGGGGTCTTAATTTTTAATAGCTATGCTATCAGATTCTCAGTCTTGGCATTAGGGCTAGGTGTTAGAACTTCTCATAAAGTGTTCTGATTTATGGACTCACTGCTCCTTACCATAAAATGAAGAGAAATCCTAAATTTGAAAAAAAAAAAAAAACCCACAGCCTAGCTAATGAGACTTCATGCTATTTTTTTAATTAATAAGCATTTAATAGCATGAAGATCAGAATAACTCCAGTTTGCAAAATGTACTTACCATTTTGGAAATATCAGCAACTGAAAAGTGGGTTACATGACATAATGAGTGTAGTTGCCTTTCTCCAGACCTGTTCTGTTTCCTTGCCCTCTCTGGCCTCTTTCTGGCTCCATTTACCTTTTCCACTAGTTTACCAGATGATTCATCAACTTTCTGGTATTTTCCACTTACCATCTGTGTCCAACATCCTGGTAAAATCCAATAAACTTTCTAATATCCAGCATCCCATTAACTATATCCTTGTATACAGCAAATTCACTGGGAGTGGATAGTCATATGATGGCCTCAAGGCAAAGGGCTCTACCACTTTTTGAATACCCACTATGTACCAAGTTCCATGCTGGTTGCATCAACTAAATCATCTCACTTAAACCTAAAGTATTAAAGATCCTAAAAAGCCATTTTACAGAAAGATTAGATTATTTTCAATTTATTATTCAGAATAAAGATATCTTTTTTCTTTAACTTCTCAAATAGTTATTGAATTGTATTGGTTTAAATTAAATGCATAATAGGTATATATAGTATTAATTCAAGAGATACAAAAGGAAATTGAGTGAAAAATAAGTCTGCCTCCTTCCCATCACTCTCATGTCTCTACCTAGAGGCAATTATTGTCAACAGTTTTTGATGTGTCTTTCAAAAAATAGTTCATTAAGCATGGTGTACTAGATCTCTTTAAAAGTTTAAAACCTGTTACAGAATATATATAAATGTTCAATTACTAGTAACACCTTATTACATATACAGATGATAACTTAGAAATATATTTTCATGACCATTATGTCATTTGATTCTCCCTACAATCCTATGAACAAAGCAGGGCAGACATTGTTGTTACCACCTTACACATGAAGAAACCAGTGCTCAAAAATGTAAAATGATCTGCCCATGTGTATATAGTTAGTGAGAGACCCAGTTCTAGAACAGTAACTAGTCTAATGCTCTTTCCGTGACATCACGGAAAAGGTAGCCCAAGGATTAGAGATCAAAAAACATTAGCCTTCCTTGATCAGTCAAAGTACTCTTTCTGTATAGTGTCAATTATCAGAGAATTTACTATGTTCAATATGGTACCAAGAGGGCATTATTCCATGTAAATAATATAGCATATAAAAACTCAATATTCTGGCTTTGCAACTGTGGTAATTAAGCTGCAACCAAACATTTCAATGAAACAAGGGCTTGAGTTCCTGTTAATGGAGATGTTTGGCCCTTCTCCTGAGATAGCCCTTGATAATCAGAACCTACACATTGCTAGAGAAGGGTTGGGGCATTTGTGAATCTGGTCTATTAAACAAAAAAGACCAAGCAGGAAGCAATTCTATTCCTTCTTAGAACTGCCCAGTGAACTTGTTTCCTTATTTGGTGATGAAATCCTAGATTGATCTAACATTTATGCCACCTTTCAGTTACTAACAAATACTTTGTGTTTTGAAATCTTGAAGGTCCAGTTCAGTCTAACCTCAAAGCTTCAATTGCTCACCCAACTCAAAGCTTCCTGTGTCCCCAGCCCAGACCTGCCTCAGCAGGGTGTAGAGGGGAAGCAGCGCATGGCCAGGTGGCAGGGAGCTGCAGGGTAGCAGCAAGGTGTGCCAGGGCATGACAGCCAGCCTTGCCTTTCTGCTACTCTTCTTTGGCTCTTCTGCTGCCTTTGGGTCCTCCCACATCGGAACAGCAGTAGGGAGGAAAGGCAAGGTTGTGATTTGGTAGCGTTATCTGGCATAGACGTTGTCTGAAGGCCGATGCTTTTCTCAAGGGGCATCTTCAGAGTTCTTCCAAAACACCTCCACTAGGGAGCCGCCATTGCAGCTTCCTAACACACGCGTCTCCTCCAGCTATGACTTCCCCTCCTCCATCTCCGACTTCTTCCTGCTGGTGTTCCTTGTGTCTCCTGGTGGTTCCTCCTTTTGAATGGAGCCCCATTCTAAGCTGAGAGCCCAGCTCCGTTCCCCAAGTCCTCCAGGGCAACATCCACTTTGCTGTGCCATCGGTGGAAGTGCGACTTCTCCAGCTCTCGCCCCCTTTCTCCTTTAGCTGCCACCAGCTGCTCGTCTACCTTCTCACCTGCTGGCTTTTCAGGTACTAATCTCTATGTGGTAGGCTGAATAAGGCCCCCACCAAAGATGCCCTTTTCCTAATCCCCAGAACCTGTGAATAGCTTACATTACACGGCAATAGGGACTTTGCAGATGTGGTTAAGGTAACAGATTTTTAGATGAGGGGATTATCCTGGATTATCGGGTAGGTTCAAAATAATTACATGATCCTTTAAAAGCAGAGAACATTTCCCGACGGAAGTCAGAGAGATGAGGCCTCATGAGAAGGATTCCACACACTCTCGCTGACTCTGAGATGTAGGTGCCCTTGTGCAAGAATCAGAGAGAGGCTGCAAGGAGCCAGTGACAGCCCACAGGGAAGCAGGGACCTCAGTCCAGCTGGCAAATTGAACTGAATTCCACCAACAAGGCGCAGAAGCCTGGAAACAGATGCTCCATTAGAGCCTCTAGGAGGGAGTACAGCCTGGCCAACACCTTGATTTCAGCCCTGTGAGGCTTGAAGCCCAGACACCAGCCGCGCCCACTGGACTTCTGACCTATAGAACTGTGAGGTAGTAATTTTGCTATTTTTAAGCTGTTAAATGTGTGCTAATTTGTTTCAGCAGCAGTAGACACTAATACATTCTATGTTCCCCAAAGCCTAGGGGTCCTAGGTCAGCTCTCCAAGTAATTCTCTGAAGCCCTCCTCTTATTTGTGTAAGATGAGGGGAAAACAAATGAGAAGGGAGGAGGAAGCATTTTAGCAGCCTGAAAGCTCTGTCTGATGAAATCCTTGCCCTCCTGATTAATTTACAAGTCTCCCCTTACATAGCTAAGATTTGAGAAATGGTTTCAGGGTTATTGGACCATTTTTTTGGTCACTCCTTAGCAGATGACATCTCTTGAGAATAGATGAGCATTTTTAACAACATTTTTTTCTCAGCTCAAAGATGTCAGCTAGCACTGAGACAACAGGAAAAGTCTCATTTTAATATCCTGTTACTTAAACGTATTCACAGAATGGCTTACCCTTTTAGGTTTAATATTCTAATGATATGCCAGATAGACTGGGGTTGCTCGTAAAAAGCTTGGTGACAGGAGAAGGACTTGAGATCCCAGAAAGAAAATTCACCACTAGGGTGGGAAGACAGACAGGTCAGAAAATAGCCATGTTGTCCAAGACTGGAATTAATGTGGATGAAACAACGCTTCTAGCCCTAGGCCTCAGGCATGGCGGGATCCGAGGCAGAGGTGAGAAGCGAGTTTGTGTTCAGTGGCTCACCAGTAAGCAGGACTCAGGCCTTCCTACAATGATCCTGCAAGAATGGAATAAACTGAGACTACGTAGCTTGAGTATGTGCAATAGTTGACCACTTCCTTTCTGTGTTTTGTGGTTTCACAGCTTGAGTTTCCAACAGAGCATGGGAGTGACGGGAGTCAGGGACAGAGCAGCAGTTCTGTAACACAGCCCACAATCTTCATGAGGGTAGAAGCAAGGCCCTACTGCCCAGTCCGGGAGGCCACATGCGGGCAGAGTCTGGGTCGTTTTCACATCTGCGGAATGATGTGTGTCTGAGGAGGGAGGTAGGCAGGAGGCAACTTCCTTATAGTCCCCATCCCGTGTTGCTGCCTTTAATGAGCTTTTAGGAGGCATGATTTCATAGCCTAGTTTATTTCATAATCAAGCCCAGCTTCCTCTGTTAGACCAATCAGTACCTATTAACTGAATGCCTACTGTATGCAGGCTTATGACGCTAGGAACAAATATGTCCATGATGCTGTTGCTGTTTAGGAATTGTAAGATCATAGATAGAATCCCTTTCCTGTCAAGAGCTCACTTTTTCCATAGAGTGAAGGGCAGCTGTAAGGTTATTTCTAGAATTCTATTTTCCTTCCCTTCTCATTTCAGGAAGAAGAAGATGAATATAAAGTACAAAGAAAAAAATTAATATAAAGTATAAAGATAGCTATAGAAAAGTCTTCTTCCTGGGTTGTTTGACTCAAAATTAGGGTCCTTCTATGCATATTTTGTGTTTCTCATGTAATTATCTATAATGGGTAGCCGAGAAATGTGTGTTAGCCCATATCTCCAGTACCTAATGCCATTCCTAAAATGCAATATAGTGCTCAGTAAATATTTGTTGAATCAATGAATATAAAAAATGCAAAGCAAGCATTTGAGATATTATGCTACATTTCTTTCAGCTTCAACTCCTGGCTAATGAGTGAAGAAGGTCACTGCAGGAGTGTGAGGACCATCAGGAGCTTCATATTTCAATAACCAGTGCCAAATTCTGAATGCCAGATGGGATGAGATGGGACGTTAAACCGCTTCTTATTATCACGTTGTTGGCCTCCATTGCCTTCATATTGTTCTCCAATTGCATGGTCTCTGTGGATCTCTGACTTCTTATTACCTCCGATTGGAATGCGCCACAAATCATCCTGCTTTCTTTATCCTCTCTCACCTCCAAGTAATCCTGTCATCTTGCTCCAATTAGAGCCGCTTCCATTAAGAAGATCATGACAAATTCTCTCCTACCCCTGTTTGTTCTTCAGGAAAATTATCCCCTGGAAAAGTGGATGTTGTAGTAGCTTTTCAGAATGTACTGTCTGAATTTCTTGTCTTCCAACATTCTCCTAAGCCAGTTACCTTTGCATTGAAGTAGAATTCAAAAGGAGATAGAGGTTCTGAATTTCTTCCTTTGACCAGATGGAAGTCGTTACATCAGAATGCTGATGACTGCAAAATCTTGGACATATTGTTTTCACAATTAGGAAATGGCAAACACAAAGTTCTTCAGTGCAAAGCCAGCATGCGAGTTCAGCTTCCATTTGCTGCTATAAATTTTGTTCTTGTTGCTGCCAGTAAACACCAACTGTTCAAGTGAAATAGTAAATCCAAATGTGCCTGTTGGATGAGAGTAAAAAAATTATATGCTGCATAAATGCTGATGCGAAAGGATTTTTCAACACACTAAACCAGGGTAGGGAAAGGAACCGAGAAAGAAAGTTGAACTGAATGCAGCTCTCACTAAGAACTTCTTGGTAAAAGCACTAAAAAAGCTCTTGATAGAATGTTGATTCAACATACTGTTTAAACCTCAAGGAAAAAAACAAACGCAGAATTGGGATATCAGCCTTAGGATATCTGCTGAAAGTCCTATTTTGAGCTCTCATCAGGGTTACCAAAGAAGGCGTACATAGATTGTTACAAATCGGAGCAAAGAAAAATCCCAAAGTTCCCTCAAAGCTGATGTGGGCACTTGGCCCAGAAGTTGTTTGCTAATGATCAGTCTAACAGCTGAAAGTCAAAGTCAGTAGCTAGTACCATCTGCAATAGGATTTAGGAAGTTTTGATCTCACAAATTTACTGTAAGGCTAATCAATGAATGTTGGTACTCAGGTCTCCCTACAGTTAAATTTAATGTGTAACTGGAATTACGATTCAAAGAGATGGTTTCACAAATGGTCCCTGAAATTTAATTTTGGATTACCTACGTTTACAATGGATTTCTCTTCTCCCTTCCCCAATATATTTCTTATGCAGAAACAAACAAACAAACAAAATCCTGTGTGACCTTGGAGCTGGCTGCCCTGAGTCCCAGGCTCTGATTTGATTTTGATGCTCTGGAGCCTGCTTTCTCATGTAGGTAGTAATGCCCACCCCGCTGGGTCATTGTGAGGGTTAAACAAGATAATACATGTTAAATGCCTGGCACAGCCCTTGCACATAAAATGTCCTTAATAATATTAATTCCCCTTCCAGATTAGACTTTGCAAACAAATGATTGAAAAACAGAACATTCACGTGGATTGGATTCTCTAGCGTGATAAGGCTCCAGGCCAAGAACCATGCAGTAAAGAGCTTCCAAACCAAAGTATTTCAGCATCTGAGAATGGCTAGGGCTTATCTTCATGGCTAAAATAAGCATTTTAATATAAAGCAGGCTTTTTTCTTCATTTTCTTATGGAAAGGAAGGCATTTTCAGAATAATGGTTAAAATCTGTCCTTTGTAGATCTGAAAATGTGAGCAAGTTTCATACTGAAGTCAAGATCTACTGAAAGTGTTAGATGAATATATAAGGACCAGATGCTGCTGTCAAAAATAAAACAGATGCTGGTGTCTTGAATGCCTCCATGTGCCAAAGCTGAGTTCTTTGACTTATTTTTGTAATTGAATTAATTGGTATATCTGGTTTAATTGGCCAAATTGTTTTTGCTTAAATGTTCACATTTTCATTGTTATATTCATATAGTCAATGATGTCTGAGGGTACAGAAAATGCCAATATTGGCAGATATATGTGTTCAGAAGAAGAAAAATTGTTCATTTCCAGATCCCAGATTTATGGCAATTTAAAAATATATAGTAAAGTGTTGGTTTCTCCTTATGGTTACATCTGAATGTGTATAAATTATCAGAGTCTGTGTGCATTTATTTCCACAGAAAATAATACCAGCAGAGACACAGCCAAGCCAAGTTGAACCTTGCTGAGTGGATTTGAAGAAGCACAGACCAACTCAGGGCAAGGCAAACCCAAGAGATAGAAAGTCTAAAATAGTAATAATCAGCCTTTGAAACATTTTCCCTTGAAAAAGGCATCTCAGTCCCATCCTATATTTACAGACTAGAAGAGACACACATGTGTTCTACGTATGACACAGAAAGTAAAACCAAAAGGCTCATTCTGAATGCCCAGTCCAGCTTGAATTGAAAACTTCGTGAAAAAGTAGTGCTTTTTATTCAAAGGAGCTCAGGTTTGAAAGGGAGATGTGAAGCCTAACATCCCATCTATCTGATGCCTGGTCTTCCTTTACACAGTTCTGGCGAAGATGCCAACCAATTGATACTTGAATATCTACAGAAATGAGCAACTCATCCTCTAGAGCAGAACACTCTGACTTTGAATAATATTATTAGAAAATATGTTCTTACTTTGGACCAAGGCCTATTTCTCTGTAACTGCCACTTATGGCTTCTATTTCTATCACTCAGGGGTCACAGCCAGACAGAATTCCATTTCCAGTGGCAATTAGTCTTACAAACATTAAGGCAAAACTCACAAATTAGCCCACATAGTATTTTAGATAATTGCAAATTAGCTACTGACATTTGAAAATTAGAAAACTACCCATAGAAATTTGTATTTTCAACTAACGAAATTGTTGATTCTCTGAAAGCAATGGGCCACATTCCCAAATGGTAAAAGTAGTACCCCCTTATTCAGTTTCACTTTCTGCAGTTTGAGCTACCTATGGTCAACCATAGTCTGAAAATATTAAGTGGAAAATGCCAGAAATAAACAATTTATATGGTTTAAATTGCCCACTGTTCTGGGTAGCATAATGAAATCTCTGAGTCCCACTCTGTGTTGCCTGGGATGTGAATCACCCCTTTGTTCAGCATAGATGCTACCTGCCCATTGGTCACTTAGTAGCTGTCTCAGTTATTAGATGGAAAAAAAAGCCATAGTATATCTAGAGTTCCATACTATCCATGGTTTCAGGCATCTGAGGGGAGTGTCTTGGAATATATCTCAGTAGATAAAGGGATACTACTGTACTTGGCTGAGCTGAGTAGCTGCTGCCACTTTTAGACAGGGAATGTGCTGACCTTTTTGCCACAGTCCTCACTACTCCCTATTACCTTGCACTGAGCCTGCTTTCCTCATTTTCTGATACTTAACTGGCCTCAGACATTTGTCCTTCTAGTTCTTACTGTGTCCTCTCTAAGGCTTCTTTGCTTCAGAAGATTTATCCTCACTTCCTCACTCTTCCCCTCGGCAAGACAAACCTCATGCACGCCTGAAGCCTAGACCTGCTGAATGACACTACACCTAGAAAACTGACAACTGATTCATCCAATCTCACAATCAATCCTCAGAAATGTGCTGGGGTAAATATATAGCTATAGACCTTAGAATCATTTTAGATAGCATAAGGGTGGGATGTGGAGGTTGTAAAAAGCCTGTGCACATGGAACAAAATAGCTTCTTATGCCTGCTAAAGGCCTAATTCCAGATAGTTGTTATTATTTGCAGCTGTAAATCCTCATAAGCTCTCAAATCAGTACCTACAACCAAGAGCACGCTATCAGGTTTTCTGCTTTGTTTAGTTGCCTCTATGATGTTTAATGCCTTCGGTATTAAAGAAAATCTCACTCAGCCAGTGTCTGTTGGTGACTTACTATCAGTTGCATCATAGTCCTCCATATTCTGGAAAGGTGAAGAGTCCCTGATTTTGAATCCAAGCACCTCCACTAAATAGCGGAATGACCTTTGGGAGATTGTTTAACACCTCTGAGCCTCAGATTCTCCATCTGGAAAATGAGGATAGTAATAGGTAAGCCCTATTACTATTCTCATGATGTGAGAAATACATGAGACACACATACAGCGCATAGAGCCGCCCTTGGTTCATATTAATCACTCAATGGTATTCATATATAATTCCTGCATATTATAGCAGACCACTCCCATGGTGCCTCAGCCTTTCCCACATCTGGGCATACAGGATCAACTTCTGCATGCCAGCACTTGTGAGTCTTGCCTGAAAGTTTTTCCTACACCCAGTTTTTTCAGTCCTTATACACTGTGGCAGGCTGGAAGTGTAGGGGAGTCAATAGCCCTCCTCTCTTCCCCCAGGAGTTGCCTCTACCAATGACAAATGGGAGCTGATAAATGAATGCCCCAGCTTCCTCACCCCTCAGAAGAGATAAGTCAGGAATGTGCACTACTTGGTCTTCTACAGTTCCCCTTAGTGCATTTAGCTCCAGTCGCCCATAGTTGCCAAAGCTCATTTGGCAATGTGCCCTTTATAGACAGCCTTGCTGTCCCTGTCTCCTTTCTTCACGCTGTTATTGATATTTCCTGGGGTCAATTACACAATAAACTACTTACACTCAAAAACTTAGCTCAGCGTCTGCTTCTGGTGGAACACAAGCTAAGACAGTTGGTACGAGAAGTAATCCTAGAAAGCAGATCTTTAGGATCCAGTCTGGAGCTACATCACTTGCTTGACAGGTAGCAATAAACAAATCCCATTGCTGGTGGTAAGTGGTATGGTGGCAAACCCCAACTTACTGTGGCACTGATGATAGATTTGGTTGGGATATAAGAGGCAGGTAATTATCCTGTGTACTGTAGTATTCACGATGGATTTGGATGGGATATTGATGGATTGGCTTCTGTAACACCACTAGCATTTGAAAGATATTTGAGCACTCATAGAGGGTCTGATTTAGCTTTTCAGGATCCCACCTAACATTTCCTGGACCAACAGACTTGCTTGCCAGGGAAGGAAGTACTATAATTGACACACAGCTATGGTATTCACTAGTCCTGCTCTATACTATATCACCCTAGAGCTAGTCTGGTAGAAAATTTGAATGGTGTTTTAAAGGCACAACTGGGGTTCCAGCCTGAGAATGCCACTTGCAGGGTTTGGGTGGTGTCATCCAAAATGTGGCATATTGTCTAGATCAATGTTGTTGAGGGTACAATGCCCCCAGCAGGAAGAACTCATGGGTTTAGGAAACAAGGGGTAAGAGGAGGAGTGGCTCCTGACACCATCACTTC
The DNA here is from genome assembly GCF_028878055.3 of Symphalangus syndactylus. Taxonomy (NCBI): domain Eukaryota; kingdom Metazoa; phylum Chordata; class Mammalia; order Primates; family Hylobatidae; genus Symphalangus; species Symphalangus syndactylus. Next base: position 88,447,484 of record NC_072437.2, on the reverse strand, counting down.
CCATGATCTACTTGGGGAATTTGTCCCCCCGCCCCCTCCCCAGTGTTAGGGTCTGCTGGACCAGAGATTATGGTTTCTAACTGGGAAATGGAGAGCTCTTCTGCCAGCAGACACAGGAAGCACTGCATTAGCCCTAAAGCGACGGCTGCCATCTAGTTATTTTGGGTTCCTCATACCTGTAGAGCAACAGGAAAAAAAGAAGTTACCTGATTATCAGGAAGAGATAGAGTAGCTGTTATATTATAGAGGCTGGTCCTTAAGGGGATTTGTTGGAATCTCTCTAGGTGTTTTCTTTCCTGGTAGTAACCAAATGGGCAGTTACAGAAACTATGGACTGACAGAGATGAAGGAACTCAGAGGTCTCAGATCCTTCAGACTTTAAGGTCTGGGATCATAAATATTAATTATGACCTAGGAACCAGCTTCTGTGTAGGGACTGTACCCTGGCCCACTAACCTTTCTGCAGTAATTATTTTCCTTTCTTTTCTTGAGATGGAGTCTTGCTCTGGCATGATCTTGGCTCACTGCAACTTCTGCCTCCTGGGTTCAAGTGATTCTCCTGCCTTAGTCTCCGAAGTAGCTGGGACTACAGTCGTACACCACCATGCCCGGCTAATTTTTGTATTTTTAATAGAGATGAGGTTTCACCATGTTAGCCAGGCTGATCTTGAACTCCTGACATCAGGCAATCTGCCCGCCTTGGCCTCCCAAAGTGCTGGGATTACAAGCATGAGCCACTGCGCCCAGCCTATTTTCCTTTTTTAAAGTATTGACAGTCACCCCCATTAAGAATCAGTGACAAGACAGACTAAACTTAAGTGGGATGTAAGTGGATGAGAACGGACCCATCAGGGACTGTGGCAGATGCTATCAGTGCCTTATTCACATCCCCTCAGCTCCTACTGGCCCAACTTCCAGCACCTTCCAGAATGCACCATCCTCCAGTCCTAAGGCACTGCCAGAGAGAAACCATAAATATATCACAGTTTTCCCTTTTGCTCACCCTGAGCTCTGGCTGCTATAGTGAAAAATTATCTAGAAGTCATAAACTCAAGTGCTTATTATCCAAACCAGGCCAACAACTTGAGTGAAGCCCATGGAGTCAGATGTAAACCCTGGGTAATGGTCAGAACTGGCTTCTCCAATGGCTCCAGCCCATTGGACACTCAGCCAATACTGCTACAGGAAAGATGCAGCCTTCTGATTGCCTTAATATTTCCAGCAACAACCTGATGCCAGCCCTTCACACTCTTGGAGGGGGCAGCAGGAAGCTGAATGTCATTGATTAAAGGAAAATACAACCAGGTGAGGTGGCTCAGGCCTCTAATCCCAGCACTTTGGGAAGCCGAGGTGGGAGGATCACTTAAGCCTAGGAGTTTGAGACCAGGCAACATAGTGAGACCTTATCTCTACAAAAATAAAAAAAAAAATTAACTGGACATGGTGATGCATGTCTGTAGTCTCAGCTACTCAGGAGGCTCAGGTGGGAGGATTGCTTGAGCCCAGGACATTGAAGCTGCAGTGAGCCATGATCATGCCATTGCACTTCAGCGTGGATAACAGAGTGAGACCCTATGTCAAAAAAAAAACAAAGGAAGGAAGGAAGGAAGGAAAGAAGGAAGGAAGGAAGGAAAGAAGGAAGGAAGGAAGGAAGAAAGGAAGAAAGAAAGAGAAGAAAGAAAGAAAGAGAAGAAAGAAAGAAAGGAAGAAAGAAAGAAAAGAAAAGAAAAGAAAAGAAAAGAAAAGAAAAGAAAGAAAAAGAAAATACCCTGAGGTAACATGGCTCCAAACACCCTAGGGCCACGTCTGGGAGAGTCAGGCTAGGCAGGATAGATTCTTGCGTGTTTGAAGACAGCTGTTGAGAAGCTGTGAACCAAGCACAAGGACCCAAACAGACAGGGAGCTGAATCTCATACCAGAAAAACCACCAAATTTATATGAGAAAAGTTAAATATGGTTATTCTGAATGCAATTTGCAGGTACTTAAAAAAATTATAGCACCAACCTTGCACAGAACATATGGGAAGCTATTCAAGGTAAAGAACCAGTTTTCTCTAACATGAACATGATCTTTTGCTGCACTATCTGGTGCTACTTTGATCTAAAGAGAAGAGTCACAAAGAAGGTAGCTGTACCAGGAAGGGGGACTATGGTATGTGAACAGCTGCAATTGTAAAGCTGCCAGCTTCAGGCCAATGGAGAGAGTAATAGTGAATTTCCACTGATGTGTCAGGCTTTATTCTAAGCATTTTACATATAGCAACCAGTTAAATATTTATAACAACCTTATGGTAGAAGTATTATCATCCATTTTGTACAAATAAGGAAACTGAGGCACAGAATACTTTAGATTACTTTGCATCCCAATAGCCCACTCCAGAGCCTGTACTCTTAAGACTTCCTTCTTTTCTACTATTCTCTTCTAATAACAACCCCAATAGAAGAAGGATTGGGAGGCCAAGGCGGGAGGATTACCTGAGGTCAGGAGTTCAAGACCAGCCTGGCCAACATGGTGAAACCCCACCTCTACTAAAAATACCAAAAATTAGCCAGGCATAGTGGCGGGCACCTGTAATCCCAGGTACTTGGGAGGGTGAGACAGGAGAATCGCTGAGCCCTGGAGGCTGTGGTTGCAGTGAGCTGAGATTGCACCATTGCACTCCAGCCTGGGCAACAAGAGCGAAACTCTGTCTCAAAAAATAATAATAATAAAATAAATAAATAATAAAAAAAGAAGAAGGATTGATTTGGATTCCTTAATATTGGATGTGTACGTGATGCATGGTTGTTGTATTTTTCTCTGTCGTGTGTGTGTGTGTGTGTGTGTGTGTTGTATCTGTGTTTCTTAGGCAAATTATTAAGCAAAAGACTCAGTTTAGTCTGAAGCTAGCTGATCAGACACATAATCGAATATCAGGAGGCTTAATCAGTGGCACCGCTTGCTACTAACTGGCTTTATGGTTAAATCTCAAGGGCTCATTTCCTGATCTATGTAAGAGGGGGTTGGACCAATCACCTTCTCGTTTTCAAGCTGGGTAAAACTACAGCTGTATCATCTTCCAATAGGACTGAAAGTTTGGGAAGTGAGGCAATTACCTCCCCTGCCCCTAGTACTACCACCAATCAGCTGCCATTAAGCCAAATCTTAACTGAGAGTAAATTCTTTGGTGGTTTAAGTGAGTATGAGAGTTAGACTAGACACTCTGATCTCTCTCCATAGGAACCTAGGAGAGACCCTGGTTTCTTCCAGCCTGTATGGTGAGTGAGCAACCATTCAGGGTGGCTTCTATTCAATAGAAGGATTTGCTTCAGCAATTTTTAAAACTTAGCCACTTTCTTCTCTTTAGGATGTGACTTGACTTGACCAAAATTTCTACAAGGTAGCCCTCTAAGCTGACGGGCCTCCCGCAGGTATGGCCTGAGATATAGTCTATGATATCGACCAAGTCAGTCTGTAGAATCTGGAGTTAAGCATCTTATTATCATCTCCTCAGTAATCAATTTTATCAACCCAGAGATTTGACTAAAGAGAGTATGGAATGCTCAGGTGTGGCAGACCAACCTGACTCAAGCACACATTCTTTCTAAAGGGAAACAGAAGAAGTTAGACACATGACCTCAAAGCTCAGAAGGTGAGCACTTCTTACACCTATTGCTGTAGAGAGCTGCACAAGAGGCATCATCAGCGCTTAAGTAATTTAAGATTCATTCTGTAGGACACAGTTCTAGAAAAGGAATCTGGGTAAAAGAGTACTAAAATGTCTAAGCTTTTGGTTCAAGATGTCTTTTCTAACAATAGCTGTTGACTGAAAAGACTAAGAAAAGGTGGCACGTGGCTCAGCACATGCTTAGTGGCTGGAACGGAGACTTCAGCTACACACCTAGTTAGTGATGTATGATGTATCTGGCTTTGTCTTTTGCTTCCCTGGCTTCCCTTTTTTTAAAGTCAGGGTTTTCAAGGTATAATTTATATACAGTAAAATTTACCCTTTTAAAATGTGCAGTTTGATGTATCTTGAAAAACACATATAGTTGTGTAAGCACCACCACAATCAAGACCTAGAGCATTCTCTCTGCACCTTTGTGATCAGTCCTCTCTCTCCATTCTCAGCCCCTGGCAATCACTGTCCCTATAGTTTGCCTTTTGTGGCATGTGATTCATATGAAAGGACAGAGCAGGTGGTCTTTTAAGTCTGGCTTTTTTTCACTTAGCATTATGCATTTGAGTTCATCCATGTTGTTACATATATCACAAGTTATTCTCTTCAATTGCTGTCATATTCCATTGTATCAATGTACCAGAGTCTGTTCATTTATTTACTGGGTGGTGGTTATTTGGGTTGTTCGTAATTTTTTGGAGGTTGTGAATAATGCCGCTAAACATGAAGATGTTTTATATCTCTTGGGTAGATACTCAAATGCTTTATGCTTTCATTTCTCTTGGGTTAATATCCAAATGCTCAGTCGTGTAAGTGATATTCAACTTTACAAGAAATTGTCAGACTGACTTCTTAAGTGGCACTTACCATTACCACCAGCAATACCTGAGAGTTCCAATTACTCTGCATCCTTATCAGCTCTTGACCTTGTCGTTTTAAAACTTCTATTGTTAAAAAGAGGTATGGCAGTATTTCACTGTTTTTAATTTGCATATCCTTAATGACGAATACTGTTGAGTATCTTTTCATTTGTTCATTTGCCTTCTACATACCTTCTTTGCTGAAGTGTCCAAGTCTTTTGCCCATTTTTATTAGGTTGTTAGTTTATTTTTATTATTATTATTTGTCAGAGTTCTTTATATATTCTGAAAACAAGTCTTTCATAACATATGTATTTTGTAAATATTTTGTCCCAGTCTGTGGCTTGTCTATTTATTTATTTATTTTCTTAACAGTATATTTCAAAGAACAGCACTTTTTATTTCAATGAAGTCCTACTTAATTTTTGTGTGTGGCCTAGCTAAGAAAGTAGCACTTATCCATGGTTGCAAAAATCTCTTCCCTATCTTTTCCTCTAGAAATTTCTTATTGTTAGGTTTTACATGTAGGCCTATGTTCCATTTTAAGTTGATTTTGTATTTGAGGCAAGGGATGGGTTGAGAATCATGTTTTTGCATATAGGTATCTGTTTCACTGAAATCTGTTGAAAAAAACTATCCTCCATTGAATTTCCTTGGTTCCTTAGTTGAAAATCAATTATCCTTATATTTGTGGATTTATTTTGGATTCAGTTTAATTCCACTGACTTGTGTTGATTCTTTCACCAACATGCATGCTTTTGATACTGTAGCTTTACAGTTAATTCTTTAGATTAACTTTGTTTTTTCTCCAAACTCTTTTCACTAATCTGTTTACTTTGCTTTTCCATAAAAATTTTAGAATCTGCTTGTTGATTTCTACAACAGGTCTTGCTAGGATTTGTATTGAGGCTGCACTGAATCTACAGATCAATTTAGGAAGGATTTACATTTCTGGCCACCTTTTTTTTTAGTTTTTAGACAGGGTCTTGGTCTTGCTCTGTTGCCCAGGCTGGAAAGCAGCAGCACAACTACTGCTCACTGCAGCCTTGATCTCCTGGGTTCAAGCAGACCACCCACCCCAACTTCCCAAGTTGCTGGGACTACAGGCACATGCCATCATGCCTAATTTTTTTTTTTTTTTGTAGTGACAGAGTTTCTCCATTTTGCCCAGGCTGGTCTTGAACTCCTGGGCTCAAGCAACCCACCTGCCTTGGCCTCCCAAAGTGCTGGGATTACAGGAGTAAGCCACCACCCAGCCCTGGTCACTTTTTGATACTAACTTATTTCTTCTACTTTGGCTTATGAAACCAGCCACCAATGTGCCTGTTGTTCTTGCACAGCTTGTCCTCATGATTGGATCTGGACTGGATGTTAGCTGTTGGTAAACAATTCATACTGACTTTAACCCTACACGACATAGTATCACCTGGTATATGGACCCAGGTTTTTACCATCCCTTTAACGAGGTCTTTGCAGGTAACTTTGTAATGTCCTCCTACTGTGGATAAGGTAACCTGCTCTACCACTCGAAATTGGGCTCAAAATTAGCTTTGTCCCGTGGAATTTAGGAGATATGACACAACAAAAGACTTGAAATGGTCTTGTACCTTAAGGCTTGCTTTCTTGTGCCTCTGTCATTGCCTCGAGAATATGTCTGCTGGAGAATGAAAGATAATTGGAACTGAGCCAAGTTGCCCCAATCATCCCAGTCAAGGGAAGTCTTGATCAGCTGGCAGCCAATTTACCCCCAGATGTGTGAACGTGCACAGCCAAGATCAGCATACTGCCTAGCTAAGCACTCCAAATGCAGGAGTTATAAATATCTATTATCATATGCCGCTGAACGTTTGTGTTTATTTTTTATGAAGCATCATGATAGCAATAGATAACTGACACATGTCAGCAACAACAGGCTCTTTAAATTCATTACAGATAGCATCTCAAAATAACTTATAGGGCTAGGGCAGTCTTTAACCAAATACAGCTAGTTTCATGGTTTAATCACATCTCTTGATTTTTTTTCCCATCATTCTCAATACCAAATACTAAAGAAAATTATTATAATAGAAACTTTTCTAGGTCCTGATCACCACCTCCAACCCCTGAGTCAAGTAAAACTGTAAAACTGTGAAGAACTCCCTTCCACTTTATTTTTATTCTTAATCACAAGGAGGTTATATTGCCTTAACCCTTTTAGTAAATGATTGAGCATCCCAGATGTGTAATGGTTTCGGAAAAGGTCAGGAAAATGTCAAAAGAAAGGCAAGCAACAAGAAAATGATTAATCAACTTTTCTTCTCATCAAAGTTCTTGAACTATTTGCTGAATTGGGGTTTTTAATTTTCTATATATTTAAATTTTTATGTAGCTATCCTTTGGAGTAGGAATGCCATGGCATAAAGATAAGAGTCATAACATTTAAAACATGTTTATGAAGTCTAAACCACTAACTTGGCTGCGGTTGAAATGCATTAGGCTCCTTTGTGCTGTGCTCACACCCCTCCCAAAGGCTGTGCTGGCAAAGGTTTCTCCTACTGCTGCTGCCTCCTCCCTGGATGGCACCATGGGCTGTAAGACAAATGTAGGCATATAACCCACATTAAAGGGCATTGAGAAGTATTAGAATTTGTGCTTCTCCAGGCTTTGACATCTGACACATTTCTAATCACTGGGGTGTGCTTGGGTCAGAGGCCCTTTACATCAGGATCATTTTGCACAGCTTAAATTTCAGGGTCTCCTATTAAAGCCGAAGAGAAGACAGATCCCCAACCCACAGCCATGCCGCTGTCAAGGGCAATACCTCCTCGAAGAGGGGCCTCTGGGGCCCAGGGACAGAAACCTGCCACCACCACCCATGGTGGTGGAATTTAAGCCTGGAATGCTTTGGCCCTGGCAGTAGTCTCACTTGACTGATTTTATTCACTCACCCTCACCCAGTCTTTTTGATGACTTTGTTGCAATGCCTCCTTGAGAAATAAAAATAGACTGGGTAAACCAAATTTGGTTTAGATTTAAGTTCTTAGGCAAAAAATAGCACTAGTCTCTGAAGCCAGTGCAGGGCTTTGCTCATAAGTTGAAGGGGCAGTCCAAAGAAAAAGTTAGGGTTTGTGAAATATTCTAAAACAGCAGGGCAGCCTAAGCTGATAAGAGCTACTAGTGTGTTTACATGAAATGAACAGGTCAAAGCACATTCAATAGAAATAATAGGAGACAGATAGTGGGATAGAATCACATTCACCTGGTTTCAAATTTCTTCTTTACTCATTATCAGCTGTGGTATCAGAGTCTCAGTTTTCTCAATTCTTTTTTTTTTTTTTTTTTTTTTTTTTTGAGACCGAGTCTTGCTCTGTCCCCCAGGGTGGAGTGCAGTGGCGCGATCTCGGCTCACTGCAAGCTCCGCCTCCCGGGTTCAAGCCATTCTCCTGCCTCAGCCTCCCGAGTAGCTGGGACCACAGGCGCCCGCCAACACGCCCAGCTAATTTTTTGTATTTTTAGTAGAGATGGGGTTTCACCGTGTTAGCCTGGATGGTCTCGATCTCCTGACCTCGTGATCTGCCCGCCTCGGCCTCCCAAAGTGCTGGGATTACAGGCTTGAGCCACCGCGCCTGGCCTTTCTCAATTCTAAAACAGGGATAATAATATAACTTATTTCATAAGGCTGTCATGAACTTTAAAATAAATAAATAAATATAGTTTGCCTGATACTGCTTCTGACTCATTAAGTACTCAATAAATGGCAGTTAATATTGTTAGTATTGATGCCATTACTTATAGTGAAACTGCTTAGGATGTGATGTTATGTAAAAATCCACCAGAATACAAAGTTGGATTGGCAGTATAATTAAAACTATGCTAAAAAGAATAATAAGGAAAAGGCTGGAAATGCATTGGTATGCTATCGTGTGAGTCAGGTCAGTGGGACTATTGGTGGCTTCTCTTTCTTTTCTACTTTTCAAGTTTTCTGCTACAGTACTCTACTATATTTATGATTAAAATAATTTTTTAAAAATGTAAATTATGTGCAATATCTTACCAAATAGGCTAACCTGAATCCAATCATGAGAAAACTACCATATAAAACCAGAAAATGGGACATTCAGGAAGACAATTTCCTTGAATTCATAAAAACATCACTAAAAAAAAAAAGTACAAAGGATCCCAACCTTGGGAGGACAAGGCGGGAGGATTACTTGAAGCCAAGAGTTTGAGACCAGCCTGGGTAGCAAAGTGAGACCCCTGTCTCTACAAAAAACTTTTAAAAAGTGCAAAGACAGGAGAACTGAGAACTATACTATAGTTAAAGAGATCAAAGAGATAATAGCAACGAAATATAATGTGTGAATCTTGACGGGATCCTGGATCAGAGAAAAAATATATGAAAGTCAATTTTGGGAAAATTGGGGAATTCAAATATGGCCTGTATATTAGATATGTTATATGTTATTTTTTCTTGGCTATAATAATGAAAATGTTATGTAGTAGAAAGTCCTTATTCTTAGAAAATGCATGCTGAGGTACTTAAGAGTGACATGTCACAATATTGATTATATATGTATAGCTATATCTGTCTATTAATTATTATTATCAATAACGTATTATCTATGGCTAAAAAGCATTATGTTTTCAAAGTGATTTTTATATCTGTGAAGTTTTTTGAGTATCACAAGAAGCCAATTGGAAAATGATCATTAGTTTTATGGCAAATTTTGACTTCGATTTATCTTACACAGATATATGTCTTCTACAAATAATTCCCAGAGGACTAAAACCATGCCTTTCCAACACATCTAATGTATGTATGTACATGTGTATACATACACACATATATTATATATATATGATAGATACACACACACACTATATATAATATATATATATATATATATATACTTACATATTTTATTTCCTGATTCCCTAAAATGCTTGGCATCAAATTTGGATTTTGGTCGCTTCTCACTGTTGCTGATTTGATTCAGCTGGTCATAAAGTGGTGCTAAAATACAACCCCTGCCCTAAGGAGTTTATAGCCTCTTGGGAGACTGATGTGTAAACAAGCAATTAGAGTGATGCCTTATGAGGGTGATCAGCACAGAGTGCTACAGAATAGACGAGAGGTATTCAGTCACAGGTTGGGGACAGCAGACTGGGGGTGACCTCTTCCACAGAGCTGCCTGGGCTCTTGAAAAATGGCTGCCATCTCCCCCTCAGGTGACATCTGTGGGGAAATGTCCTTTCCTCATTACCTTGTAGTGTCTCAGCAAGGAGATAATGTGCAGATTGGCAATCACCAGACTCTGGGTCGGCTTCATTTTTCCTGTCAGCCCCAAGGTCATTTGTGCAGACAGGAAGGGTGTGCCAATATACATCTCTGAGCACTAATTAATGTTTTCGAAGGAATGACAGGGCAGGAAATTTCTTGAGGTACAAGAATGAGAGGAGAAGGATTGGGGAGACTTCCTCTCCACCCACCCACCCCCAAGAGCTAATATAGAGTAAAGACTTAAAATGAAACTGCTCAAACATCCTGCCAGGCATCTCCAACCTCATAGCATACCATACTAGGGGAATGACGGAAGAATTTCAAAGGATCAGTGTGGGCATTCTGAACAATTCAATGATTTTATCACTTCAAAGCAAAGTGCCCCTTTTGAATGTCCTTATTATGAATTGTTTATAGATCATTTCCAGCAATTGTGCTTCAGTGGGCTCTCAGCTCTACAGTCGCGTACATAGTAAACACTCCAGCATGCCCTGAACATTTGTCTGTGCAACCCCAGGCTTTAATGAGATGAACGTTGCTGACCCAGAGCTGCTTTGTTCAGCTTCTTTACAAGAGCCAGAATCATTATAAACTCACCTGAACTGAGAGAATCACTTGGCAGACTTCTGATGTTTGAACCTTACTAACAAAAGCAGTGATATGTAGGGACAACTACCATTTAATTGTAGGAATTCACACTGAGAAAAGTGATTGCTTGCAACTCACATGTATTCACGTAGTTTATAATTCCCCCAAACAAGTCTCTGCCACAGACGCTGCTGCACCATTTGCAGGGCAAGAACAGAAAAAGCACAAAAAAGCCTGTCCCACATGTGTGTCAAAGAAATGAGAACACACCATCTACTTTGCCAGTGACAGAGGGTCTGCTCTCCCCACTCTGGCATGCACACTGGAAGTGTCCCCCATCTGAGGAAGGACATGGTGGAGAATGAACTTAGGGAGTATTTGGGACAAAGTAAAATTTATTAAATGTTTGCCTATATTCTCCAGTATTGCAAAATGCAAAGAAAGGTAGAGTCTGTGAGAAGTCTCCTCTCAAACAGATGGAAAAACCTTGAGTCACTCTTTGGAATAGCATTTTGGTAAAGAACAAACTCTTGCAGGGGAGTGGGTTAATCAGGGAAATAATTAGAAGTTATTTTGGAGACAAGGCTGGTGAATAAGATTAATAATGCCACTGGCAGAGGGCATATTCCAGGCTAGAAATGAAATGTACAGGGGTGCAGGGATTGTTACTATGTGAGAGAGAGAGTGGGAGGAGAATGATTGAAAATGTGAAAGCATCAGATGAAGAGTAAACTCACTACACAATTCTATATTGGCTCTAAATTCAATGCTAAAAAGAAAACTGCCAAAAATATTTTGAGAAATGATGGTGATAGCAACAGGAGACAGACAAATTCCTAGGCAGACAGGAATGAGTCCCTGGTGAAACCTGACCTTCAAGCCAAGAACAGTTTAAAACCTGAAAACCAAGCTGCCAGTTCCAGATAGAGTCCATGACCAGAGTGAGAACTTCCATCCCCATCTTACCCTCTCTCTTTCTATTGGTTCCTTCTGAATGATGCCTTTTAACCAATCGAATGGTGCTTTCCAAGACCACCCATGGGCCAATCAGCATGCAGTCCCCCATTGTAAGCCCATAAAAACCCTGGACTCAGTCTCATAGAGGGCTACCCACTTCTGGGTCTCCTCTCACATCTGAGAGCTTTCTTTCTGTCACTTGATAAAATTCTACTCTGCCTTACTCACTCTCTGTTGTCTGTGTACCTTATTCCTTTTGGGTGCAGGACAAGAACCTGGAATTCACTAACCTGTGGGAGTGAAAGAGCTGTAATGCTTCTGTTTGCCAAGCTGCAGGCAGCAGGAATAAAAGAGCTGTAACCCTCCCTCCTGCTCAATGAACAACAGGAGAGAAGAAGCTGCTGGGTGCCACTCCCTCCTGCTTGCCAAACTACAGGAGTTAAAAAGTCCCAACAATGGTATCATTGGAGTATATTTTCATTCTTCAAAGAGACTACTTGAAAAGGATGACACTATTTAGATGTGTGGGTTCTTGGGATATTTGTTTAAATAATGAATCTTCATATGTCTATTATAGATCTAGATCTTGTGGAAATGAAGACTATCCAAATGAGAACACACAGGTCTACAGTAAGGGAGTCAGCTGCATCACTTGTATTAATATTTAGCAGACTCATAGACAGGTGGAGGAGTGGGCATCCTCCATGGTGAAAAGAGAAGCTTCAGGTATGCCCTGATTGGAGGTCACTGGCATAGGCCATTCAGAGTCAGGCTAAATAGAAGTGGTGCATCTTATATGATTGGTTTGGGGACCATATTTGACCTTTTCTGAGTGGTTCAGAGTTACAACGGGAGGCAAAAAAATAGTGAAGCTGACCGTCATTGATCAAGTCCTTATTGTTCTGGGTCAATTGCTGCAGAGGTTGTGGATATAAACCAAAAATAAAATTCTAAGGCCCCCCAATCATCTGAATGGACCTCCTCCTGAGCCAGGGCACTCTAAAATTTAACTTGAAAGACCGGTTCAGGCCATGAGGGGAAGAAGAGTCAGACTTGCCTCACTATATCCTCCAGCATCAACATCAACACAGACCTTAAGTCTGATAAGAAATGTTACAATCTATTCTCTCTGAAGCCTGCTACCTGGAGGCTTCGTCTGCATAATAAAACCTTCATCTCTACAACCTCTTATGGTAACCCAGATATTCCTTTCTACTAATAATAACGCCTTCAACCAATTGCCAATCAGAAAATTTTAAAATCTACCTATAACCTGGAAGCCCCCACAACCTCCTTCAAGTTGCCCCACCTTTCTGGACCAAACCAGTGTATGTCTTCAATGTATTTGATTGATGTCTTATGAATCCCTAAAATGTATAAAACCAAGCTGCACCCTGACCACCTTGGGCATATGTTCTTAGGACCTCCTGAGGGCTGTGTCATGGTCATGGTCACTCATATACGGCTCAGAATAAATCTTTTCAAATATCTTACAGAGTTGGACTCTTTTCATTGATGGGTCAGAGCCCTACGGGCATGTACGGGTTGACCATTGTCCATTTGTGTATTTTCCTGGGCTGGGACTGGTCCTCAAAATTGGTATTGGGTACCTGGAGATGTTTGCTTTTCTTAGCTCTTTTCATCAGTCCACCCGTTCAGGCTTAAGGCACTGGGTGCCACATTAAAAGCCTCTGCAATGACACACTGTGATCTAGGGAGCTTCCCCAGGTCTCAGCCTGACCTTCTGTTCTGACCATTTGCCTCATACTCTGACCATGTGGCTCCCGATTCTGAGCTGATTCTCTTGGGCTGCCTCCTGATTCTAGGCCTTGATTCTGATCATGAAAACTCATGGGAAACGACGTCTGGCAGATCATTCCACCCCACCTCTGACTATGCTCAGACTAGCCCTCCAGGACCTCATCAACTAGACTTCCCAGTGCATTCATCCAAGGAGAATATCAGATAGGCCTATTTTATAAAGTTAGATGAAAACCAGAAGGCCATCTGGGCCATCACTTAAGACATTAAGACACAGGGCAAACTTAAAAATCAAGTTTTTAAGTATGGAGTCCATGGAGATAAAAGTTGGGAGTCCTACTCTCAAAGAGGGAAAGAAAATGAGCCAGAGACTAGGGGATCTATGGTATGGGGGCCTCCACACAATTGCCCTCTGGCTATGATATAATCAGAAACACCAAGTACATCTTTGGTCTTGTAGATGAAAAATAATAACCCTCTTAATTTTTCAGCTGGCCACCCAGTCAGCTTGTTACAAAACACAGATTAATAAGAGAAAAACAAGTTTATTAGCATGTATATTTTATATATACATAGGAGACACACAGGGAATGAGTCCATCCCAAAGAGATAGCTTTGAAGTACAGTTTATATAGCATCTTCAACAAAGAACAGTAAATCTTTAGAGAAATGATAAAACAGAGGGAAAGGACTCTGAGTTTGTATGGGCTGGTGGCAATTTGGAGGAAGGGTTAGTTAGTAAAGCTTGTCTTCAGTGGTTAGCCTTTGTTTTCCATGGGAGAAGAGTGGGGAAGAGAGGGAAAAGAATACCTTTTTGTCTCTGTAAAAGTATTTTCCTGAGGGAAGAGAGCTTTCTTGTAATTGCTCTTTCTTAAATGCCATCAGCTCAGCAATCCTTCATATTTCAGGGTAGTGCATTCTGGTCTCTCACTGTCCATTTTTTCTAACATCAGCACACTTAAATTTTTAAATTTTATGCAAATTTTCCAGTGGAAAGCCAGCCTGCCAAACCCAGGAGGAGGAATTCCCAAGGCTGGCCTGAAGAAGAAGGAATGTGGTTAGTGAGGCCGCTCTGTTCTGGGGCCTGGCCAGCCTCACTGCACTGTGCGCTGGGATGTTGTATTGTTTTCCTGTGAAATGTCACATGGGTTTTTAAAATGCTATCACTTACAAGCCAGTTCCCATGCAGTCTAGGGCCCAGCTACTCTCAAGACTTGTTGACATCTTATTCCCTGTGATAAACCCTCCACTGGGTATGGAAAGCTAGTTTTGCTTTTCCTTTCAAAAGGAATAAACAGAACATGGAGAAAAGAAAAAGGAACTAAGCTTAGTGGGACCTCCTCATAGAGTATTTAATCCTCAGGATGCCTAGGGCCGGATGACTCCATTCTTTATGGGCGCTGAATTCCTGGTTTCCTCAGGAGTCACTTTACAACTGAATTTTATCATCTCTCTCTTTGCAAAAATCTAAGCACTCAATGGCTGTGCAATTACCAGCAATATTAATACCTATTCCAGGCTCTTCCTGACAGTTTACAGAGAGGGAGGGTGGACAAATTAGGCTTGCAAAGCTCCCTCCTCAGCAGTGGCTTCTGGACTATTGGTCCACTGTGGGATAAGCATGACAAGGCACAAGGGGGCTAGATGAGACCACTGAAATTGATAACTGATTGCTTTTTTTAAAAACGTAAATAGAATTTGAATCAAATTGTTTAATAATGAAAGGAAAAGTGAAGCAAAAATAGAATAAATGGGGAAATATAGCTCAGTATTTCCCTGCTTTCATTAGCTAATATAATTCATTCATAAGCTCTATTGCTAAGTTTAAAGATTGCAAGTTGCTCTAAACACACACCAGTGGGGGAACGCTCTGGGCCATATGTCATGTGTCAGGAGTCCTGTCTTGAAAAAATTTCAGCATCTCTGTTCGTGGCTCTAGGACAGGTGGAAGTGGGTTTACAGGAGCCCCTCCTCCTTGCCTCCCTCTTATCTCCTGGGCTCCCGATGCTGCAAAGGAAGGCAATAGGATACTCGTTCTTTTTCTTCAATATTTTAACCTATGTGGCTAGTGAGAAATCAGTGGATTGATATTTTAGCCTCACTCAGCTTTCCACTTTTCCATCCATCTTTCATCTTATGGTTTTAGCATCTATTGTTGACCTGTACCAGAATCAATGATTTCACTAGGGATTATAAAATGGTGCTTCTTAATTCTATCATTCCTTCTTTATCTATCAGATGGTGTTCTTCTGTAAAGAAGCATTTTCTTTAAAACAAAACAAAAATACATCTTTCACGTGTGTTCCTTTTGTGACTAGCAAAGAATCTGGGCTGATTCTTTAACACTTGCAACAAGTCATGGGAATAAAGTGTGGAACATGCTACATATTCAAGTGCCTCTTCTATTACCTCCTCCCACCATTTTTTTTAACAAAAGCTCAGTGCTATGTGCTTTAATTTTGTTATTATTTAATATCCATTCATCGAACACATTATTTACGGACTGCTATGTGCCAGACAGTATTCCAGGTGCTTGGGATATAGCAGTGAACAGAAAGAAATCCCTACCCTCACTGGCTTTCATTCAAGAAGAGAAAGGCAGATAATAAACATAATAAATGAGTAAAATATACATGTTATCTGGTGACAAGTGCTCTCGAGAAAAATAAAGCAGAAAAGGAGGAAAGGGGTTGGGAAAAGAGTTTGCAATTGTGAATAGGGTTGATAGGATCCCCGAGAAGGTGATATTTGGGTAGAGGTCCTCAGAGCTCAGGATCTAAGCCATGCAAACACTTAGGGGAGAAGAGCTCGAGGCAGAATGAATAGCATGTGTCAAGGCTCTGAGGCAGAACCATGAGCAGGGGCCTGCCTGAGCAATAAGGCAGCCAACATGGCTGGAGGTAAAGAGGTCAGAGAAAAGGTCAGAGAGGATGGGGCACCATATCCTGCCGGGTCTTGCTGGTGGACCACTGTCTGGATTTTAGCTTTTACTCAGAGTGACACAGGCAGCCATTCAAGGGTTCTGAGTAAAGGAGTGACATTATGTGACTTATATTTTATCAACATCTTTTTAGCTGCCAATTATCCCAACTCTCAGAGAGAAGGCTGTTACTACCCCCTTTTTATACTAGAAGGAATGGGGACTCACAGAAAGTAATGTGATGTATTCCAGGTCACCATCTATGAGGGAGGGAAGCCATGATTCAATCTAGGCCATTACATATCAGTTTATAAAGCAGAGCAGACTAACAGACCTTGCTATTAAGGAAAGAAGTGGGGCTAGGGGTTGTCTGTGCTGACAGATGGCACAGCCCCCCAGCACACTTGCTCTCCATTTTCTTCCCTGTTTGGCAACAAATGCTAAGATGCTTAGCACTGGGCAAAAGCTATGCTATTAATCTTGTCTTTTCTCATTGAGGCTTCTCATCTTTCCAGAAGATGACATTTCTAGAATCGTGAGTGCAATAAACTTAAGGTCATAGAGCACGGCTCTTAAAAAGACAGTTTCATGAGCTGTAAAAAGTAATCATGGTTTGTCAAGTCAGCAGATCTCTCCCCTTCGGCCTTCTAACTGTCACTAATGCCTTTTTTGGAGAGAGCACACTTTTGTTCTTTTACAGAGTTGTTGAAGGGGGAGAACTATTTCTTTACACAGAGGGCCCTGCATGGCAGCTTTAACCACTTGAGACTGATAAGATAATTTTACTCAAGGGTTTTGTTTTTTTGTGTGTTTTCCTGCCCTCTCTGTTGAGACAGGCCACCAGCTGACCAAATAATTGCAATAGCGGTTGGGAGATGGTAAATTCCACAGAATAATCCAAGGAAATTCCAGTTTTTCTAATAACTGAATGATAAGCATATTTATGTGATCTTTTCTGCATTGCACTGGTCTATGTGAGGAAAATCAGGTGATAGCATAATTCATACAGAAATGATCAAGCCCCCTTTTTAAAAAAGAATGACACTTTAGGAGGCCAAGGCAGGAAGACTGCTTGAGTCCTAGAGTTCAAGACCAGCCTGAGCAAGGCCTGTCTCTACAAAACAACAAAAAATAAAGAAATTAGCCTAGTGTGGTGGTGCCCACCTGCAGTCCCAGCTACTTGGGAGGCTGAGGCAGGAGGATCACTTGAACTGAGGAGTTCAAGCTATGATGACACCACTGCATTCAAGCCTGGGCAACAGAGTGAGACCCTGTTTCTAAACGAAAAAAAAAAAAAAAGAAGAATGACATATAACCAATGTCATATTTGAAAGTGTACTGGGAATATAAGTACACTTTTTGTACCCAAATTACATAAATCTGAACATTATTTGTACCTATTATTGAGTCCTCAGTGTTGAGTGTTTTGGCTGGAGTAGGAATCCTTTATAAGTAGCAGAAGAGCCATGTTCTGTCATTTAGATGTAAGAAGACAATGTGGATCCCAGCTTCCTCCACTGCCAAAATACCCCTTTAGATGAGGGGTATAACCACGTGGCCCATGCCAGTGTGGCCCGCTCTGTAGTCAGAGCCAAAACTGCAAAGCACCCTCACACGCAAGATCCCATCTGAGCCTCATAATGAACCCATGGAGTGGCTATAATCTCCTCTTTCTTATAGACAGGGCAATAGGCTCAGAGAAGTCAGCAATTCATCCGAGGATGCTCAGCAAATAAGGGGTAGAGTTCAGGTTTTAACCCAGGCCTTCTGAGTCTAAAATCCAAGAGCTTTGGGTACCCCACACTGTTGGCATGGTGTTGGCTACAGCTCTGATTTAACAAAGCAAAATCCCCATCACCCTCTGTGATCTTTCTCAGGCATCCTTTGGTTGCTGAGGATGACTGAGCACCAGCTGTGCATTTGATGGGCTGTCCAAGCATTTAATATGCCTGGAACAGAATCCAGGCTACACCCCACGCTGGGGAGACTAGTAGTGAATTAAAAGTATCAGATGGACTCTAGCTAAGGAATGTAATAGGTTTGAGTCCTAATGACTTAGCCCATTATCCAGCAATAAAGGCTTTCTACCAAGCTATTTTCTTTCAACAGAGCTTTAGTCATTTTCATGAAATATTCTATGGGAATAAAAAAGTGTTTATTTATGGGAATAAAAAATGGTTTATTTCCCATTGCCTGTGATATTCTAGTCTTGGAAATTCATAGTGCACTTAGTATTTTTAAAACTCTGGAAATCTTGCAACAATAAACAAATAAACACACAAAACTTTAATTTTGTTTAACACTCAATTTCCTAATCTTATGTGAGCACAGTCTGTGTTTGCCTGTGTAGTCTCTTCTAATGTCTTAAAAAATTCTCATTTTGGAACATGCTTTGGAAACTCTACAGGAGACTCTCTAGAATAGAAGCACCTTTGGAACAGAACTTTCTGTTTCTTTTGTTTATTGCTGAGTGCTCACCATTAGAACAGCACCTTCCATATAGAAGGCTGCCATTAAAAACTATTCAAATGAATATATAGATCTTTTTCCTTCATTTTAGCCCTAGTCTTCTAATGTTATAGAAAAACTCCTCAAATTAAAGTATTCTATAATTAATCATTTAACATCAACTGAACAAAGCCCATCCTGGTGGAAACATTTATGCCAAAACTTTCAAATCAAATGACTAATTTTTTTCTATATTGCTCGTAATATTGATGAGTCCAGGTAATAGTTTTTTAGCTAACAATCAGACATAAATACTAAACTAAGTATTTTTCACATGGTAAGTCTACAAGAGACCCAAACTTTTGGGGAAAAAAGTGAAAACTTTGATCACTCTGATACCCTGCACACATGCCAATAATCTTTATATTGAAAACAGCTGCTTGACTGGCAATTTTTCATGCGTCTTCCAACTGTTGGGTACAGGGAAGGCTCCACTGCAGCAAAAGGAAAGTTTCCCCTTCCTTGAATAGGTGTTGTGAGAATTTAGAGTGTTTTCAAAGAAAACATCACAGACTACACAGTACCAAAATCTGTTTGACCCAATATCATCAGCGGGGAGTATTTTAAAAATGACATTCTAGAATTTTATTGTAAATTAGGCCTTGGAAATTGTTCAGCAGAGTCCGTTCATTAGATAAATGGGCAAAAAAACTCAAAGTAATTGAGTGACTTTTCCAGAGTTATATAGCTTGCATTGAAGGGCTGGGACTACATTCAAGTCCTCTAAGTTCCAAGAAGTTTTCACCAGGTAACCAGTGCCTTTTCTCACCACAGGGTCTTTCTGAGAGTTGTACAGATGTGGCCCCCAGGTATCAGGAAAGTGCTTGGGATGAGAATCTCAGAAGTGGGAGGATCCTAGAGACTTGGTGATCTCATCTACTTATTTCCTAGGTGAAAAAATGCAGAGATCAAGCTAGAGTAATTATTCAGTGAATTTAGGATTCTTCAGAGCAGTGCCTTCTAATAGAACTTTCTGCAATGGTGAAAATATCTAATACGGTAGCTTTGAAGCACTAGTGCAACTGAAGAACTGAATTTTCAACTTTAATTTAAATTAAAGTTAACTTAAATCAAAGTAGTCACTTGTGGCTAGTGACCACCATATTGGATAGCACAGCTCTAGACAGCTAATCTAGTTATAGCATTAACTGGCCTTGTTGTACTATCCTCTGTTAGGATTTGGGCATGACGAAACTACCAAAATATACCACTTGTTACAACATTGCAGTATGTATGTTTTACAAATACCAGGAGTTCAATATAACAAAGCAAAGAGAAAAATCTTCTGCATTTGTGATTAAATGAGTAATAGTAAATCAAACATTAAAAGTCAAGCCATCACAAATCGTTATTTTGCTCCTACTAAATCTATGATTTCTGTAATCCTGGTAAAGAAGTAAAAATATGGAAATGTGTAGTAGCTATATTTAACCCTCTTGCATCTTTTTATTTTTTTAGCTATTCAGATGATCTATAAAATGAATACTGATTATCTATTCCAAATATAATCTCTAAATAATTAACCAAGGCCAATCTTTCACCCTTTTGGCAGTGAAATAATCCTTTGTAGAGACATACGCTAAGTTAATCACCTCATTAAAACCTAGGCCAGGCAGTTTTGCTTTCTTTAGCTATATGTTGCCTTAGAAGCTAACTAAAACATCTTCACTTGCCCACCAGTGAGCTGTGTCCTGTATTCAATTAGTTTCAGCAAATTATTAGAAAAAGAGGAGCATTGTTGAACCAAGAGCTGCATGCAATATTTAGATTTACAAACTAATACAGTATAAAGGCTCCCTAAGAAGTTCACATGCCTCTGTCTAAAAGACCGGCTCCTTCAAACGATACCATTGATTCCTGACATCAGACAGTCTGCCATAGAGAAGTCAGGCAGTGGACATTCTGAAAACTAATTCAAAGCGGGGCACTTGCTCCATGGCATGTTTCTCCTTAATGGGCTCAAAAGGCCAATGTTCTCTCAGACAATTAGGCCTTCTCATCCTGGCGAAATCTGGCCTTCAAGACTTGTTTTTCAATGTCTATCTTCCAAGACAAAACAAAGTTTTAACCAGACAAAATCTGCCAATGTGACTATTTCCCCCCTTCTGGGGTGACTGAAGCACCTTTTTAAAAAATGTCTTGGATGTCCTTTCACACAAGCCAAGAATGGCCTACCCATAGGATGCTCTGTTTGCATTTGTAGCAAAAGAAAGTCAGTGTAGTTTGAAATTGGAAGTTCAAGATCTATTAAAATAAATCATCCTACCAAAAAGACATATGCACTCGTATATTCATCGCCATGCTATTCACAATAGCAAAGACATGGAATCAACCTAGCTGCCCATCAGTGGTGGATTGACTAAAGCAATTGTGGTACACATATTCCACGGAATACTATGCATCCATAAAAAAGAATGAAATCATGTTCTTTGCAGCAACATGGATGGAGTTGGAGGCCATAATCCTAAGTGAATTAATGTAGGAACAGAAAACCAAATACCCCAGTTCTCACTTATAGGAGAGAGCTCAACATTGAGCACCCACAGACATAAACATGGGAACAACAGACACTATGGACTACTAGAGGGAGGAGGAATTGAGGGTGGGATGGGTAGAAACACTACCTACTGGGTACTGTGCTGACTACCTGAGCACAATATACCTGTCTAAGAAACCTGCACATGTATCCACTGTATCTAAAGTAAAAGTTGGAAAAAAAGATTTGGGCGGGGAGGGAATGAAAAAGATGTGTCCTATTATGGAATTTTGTCTAAGACTCTTTGCTTAATAATGGAGAGGTTAAAAGCAGGGAACCAAAAAGAAGCTGCAGACTTTTCTCTCTGAGAATCTGTGGTGAGAACTGTCTCAGAAAGCACTCTAACCACAGAGAAGATGAGGAGACCAGATGAGTCTCACGGGCCCATGAACACTGAAACGCTTATGAACTTTTTTGGGACACACATGAAAGAGGCAAAAGCAAGTTGTAATGTAGATAAAGTTGAGACACTCATTTATTTAAAAGAAAGGGGAAAATCATACAGAAATCATTTTTAAAAATCTTTGTCACCTTTTGAACATTTTTTGGGTCAAAATAGATTCCTAATATTAAAGTAAATAGTGATTTGTTTTTGGTGGGAGCTGTATTTTAAATCAGTAGATTAATACAGAGATCCTAAAACCGGCATGTCAAATCATGTGGTCCCAACCTCAAGGTGTTCAAGCTGGAAGTATTATTTTTCCCAATCAAGCAACAGAGAAGATACACATTTGAGTATTTTACTGACTTGTGAATACAGATTGTTACTGCTAACAATCAGGCAGAAAATTGTATCTTGGTTCAATGTAATGCCACATGGTATATAATGACAAGCTGCTTTGAAATGTAATACTTTTATAGAAATAAAACCCTTTCACATTTTGTTTTGTTGACAAATAGACCACGCAGCCGCCAAAGAAGTGTCGATGGAACACTTTTCTCAGAAGCACATGCTTCACTTTAGTCAAGAAAGAAGAAAACACTTGATCAACATGTATGTGTGTATCCTGAGACGCTTAATCAGAAAGATATACAGATCTTTCTTTTCCATAATCATGAGACCTGAGATTTTTCTCAAGGGAAGTGTTCCAACATGAGAAAGAAAATACATAGTTCAAAAAGCCCGTGTTTTCAATTTGCTGCCACATGGTTTAAATTATCTATGTATTTATTAAGGGCGCTAAATAGGCAGCTTAATTTAGGGAGAGGGGTCATTCAAGTTGAGGAAAATCATGTTTAATCCCTCAACTCACTACAGGTTGATTGTGCTTTTTAAATGCATATAGCCTCAGCTAACAAAATTCCCCATGATAAGAAGGTCCCCTGTCTGCTTCTAAATTTGTCAGCTGCCAATAACAATGGAAACTTGTTAAGCTCCTGGCTTCAGGCCCAGCTGCTCTGGGCATCTTCCAGAATTAGAGATTTGTCAGTTACTTTCTCTTTATGTTGCCAGTGTGCTTGCCTGCAATTTGGGGGTCAGCTCTCTGTTCCTGGCATATCATGTGTTTGTTACATTACTATAGAGTGGAAACCAAAGGGCCAGGGTATCAGAGCTTCTTCGCTTGTATAAGTCTGCTTTGGTTTTTTTCTCTGGATGGGGGTAAAGCAGGTCTGAAGGGAACCATGAGGAAGACATGATTAGATGTAAAAGGCTGGAAATTTGAACATTTACTGGCTATTTGATGACATGACAGAATTCTAACTTTCTAAGCTTCAGAATGGATAGTTATGTTTCTATAAAGAGTCCTTATGTTTTAAAAATACAACATGAAACATTTTAGATAAAATTATATATTATCTGTAATTTGTTTCCAAATAATATGGGAGTAAGATAGTAGATGTGGGTCCAGATGAAGTAAGATTGGCTGTGAGTTGATCATTGTTGGAGGCGATTGGCGGGTACATAGGGATACATTAAACTACTATGCATATTTTTCTATTCATAGTTGATATTTTCTAAGATACAATTTTTTTTTAACTGAAAGAAAGTGCCTGAGAAGAACGCAAGATCCCTTAACAGCCCTCTCTAGACTATCAACAAATCTTAGGGAAATAGGGTAAGAGTTTGAGAAACTTTTAGAAACATGGCTTTCCATTTTTGGCCAGCATTTATGAAAGAGAATTTGATAGTGCCCCCATGCTTTGCCCTGTGTCTTCTACCATACTATTTTTATTATATGGTTCTCAGGCTGAGAACCTGAGACCCATGGACTGTGAAACTCTTCTCCAGACGCCTTAGAGCATGCTTAGGGTTTAATCAGCCCCCCTCCTTGGGTCTTTGACTTGTCCATGGCTTCTTAAGTCCCATTTCACTGGGCCAAAATGCCCTGAATTATTTCTTTATGGCCTCCAGCCCCAGTGGATGCTCTGTGTGGGTCTAGCTCAAGATGTACACATGCATATCTTCAATGTCCACCTATTTTTATTTTCACCTGAGTCTGTATAGCCAGACAATGGCAGGAAGTGTTTCTCTTGGTGACCCACAGTGGCCTTCCTTCCTCCCGGCCCACTGCCGTGGCTGTGGTTGTCTTATTCTCTTCTGTGTGCTAAAATCAGCCCCACTCAGAACCTCCCCAGACTCTGGTCTGTGCCTTTTACTTGCCTTGTGTGGTTATTTTGACTGCTATAGTAAGAACCCTATTTGTAAGCAGGCTGAGCAGGGTCAAGCATAGATGACCTGGGCAACAGCCCCAGGCACTTGCCTCTTGGTGCCTTGTATCTAATTCAGAGGCATGAGGTGCTCTGCCTTATTTAGGGCAGCATGTGAGGGTTCCATCTTGGAGAGCAGAGGTTAGCCTTCGTCTAAGATAGTGGACATCTTGGGCTTTTGATATTGGCATCAAAGCTCCTACAAAGTGCTCTGGGCCCCATTGCAATATAGTCTTCCTTGGACCACTGTAAGCAGAGGTTCTTGAGAGAGAAAGAAGACAAACATGTTATGAGAATAAATCATCATTAAGGACCAAGAGACTGAAAAAGCAGAACAATCTTGAGCAAAGGATGAGGACACCAGTCATCTCTTTCTGCATCAGCATCTCTAGTGCCCAAGAACTTCTGGCACGTGGTATTACACTTTATCTTTATTTTTAAGGGAAGGGAGAGGTCAAGCATGAGAAAGACTGATGTGGAAGTAAAGAAACCTGAATTCTTGACCCAGCCCTGCCACTAACCAGCCTTCTGATATCAGGTATACTTTTATTTCATGTATTTATCAAGCATCCAGTACCTAGCCAAGCACAGTACTGGTGCTTCAGGGACAACACAGATGAATAAGAAATAGGCTCTGTTTTTAAGAAGCCCATGGGGAAGCAGACCCATACATAAAATCTAAGCCATGAAATATTGTAGGATCTACGGTGTAGGGTGCTTGACTGTAGGTCCCAGGAGTCTCCAGGAAATGCATGGCTGATAGTAACTGGTTTGTGGAGGGAAGGATTGGCATAGGCTCACCTCAGTCTTCCTGTTACCATAACAAAGGCAGACTGCAGTATCTATAAAATCATTTTTCTAGAACTGTAAGTATCTCTGAATTTATGTAATTGTGGAACCACAGCACAGAAATGCTGGGTATTTTTCCATAGTCCTGTGAAGATTTTGTGGCAAGGCCAAGGCTGGGACAGAAGTATTGGGACTCCTGAAACAGTGCTCCTTCCATCAGCACAGATTCAGTCTCGGTGCTGAGTTGCCTTACAAAGTTAATTAATTCAAACACGTCTGCTTATTTTATCCAAAACAGAACTTGAAATATCCACAGTGGTTCTCAGCTTGAACCTAATTTTGAACAAAGAGAAAGAACTGTTCTGCAAACCCTCTCCATTTTTCTCGCAGCACATGATGAGCACCGGGGCTCTTTGCAGAAGTCCCTTATGGTAAAAACAAAACAAAACATAGTGCTCAGTCCAATAAACTTGCAGTCAACCCTAGCCCAGAAGCAAAATCCCATGCAGAGAATACAATCCCTTGTTCCTCACAAATCTAAAAGGGAAAGAGATTTGTGAGTAGAGCTTTCAGCTATGCGAATAGACCATTGTTCATCAGGCATCTCATTGTAAATTCTACTTTAAAACTTGTTTGTTTCCACTAAACCCCTGAATTTTTTATTTGTGTACCTACCTGTAACAAAAAGGAGAGTTCCAAAAGCACTAAGGAAATGTAGAGGATGAGAAAGAGAGAGGGAGAGGGGAAGTGAGGTGGGGGGCGGGAATTGAACTGTGGAGTTCAAATGAACCTGTAGCTAGTGACATCTGCACTTATCTAACTTGGGTTTGGCCATAGCCTATAAAAATGCACATTGAAGAGTTTAATGAACCTTGGTTCCTTGTCAGATTAGCAAACTTTTCATTATCTGACTGTAATGTTTCCAATGCTTACATCTCAGAGGCTCAACGTTGTGGGAGACAGAAATCATAGGAAAAAAGAGCAATTACACAGTGTCTCAGTTGCTCACCCTCTGGGTTCCAAGAACTCAGCTAGAAGCTGAGGCAGATCCATTCATTGTGCTCCCAGATCTCTTCTCCCAGTTTCAGTTGATCCCATGGTTGTCCAGGTAACTAGTTCATTTTCTATCAGCTCTGTAGCTAGATAAAACCAGTGACTAGATTCTGACCAATGAGATGTGACCTGCAATGATGTACTCCACTTACGGATCTTGCCCTTCAAACAATTGGGCATACATTCTCCAGATCATTTATCCCTTCCCAGTGTCTGTAAAACAGCAAGAACAAGCATTGTCACTTTGGATCCAGAAATGGAAGCCATTTGTTGAGAATGTCAGTGGTGCCTCCCCATCAGCTCTGAACCATTCACACCTGAATGGTAAAGTGAGAAAGAAAAAAGTTTCCAACTTATTTAAGCCACTATACCCTAGGGTCTCTTTGTTATAGCAGCTTACTTCAACCCAAACTAACTACCCCCATGGTGTGGGGTCACTGACCGAGTCCGGCCAAAAGATGCATTCATGCTTTTCTAGTGACATAGACTCACCCTTTCTCTTTGTCATTGACAGTAGGAAAAGCAGAGCTAAGCCAACTTTCAATACCACATGTAGTATTCATTTCTAGATGTCTGTCCTAAGGAATGTTGAAATTAGAAAAAAATCATGGTATTATTTATAAAACTAAAAATTGGACTCAATCAACTTGACCAATAGTGGGATAATTAATTATAATATGGGCTATCTATTTACATTTTATATTATTCCACAGAAGAATTAAAGTGTGCCCATTGGGGGAAAAACCATGTTTATGGAGAGAGAGAGAGAGAGTGTGTGTGTGTTTGCATGCTCCCCACTGGCTTTATTTAGTTTGCAACCAGACGATTCTTTTATTTAAAAGTCTTTTGGCCTTTGTTGTTTTGATCTTAGCTAGGCACAATTATTTAATGGTGTACATTTGAAACCATGACTCTCAGTTCATTGACAATGTCAGTAAGATGACAGATAAAAATAAGAAGGCTCACTGAGGCTATTGCATGAATACTGATAAAAAACGTAGAATCATAATCCCTACAGCTAAATTTCTCCACTAAATCGTAATAGATTATAATTTTTTGATTTGCTAGTTTTCTAAGTATTTAAAAATTATCTTTAGTTCCAGACTTTAACCACGTGATGTTTAGAGTAATCCATCCTGTTGCTTGTCTACTTCTTGCACTGAATAGATTTCTCCTACTTTTTTGAAAATTTCAAATTTTTAAAAAAACTTTTTATTTTAAAAATTTCAAACCTACCAAGAAGCTGAAATAATATAATGTATACTTTTCACCTAGTCTTATTAATTGTTAAAATCTTACAAATCTGCTTTATCTCATTCTTTCTATCTTTCTCTGCTGAATCATTTGAAAGTAATTTTCAGGCATCATGTTTAACAAAATGAAAATGATTACAGTAAAATATCAATTGAGAAAAAATGGTTATCTATGAAAATGCTAATTATAATCATTTCTGAATGGCAAGACTGGGTGATTTTTCCCCCTGTGTGTTCCAAAGTTTCTAGAAAAAAAGCTTGAAACTTATATTTCACTGAACCAGTAATTCTATTTGGAAGTTTGATTAAAATTTGCTACCATTATATCTGTTGCAATTATTTCCATTTTGTGAACATAGATTAGTGGCAGAAGTACAATGAGTATTATTAAATCACGAGGATGGCAGTATTTTTACACCAACCAAAACATGACAATTTGTATCTCTTCCATCTAACTAAATAGATATTCCCATTGTCTTTCAAACATGCCTCAATAGGCCCTTTGGGGCTCATGGTGGCCCCTCTTGAAATGATTCACCCACCTTCTCTCTATCAGCCTCGCTACTTAGTTTTGTGTAAGACCAATATTATCTGCAAGGAAGCTATAATTTATTTTGCTCAAGATGAAGTCACGTGCCACATGTTTTTCCCACAATTATAGGAAAGTCTTTCCCTATAAAAGTCTGTTCACTTGGTATTTTGGTGCACAGTTTCTCTAATAAAATGTTTCCTTAATGCTGACTGCTTATCAGAATCACCATCTCAAATATGTAGTGGTCTCATCCCAGACCTGCAAAGGCACTGTGTGTATGTGTATGTGTGTGTGTGTGTGTGTGAGTGAGAGAGGGAGTTGTATCTGTTTTAGAGAGAGACTATTTATTCTTATAAAGCTCCCCATGATGCTGACATATACACAAGTTTGAGAACCACTATCCTAGACACACACTTGTCTTCTCCTTTCAAGACTGAATATCAGAAGGTATTCAATAAAGACTTGCAAAATGAATGAGTAGATGAATGCCAGTTCTCAGGACATCTGAACCTTTCCTAATCACTCATGTTGACTATGCGGAACTACAAAAGTGTTGCTTAAGTCACCTTAAGTCTAAACCAGTAGTTTTTTACTTCAGTATGCCCAAAAATCACTTTCAGGGCTTTTAAAAAATATATACATATCTCTGGGCCCATCTGCAGAGGGTCATATTGAGTAGGTTTAGAGTAGGGATCAGGAATCTGCATTTTTATTAGCACCCTAGGATATTCTCCTGCAATGACATTTTTTGAAAAACACCACATTCAAATCATGGGTAGAAGATGTTGTAGCATAGTTTGAAAGAAGCCCTACTATCCAATCCAAATAGATCACTGGCATTCATAGATGTGGTCACATTACTAATTAACATTTCATCTAAAATTTTATCAAGAGTAAAGAGCCTGGGATGCTGGCTCAATTGATGCCCTGACTGGTACTGTGGAGTTCCAGTGGCCATTTATGCCTCCATCCCTTACTATCTGGTGCCTGTCCCTGGGGCTGTCTTCGAGTCAGGTGACATCAAAAAGAATGGAGGTCAAATTAGGTAGTTCTAGCCAGAACATTTTAGTGAAAATAAATACTTACAAAATCGTTTTTCTTTTATAAGGTATATATGGATTCCTGCCCCATCACCAAAGTAGAATAAAGATAGGAAAATACTGATGCAATGTGGTGTGAGATTATTCTGGGTCAAAATGACTAATGCTGGATCAGAAATCAGAATAGGAAGGAGACGGGAATTTCAAAAATGAGCAACTCCAAAATAATAGGAATGAAAAAAATAAAAGTTAGTGTCACAGGTTAAATGTTTAGATCCCACATTGTCACTCCATTCTGGCTTTCTTTTACACCCCTGCTTGAACATTTTTACAGATTTCTCAGACAGAATCATAGTCTTGTTTTTTGTTTCTTGGTGTCTACTGGTGTGAAAGACAGAGCTTTTACACGTTGTAAGAAAACAAGCTGCTCAATCTGATTTCAGGTCTTGTCTGACACCATATCACAGACCACACACAAGTGGCTGGTGGTGTCAGCACTCTGCAGAAAACCTGTCATCATGTCCTCAAGTGTTGTGCACAGGGTTATTCCACAGGAGTGGGGAAAAGCCTGACAGCCATCTGAACCAAGGACCAAGGACGCCAAGGGCAGCATAGCCACGGCCAAATGTGAACCCCAAGTGCCTCACATTGGCATGAGGTCCCTTTTAAAAGGTGAGAGAACTTCTTCACAAGGATCAAAGCAGTAACATTTCTAGGAGACATTCACAGTTTTCCATGTTGGCTGAATCTCTCATTGTATCTTTTGCACTAGCCAACTTGTACCTCGAAGCTGAATGAAGTGACGTCACGGAAAAGAACCCTCCCCAACCAAAATTGCTGAGATTGGCACCACGATTTGTAACCCAGAAGGAAAAAGCCACAGTCTCTTTCACTGTCTCTTTTGTTTGTTGGCCTGCCTGCCCACCATCCCTCCCACCCCCGGGCCTGCTGGTCACTCTGTAGTAGGCAGCCTGAAGGGGGCTGCCCTCTGTCACTCCCTCTACTTTCCTCTCTTAACAGTGAGCCCTTCCTCCCACACACACCACAAAGCCAAAAGAATGGGATTAAAGCTGATGACACACAAGGCAGATGTGTGACCAGCTCAGGTTCTAGGGCCAGACAGCCCTGGATTCCAGTTCCATTGGGTCACTCACCACAGTGTGACCTCAAGCTGGTTATTTCAACCCCCTGAACCTCAGTTTTTTCATCAACTTTGATGTTTAAATGAGGCAACACATTCAAGGCATTTAGCATGGATCTAGCAAGCTCTCCACCCCAACATCTCAGTCAAAAGGAGGCAACTAACAATCGCAGGGGTGGCAGTGACAATGGGGGCTGAGAAAAGGTTTCATCCTGTGGTCTCTCAGGCTTGCCACAAGAAAAAGAACACAGAAAATTCTTATTACCTGGAGATGGACATCCATCCACTACTTGGTAAGCAGGAATCTAGCTATTCATAGACCTGACAGGCCTACAGAACAAATCCCTGATTGATTTGCAGCGCCTTGTTCTCATCCAAACTCTTCCACTGCAACGATGCTTCTCTGAAGAATAAACCGTCATTTGGTTTATGACATTGTCTATGTAGCCACTCATTAAAGGAAGCAAAGACCAGCCAACAATCCTGGATTCTCTTTCAAGGCCTCGTGAGTCTCCTCTGCCCTCTGGCTGGCTGAGGAGTCACCAATGACATCAGCCAGATGGCTGACACCACACATAACCCCCAGGCTGCTAAAGTTTAAAGGGTCCCTGCTTTCTCCTCCTTGGCTTCAGATGGAAAATTGGAGTCTCTGGGGGTGGGGAGTTAGGGGGAGAATCCAGCCAAGAAAGGGAGTCGGCAGAGAGAGGAGGCAGTAGTGCCAGCTATTCATGTTTCTGGGACTCGCCACGCACAGTATGGGCATTGTTTGAAATCACACAGACATTGTCCTATCCAGCCCTCAATCATATTAGCTGCCCAGCCATTTTTCCACATTAATCATTCAAACTGACATAAGTAAATAATACCACATGTGGTCGTGATGACAGTTGTCTCCATAATGTATTCATCTCAAGGTACTCATGGTTTTTACTAAAATAAAAGTGCAAGTGAATGACTTTAGAAAAATCTGCAGTCAGGATAGCAGCAGCTATCTTTCTGAGGAGCAGTATAAACACTCAAATACATGCTGAAGAGGTTGAGGACAGTCAAGAGTGGTGACTGCACTCTTAGCACTGGGAGGCCTTATGATCTTGGTGAGACATAGAAACAAATTAGTAACATTCAGTCCCCATTTCACATGCACAAGTACAGAACCACTCCCGACCCGCTCTGTCCCTTGCATTTTTTGCACAGGACTCAAGCAATCTTTGTTGAAACTGACATGATCCTTTGGACAAGCATATCCTGCCTTCCCATCTTCGCTTCTTCCTTCCTCAAATATTGAACACTTGGTTTATGCCTAGTTTTGTGCTGGATGCAGGAAATCCCGAGAAGAAAGACATAGTTCTGGCCCTGGCGGAGCTAGAGCATTGTAGGGGCTGGGACAGGAGGGAAGGAGGATGTACAAACAATGACCATCCAGTGAAACATGTACATTAGTTTCAAATCCCAGGTGAACATTGTGTAGAAAGAATTGAAAAAATTTAGCCATCCTTATGAGGCATAGTTCCTGTTGATTCAAGCTTGATAAAATAAGGTCAAAATAATTCTTCCCAGTGGACCTCTAGGGATTTGGTTGAGGAAAAGCTTAGGAAAGTGTTCTCAAACACGACTATGAGAATCACCTGGGAGCGCTTTTACAACTCTACTCCAGACCTGCTGAATCAACATTGCATCGGAGATATCAGAAATCTGTTTTGTAAGAGCTAGAGAACTTGTCCTGAAACCAGCCTGCCGAGCGAGTAACTACACTGGCTTTACTGAGACTATCAACTAATCTGTAAGACCTGACTGAGATAGGAGTGAGCTGAAGCTCAGCCAAGTTCCCCTGAGTCATTGCCACTGTCACAGGAGAAAACCTTTTGAAGCATTCACACTGTGGTGAGAATTGTTAATGTTTGTTCCCTCAAAGGGCAATGTGTGAAAGAGGAAGAGATCTGCCATCTGCAGTGATGGACACTGAGCCCTGGGTCACATGCGGGTGGGCAAAGGGGATATCACACCTTTAAGGAATCACAAGGCTGGAAGAGGACATCTAGTCTTTGCCTCCACCAAATGAAAGTCCACTCAGCAACATGCCTGCTAGATAAGGCTCTGCTCAGACACGTCCAGAGTCAGGAAACTCACTACCTTCAGGGGAAATCTGTTCCATTGTCTTACAGCTCTTGCTGATTAAAAGAAAAGAAAGAGAACACCTGTGCAACTTCTTGTAACTTCTTCTTTGCTTTCCTGCTGATACTTTGAAGAATACGCCTAATTTTTCTTTCAAATATTTGGAGTCCCTTATTAGATGCCCTCAATATTCTCTCACGTCAAACTCTCAGGCCTTTCCACCAACCCTTTTATGACAGGTTTTGAGACCTTTCTCAAGGCTTCTAGATGTTACAATCACAGCATGTAGGTCCCCACCTTTCCTTTTCCCCACAAACCAACACACAAGCTGGGCTTCTGTTGCCCACAACTGGTTTGGAGTTGCAAAGACAAGGACGTCTCCCAGGGCAGCCTGAGCAGTGGTCTCTCAAGAGGTCAATAAACTGGGGTCCCTTCCTCCATCCTCAGCATAGTGGGAACACCAGGGGAGGAGGCCGAAGTTCTTGGCTTCCTGTCATTATAATTATAGCAAACACAGGGCACAGATCTCCTCCTCTCTGAAGAAGGGTTGTAGGCCTCTCATACAAGAATCCCAAAGGGATCAGACTTTGTCTCTAAGTCTTGGATTCTGGCCTTTCAGCAAAGAAAAGGGAACTGAATAAAGAAGTCCAGTGACTGCTTTCCCACCCAGGGCTCTGTGGCAAGCATTAATGTTGTGGGCTAGCAAAGCTCTGAGTCTGCACATGGCCCATTCCTGGGTGGCCTCTGCAGCTTGCAAAGGTGTTCGCCTTTGTCTTGGGACAGGATGGTGACTGGTCTACCTCTACAGGAGGTGCAGGTCTACAGTCACACCATAAGTGGGCCAAGCCCATGTTCCTGACACTGATAGTTACTAGAGGCTTGGAAGGATGGAGTAGGGCAGTGGGAGGGTGGCAGGCAGATGATGAGATATTGGTTAGTGGGTACTAATGTACAGTTAAATAGAAACAGCAAGTTCTCATGTTTGATAGTATAGTAGGGTGACTATAGTTAACAGTAATATATTATATATTTCAAAATAACTAGAAGTGAGGTCTTAAAATGTTCTCAACACATTGAAATGATAAATGCTCGAGGTGATGGATATCCTAAATGCCCTGACTTGATAATTACATACTCTATGCATATAACAAAATATCACATGTAGCCCCAAAATATGTAAAAATATTATGTATCAATAGAAAAGAAAAAAAATGTAACAGGGCCACCCCCTGTCACCATGCTCCTTGACACTGAAACTTCTGGGTTGAGAAAAAAGAGGTCTCCTGCCCAGAGGGTTGAGTATCAGAATTGCCTGGGGAGATGTTGAAAATATTCTTCCCTTGAGGGAAAAGGGAGTGGGTTTGCACGGAGATGCTCTATGCTCTCTATGTGTTATTGTAGTTGGGGGCAGGTGGAAGCTGTCAAATCTCCCAGCTGATCTTGCCTTGTTGAGAACCACTGGTTCAGAGGGTACAGCAAGCCAAGTCTAAATTCAGGTGTCTCTCCTGTATGTCAAGGCACGCAATAAAAGCATCACTGTCACCACAGCTAGAATAATTTGCAGTGGGGCCTCCATAACACCTGGAAGCAAAGAAGTGAAGGCTGCTGGGACTGTCTCTCAGGACAATGTGAGCCTTTTCTGGACATTTTCATTATCCTCTGGGTCACCTTCATTCCTACACTGGGAACATGGCTGCCAAAGTGTTGTAGGTGTCCGATTCCACAGCTCCTCTGCCAGAGCAGGACTCAGGTTTTCTCTCCAGCAACAGTTACATCTAAGGCTTCCCCAAACTCATTCCCTTGACTTGGGGTCTCATAAGCTCCTCATTATCCCAAGCAGAGAAGCATGAGCTGAAGTTGAAGGGCGACAGAGACTTATGCTCTATGACAAATACTGGGAGCCACCTGCCCTGTGTCCATTTCTCACTAACAAAACTCTAGTTTTTGTTTAGCGTTATAGCAAGGGGTAGCCATGCCACAAGGTTCTGATTAATGAGATATAAGTTGAGAGTTTCTAGGAAAGTTTTTGGTTTCCTAACACAAATGCTGCCATTTCCTATTTTGCATTCCATTTCTTCCCCCTGCTTTGGAAAGATCATGTGTTGTCTGGTGGGGCAGCAGCCATTTTGCAGTCATGAGGCAAAAACTTACTTAAGTATGATGAAATGAAAAAATTGAAAAAAAAAAAAAAAAAAACTAGGCCTCTGATGGCATCGTTGTAGAGCCCTAGACTGCCTGATCTGAAACTTCTAGTTGTGTTAGATTTCTATTCTCTGTTTAAACTACTGTAGTCAAGGGCCCATGGTGGCTCATGCCTGTAATCCCAGCAGTTTGGGAGGTTGAGGCTGGAAGATTGCTTGAGGCCAGGATTTGAAATCAGTATGGGTAACATAGTGAGACTACATCTCTCTATAAAAGTTAGCCAGGTGTGGTGGTGCATGCCTGTAGCCCCAGCAACTCTGGAGGCTGAGGTGGGGGCAGGAATCGCAGGAGCCTCGGGAAGCAAGGCTGCAATGAGCTATGATTGCATTCTAGCTTAGGTAACAGAGCGAGTTACTGTCTCTAAAAAAAGAAAAAATGAAAACTGTGGTCAGCGTTTTTATTTTTGTTTGGTCATTTCAGTCATTCATCTGTTAAAAATTGTTTATTGAGTACTTACTTTGTGCTGGGCACTGTCCTGGACAAAATGTAAGCTTCCTACTCTCATAGAGCATATATTTTTATAGGGAAGAAAAATGGAACAATAAGTCAAATATATAATGTATCAGATAATCCTAAATGCTAATAAGAAATAAAGCAGAAAACAGTTATAGAAAGAATATGTGGAAGAGCGAGAGTGGAGAGCCGGTTACTATTTTAGGCCCCGTGGTCAGGAAAGGCTTCATTGAGAAAGTAACATTTGAATCCAGACCGAAAGGAGATGAGGGAGCCAGCCTTGCAGGTGTCTGGGGGAAGAACATTCCAAGAAAGAGAACAGCAACTGCAAAGGCCCCGAGGCAACAGGTTAACTTGTATGTTTAAGGAACAGTGAAGAGGCCAGAAAAGAGTTAAAAGAGAGAGGCCAGGGGTAAGGGAGGGGATTAAGGTGAGGCACAGAGAAAACAAGGGGCCGCAGTGTGCAGAATATTGCAGATCATCGTAAGGATTTTTGCTTCTAAAGTGGGGAAGCCCTTGGAGAGTTTGAACAGAGGAGTGACTTGATCTGATACACACTTTAGCAGGATCGCTCTCGGTACCCTGTTGAGAATAAACTCAAGAGGAGTGGGAAGGTTGGGGGCAGAGTAAGGAGATGCATTTTGAGGCTATTGAACCAATCCATGGAGAAAGGATGGCAGCTTGGATGGAGCGGGGCAGTGAAGTGGAGAGGAGTAGTGGGATTCTCAGTAAAGCCCAAGACTGTGCTGATGAAGTGAACGTGAAGGGTGTGACAGAAGGGCCCAGGAGGGCTCCCATGGCCTTCACTGGAGCTATCGGAAGAGGGAACTGCCATTGACTGAATCGGAGAGAACTAGGAGAGAAGCAGGCTTGAAGGGATTGGGCACTCAGCACCGTCCTAACTGGGTGTGCACAGACAGATGAGTCTACAGGACGTGTCTTGGCCTCCCTGGACCCGAGTTTCTTCTCTGCTTCCTTCCCAGTGCAACCTCCTCTTCCCTGTTCCTGTCTCTGGTGTTGATCAGCAAGGCTGGAACTCCTGAAAGTGCTGAAATCAATACTCTGTTCTGTCCCTTATGTTTAACTTAATAAGGCCAGAAAATGGGCCAAATGAATATTTTAGGAATGTTTTGAATTAAAAGAGCAGGAAAGCTTCTGGTTGTTCAAGATTTCCCAATGAGCTCATGTTTCATAAATTTTAAAAAATCAGTACGAGGACTCCCTGGTTTTTCATGGGAGAGAGCTGGCCCCTGAGGAGTGGTCAGCCACAAGCTGGGTGTTGATGATGACCCTTTCATGTGCACTGCCCTTCACAGCTATTAAGCATCCTGTTGTGCTTTCATTTGTCACTATTTGATTTTCAACTAAATCTCATAAAGTTCCTCTCATTTGTGAATAAGGAAACTGAGACTTGAAATGTTCAGGCCACTTACAGTCTATCTGATTAGAAATCAACAGGGGCAGAATTTTAATTCTAATATTTGGACTCCAAATGTGCTTCCTTATTTTCTATTATATGCTCTACCCCATGCAACGTGAATTAGCTTGGATTTACGAAGCAGCAATGAGACCTTAAGAGGGAACATTATGCAACTCTTTGTGTGTGTGTGTGGGGGGGTGCCTTTGCTTGTGTCAACTGTGCCTCAGGGCCAGTTTCCCTATGACCCAGCTAGCAATTGTGACTCACTTGTTTCAAAGGAATGTGGATTGATTTGAGATTTTGAAAAGATAGACTAAAAATTTGACCTAAAGCATCTCCTTCATAAAGGGGCCACTGTGCTATATAATAGGAAGTTCACCAAACTCTTGGTGAAGAATTGTGGCTTGAAGCCCTCTTCTTCATCTGCTAGGTCACCTTCCATTTCCATTTGACTGACACAGAACAAATCCTCCCTTCTCTCCTTCTGCCCTCCTTAAAGCAGTGGGATACAGGGGAATTTATTCTAGATCATCTCTGAAGGACTTTCATTTTACTTGTTAATTTTGGCCCTAACCCCAAACACCTTAATAGCACTTCTTTTGTCTCTTCTCACAGTCTCTTTATAAAAAATAGAAGGCAGAGAGGAAGAAGTTGGGAAAGTGTGAAAAGGAAAGGGAACAAGATTCTCACCTTTATCCCCACCTAATCCTGTAAGATCACCCCCTTCCACAGATTGCCTGGTTTACTCTTTCTTTTTCTTAATTCCCAGAGATCTTTGGTCCCACCTTTTGGTCAAAGACCTTATGTAGCCTCAGGAAGCATCCTGCCCTATGGGTGCTTATAAATCCATGGGTGTATTGGAAATGACGAGAAGCTGGGAGATATGAGCTTTTCACCAAGGGTATGACTGTGCCCAGAGCCTGCCAGGCAGTTTTTTGTCAAGGGAGTTTTACTCAAAATGTACTACAAATATTTCAAAAACAATGAGGGATAGAAATAACAAAAGGCAGATGTTGGCTTGTTTTGTGAGAGATGGAATTAGAAAATGAGATGTTCATGAACCCTGCAAATGTAATTTGATACAGAAATATTAAATGTTGGCTTTCAGCCCTCTTGCTGCCCAAGACCTGGAATTGGGTTAGGAGCCATGCAATACAATATATTGCACCATTCATTCCATTTCAGGACACTAGAGAGAGTGAATTAACATTTCTCCAAATTTGCTCCAAAATAGTCACAACTGCATGAATCCCAGGCAACAGGAACCATGTTGAAGGTGATGTCAGTGTAACCATTGTTTTGAATGTTATCTTAAGGTGGATCACTCCTGTAGGAAAAGTTCCAGGCTTCCTTTTTACTGTCTCTAATATTTTCCCTCTGGGCAGGGTAATGTAGTGGTGTGTATGCTGGACATGGGGTCAGAAAACATAGGGGGCTCCTTCCTGCCAGCTGTGGACCTGGAGCCTTTGTGGGCAGTGTTTCTGGGCCTCTGGTGTCTTTATTTGTAAAATATGGGAAATGATCATTAAGAATTCATCTCCCACAACTCTATGGCTCTTACTCTTCATTGGCCATTGTATCTACCTTCATTTACCTTGCTCAGATTTTTCTCTCTCCTCTATGAAAAGGAAAGTAAGACAAAAGAAAACAAAAGTAAAACGCTGTAATGATTCAGTTTTGAATTGAACACCTCACAGTAAGCACTTGTATTTTCAGAACATTTCTATTAAGAACAACTGGAAAACTCAAGATGTCATCATGATTGTCTTTGTTTGGGTTGCTATAAAGCAAAGGTCCCCAATTCCTGCCACTCACTTCCTGCTGTATGGCCCAGTTCCAAAAAGGCCACAACTGACTAGTCAGTCCATGGTCTGTAGGAACAGGGTCACACAGCAGGAGGTGACTGGTGGGCCAGCGAGCAAAGCTTCAGGTGTATTTACAGCTGCTCCCCATTGCTCATATTACCGCCTGAGCTCCGCCTCCTGTCAGATCAGGAGTGGCATTAGATTCTCCTAGGAGCGTGAACCCTATTGTGAACTGCACATGTGAGGGATCTAGGTTGCGTGCTCATTATGAGGGTCTAAAGCCTAATGATCTGTCACTGTCTTTTATCATCCCTGGATGGGACAGTCTAGTTGCAGAAAAACAAGCTCTCCACTTGTTCTACATTATGGTGAGTTGTATAATTATTTCATTATATTTTACAATGTAATAATAATAGAAATAAAGTGCACAATAAAGATAATGTACTTGAATCATCCTGAAACCATTCCTAGGCCCTCACCTACCCCATCTGTAGAAAAATTGTTTTCCATGAAACCAGTCTCTGGTGCCAAAAAGTTTAGGGACTGCTGCTATAAAGGAATACCTGAAGCTGGGTAGTTTATCAATAAAAGAGGTTTATTTGGCTCACAGTTCTGCAGGTTATGCAAGAAGAATGGTACCAGCATGTGCTTGGCTTCTGGTGAGGGTCTCAGGCTGCTTCTGTTCAAGGCTGAAGGCAAAGGAGAGTTGGCATGT
Source organism: Symphalangus syndactylus (assembly GCF_028878055.3). Lineage (NCBI taxonomy): Eukaryota > Metazoa > Chordata > Mammalia > Primates > Hylobatidae > Symphalangus > Symphalangus syndactylus. The sequence continues at coordinate 88,409,271 of NC_072437.2, read as the reverse complement.
GCAGAGATCACATGGAGACAGAGAAGGCAGCAGGAAGCCAGGTGGGCTGGAGTGGTGTGGGGAGGAGAGGTACCAGGCTCTTTTTAATGGCCATCTCTTATGGGAATGAACAGAGCAAGAACTCACTCACCACCTCAAGGATCCCAAGCCATTCATAAATGATTTGTCCTTAGGAGCCAAACATCTTCCATTAGGCCCCACCTCTAACAATGGGGATCAAATTTCAACATGAGATTTGAAAGAGGTAAACCAAACCCAAATCAGCTATAGTGTTTTCCATTCAGTGAGATAGTTAAAAAAAAAAAAAAAAAAATATATATATATATATATATATATATATATATATTTACTGCCAAGTTGTACATTACAGACACATATAGTTTTGCTAGGATTATAATTGTAAACTTATATGAACTGGTACCAAATTTACATCTTCTCTTGATTGTCAGCAAAGGAACATCACAATTTCCCTCAATATTTTGAAATCTGTTGCATCATATTCAGTTCCTCTAGCAACTGACATTTCCAGGCACTGCCTTCCTCTGCCACTGACTGGACAATCCTAGGGGGCCACTTTCCTCTGTTAAAATTGGAAATGAACTGCAATTGGCAAGAACACTGGGACAGGTGGGCACTGCATCCCTTTACTTCATCTTTACCCCAAGGGAAAATGGAAAAATTCATGAGACATGTTATGTTATTTACTTGCTCAAAAACTTCCCTTCTGCCGTTCTCTCCATCTGGTTTATGTTTTCCTTCTGAATTGGTGCTTTCACAGCACAAGACTGCATTTGTTGAGAGGCAGCAACAGGTGTGTTGTGAGAGAGAAAGCTCAAGAGAGAATGGAAGAAAATGTACATCTGTGCGTGAGAACATGCAGAGCAGAGTGTGAGTCTTGTGTGTGCAGGTGTCTGTGTAGTCTATGGCTCGAAGACCCAGTGTACTTGGTGAATTCCTCAGGAGAATATATTCACAGCATATTTAAGAGCCCTTGACAGAGAAATCTATGCACCATCTGTGAGTGCATCTCCTCCATAAAGACTCTGCAAAGTCACCTTTGATTCCTGAGATAGACAAGGCAAGTGCATTTCAGCAAAGGATTTCTGAGGGAATGTGAGCTCCACAGATGACACTGGCTCAGCCATATTCACCTTGTTTGGCTTGTCTTCTTAAATTGTGTATTAGACAAAGTGTGGGCTTCAGATCAGGCAGACTGCATTAGAAATTCTGCCTGGTATTCCTTAGTGTGGGAACCTTGGGTGATTTACTAAATCTCCCCAAGTTCTTGATCTCCTTATCCATAAGTGCCAGCTAACAATGCCCAACTCAAAGGGTGATGGAGAGAATTCATTTGTAGAGCTGCCTTGTTTGGAATCTAGTGTGCAGTAAGCAGTAAATGTCCTGTCCCATAAATGCAATTCTCATTTACTTAAACAGATTAAACAGAGATAAAAAATTGTTTCCATATGTTCAGGTAAATAATTGAAAAGGTTTAAGTTGCCTTCTAATTTGCCAACAGAGGTTTCCACCTCATGTCCTTTGGCATGAGGAACTTGCTTAAGATGTTGCAGCTGCACGTGTTAGCTATGAGCTTGCCATCTCGGCAGAACATGGGAAGGACAGTGCACTGCTTTTAAGACACAGAGGCTCTCTTCCTGCCTTGCTTTCAGCGGGTCCTGACCTCCAAGCTGTTCTTACCAGAATGGTGTTGGAGCTGTGTCCAGCCTTCCAAGTCTATCTGAACTGATTCTCATTGTTTCTGGTGGCACATGGGACGGACTGTTGCCCGGGATGTGCTCCATGGCAGTGAGACCACACACATCAGAAGCATCTTTGGGGGAAATGTAAAACCAAGACCCTTTGTTTCATCAGACCCACAGAGCAATCAGCTCAACTGAACTCTGGTGGGAAAGGAAGACTTGCTCTGCTTTTCAAGGGCCATTGCAGTATGGTGGAAAGAGACTTGGCTCAGGAGTTAGAGGCAGTTCAAATGCCACTATGATTTTTTTTTTTAAAGATGAATTCTTGAATCTCTGTTCCCATTTTTCTAGATGTTTATACCAAAAATATAAAGTCACTGTGATAATTTTTCAGGAAATCACACCATGCCTGGCATTGAGTAAACCATCAGTAAATGTCAGTGTCTGTCACAAAGCCCCAAAGTGTGCATGAATGAGAGTTACTCAAAGCACACAATTTGAAGAATATGCTACTTGGCCTGTTGGCCATGCTTAGTCAACTCCAAAGGAGAAACCACTTTGTGCTGACAACTAGGGGAACAAAGACATTGAAGTGGAAGCAAGCATTCCCCCTACTCCGAGAGATGGCAATTAATAGCCAGCATTTCCTAATTTAAGAAGTCAATCAGCACCCTGCACTTCTTAGCTGTATCTTTATGGGCTGGCTTAGTTGATAATCTGATTCACTTCCTTTGCATGTAGTCTGTCCCTATTCTGGCATGCTTTCCATTAATTCAGAGTTTTCAAGGCATATTACTACATTTCTCAGACCTCTTCCAGCTAACATTTCATATGCCATGTAGACTGCAGTCAGAGGCACTACATGAAAGCTAGATTAGAAATCAAGTTACATCATGTCTTAGGTTGGGTTCCTTGGAAACAGATTCTGAGGCAAAGTTTGGTATACAGAAGGTTTATCGTAGGCTGCTCTCAGGAACAACACCCAGAAGAAACAGGGGAAGCAGGATTGGACAGAGGGAAGAGTTGGACTTCAATGTAGTTGCAAGAGAGATCTCAACCAATCCCCACAGGAGCCGGGAAGCCCATTCAGAGTTGTCTACAACTGAGGCAAATGACACCAATTTGATATTCCCCACATCTCTTAGTCATTGTATGTCCCCAGACCAGGACATACTTTGGGCAAGGTGTCTCTTATCAGTCAAGGGCAATTTTCAGATATGGACACAGCCATCAGAGGTCATCTCTCCTAGCAGTTGGGCAAATCAGTCCCTGGGTCCTGAAGGACAAATGTGCGTGGCACACTGCAGATCCCCAAAGCCCAGTAATGAGCACCCAGTTTCTCAGACCCCTTTACTTACACTATTTACCCCATCTGCAGTTTCTCCAGGATTCTGGTTGGTCTCATCTCTTGAGAAAATATATAAAAGAAAGGTTCGGCATATGAACTTCAGCCCCCACTGATATAGATGGTCTTAGGCTGTAACTGATACTCATGGTCTCTCTTTTCTACTGCCCATTCTAGATTCCCTTCACTCTTACCCATTACGTCTGCTGTTCTAGGTGGTTAACAGATGGAATGACCAAACCATCATTCCTGAAGGTCTGAATCCTTTGTCAGCAAGTTCTTCTCAGGATGTGGCTACTGTACTTGCTTACTTATTGCCAAAATTGCATACAGTCATACTAAAACACACTAGTCCAGTGGTTCACCCATGTATTAGTCTGTTCTTACACTGCTATAAAGAACTGCCTGATACTGATTTATAAAAGAAAGAGGTTTAATTGACTCACAGTTCTGCAGAGCTGGGGAGGCCTCAGGAAACTTACAATCATGGAGAAAGGGGAAGGAAACATGTCCTTCTTCACATGGTGGCAGGAAGGAAAAGTGTCAAGCAAAGGGGGAAAAGCCCCTTATAAAACCATCAGATCTCATAATAACTTATCCACTATCACAAGAACAGCATGGGGGTAGACACCCCCATGATTCAATTACCTCCTACTGAGTCCCTCCCACGATACGTGGGGATTATGGAAACTATGATTCATGATGAGATTTCAGTGGGGACACAGTCAAATTTTATCAACCAGTATGCCAGACTTCCAGATTGTTGCATCTTTTGTGTAACATGTCCCTACCTCCTACTGGTGATCAGGATCAGTTATTCCTACCTGTATAGTGACTCTTCTCCTTTAATGTCGGTCTTTTGGCATGATAACCCATACAGCCTAAGTTGCAGGGAAAGGAAGCACAAATTCCCATGAGAACAGACTTGTGCTCATGCTGCTAATGAAGACATACTCGAGACTAGGTGATTTATAAAGGAAAGAGGTTTAGTTGACTCACAGTTCCATATGGCTGAAGAGGCCTCACAATCATGGTGGAAGGTGATTGTGGAGCTAAGTCTTACATGGCAGCAGGCAAGAGAGCTTCTGCAGGGAAACTTTCATCTATAAAACCATCAGATCTCATGAGACTTATTCAATACCAAGAGAACAGCATGGGGGAACCACCCCCGTGATTCAATTATCTCCACCTGGCCCCATCCTTGACATGGGGATTATTACAATTCAAGGTCAGATTTGGATGGGGACACAGCCAAATCATATCATTCCCCAAGTGGGTCACTGGGAATGATGGTAAATTGGGCTACTCCTACTTCTACCCCTTAGTTCCTAGGCACATTTAGTCTACCTATTGGAGTCACAGCACCATATATAATTGTTGGTTTCCAGTGTATAGTATTGTGTCCTAGAGGATAGCATACCATCTTTGAATGAAGCTTAGCCTCTTGCTTCCTCTATCAGCTGGTAATAAGGGATTCACCAAGTGGCCACATGTTTGTGCTGAGAGAGACACCAGTGTAAGAGTGGAGGGTGACATGGGGATTGGGGTCAGGATCACCTGTTTGTGCAGCTTATTTATGCCCAATCCCAGACACACCATGTCCATCTTACAATAGATTGCTGCTGGCCACCCAACCATAAGACTTGGTGGATCTGACAGATGGGCAGCTCTGACCAGATGGTCACTTGATACCCCATGGTCAGGGCCCAGTGGCATGCTACGAACTGCTTGCCAAACAGAGCACAAGAGGATAAATGGCATCCATTTTCTCAAATAAAAAGGCACTTTTATTTTTATAAAAGTATAACCTTGATAACAGTGGTTTCCAAACTTACCTGAAGATAAGTTTGAAAAGTTACCTGGGCTTCTTGTTAAGCCCTAAATGCCCAAGCCCGCTGAATCAGAATGTCTAGTGGGAAAGACCCGGGAAGCTATATGCTTAACAAGTACCCAAGATGATTCTTATCAGAAAAGTTAGGAAACTAAGCCCTTCTCTGTAGCCCTTTCTCTGGCCAGTACTGTAAGGTGACAAGTCTTACAAATGACCTGCAGGTAGCAGGTATCTTCACCCACACTAACGGCGCAGATGGGCTCCCTGCCTGGGTAAACAAAAGTGGTTGTTAAACAGACCTCAATGTTTAAACAAACCAAGGAAACTTATATCAGCAATGTATTTATATCAAGGTGATAGGATAAAGCTAGATGAACAGGCTAAAAGCAAGTATGCTAAAATATGATTACCTTTCAGGCCAGTTTATAAATAACATATCAGACAGTACGGATGCATTGCTTTTACATTTAGTCCAGGATTCTTAGAACTCTCCATGACTTTTCTTCCCTAATGAGAAATAATTCTGTAGAACATGAACTTAACGCTAGGCTATTTTCTTTGTCATAAAGGCAGAGAGAAGTGTGGCTTGACAGTAATGAATGTCTATGTTACACAATTACTTAAATATGAGTCTTCAGCAAAAATGAAATGACTTGAGGATTTTCAGCAAACACCAGCTTTAAGCTCAGTAAATAATGGATTGTGTCAATTTTGTTTATTAGCATGTGTGATTTGCTCTTAACTAGACATATTTTACACTTTAAGTAACATTTTACTAGAACTACATAAAGCAATTGTGCAATTGATAATAAATATGTCACCACTGGCAAGTAGTTAATTCACAAGCCCTGACTAGAGTGTAGAAAAATAATGTATAAATGAATAAAGTAGAAAGAGTTAAATAACAGACGGTATGAAATAGGCAACAATAAGAGAAATAAAAATATGGACGAAGTATGTGCATATGTGTGTGTGTGTGTGTGTGATCATATTTATCAGGCACCTATAACACTACTGACATCTTACCAGACCCTTTTCTCAGAGCTTTTCAGAAAAGAATTGAATTCAGTTATTATAGATGAGGAAACTAAAGATCTCAAAGGTTAAGCAGCTTGCCCTATGACACACTATTAATTAGTGATGGGACTGAGATATTAACTCAAGTATAGCTGATCCTACAGAACCATGCTTTTCTTACCAGTGTTTAATATAGAGTGAAATAAGCGTGGGTTTTAGGGTCATATATACCATTACTGTGTCCTGCATTAGGCACCACCAGATATATGGTCTTGATAAAGAAACTTAATATCTCAGCCCAAGTAATAGCAGCATCTAAAAATGTTGTGAGGGTTAAATGGGAAAATATATGGGAAGTGCTTAGCATAATGCCTGGTACGTATTGAGAGCCAAGTAAAGTTAACTAATATTATCTCCAGGAAAGTTAGTACAGAGTGAATAATTGATCAGTATACTAAGAATTGAGCATCATTTTCATACATAGTAAGAAAGGTAGTATTTTTCTCTGTACTAATTCAGGTAGATATGGACTGAATGTAACCAAGGCTTTGGTTAAACATAGGCTGCAGATTTCTGGGATAGTCTTGCTTTCATGAAATTTTATTAATTTTGAAAAATATGTTCCATTTAATTCAAGTCAATAATTATTATTTAAGCACCTTTGTCAGTCCTTCCACCCAGTAGATTATGGCCTTAATAACTGGGTTTAGAGTGCTGGTAGGGGAACAGAATAGGAAGAAATGGGAAGCATCTTAAAGGAAAATAAATATTACTTCAGATTGAAAGAACATCCAGAAGACCTCATGTTGCCATACAAGATAGGCAGCAAACAGCTCCTGGTAAGCTGGGAATCCTGTCTCACAAACGAATGGAAAGGACACATAACAGTTCAGTACAGTACAGGAAGAGGTGACACATAAAAAGAAATGTAAGGGATGAGTAAGAGTGGGCCAGGCAGAGAAGCAAAAGGTTAAAGATAAGAGATAGCCTTGTGGCCTGCCATGTCAGCAATAAGAAGTAGTTCCATAAGGCTGGAAGGCATATGGGCTTTGGTGGCAGTGAGTGGAGAAGGTGCTTTGGTCAAACATCAGGCTACATAGGTTTGAAAGAGTCAACTCATGAAGAATCTTGCTTGCCCTTTATGCTGGATGGCCATGGTTTATTACTTTAGCTGCCCACTAGAATCACCTAGAAATTTTTTAGAAATTTTGATGGAGTACTGCAGCCAAAAACAACTATCTAGACTGTTGTAGCCCCACTATCCTAGTGAGAAAATTGAAAATTAGTCAAAATATATTTTAAAAATCTGTTTGAAAGCATCTGAGAGCCACAAAGAGAGTGAGAATTTGGAGAGCCAAGATCCTCAAAGAGGGAGAAAGCCAGGAGTAATGAGCTGACATTTCGGGAAAACTTTTCACTTGAGGATTCACCACCAGTTTCAAAACCAGTAGCTGAGAGATTGAGAATGGAATGGTTTTCCATAGTCTTATAAAACTGGGGCTAAGGAGGTGGTGAAAATTGGAGTGGAAATCCCACCAAGGTGGAGTGGACCTGGTAAATACCGACTGGATTTCATTTGGGACTCCAAAGATTGACACACTAGGAGTAAGGATGGCCTGGAAATAAACCAGACCTCAGAAGAACTGAAGCTTAGATTTGATCATCTCATTCTCTGATTGGATTAAGATAATCTTATTCTAGTTTAGCTGCCTTTCAGAAGCAAAAGTAAATTCTTGGCTGAGTACAGTGGCTCATATCTGTAATTCCAGCACTTTGGGAGGCCAAAGTGGGCGGATCACTTGAGGTCAGCAGTTCAAGACCAACCTGGCTAACATAGTTAAACCCTATCTCTACTAAAAATGCAACAATTAGCCAGGCATGGTGGCACACACCTGTAGTCCCCAGCTATTCGGAGGCTGAGGCATAAGAATCGCTTGAACCCAGGAGGTGGAGGTTACGGTGAGTTGAGATTGCGCCACTGCACTCCAACCTGGATGACAGAGAGAGACTCCGTCTCAAAAAAAAAAAAAAGAAAAGTAAATTCTCTCTAGGGAAAAGTAATAATTGCTTTATGTAGTTCTAGTAAAATGTTACTTCAAGTGTAAAATATGTCTAGTTAAGAACAAATCACGCATGCTAATAAACAAACTTGACACGAGCCATTACTTTAATGGCTTTAAATTTTTTCCATAATGTTTCATACACAATGACCAGCGCTGAATCAAAATGAATAAGACATACACAAAAATATAAATCTTGACTGAAAATCAGGAAAAAAATCAGACAATATAAACAGACTCATATAATAGTTACTATAAAGTCTATGTCTGGAATTATATGTCTGGATAATTCCAGACATAGACTTTTACTAACCGTGTTAATATGTTTGAGGAGTTAAATGACAAGAGGGAGTATTTCAGAAATAATGAAAATCATAACAAATAAGCAAATGGGAATAATGGAATGCAAAATAGAATAAACGTGATTAACAAATCAATGAATATGTTTAACAGCACAGCTAAAATACAGTGAACTGAAAAATGTTTTAAAATCTAGATAGAGATAGAGAGACACAGAAGTAGATAAAGATAGAGGAAAGAACCCAATAGAAAAGATGAACAGGTCTGACATTTATATAATTGGAGTCCCAGAAGTAGGAAAAAAAAAGAATCTGGGAAGAGTATTATTTGAAGAGATAATGGCTATGAATTCTTTTTTAAATGCTGAAAGACACTAAACCATTGATATAAGAAATTTCACAAACTCCAAATAGGATAAATACACAGAGTATCACACTTAAGCATATCATAGTAAAGCATCTGAAAACTTAAGAAAAAAAATCCACAAAAAATTTAGAGAGATACAAAAAATAAGACATATTACCCTCAATGAAACAACAATAAGAACTTTTCTCTCAAGAACTTCTTCTTGAGAGAAAAAGTTGAAAGCTAAAAGCAAAAGTAATAGTAATATCTTCAAAGTGCTTAAAGGAAATAATAGCCAGCCTATAAATTACGTATTTTGTGCAAATGTTCTCCAGGAATAAAGGGAAAGGATTTCACTTCCAATCTCCAGGAATAAAGGGAAAGGATTTCACTTCCAAGAATTTGTAATAGATTACAGTAGACCAATGCTCTTTCTGCAACAGTGAGATTCCACTATATACCTATTAGAATGTCTAACAATTAAAAACTGACCAAATTAAGTGTTAGCAAGGATGTAAAGCAACTCAACTAGAACTCTTATACATTACTTGTCAAAATGCAAAACGATACAGTCACTTTGGAAAACTGACAGTTTCGTATAAGGTCAAATATACACTTATCATAAAACCCAACACTCCTAGGTATTTACTCAAGCAAATTAAAACTAATAGTCACATAAAAACATCTATGTTAATATTTATAATAGTTTAATTCATAGTCACCAAGAGCTGGAAACCACCCAAGTGTCAATCAACAGGTGAATGGACACACGGTGTACATCCATACAATGGAATATTACTTAGCAATAAGAAGGAACAACTGATACTCACAACAGCATGGATGGCCTCAAATCAATTATGTTAAGTGAAAGAAGCAGATTCAAAAGGCTACATTGTGTATGATTTCATTTATTCAGGAAAAGGTAATACTACAAAGGCAGAAGACAGATCAGTCAATGCCAGGGCCTGGGGCTGGGCGAAACGGTTGACTATAAAAAGGTACGAACGATTGGTATGCTGGTACATGTTTAACAAGTTCTCTAAATCAAAACCCACTGGTTTGTAGCACTGCCAATTACCATAGTGTAAATATTCTCAACATGGCCAATTTAAAGCTACTAAGGTGATGACGCTGAATGTAGAGTTGGGAAGAGATGCACAGTAGCACAGTATTATACAGTATTTTCACCATACAGATACAATAGATATAAATAGATTCATGACTATAGATAATAGCAAAGTATAAAATAATTAGAAGTAATGAGTTTTGAGTATGTAACATTTTTTTTTGGTATAATGTATTGATATAGTACCACATTTGTTTTAGGACAATATATTAATTTGAAGTTTATATAATTTAATTTTAAATTAAGTTTTTACTAACAGGCTTCGAAAATTCCTGAAACTTTAACAATCAGCTCCTCAAGCTAGTACATACTGGCTATAATACATCTCTAGACATGGGGGAAGTTTTTGAGATGATGGAAGTGTTTCATACCTTGACTGTGTTGGTGTTATGTAACTGTATGCACTAGTCAAAACCTGTACGTATTCACTGAAAGGGTGAATTTTACTGTATGTAAATTATAGCTCAAAAAACCTAACTGCAAAATATGCTGTTATCCTTTGACCCGCCAATATTAATTCTGGAAATCTATCCTCAGTTATATCCAAACATGTTCACTGCCGATTTTAATAATAAAGTAGGAAATAACCTGATATTCTCAAATAGGAAAATGAATAAATTATTGTACATTCATACGATAGAACACAGTAAGTCCTGACTTAACATTGCTGATAAGTTTTTGGAAACTGTGATTTTTAAGCAAAACAACACACAGCAGGTCCTCAAATAATATTGTTTCCTTGTTTCATTATAACATTGATAAGAAAAAAATTGGTTTCATTATACATCATTTTGCTTAAAGCTGCAGTTTCCAAGAACTTATGAATGATGTTAAGTGAGGACTTACCATCTTACTTAGCAATTAGAAAGAGTGAGGTCCAAAAAAGTGGTTGCTTCTGGAAGGTTGATTGAAGGATAAAGATTAATAGAGACTCACTTTTCACACATACCCTGTTGTACATTTTGAAATTTACATGTACATCTATTACCTATTCAAAAGGTAATGGAAAACTAAATTCGTTTTAATCAAAACAAAATAAAAACATTTTTCTAACAAACAAACGCTCCTAATATCACTTATGGCCAGCACATCTTTGCTAATATTGAAATGCCTTCAGGTACTGTCTCATGCGCTGCTCACCATTCTATGGATGAGGAAACTGAGACCCAGAGGCTGAAAATCTCTCCCAAAGGCACATGGCAATGAGGTGTAGCTCTGGGCTTGAAAATGCACAATTTTCATAGCTTTGCTAGATTGCCTTTCAGGAAAGTTCAGGGAGGATCTGGGAATCCTCAACAGAGCAATGATAACTGAAGACAAGGAGAGATGGAACATTCTTGAGAGGGAATTTTTAAAAGAGAAAGACGAAGCAAGGATAGAACCCTGGAAATATGGATACTTCAGGTAGGAGGGGGAAGAGAAGGCTGGGAAGAAAACTCTAATGTTTGGAGAAAATACATTTGTAGAAAATACTTTCTGGGCCGGGCGCGGTGGCTCAAGCCCGTAATCCCAGCACTTTGGAAGGCCGAGGTGGGCGGATCACGAGGTCAGGAGATCGAGACCATCCTGGCTAACATGGTGAAACCCCGTTTCTACTAAAAATACAAAAAATTAGCCGGGCGTGTTGGCGGGCGCCTGTAGTCCCAGCTACTCGGGAGGCTGAGGCAGGAGAATGGCATGAACCCGGGAGGCGGAGCTTGCAGTGAGCCGAGATCGCGCCACTGCACTCCAGCATGGGCGACAGAGAAAGACTCCGTCTCAAAAAAAAAAAAAAAGAAAATACTTTCTGTTATTTGTGTTTTGTTTTACAGTTTTTTCAAAATTTATATAAACACATGGAGTAAAAGTGCAATTTTCTTACATGCATACATTGTGTAGTGGTCAACTCAGGGCTTTAAGGGTATCTATCACCCAAATAACATACATTGAGCCCATTAAGTAATTACTCTCTGTTGTTTGAACTGTGTTATTCAGCACTTAATTCTGATTTTTTAAGAGAAAATATGGTGGCCACATCTGTGAGTGCATGTATGACGGAGCACACTAGGCCAACACCATGCCGAGGAGTCTGGCTTTTCTGCATTCTAATAGTCAACAGTTAGAAAAGCAATGTTCTCCACATCAGTCAGCAATATGACATCAGAAGTTGAACAACTCTCTATTGTGTGACAGCCTAATTTCTTGGGACAATTTAGGATGAAGTTACGAAGAAATGGGTTAAACTCATTGCTTGATACGTTTTGTTTTTACATTTGACTGTGGGAAAGAAAGAAGAATGATAGTGCCTCCCTGCCCCACAAATAAATGAACCATGTAACACTCTGTGGAAGTAAGCCAGGGAAAGGAACTTGGGAACATCCGGGCCTAACATAGAGCAGTTATAGATGCCCCTTTTGAAAGGCAAATTGGAACAACTTAAGAGGAAGGTAGCAGCAACACACAAACTTCTAAAACTCTGAACTCACCAGCTGGAGAAAGGGAGTGTGCTGGGAGAACTTAAGAGTCACTGGAGGGTTATTTAGTTTTCCAAGTGAGTAGCAAAACTGTGCTAATGAGGTCTTTAACACCTGTACTCCAACCAGCGGCTGAGTCTAAGCAGAACCAGGTGGGGGTGTGCCAAAAGCTTGGAGGTGGCCGGAAGGAGCTCAGAAACAGAAAGAGAAATCGCTCTTCCTGGTTGGTAGGATACAAATGACGTTTGTTAGCCTTTTTATGCTGTTCTCTCCTTTCCACATTTTGCACATATGAGTGTATATTTATTTATAAAATCGGGAAAAAATGTTATTTTGAAAAACAAAAGATTGCATTCAATTTATTTTTCTCAGATATTCATTCTTTGGTCACTTGTTTTTTTGTCTCTGAGCAAAATTTAATTGGGTCAGGCACTAGAGGCAGCTCTGATTCTGTCAATTGCCACCTCCAGGAAGAGTATTCTCACAGATGGCAGAGATGGAGAGATGGGAGGAGACAAGAGAAAAGACCTCTCCAGGACCAGCCGCCTTGGTATGCTCTGGCCTTGCTTTCCTTAGGTTTCCTTTCCTTCAAGAATTAAGTAAGTCTTTCTATAGCCCTTCTCCCTCAAAATATGTCCTGGCAATTACTTGGTCCTCTTTCCCCATCAGGTTCTGGCGGAGCAAATAGTGATGACTAGATAGATGAGAAATGAGATAATGTACTAATCTAGGTAAGTAGCTGAAAACTAGAAAAGGCAAGACTTCAGGTAAACCTGGTAGGAGATGACTTAGAACCTAGGCAAATGTGAGACTTCCTACCTTGAATCTAAATTTTGAATTCTTTATGGGGAGGTGTCCTATGGAGAGGAGAGAAACTATGTCTGCATCTGTAGGGCTCCTGGGCACAGGTAGAACAACAGGTAGTTTGCCCTGCTCCCTGAAGTTGTGGTCCCATAAATTTCTCTGACCAATCGGATTAGTGACTCTGTCTGTATTAGAGGGGATGAAGGGAGTACCCACCTGTGGGAGAGAGTTCCTTTATGGGCTGGGGAATAAAGGTGGGACATGAAGGACAGAGGAAAATGATGTTCTTCCTTATCTTCTCTTTCTGACAAAGACTCCAACCCATTTTAGAGTCCCCCATGACTGGATTCTTCAGCCCAAGTGGTTCAATTTTTTCCTGAACAAAATCTTCATTTCAATAAAAATGTAAATGCCACAAATTGTACCCTTATAACAAACATAAAGCTAGAATTTACCACAGCCCCTTCAGCTCCAAATTTGGCTTCTATAGAGGTATCTGCAATAAACTGTATTCTACCTACCATTTTTTGAGAATAGGAAAGGTACCTCATGCTATGATTGTATTTGGGAAGAGCTGTGCATTATGAGCAAGACAAAAACCCAGAATTAGGATGGTCAAATTAAGTGTAATAGGTTATCATTGTTTGAATAACTGGAATTTTAATCAGGACTCCTAGGTGCTACAGTAATTAATAGCTCATGATTAAGTTTCTGTTGGCAATTAATGTTAGCTTTTAAATCAGTGTATGTTACCTACGTTACGCATTACATTTACACTTTTAAAGCAATAAAATATTTATGTTTATTGCACAATGTTCTTATGAACGTTTACAAGCATCCCAATTAATTATAAAGCAGTGCTATGGCAAATAGTTTTCATGAGAACATTAATATTTAGATACTTGTCTCATAGTATAACTTTGCAATGCCTGTCTTGTCTAATGTTTGCACATTGTGTTTGACAGAAAACAGTAAAGGCAGTATCTCAAGGAGCCTCATGAACAGAGGCAGCTTACACCTTCAATTGAATTGAATCAATGAACCCACAGGAAACATTCATTAGTTGGAACTGAAAACAATTTTTTTTCTAATTATTTTTGGGATTTGGTTCATGAAGATATTTTTTGGAATTGACAAGAAAGCAAATTTATATACAAATTTATGTCCTTTCTTCAACTGAAAGAAGTAGGGATGTTCTAAGTGCTTATTTAAAAAAAAAAAGCAATAAAAAGATGTTCTGCTGCTTCTACTCTGACCTAATTAATTTTAGCTATGTTTTGAGATTGAGCCAACGAAGTAATTATGATATTGAGATAATTTAAATAAAAACTACAATAAAAAGTCTTTCTGTTGGGGACAAAATGAACTTGGTCTCTAATGATGTCTATGATGTATATATTGCTTTAGGCCTTTAAAATGTTCTTTCATGCCCTAAGGTGTATTTTCTTTTTCTTTTTCTGATGCTGAAGAAACTAACACAGAGCAGTAGTGTCCCACAGCAAATTAGTGGCAGAACGCAGGGTAGACCCAGGGCAGTTCACCCTTTACTCTCAGACTCCATACAGCTCTCTTGTAGTATGCTGCTAATTTGCAAATTCTTTGGCGTCACAAAAATCTTTTTTCAATGAAATTGCATGAGGAAGCCTAATATTTAAAACATACTGGAGCTGCTTGATAATTCCTAGCCAATTTCAACGCTTCCCCCAATTTTCAAAATACCTGCCAAATGGCAAGAGTTTCCAAGCAAACTGATTTTTCCCTACTTCATCTCCAAAAGAAATGGAACTCAAAGATCTTCTAAAAGCTGCTTCCACTACTACAGGCTCCATCACTGCTGATGGGCAGTGCCATCACCCAGGCAGGTTAACACCCAGGGACCTCACACACTTCAGCAGAACCAGAAGATGGGAAGTTCAAATTGTTGTTAGTGAACAGTTAATATTTGGATCAACGGCCTGATGCAGCCCCTGTCATCAGTATTCTACCTGGGAATGCCCAAGCACTCTCCAGATATTAGCCTTGCATTCTGGACCACGCAGAAAAATATGAAAAGGGACACTTGCTGAGTCTTCAAGATTCCTAACCTTAACCACTGGATAAGTTAACACATCCTTTCTTAATCTGCCTGTAAGAAGAGGAGGAAAGAAGTTAACCTCATATATTTGAGTGTCTGCTGTACGCAAGGCATCAAGTCTCAACTTGATGATTTCCCTATTTCATTTGATGTTACGAGATGAGGAGTTTTGTTCTCACTTAACAAATGAGGAAATAAGACTTATGAAATATTGGCTTCATACCTTACCAAGATGACTCTGTTAAGAGTTGGGATTTGAATCTAGACTAGTCAAATTCCAAAATCCATGTTCCTTCCGCCATTCATCTGAGCCTCTTACCACTGGTGCATCTCCTAATCACCAGAAATAAGGCTATTGAGCACGGGTTTTATATCATAAGGTACCTTTTTTATTGTAAAAGCCAGATACCCTTAGTAGACTATATGCACTTTGAGGAGTTCAGATCGTGGTAGACTTTGCTTCAACAAGTGTCTAGTATAGAGAAGGGAATTCCTTAGTTTCATCTCCTCTTTTCTAAAGGATAATACTGCCTGCCATTATAATCTGTATTTATAATTACATGCTATACCACGTACCTGCTTGAAAGATATTAATGGACACTAACAATCAAGTTTTCAAAACCTCTTTCCATTTTACTATAGGATAGTTTGTTCTGATTAAGACATACGGGTCTGTTCATTTGAGTTTCTTTTGATTAGGAAAAAGAGTTACTCAAATCAAGGACATAGCTATCATTCATATACAGGGAGATTCTTTGACAGGAGAGGAATACACATTTATAAATACAGTAATTGACTTCCCTGTTCTTGAGTTTTCATAACTATGGATGATCCTTTGCATCTGGCCACCCAGAAAACATATCAGAGCTATAATTTCTGAATGTGCTAATGATGAATGTCTCCTCACTGAGTAGCTCTGGCTGGAAGAGTTCCTGAAGGTGCATATCATTTGATCTCTCAATAGCCAGTGCAGTTACCCACACCGAGAATAAAAGTTTTATTACTTTCAATTTTTAAATAATCTAGACTTTGCTCCATTCTCTGCAGTAACAGTAATATTAGGAGATAGGAGAATGGCCATTTTGCCAATTTCTTAGAAATGCAATTGATTTTTCTCAAAAACTTTACATTGCATTTGGCATTAGATGACAATATTTAGAGCACGGATATCAAATAATGAGCCTGGAAAATATCTATACACCTATACACACAGTTGTTTGAATAAAATGAAATAATTCCTGTTTTCCTGAAAGTGGACATTCTCTGGTCAGGAGAGGGACGCTGAGGTTGCCCCAGTCAACCTTTTCTTGCCCCGCTTCTCCTCTCTTCCCCATCTCCACCTCTTGTCCCCAAAGGGGACTCTGCAAAACCAGGTTTGGAAGCCCCTGTCCCAGACTTCCCCATGATCTATTTTTCTTGAAGACACTTCGTGGATAATGAAATCATTTTTCTTATCCCTTTGTTCAAATAGACACATAGCTTTGCTGTACCAAAGCAGCCCCCTGCCCCCCACCCCACACTCCATGTTCCAGAATAGTTTCCATTCAAGGAGCCTGAATTCTGTAGGTGGCCCCAGAAGCCAGGGGAGGGGAGAGGAGTAAAGCTGGAATATCAGAAGATTTTTAATCTTTCAAGACCCCCTTTTTTGTTGCTATAATATTTTCTTTTCTTCTTAAGGAAAATAATTCTTCAGTGAATAGTTTTGGTCAATTTAAAAATAATTCTCAATATTACAAAAGAATCTGTGCTTATTGTAACTTAGTACAAATAAAGGATATGCCCACAAATTAGAATCTGGGTTTTAAAAACTTGCAAAAGTCTAGCTATTTTGGGGATATACAGAAGAAGCTGCAACTCCTTGTGGTCAGATATTGCTAATTAGAAGGTTCTGTGATGTTTCAGAAATATGAAAACTCTTATGCTTTGAAGACCATTGGCAGCAGAATAAATAATAAAAAAAAACAGACAAAAACATAACCTGGTAGGGTCAGAGTGATGGGTATCTACCTACACAAGGGCAGCGTGAGGCAAGAGGATCTAGCTCAAAAAATATGAAAGCTGAGAGCAGTTTTCCAGATTCTGCAACAATCTTCCCTGCATATTCCCTCCTGCAGCTCCCATCCTCCCTGGAAGCCTGCTGGGACCTGAAACTGTCCAGAGGGAAGGCTACCCCTGCCTAGCTCACTCTGGATGAGAGGGGACAGGCAAATGCCTCCATGGCCCCCATCCCATACTCTTACAATAACAGGTTGCACTAGCAGATCTCAGGGAGTGGAGGGAGTTTGGAACGAGTAAGTTATCACTACAAACAGTTAGAGGATACCAAAGTTTTTAGGTAACAAAAATAAAAACTCTGAGTGTAGATTCCAATAAGAGGACATCCCTATGATAACACCTCTTTTGTTCACTAGCATTCTAATTCACTTTCCTGAGCAGGCAGAAAGTGGTGGGCTTTCAGCTAGCACCTGAAGAATTAGACTTCACTCACGGTCTATTTTATTCATGCAGCAGCCTGCAGTCTTGGCCCATGGGAATAAGTCACCTGGGGTCATCCCCCACCACATAAGGTTGAGAACTGCAAGGTGATGAGACACCCAGCTGCTGCCCTCTCTGCACACAGGGACTCTGCACTGTCTGAGGTTTTGCTCCCTCCACTTCCAGAGGCCACAAACACATGTTCAGTAAGAAGTAGCAAAACGCAGAGGAAACTTGACCCTTTAACCCCATCATTGAATTCCCCTAGAGAATTTTAGTGGCAATTTAATAAGATTAAGCTGAGGTTCCAAAGGAAATTAGAGGTGTCCACATTCCCAAATGAGAATGTATATACCGTTTTGGGCAGCTCCTTGGCTCTGTTCCTGACCTATTTTTCTACTATTTTCATAATGGGAATAGTTCAACTTATTTGAATAAAGAAATTGTAGTATTTTATTGCTCTACTAGAGTATATATATTTAAAGTGTCTTATGGCCACTTTTTTTATAAAGCAAGTAATTGTGTTGCATATCGCCTTAACTATGAATTTGGTATTTCACGTATTTTATCAGCTTAAAGTAGGGTGTCTCTATATTGTAATCCAGCCCATGAAATCTATGGTTTATTGAACATTTCATAAGAAATGAAATATTTGTGTCTTTTATTCAATGAGATGAGTGTGTCAGTGTCTTATATAAACACAGATTCTGAGAAAAGGATGAGGCTGAACAATAGAGATCTGAACTCCTACCCTGGCCTTTGTTCTGTGGCATAGGAGTGGCTGGGGGAAGTTCTCACGGGGGTAGATTCAGAGAGCTTTCTTCAGTAGCGTGCCTGCAGCTCAGATGTAAATCAATTTTAGGATAGAATCCTGCTTTTATTCTACAAAGACAGCTTTATCTCTGCACCAGTGCAGCTGTTTCCCTATGGTGGTCATGAAGCCTTCACAAAACACATGTGGAAGTCACCAGCTTGAATTTTGTCCTTCAGGGTGCAGTTCAGTCCTCTCAAGGCTGCTGAGCCCTAGGATGCACTCCTCAGGCAGGAAGGTCCATCACGAGGTAGTTTATTTAGTTAAGGGATCACGAGTCAGGAGACAGGGAAATTCAGAAACCGAAGTCAAAAGTGATTGCGTGTAGAAGAGGAAACCAGCTGCACCTGGCAGCCTGCTACCAAGTCAGAAAGGGCTGTAATGGAAAACGGATGCGTTTATAGAAAGTCTACCTCCCTGTCCCCAGGCCAGAGTTGCTGCCCTCGTCACAGGGAGTCAACGCATTAAGTTTGGCAGTTCTTGCAGCGCTTGCCATGCCAGGGAGGTTATTAAAACTGAACTGAAATGGTTTCATAACTCAAACTGGAAACAAGAGTGAGGAAAATGCTAACACTAAAGTGACAGACCAGAACGAAATGGAGCTAGATCTGTAGGCTCTCTGGCTCAGGTTTCAGGAGGTTCCACGTGTTAAAACAGGCTGAAAAGTTAGTTAAATAAAACAAAGTGCCAAGCCAGACATTTAACACCCTTGAAAGGGGGCTGACCAACGAGAGTATTCTGTGATTCACGCTGTTTACTAAGCTTCGCTTTCAGGAGTCTGAAAGCAAGATTAATTATAACTACATGCCCTAAAATGCCTGTCACATGCAAGGGACACCCCCCAACCCCAATCTGCTTTTCATTTATTTGAAGGACTTCAAGGCTATTTCTTGATTCTCAAGGATAACCCCTAAATAAAGCCCGGGTACCATGACCGCAGATGGGAAAAGCAGATGCATCAATGCTTTCACCGTCACAGGCTTGAAGGTGTAGGTCAAATCCTTTTTGGAAAGACATACTCACTGCAGAATAATACAATTTAAAACACTGAAACACTTACTAAAATTTTGGAGGATCTGATGCCAGCAGAGTAGTTCAGGAGAGCCACCAAAGAACAAGGGGCAGAATTTAGTCTTCTAAGTGGTATTGTGCATGTCCAGAGAATGCCATTGCTGCGAAGTATCTCTAACATCACAGAGAGGCTCTCATTTGAGAAGCAGGACGTGGCTTTCATCTTCAGAGCCAAAGTGGAAGTTTCTAGGCCCATTGAAAAAGGTAGTTTCAGGCTTTACCTGCTGGTAAGACCAAATCATGCCAATGCAGCCCAGAGGAGAGGAAGGGCTGAGTCCGCAATACCAGTGGCCATGGCCAAAAATGGTGGTGAGAATCCTCATCATAAAGAAGACAGGGAACATCAGAGCCAATGGTCAAAAGTTAATGCTCTTTGTGGCTTCTTGGGATATTTCAGAGAGTATTTTTTGTTCATTTCAAAAATAAACATTTTCTATGTTCACTTTTTTCATAAACTTTTTGCTTTCTGTTTTCTCAGTCAGCAGTAAATCCTGGTGGCTTCACCTTCACAGATATGTCCAGATTGCAATATTTGTCACCACTACCACTGATAAAAACTGAGGTGTTTGAGCCATAGCGACTCCATCTTGAATAAGGGCTGGGTAGATTTAGGCTGAGACCTACTGGGCTGCATTCCCAGGAGGTCAGGCATTCTTAGTCACAGGATAAGATAGGAAATTGGTACAACTTACAGGTCACAAAGACCCTACTGATGAAACAGGAGGCAGTAAAGAAATGGGCCAAAACCCAACAAAACCAAGATGGTGATGAAAGTGACCTCTGGTCATCCTCACTGCTCATTATATGCCAGTTACAATGAATTAGCATGTTAAAAGACACTTCCACCAGCACGATGACAGCTTATAAATGCCATGCCAACATCAGGAAGTTACCCTATATGGCCTAAAAAGGGAAGAAACCCTCAGTTCCAGAATTACCTACCCCTTCCCCAGAAACCTCATGAATAATCCACCCCTTGTTTAGCGTATAATCAAGAAATAACTATAAGTATACTCAGTTGAGCAGCCTAAGCCACTGCTCTGCCTATGGAGTAGCCATTCTTTATTCCTTTACTTTCCTAATAAACTTGCTTTCACTTTACTCTGTGGGCTTGCCCCAAATTCTTTCTTGCATGAGATTCAAGAACTCTCTCTTGGGGTCTGGATCGGGACCCCTTTCCGGTAACACAACCCTATGGCAATGAAGCACATCAAGTCTTACTTGGATTATTGGAGCAGCCTCCTATCAGGAGAGCCTCCTATCCTGCACCCATCCTTGCCTCCCTGAGGTCAGTTCTCAAGGTTGCGTCCACAGTGATCCATAACCTTGGTGAAGATCTGTTCAAAAATTCACTGATGCTGAGTTCTAATGTTCAATAGCAGAGTGGGGTGACTATAATCAGCAACAACATATTGTATATTTCAAAGTAATTAGAAGAGAGAACTTGAAATTTTCCCAACACATAGAAATGAAAAATAATCAGGGTGATGAATACCCCAAATACCCTGCCTTGATCACTACACACTCTCATTTATCCCATAAATATGTAAAATATTATGTATATATGTGTATTAGTTTGTTTTCACACTGCTAATAAAGACATACCCAAGACTAGGCAATTTACAAAAGAAAAAGGTTTAATGGACTTACAGTTCCATGTGGCTAGCGAGGTCTCACAATCATGGCAGAAGGTGAAAGGCACTTCTTACATACCGGTGGCAAGAGAGAAAATGAGAACCAAATGAAAGGTGTTGCACCTCATAAAACCATCAGATCTTGTAAGATTTATTAACTACCATGAGAACAGTATGGGAGAAACCGCCCCCATGATTCAATTATCTCCCACCAGGTCCCTCTCACAACACATGGGAATTATGCGAGTACAATTCAACATGAGATTGGGTAGGGACACAGAACCAAACCATATCAGTATGTATGTAATTTTAATCTATGATTACAATTCACAATGTATTTAGTACGTGGTAAAAGAGATTTGAAACTAACCCAAATATAATCTTGTTTTTCCAGGACATTCTCTCAACTCACCCTAAAACTGTGACATACTATTTGCAATACAAAAGTACTAGTGAGGTCCCAGTGAACACATTCTGTGTGTTTCCCCGCACTAACTCAGTTTACAAACAGTTACCAAGTCAGATATGAACCAGCAATTCTACTCCTAGGTATATGTCCAAAAGATTTGAAAGCAAGGACTGAAAGAGGTATATGTACACCCAAGTTCATAGCAGCATTATTCACAACAGCCAAAAGGTGGAAGTAGCCCAAGTGTTCAACTGACTGAAAAATGGATAAACAAATCATGGTCTATCAATACAGTGGAACATTATTCAGCCTTAAAAAGTAGACGTTCTGACACATGTAATGTCATGAATGGATCTTGAGACATTGTGCTGAGTGAAATAGGCCAGTCACAAAGGGACTAATTTACACAAGTTCACTTATATGAGGTAGCTAAAAGAGTCAAATGCCTAGAGTCACAGAGTTGAATGCTGCTAACCAGGAGCCAGGAGAGGGGGAAATGGGAAGTTGTGGTTTAATAGGACAGAGTTTCAGTTTGGGAAGATGAAATAGTTCTGGAGATGAATGGTGGTGATGGTTACACAACCATGTTAATGTATTTATTACCATTCAACTATGCACTTAAAACTAGTTCTGATGGTAAAGTGTATGTGATGGGTATTTTATCACAATAAAAAATGGAGAAAAAAAATTACTGATGGCTTTCTACCTCACTTGGAGTAAGACCCAATTAGGCCCCACATCAGTGCTTCACAGTTCCCACTGGGCACCAAGGTCATCTATAAGCTTTAAATAACACAGATGCCTGGGCCCAGCCCCACCGTTTAGGTTTGGGTTGGTCAGGCTGGGGCCCAGGCAGGCTCTGCTCCCTGTGCAGCAACGTCTCCTACTGCCCTCCCCTCTCACCACAGGTGCCATGGTCTCCCTCCCGACCTCTTCAGGCTTCCCTCTGGTCTCTCACACGCCTTTCCTCTTACATCCTTCCTCTTTGAGCTGATGCTTGTAAATATCTATTAAATAAATGAATAATCCTGAGTTGAACAATGAGAACACATGGACACCGGGACGGCAACAACACATACCAGGGCCTGTCAGGGGGTGGGGGGCAAGGGGAGGAAGAGCATTAGGACGAATACCTAGCACATGCAGGGCTTAAAACCTAGCATGAGATTCCATCATACACATGTTGCTACAGTTTATTCACCCATTTTTCTATGGAAAGACAGAATTTCGCCCTCTGTTCACTGTTGGTTGACAAGCCCCATTCCATGACTGTAGTCTTATTGAGCATTTTAGATAACTTGATTTGCTGTTGAGTGTTTTTGCAGAAATTCTGACTCATCATCAGAAAATGGAGATTTGCTTGAAAAAGTTTTCTGTGCTTTTCCCTAATGCCCTGAGCTTCCCTCTCCCTTGCCTTTGGTCTCATGAAATAATGTGGTTTGAAATAATGTGGGTTGATAGGTGCAGCAAACCACCATAACACATGTATACCTGTGTAACAAACCTGCACATCCTGCACATGTATCCCGGAGCTTAAAGTAAAAACAAAGAAAACCTTAAGAAAATGAATGAATTATTCTAAATAATACATTATGGTGGGGGAAAAAGCATCACTGTTTTTGGGGTCTGACCTACTAAAAAATATACTCATTGACTTGCATACTTTGAACTTCTGACTCCTTTTGAAAAACATAGCTACTGTCTCACTTGAGAGTCAGATGCATTTGGAATGAATACTGTCCTGGCCTCATCATTTTTGGAGCTAGAAGGACCTGGTAGGATGTTTCTGCTCAGTGCTTTGTAAATAATGATGAGAGAGAAAAAAAAAAAAAAAACAAGCATCACAATCCCCCTCCATGACTGGAGATTTTCTTTGGGTTCTCATATCTTAGTTTTATTCATATAGATTCTTCATTGTATGTCATAATATGTCCATGAATGTTTAAATGTTTAGAAATTTACGAAATTACATGTCATAGAAACATGCTCCCTGTTTCTTGTAGCCTAAAGAACCCTTAGCTGCTGTGTACCCAGGAGCATAGTTTCCCTAAACTGAAAAGTTTTATCTTACCCAACTCCCTAATCAAATCTGAAGCAACTTAGGCCCTAAAAGGGAAAATTACTTAACCAAGATCATACAGTTAATTGGAAACACAGCTGGAATTTGCCTGCAGCCACTGGACGCCAGGCTTTTGCTGTGTGCCTATTTTCTGCTCACGACACATGGGATGTCTGTGTCCCATGGAACGCACGGCACACCGCCTCACACTGCCTAACAACATTATTTCATGAGACCAAAGGCAAGGGAGAGGGAAGCTCAGGGCATTAGGGAAAAGCACAGAAAACTTTTTCAAGCAAATCTCCATTTTCTGATGATGAGTCAGAATTTCTGCAAAAACACTCAACAGCAAATCAAGTTATCTAAAATGCTCAATAGGACTAGAGTCATGGAATGGGGCTTGTCAACCAACAGTAAACAGAGGGCGAAATTCTGTCTTTCCATAGAAAAATGGGTGAATAAACTGTAGCAACATGTGTATGATGGAATCTCATGCTACTTTTTTTAAATTTTTTTATTTATTTTTTTTATTATTATTATGCTTTAAGTTTTAGGGTACATGTGCACAATGTGCAGGTTTGTTACATATGTATACATGTGCCATGTTGGTGTGCTGCACCCATTAACTCGTCATTTAGCATTAGGTATATCTCCTGATGCTATCCCTCCCCCGTCCCCCACCCCACAACAGTCCCCAGTGTGTGATGTTCCCCTTCCTGTGTCCATGTGTTCTCATAGTTCAATTCCCACCTATGAGTGAGAACATGCGATGCTTGGTTTTTTGTCCTTGCGATAGTTTGCTGAGAATGATGATTTCCAGTTTCATCCATGTCCCTACAAAGGACATGAACTCATCATTTTTTATGGCTGCATAGTATTCCATGGTGTATATGTGCCACATTTTCTCAATCCAGTCTATCGTTGTTGGACATTTGGGTTGGTTCCAAGTCTTTGCTATTGTGAATGGTGCCGCAATAAACATACATGTGCGTGTGTCTTTATAGCAGCATGATTTATAGTCCTTTGGGTATATACCCAGTAATGGGATGGCTGGGTCAAATGGTATTTCTAGTTCTAGATCCCTGAGGAATCGCCACACTGACTTCCACAATGGTTGAACTAGTTTACAGTCCCACCAACAGTGTAAAAGTGTTCCTATTTCTCCACATCCTCTCCAGCACCTGTTGTTTCCTGACTTTTTAATGATCGCCAACCTAACTGGTGTGAGATCCTCATGCTACTTTTAAAAACAGTAAGAGAGCTCTTACCTGTTTTCACTAGAGGGTTATCCATAAGGTAACATAAATTGAGAAGAGCAAGGTAGAGTCATATATGTAGGATGATATGAAGTTTTATAAAAATTAATCAAACAACAATCCTATATTTAAGTATTCTTGTATGAGTATGGAGAAAATCCTAAGGGACAAATGCCAATTTGTTTTCATAGGAGTATGGAAATGGAAGGAAGCCCAAAAGGGGTCATTCACTTTCTCTTAAGGCAAGAACTGGACCATTTTCCCCTCATGCAAGATTTTCTCTTTTGAATTCCAGAAAGTTGGATGAAAATCAACTACTGGAAAAAAAAATTCAAAGCATCCTAACTGCCTCTTCAGAGGAATAGTAGTCTGATTTGGTGGTTAAAGATACTTACGCAAAGTCAAGAGGGTGTTCCTTGTCACAGGTGAATGTCTCTAAATCTCTACCTGCTGGTGGGGTCAGCCCCTCACTGAGAGAGACCAATGGGGGAAAAAAGGACAGCGTGGAGACCATGAGGGCATCAACAATATTCTATCAGAAAGAAAATTAATTCAGGTAGAATCAAATGAGAACTCCAACTGTAAGTTAAGGATGGCAACTCGATAGGGCATCTGTGTTAAGTCAAGGACTAGACTGGGTGATTTTGTGTGAAGGTATTAGTCTAGGATCCCCACAATTTTCTGCAGACAACAGTGACTCGTAAGATCCTCAGAGAACAAAGGCTGACAATTATGACAAGTATGCAGCTGAGGAGGAATAGTCTTATTTCCTTAAAGGCTAAATGCAGGTCACTGTGATGTCTCAAAAGAAATGTTGAAGTCAAGGCTCATTCATTCTTTTACAAATATTATTAAATTCTGACTTTTGGTCAGGCACTGTCCTGTGAGCAGAGTGGTGACCAAAGAAAAATTCCTTCCTTCCAGATGTGTCCATTCTAGTTTGTAATAGAATAATAAGCAAACAATCTAACGACAGGAAGGAATAGATATTATAGAGGTATGAGCCAAGCTAAAGGAATAGTGGTGGAGAGGTGTTACTTTAAAAAGTGGCCAGGAGCATCCCCTGAAGCGCTGACATAGAGCACAGGCATGAATGGGTTGAGGAATCAAGTCACGTGAAGATGTGGGAACACTGGAGAAGGCAGAGGAAACAGCAAGCAGCAAGGCCCGGGTAGGACCAGACTGGTGTGCAGAAAGCACAGCCGGAAGGCAGGTGTGGCTCAGGTAGCCTGAGCAAGCTGCAGTTTAGAGGAGATTGTTACCGGCCTGCAGGCCACTGGAAGGAAGTCAGATTTTATTCTGGAGGGCTTTGGCGGAATAGTGGCTTGATGTGACTAACGTTTTTAAAAGATTATGCTGGTTGCAGGGTCAAGGTTAAATTGCAGAGGAACAAACACGGAAGCAGAGAGACTGGTAATGAAGGCTCTCACATTGCTTGGGGCAAGACAAGTTATTGCCTCATTAATCTAAAGCAGTGTTGACTTAGATTGGGGTGGTGATGATGAAGATGGTGAGAAATTGTCAGATTCGGGGTATGTGTTTTACTCTGTCCCAGTCTCCCCTACTCCCATCCGGTTATCTTGGTTTATTTCTTCCCTCTACATCATCACTTCCTTAAATATGTTTACGTATTTATTTAGTTCACAATCTCACACTCTCCACTAGTATGTATGTTCCACTTGGCTCTTTAACTCATTGCTATTTACTCTGGTGCCCAGAGCAGTGTCTGGCACATAGGTATTCAATAAATATTTGCTGAATAAATTGATTGCCAAGCTATGGAGCATTATTTTGGCTCACAGGATATATTTTGAAAATAAAACCAACACAACAAGCTAGTGCATTGGATTTGGGATGTAAGAAAAAAAGGAACAAGGATGAATTCTAGGATTTTGGCTGGAGCAACTGGATGCAATTTACTAATTGAGACAGGGGCAGGTGTTGGGAGTGGGAATCAAGGGTTTGGGTTTGGACAGATGCCTTGGTTTGAATGTTTGTTTCCTCTGGAACTTGTGTTGAAACTTAATCCCCAATTGGCAGTATTGAGAGGAGGAGCTTTTAAGAGGACTTTGGGTCAGAGGGTTAATGGATTAATGAATTAATTAATGGGTTAATGGATTAGTGTGTTATCACAGGAGTGGGACTCTGGCTTTATAAGAGGAAGTGAGATCTGAGCTCGGACGCTCAGCCCCCTCGCCATGTGATGCCTTGTGTTGCCCCAGAACTCTGTAGAGAGTCCCCACCAGCAGGAAGGCCCTCACCAGATGTGGTGCCTCAGCCTTAGACTACTCAGCCTCCATAACTATAAGAAACAGATTTCTTTTCCTTATAACTTACCCCTTTTCAGGTATTCTGTTGCAAGCTACAGAAAATGGACTAAGACAGCAGGTTAAATGTTCATGCTTCTGTCAGACATTCAAAAGGAAATATCACATCAGCAGAAATACATGCACTGGAGTTCATTGGAAAGGCTCTGACTAGAGACATAAATTGTGCAGTTCTTGACCTCAGACAGCATGTAAAGCCACGAAACTGCAAAACAAAGTGCAAACAGGAAAGACAAGTACGAGGACTAATTTTGGGGCCACTCAAACTTTTAGAAGCTGAGAAATGGAGAAAAAGCTGGCAATGCAGCCTGACAAGGTGAGGACAGTGAGAAAGGAGGGATACCAGGCCAATGGAGAGTTCCAGGATACAAGAGAACAGCATCAAGGAGGAAGTGGTCAGCTGTTTCAACTGCTGCTAAGAGGTCCGTAAGATAAGGTATTAGAAGTGATCATTTGATTTGGTTACATGAAGATCCTTGGTGACTTGCATATATACGCACAGTGCATTTGTTTCCTGGGGCTGTTGTAACAAAGTACCACAAATTGGGTGACTTAAAACAACAGAAATTCATTCTCTCACAGCTGTGGAGGCCAGAATTCCAAAATCAAGGTGTCAGCAGGGCCATGCTCTCTCTGAAGGATCTAGGGAAGAACGCTTCCTTGCCTCTTAGTTTCTGGTTGGGCTGCCAATGCTAGGGGCTCTTTGGCTTGTAGACACGTCACTCCAATCTCTGCCTCCATTGTCACATGGCACTTTCCCCTCATGTATTTCTCTCCTCTCCCAATGAGGACAAAAGTCTTACTGAATTAAAGGCCCACCCTGCTCCAGTGTGACCTCATCTTCACTATTTACAACTGTGGTAACTCCATTCCCAAATAAGGTCCAACACGTCTTTTCGGGGGACACAATTCGACCCGCAACACACAGTTGCAGAGAACCAGTGGGTGAGGGCAGAATGTGAGGTGAAAGCAGTGAGTAGAGACGACTCTTGAAGATTTTGGTTACTAAGAAGACAATGACAATGGAACAGTTGTTGGCGTGGGGTATGTAATATCTAAGAGAGTTCTGGTTTTTTTATTTTAAAATGGGAAATATTACACTGAGATTGGATACTGATAACAATAATTCAGTATAGAGGGAGAAATTATGATGCAAAGAAAAAGGGAAGAATTGCAGGATCAAAGTTCTTTCACAGGACAGGGACGATGAGATCCAGTGTGCCAACTGAGCTATCTAGAGATAGGGGCAAGATCAGTTCATCCACTGGTAGCAGGAAGAAGAGCAGAATACAGACACAGGTGAGTTGGGACATGTACACTTAAATGTATATTGAGCATTGTGGATACTACAGGGAATAAGACAGATGTGTTCTCTCTGCCCTCATAGGAGATAAATCAATAGGTTGGAGACAGATAATTCAATAACTCAATGTATTAAACCCTGGTGAGTTCCATGATGAGCAAATGCAGGTAGCTGTTCTTGGGTTTATAGGCAGTCACCTCCATTGACATCTCTACCACCATCCTCTGGAATCTGCATGGGGGCTCAAACTTCCTGCATCACCAGCCGATGTCGAGGTCCTCTATTCCTCCTCACTCTCATCTTGGTTTCCGAGGTAGAGCCAGTTGCCTGGAGTCACATTTCCTGGGATCTACATTTGTATAATTTTGGCAGGCCTGATATCTGGGACTTTCTACCCAGGAGCTCTGCTGGAAAGTTGGCCTAACACTTTTTTTCATAATGGAATTCAGTGATGTGGACAAGTTCATCTGTAGTTAGTCAGCTCAGAGCCTCCTCCTTCCTATCTGGGAAAGCTTAGCTTATAAAGGAAGCTGAGTTCCTTAGAGAAAGGAGGCATTTGAATTTCAGATGAATATTTTATAGAATGCAAGATAATGCTTTATTACCCCAGCCCACCCAAGGTTTCCCCTGAAAATACCCATGTTCACCCATACCCAGCACCACCACCCTCTGCCACCCTTACCTCATCAAACACACACACACACACGTGGCCTTTGGACTTTGCAGATTTTTTCCCACAAAGGATTCTTAATAATCATTTGAAAAACAAACTTTTCTCAAAAACAACAGTTGTTGCAAGTCTGCAGAGGAAAGGGAACAGTTACACACTGTTGGTGGGACTGTAGATTAGTTCAGCTACTATAGAAAGCAGTTTGGAGACTTCTCAAATAACTTAAACAGAACTAATATTCAACCCAGCAATCCCATTAGGATATATATCCAGAAGAAAACAAATTGTTTTACCAAAAAGACACATGCACTTGAATGGTCATTGCAGCACTGTGCACAATAGCAAAGTCCTGGAGTCAACACCTGAGTTGCCCATCAGTGGTGGATTGGATAAAGAAAATGTGGTACATATACACCATGGAATGTTACACAGCCATAAAAAAGGATGAAATCACGCCCTTTGCCACAACATGAGTGCAGCTGGAGGCCATTATCCTACGAAAATTAATGCAGGAACAGAAAACAAATACCATGTGTTCTTACTTATAGCTGGGAGCTAAACTTTGGGTACCCACAAGACAGCAACAATAGACACTGGGGACTTCTAGAGGGAGAAGGGAGGGAGATAGGCAAGGGTTGAAAACCCAACTGTTGGGTACTATGCTCAGTACCTGGGTGATGAGATGATTCATACTCCAAACCTCAGCATCATGCAATATACCCAGGAAACAAAGCTACCCATGTACCTGATAAATCTAAAGTAAAAGTTGAAAAAGAAAATAAAGACATTAAAATACCTCCTTCAAAATTAGTTATTCCCCCATTTTTCTATTTTGAGTCTATTTACTATAGAAAAAACATCACTAGGACCATTCTTTTTTTTGGAAGGTATTTGTCATCTGTCATAAATCTGTATGACTGGCTTTCAATAGGGACATTAATTTTAAAAACATGAATTATCTATTTGATATTCTTCCTATTCACCATTCTCTGCATTTGGAATACAAATTATGATGATTTAGTCATCTGTATTCTTTTTTTTTCTTACCACAACCAGAGAAGTTTGCCTAGAATTTTTTCTCTTCATTGGAAAATATTTTAATTTAGTACAACATAAAAATATTTGTCAAGTTGTATTTCAGAAAATCTTGAGGCAGTTTTCTCCTGGTTGTCTCAATTCTGCCTGACATTCATTGTGCCCTTCAAGCAACAAGATAAAAGAACAATAGATTTTTAAAATAAATAAAAAGCTTTTCAATGTTGATGTTGATTTCTGTTATCTTACAGAAATAGGAGGTCACAGAAGGCATAGTAAGTGGGGAAGTCAAAAGATCTTGGTCAAGTCTGCGTTCTATAATTGACTAACTGTGTGACCTGGACAATTTGGTAAATTGAGCTTCACGTTTCTCGTCTGAAAGTTAGATAATTGGTCTAGAATCAGTAATCCTCAAACTGTCTATTATTGTGAAATTTTATTTTAAGAAAAAAAAGATTAAGTATTGGAGGAAAGGATCTCCAAATTTAAAGCAGATGAAACCAGAACTGCCCTGTAAGAGGTAAAAAGAAGCCTATTCAACTGCCTTTTTTCTTTCTATGGTGGCCTCTGCTTTCTCCGAGGAGACCTGTAGTTTGAAATGCAGCCAGGAGACCACTGGCCTAGAAGATATCAGTGTTTCTTTCAGCTTCAAAAGTTGAGAGTCCACTCAAACTGAGCTAACAGAGCTTAGATATGTGTTTACCTGTGAAATACAATCTGACCTCAAGAAGCTCTTCCACCCAGCTAATAGGTGGTTTGGAAAGAAAAGAAATCACATAGGTTAAGAAGAAAGGTATTAAAAAAATAAGTTCTAATTTCAAGAGAAAAAATAATTTTAGATAAAAGAATATAGGATCAGGAAAGGAAGGTGTGATTTGAGGACATGGGAGGTAGAGAACATTTTAAAAAGTAAGCACAAAGCTAGCAACCATTATTAATAAATTGTAAAGGCAAGTCATCCTATATTTTTTCTGCCACAAATGACACCATGGATGACTGAGGCTACAGGTTCTAACTATGTTCATAAGGTCAGGGCTGCCTGAACTCCAACACAGCAATAAACAGACCAAGAAAAACTTCCAGGAAGGTTGAGGGCAGGAAAGAAACACTTTCTTCCTCTTGTCTGCCCTTCTCCCACCCAGCCCCTATCAAACTCGACACAAGATTCCAAATTCAAGATGTTTCCAAATGACAGGAAAAAAGAGATCTTCTGAATCAATTTGAAAATGAAAGATAATTTAATTTATTCAGAAATGCTTTCAATTTATTCCAGAAATATGTTAGAGCACTATGTGATGAAGCAGTCCTGATAGCCCACTGCATATGTCTCCTAACTGAGGGATATTAAGCGCTATGTCATAAAGGACTGAAAACTGCACCTCAAACATGATGCAGCTTCCTGATGTGCCAATTTTTGTGATGGCAAGTTATTTAAAAAGCAATTTTTTATCTTTATATAATATGCATATTATTATGGAGCAGAATGCAGTATTTACTTTTTTTAAAAGATGCAATTGTGAGACTTTAATGATATCTAGCACACATGACAGGTTCTCAACGCTGTGTGCCCTCATTCACTCTCTTCCCCATTAGGCATATGTCTTTTGATGGCACAACATCAACGACACCCTAACCCTTCAAGGGATCTGGTATGTCTGTTATGGAAAACAAACCTCTCTAGTGTAAAACAATTTGAGAGCAATCAAGGCAACATCATGTCCACAAAGAGAAATAATCAATTGGATCTTTGCATCTATCACATGTTCAACATGTGTCCTCAAAATAGGAAGAATTTTCCAGCATGTAATCATCCTTTTGGGTATTATCAGACATTTAGATATCACGGGAGTAACTTAGCATTTCTACATGTAAAGATTTTCATCCATTAATTTCTGATAATTCTATAAAGCAAAATAAAAATTTTATAAAAAGCAATCCTAAAGCATAGAAAACAAAATGGAGCCTCTGAGCTTAAATCTAAATGTTGTCACTTGGAATAATTCTTTTCTTTGTGGTCAAGCCTACCTTGGTTGCCAGCTTGACTCAAAATAAAAGAACTATTTCAAGTGATTTTAAAATTCGGCAATTGGTATGTTCTTGCCACTGCACTCCAGCTTGGATGACAGTGAGCCTTTGTCTCTGAAAAAAAAAAAAATCAGGGATATATCCTACAGCCAAAACAACTACAAAAAAAAAAAAAAAAAAGAAAAAAGAAAAGAAAATCTTAAACTGTTTTCAGAAATCATAGTGTTGGTAGTAGTTTTGGTACTGTTATTCTAAAGCTGTTTCAGAGACATGGTAAGATAGAAAAAATGGGTGGGTAATTATATGATATTCTAATTCCATCAATCCCACTGTCATGGAAAACTTACTTAGCATAGAGAAAGGAGATATAGATGGAAGATCAAAAAAATAAGACTCTACAGAACTAAATTTGCATTGGAAGTCTCAATATGAACTCTCAATATATTTCATGCTAAAAAAAAATCCCAAGAAACAATGAACAACCTAGTAACAATGAATGCTCCTAGTTTCCAGGCTGTGGCCCCGAGATACCATTTTTCAGTAAAAGAAACCAAGATTCTCAAGAGAAATGATGATTCCAGATCTGAAATACACAAGATGAACCAAATGATTCAAAAGCCAACTCAAATAGGCTTCCACTGGCCAAAGATGTGACATTTATGCATTCAAAAGAATAAAGACGGCCGGGCGCAGTGGCTCACGCCTGTAATCCCAGCACTTTGGGAGGCCAAGGTGGGTGGATCACGAGGTCAGGGGATCGAGATCATCCTGGCTAACACGGTGAAACCTCATCTCTACTAAAAATACAAAAAAATTAGCTGGGCGTGGTGGCGGGTGCCTGTGGTCCCAGCTATTCAGGAGGCTGAGGCAGGAGGATGGTGTGAACCTGGCAGGCAGAGCTTGCAGTGAGCCGAGATCGAGATCACGCCACTGCACTCCAGCCTGGGCAACAGAGCAAGACTCCATCTCAAAAAAAAAAAAAAAAATAGCACAGACTGCAATTAGCTAAAAGATGCAAAATATATTTAAATTCATGACTTCATAATGTTCTTTTTAAAAAAACTCATTAGTTATCTTCAAAGATTTTTCATTATTGAAAACAGATAAATTAAGGGAGAGAATCAAGCACCTATCCTGCCTTCCCCATTAGAAACAGCTCTGAATAACAAAACAGTCAATCAGGGAAAGTTTCTTTTTATAGAAGTTATTATTCTGGCTAATAAATGAAGAAGTAACATAGACTAACACCATTTAAAAAATCCCTAATGAATTAACAGAGAAACATATTAATCAATGCCACAAGGATACAACTGACAAAATCCAAACTGTGGGAAACCTTACGGGACAAACCTGGTTTATTCAACAGATAAATTGAAAGGACTACATAACAAGAGGTGGAAGTAGAACTTATTAATTAATAAATACTTAAGAACATATCCACTAGTCACAAGATTTCCAGTGATCTCACAAATATAATTTTTAAAGTTTGGTTTATTTGAATCCCGTTTCAAAGAAACTGAACTTTAAAAATTATATTTATGAGACCACTGGAAATTTGAAGACCGAGTTCTCTAATCAGCAGAAACAGATCTAATGAGCAGAAATGGATACTGAAGATTATTCTGAAAATACAGCCCATAAGGAGTTTGCAGAAATCCTTGGGAGGGTAATGGACTTCCCATGATCTATGGGAGGGCTACTGCAGTTCCAAAAGCTTATGTCTAGGTCCTTCCACCCCATAAGCCCTAATACATGCATTAATCACCCTTTTTCACCCTAAGTGACCAAATAACTGATCTGAGGAAGCACCCAGGAGGCTTGGGATATACTCCTGATTGTCATTAGTTACCACGTGACTTATGACCGGCACTCAATTTATTTAGCCCTCAGTTACCACATTGGTACAATGAGAATAGCTTCAGGTTCTAAACATGACAATGATTCTATTCTAACTCGTGGTGTTGTGAATTGGGGCAAGGGGTGGGTAACCAGCAGCGAGCAGGCTGAAACTCACAAACAGGTCTGCAGGTGATGTGTCCTTTCTTGCGTTGGCATCCCCAGAGAGGCGGACTACGGCCAGAGTAGGGACAAACACACCGAGGGGCCTTGCGCCAAGGGAGACATCCCACTTCCTGTTGTTTTCCACTGTTATGGGAGTGGGGTCTGTTCTCTGAATCACAGCCTCTTAGTGTGAGAGCAGCCTTGCTCTGAGAAAATCAATATTTTGGGCTCAGCTACCAAGTTGCCTGAGCTTAGGTTCTAGCTGTTTAGGGGATTGCTAGGAGATGCCAGAGGCTCAGCACCTGGAGGCTTTCGGGGTCCTAAACCTGTGGGAAGTTAGTTTGAGACAGCCACTCCCACTGGAGAAAGGAATGTCCCTGGTCCTATGGGAACTTGTAGCCTCTCCTAGGAGAGGTGGGGCTTTCAGGCTACCTTGGTTGCCAGGCAACCCAGAGAAAGCTCTCAGGCCAGGGTAATTTACATACTCATTCTGCTTGTCTCCACAATTAGGTATCTACGTAGGTAATTTACTTAAACAAAGTTTGGCATTTATTCATATTGTTACCAAGCAAAAGGCCTTGCTGCCTGATGTGCTAGAAAGCAATACTGACACTGGCGTTTTGAGAAAATAAAAGCTTTTTATTGTAGGTCGACCAACAAGGGGACAGAAGTTCAGCTCAAATCTGTCTCCTTGTGCTGACTTTAAGGCAGTATTTTTATTAGAAAAGGTTTAGGGGTGGAGTCTTAGATTAACTAGTGATTGGTGGAAGGAAAGGGGAGATGTAGAAAATCCTTGGCCTACACAGTTATCTCTGCATGCTTCCTCATGAGTCACAGGTTGCAAATTTGGGGGAAATTAGTGTGAAACATGCAGTGGAAATTCGGGTTGTGACATCAGCAAGCTCGTTCTGCACTGACTCCAGTTGGCCATATTGGTTCCAACTGATTTCAGCTAGGTTTGTTATGTTGCAAGCAGAGGGAGTTTCCGCATTTCGGCAAGTTTTTTTCCTTTCTTATCTGCTATCCTATAAATTTAATAATTTCTGTCACTGGTTTCTTTAACTGTTTGGGTCACAGTTTCAATAATACCAAATGTCTTGAGTTTCTAGCATGAGAGAGGAACAAGAGACACAGCAATGAAGAGGCCAGACGGCTCATGGAATTCTCATTCTAGACTATGACATCTCCAAAGTGTCTATAATTTTCTGTTCATTTCCCTATGTTTGCTGTAATGCTTTGCCCTAAAGATACAAAAGGGTATGGATTCTTCACTGCATTTTCTCTCATCTCTATCTCTCTGTAACATTTCTTCTTCTGTAAAGGGAGCAGATTGGAATTGACAGACTCTAAGGATCTTTTCAGGGCAGAAGTCTTGTTATATGAATGTTATGGTAATTAAAAAGACACCTGGAAAAGAGTCATATGAAAACTGAACTCAGAAGGAGAGCCCTAGGTGGAGGACAATGGGGAACTGGAATTTCTTTGCCCTGATTTCAGAAGCTTCCAGTTGTTTCTGAGATAGCTCTTGAAAAACTGCTGTTGACCTGGTACTCTCTAGTCATAAACATGCTCAGACTTAGGAAGCAGAGCGACAGATGAGGTTCCACAAAATTATAGCGATGCGGGATAGGATACAGGCATTTCAAGACAATGTGACTTGAAAAGATGATAAGGCCTTTAAGGCCTGGAAGCACCTGATGTGACCAGATCAGAAGGTAAACTTTGGAAATTGAATCCTATCTTATATATCTGTGTTTCTCCCCCATTTGTTTTCCTTGAGAATTAAATTCTGAGAGTGGTCTCAGCCTATCACAGCTATGCTAAAGGGAGCCCATGATATTATTTCTACTCAGATTAACTGGGGCATACAATTTTACATTTTGAGGTAAAAACAAGGCTCTCCACCCCACAGCATCCCAAAGTGCCATGGTCAGCCTCTGCACTCCTGTTAGAGTTTACTCTATACTCTCCAGACCAGGGGTCCCCAACCCCAGGGCCACAGACTGCTACTGGTCTGTGGCCTGTTAGGAACTGGGCCACACAGCAGGAGGTGAGTGACAGGTGAGTGAGAGAAGCTTCATCTGTATTTACAGCTGCTCCTCATAGCTTGCATTACCACCTGAGCTCTGACTCCTGTCAGATCAGCAGGCAGCATTAGATTCTCAAGGGAGTGCAGACCCCATTGTGAACTGTGTATGCGAGGGATCTCGGTTGCATGCTCCTTATGAGAGTCTAATGCCTGATCATCTGTCACTGTCTCCCATCACCCCGACATGGGACCATCTAGTTGCAGGAAAACAAGCTCAGGGCTCCCACTGATTCTACATTATGTCGGATTGTATAATTGTTTCATTATACATCACAATGTAATAATAATGGAAATAAAGTGCACAATAAACCAGAACGCACTTGAATCATCCTGAAACCATCTCCCCACCCCGGGTCCATGGAAAAATTGCCTTCTACGAAACTGGTCCCTGGTGCCAAGAAGGCTGGGGACTGCTGCTCTAGATACTCTCTCTCTTGAACATAGAGAATTATCAGATGGGGCAACTCTGGCTCTACCAGGACAAGTTTCCCAAACTCCAAATGCAGAGAAGGAATGGCTGGGGGTCTAGAATCTTTTCCCTCACAAGACTTCAGAACTCTTTCTGCAAACTGCTTCACTTCGTCTCTGAGCTTTGTGTACTAACAGAAAACTAAGGTGATGGAAAAGGGCAAGGAACTAAGACAGGTGACAGAAAAGGGCAAGCAATGTGTGCTCACCTTGCACTTGCTCAACTGAGAAGGTTCAGCTGAGGGACTCATGAAGAACAGGAGGTATCTAACCCAAAGTGGCTTTTGACTTTTCCTAGACTGAAAGGAGCTGGCAACTCCACCAGCTAAACATGGATTTAGGCATAGACTCACCATCCAGCATTCTGTCACCCACTCTGGGGCCTGACTAGCGCACTTAAGGAGGTTCCATGGAAGTGACCAAGGTGTGGAGAAAAAGCACAGTGGAAGGCAGAGTGGGTGCTGGACCAGCTGGTCTCTAGACTGCAGAGCTATGAGACTTCCTGGCAGTCTTAAGTCTTAGAGCATTGGCGTTTCATTTCATTTAGAGGCTGCCTTCTTCCACATCATCTTCAGAAACAGGAAAGGAAGCTGGGCGCTGTGGCTTATACCTGTAATCCCAGATGCTCAGGAGGTTGAGGTAGGAGGATCACTTGAGGCCAGGAGTTTGAGACCACCCTGAGCACATAGCAAGACCCCATCTCTATTTTACACACACACACACACACACACACACACACACACACAATAAACTTCAAATATTAAAAATGGGAAAGGATTGTGTTCTCTTTACTTTCTCTTTGTCACCTCTGACTACACTATACTTTTATAATTAGTGAACCACAAAACAGTCACATAGCTTCAACAGGGAGTTGAAGATGTAAAGGAATTCTTTAGAAAACAATGAGTTTTGCAACATGAATAATTTTCTCCAAATTCTTCTGATTCTAAGTCCCCATTTTCTCAACATATCTGTAGTCGGACTGTTTTAATGAGGCCAAAACCTATTGCAGGTGTTTGATCTGGGGGTAGACCTAGGATCTGTCTTCTTTTAAGTAGAACATTGTGCTAATGCCTACAAGGTTAAAGGCTCAGAAGTGTAATCTCCACAGAGGGACCTCTGAGCTGGGAATGTGGTTGTGAACTTACTTGGACAACCTTGGATAACCTTGAGAGACATATTCTAAATTTGCCCACTTAGGAAGTTGCCTATTTGAAGCACTCGCCCATCTGTAAGTTGGGATAATTCTTGTCCTATTTATTACACAGAGATGTATATATTGTTCTAGCTGTAAATCAAAATGGATGCTCTCATATGAGGAAGGGGAAAGAAAGTACCAATGGGAAGCTGACTGCAACTTCAGAAAATGAAGGAGAATAAGTTTGTAAAGCATTGAAGGGAAGTGATGAAGACACAAGATACTGCTGGGTGGAAAAGCAGGAACAGCCATGAGCAGGGCAACAAGAGATTGATTAAAAAGACAGAATATGCCTCTTTTTGGTCCTAGCTGTCTGGTGGGATGAATAATACCTTATACAGAATATAAAACAAAAATTCTTCCTTCATAAGCTTTATCTCACGTAGATCTACATCCCTCCCCAGAGGCAACCTCTGGTATCTGTTAGGGGCTATCCTTCAAGACTATTCCCATGCAGTAGTGATGGTAAATGTACACGGACACCTAAATTAAAATTTTAAACCTGTATTTCAGGAAACCAGACTTTAAAAATAAATTACTTTAATAACTTGTAACTGCACTAAGACTTTCAGGACATACAATATCTCTTTATACAATTTTAACTCAGAATTTTTGTTAATTCTATCATTTTAATTATAAGGATATATTAGGTACATGTTATGACCACCATTTTCATTAGGATTTTATGCACATTGATTAATTTTTCAAAGTGAATTCTACTACCCATACTTTAATTATATGGCCCATTTTCTATACGATGTGGTTATGTTTTTTTTTTTTTTTTTTTTTTTTTCTAGACTGAGTCTCACTCTGTCGCTCAGGCTGCAGTGCAGTGGCACAATCTTGGCTCACTGCAACCTCTGCCTCCTGGGTTCAGGTTATTCTCTTGCCTCAGCCTCCCAAGAAGCTGGGATTACAGGCAATTACCACCACGCCGGCTAATTTTTGCATTTTTAGTAAAGATAGGGTTTCACCATGTTGGCCAGGCTGGTCTTGAACTCATGACCTCAGGTGATCTGCCTGCCTTGGCCTCCCAAAGTGCTGGGATTACAGGCCTGAGCCACCACATCTGGCCTGGTTATGTTTTTCTGTCTTGTATTTGTGTTCGAAAAGTTATTTGAATTAGTATGATTTGTCATTTCATCTTTTCACCTTTTCAAGATTTAGATTACTGATTTGTCATATTTTGTAGTTCTGTCAGTGTGAATTTTGTTCTGTATCTTTTTATTTTACTCTTACAAAATCCAACTTTCTTGTATCAAATTTTGCAGATCTAAAATTCTCCAGGATTTTATTTTTTCCTGTTTACATTAGTGCATGAGTACATGAGCAAATCTCACTTTGTGTAGTTTTAGCTTTTGTCAGTTCTCTTGTTCTTTTCACTGGCGACATTTGTTATGAATTGAATACATTACTGATTGTTTTCATTCAATTCTCAGATAATCCATGAGGGAAGTATGAGTGAGTCCTTTTTCCTTGTGTTTCAGAATTGCTCTGTTGCTTGAGTTATTCTGTTGTGTTGCTCATCCTAGCCTTCTTCTTGCTTTCACATCTTTGAATATCAGTGTGGAACACAGAGCAAGCAGTGGGTTGACAAGTCCTGAGCTGCTACAAGAAATAAGAAACAAAACTGCCATGAATACATGTCTACAAAAAAAAAATTTGGCATCTCCAACGCCAGCTGGTCAGCATATGATGCCACAGTGAATTCAGAGTCTGCCCGTCTACTGCCTTCTCTAGTGGAGGTGTCACTTTGACAGTGAGGCTTAAGTGGCATCTGGGACCAATTCATCCATGAGGCACCACAAGCATAGTACTAGGGCCACCGTCCTTTAGGGGCCTACAAAAATGTTCTAACATCTTTTAAAATCAGAAGGAAAAAATGAACTATTAGGTCAAAGAAAAGGTTTTTATATTTAATATGAATATATTCATCTATATACCAACACTGTCATAAAATACAATTCTAAAAAGTAAAATTTTGAAATATTTTGAAATTTAATTTTTAATTTTTTTTTTTTTTTTTTTTTGAGACGGAGTCTTGCTCTGTCACCCAGGCTGGAGTGCAGTGGCGCAATCTCGGCTCACTGCAAGCTCCGCCTCCCGGGTTCACGCCATTCTCCTGCCTCAGCCTCTCCGAGTAGCTGGGACTACAGGCGCCCGCCACCACGCCCGGCTAATTTTTTTGTATTTTTAGTAGAGACGGGGTTTCACTGTGGTCTCGATCTCCTGACCTCGTGATCCGCCCGCCTCGGCCTCCCAAAGTGCTGGGATTACAAGCGTGAGCCACCGCGCCCAGCCTTAATTTTTAATTTTTTAAAGGGGTCCACAAAGTTAAAACTGCCTAAGGCCCATGAAAATCAAAATGCAGGCTTCTTGGCACGAGGGCATCAAATTGGTGCAGCAGCAGCACATACCACGCACCTAAAGAATGATGGAGAATTCTTGGGGACAAGCATTTCATAACATGATAAAAATAAAGCTGACCAATGTAAAAATACTCAACATTAACATGGCTAGTATTTTCCCATTTTTCTTCCAGGGAAAATTAGCTCAAATACCAGACTGTCTGGTCCAAGGCCAGACACCTGGCTACTCTGGCCCCTGGTTGGCCCTGGTACATCCAGTCTCTATATCCCAAGTGACTGGTCCTGGCCTTGAACAGATGAGGTCCTGGCAGACCCATCCCTGCTCAGCTTGCATATGCTCAGAGAAACCATATTTTATAGGGACCTTGCTGCTGGTCCTCTGTGTGGGTTTGTCATTTGTATCCTTGCACTTCAGCACCTGATGTAGGGAAATCAGTAAAAAGTGAATGAATTGCTTTTGCTACTCTGATGTGCAATCACACATCATTAAAAGTTGTATATATATTGTCCTGGAAAAATGAATAGTCTCCGATAAAATTTTGCTGAGAACTGCAATAACATGATATCTTCAGAGGAAGTACCCCATGAATTTCTGTTGCTGTCACTCCCTATGTTTCCTTCCTGCTTTCCTCTTCCTCCTTCCATGAAGTCAGGCATCTAGAAAGAATTTTGCAGGGCATCAGAGCAAGTGGCAATATGTTATTTGCCTCCTGGGTTAGGTCACTTCAGCTTCTTATAATTTCACTCCTAAAACCAAGCATCAGAATTTGGCAGTTTCTGCCCATGTCTTCCAGAAACAACAGATCCATTCTTCTACCTCCCCCTCTTTTTCTTTTTTTTCTTTTCTTAAATGGCACCAGATCTGAGTTCCTATCGATTTCAGGCCTGTTTGGACCCTCTGAGGTGATGGCCAAAAGCAGCCCCTATACAGTGAACTTTGCCAATATGCTCACATTCTTTCCATCTCAATGTAATCAAAGGCATTCTAACTGCTTAACACTCCACTGTTCTTCCAAATAGTGCTATACCATAGACATGACCTCCAAGTTATTTACCATTAGCCCTTTAATTACATCACGGCTTGGCAATTTGACCTTTTCTCCCACCAGCTGGAAGCAAGAGTTTTGTTTTATTCAATAAATAAATACGTAACTTTCCTTACGGGCAGGCAATAGAGAGACAGGGTGAGAAGGGGTTACACTATGATTAATGAACTGTTTGCTTTGGAGTCAAGATAAACTGGCCAATTTGGATGTACTTTGGGACTGCAACCTCATTCTGGGCAACCCATGGAAGCCCTCTAAAATTGTGACATCTGCACTCCCCACCAGATGCTGCCATTGATATTCCTGGGAGCCAAGCAATATTTTAAAAATAAGGCCAGGCACAGAGGTTCATGCCTGTAATCCAGCACTTTGGGAGGCTGATGCTGGAGGATCACTTGAGCCCAGGAATTTCAGACCATCCTGGACAACATAGCAAGACCCCATCTCTAAAAAAAATAAAAGATTAGCTGGGCATGGCGGTGTCTGTAGTCCCTGCTCCTCGGGAGGCTGAAGTGGGAGGATCACTTAAGCCTGGGAATTTGAGGCTGCAGTGAGCCATGATCATGCCACTGCATTCCAGCCTGCTGACAGAGTGGGACTCTGTCTCAATAATAAATAAATAATAAAAATACACAGTTATACTATGAGTGCCATCTTTCCCCTCAAATCCTTTAGAATACTAGGAAAGGCGATCATGAAAAAGGAAACAACAGGTGCTGGGGAGGATGTGGAGAAATAGGAACACTTTTACACTGTTGGTGGGACTGTAAACTAGTTCAACCATTGTGGAAGTCAGTGTGGAAACTCCTCAGGGATCAAGAACTAGAAATACCATTTGACCCAGCCATCCCATTACTGGGTATATGCCCAAAGGACTATAAATCATGCTGCTATAAAGACACATGCACACATATGTTTATTGCGGCACTATTCACAATAGCAAAGACTTGGAACCAACCCAAATGTCCAACAACGATAGACTGGATTAAGAAAACGTGGCACATATACACCATGGAATACTATGCAGCCACAAAAAAGGATGAGTTCAGGTCCTTTGTAGGGACATGGATGAAGCTGAAAACCATCATTCTGAGCAAACTATTGCAAGGACAGAAAACTAAACACCGCATGTTCTCACTCATAGGTTGGAACTGAACAATGAGAACACATGGACACAGGATGGGGAACATCATACACCAGGGCCTGTTGTGGGGTCGGGGGAGGGGAGAGGGATAGCATTAGGAGATATACGTTATGTAAATGACAAGTTAATGGGTACAGCACACCAATATGGCACATGCATACATATGTTAAAAACCTGCACGTTGTGCACATGTACCCTAGAATTTAAAGTATAATAAATAAATAAATATATATATATAAAAGAATACTAGGAAAGGGAAATTAGCCCAATACTTCCTCATACTACTGAGCTACCTGAAAAAGGTTGATACACTGCTTTGCAAAATTCTCTTTCCACTGAATAATCTCACAGGAGAGACCTTGTTTCTGTTACTTAACAACCTATTTTTGGAGATGTTCCATGTTACTACACAAAAAGATTTCTCATACTTTAAAAAAAAATTGACTGTATATTTTAGAACAGCTTTAGATTCACAACAAAATTGAGCAGAAAGCTCTCAGATGCCCCTGCTCCCTCACGGGAACAACCCCTCCCACCATCAACATCCCCCATGAGGGTGGTACACTTGTAACAATTTATGAACCTACATGGACTCTTCCTTATCATCCACAGTCCACAGTTTGCATTAGCGTTGTCTCTTGGTG
This sequence comes from Symphalangus syndactylus, assembly GCF_028878055.3. Lineage (NCBI taxonomy): Eukaryota > Metazoa > Chordata > Mammalia > Primates > Hylobatidae > Symphalangus > Symphalangus syndactylus. The sequence goes on along the minus strand of NC_072437.2, from coordinate 88,366,182 downwards.
TACATGTGTGGGTTGGAACTAATGTATAATGGCATTCGTCCACCATTACGGTATCATGCAAGACAGCTTCACTGCCCTAAAACTTTTCTGTGGTCTGCCTATTCGTCCCTTCTTCTCCTTTAACCCCTGGCAACCACCGATCTTTTAGCTGTGTCCATAGTTTTACCTTTTCCAGAATGTCATATAGTTGGAGTCACACAGTATATGGCCTTTTCAAATTGGCTTCTTTCACTTAGCAATATGCATTTAGGTTTCCTCTGTGTTTTGATAGCTCATTTCTTTTTGGTGCTGAATAATATTATCTGATGTACCAGAGTTTATTGACCTGTTCACTTACTGTTGAACATTTTGGTTCTTCCAAGTTGTGGCAATTATGAATAAAGCTGTTATAAATATTTGTGTGCAGGTTTTTGTGTGGACAGCTTCATATGTTTTTATAGCTGTATAATTTTATATTATGAAGATACACCATAATTTTTGTACCATTCCTCCACTGATATTTAGATTATTCCAAGTCTTTTGCCACTATAAGTAGTGTTGCATTGAATAACCTTATGCATACAACTTTTCACATGTGTGAAAATGTATTCTTAAGATAAATTCCTACAAGTGGAATGTTTGGTCAAAGGGTGAAAGCATGTTGTAATTTTTATGTATATTGCCAAATTGACCTCCATGGAGGTTGTAAATGTACCCTCCTACCAGCAATGTGTGAGAGTGCCTGTTCTTTCCCAATGGGAAACTTTATTTACCATTCCTTCCCAAGGCCCTTGCAGGCAAGGCGGACCTGCTGCCCACTGACCCTGCATAGTACCAGCCATGTGTATTTCCTTTTTGTGCATTGTTGGTTTTGGTCATGAATTTAAAGACTTCAGAAGGCAGAAGTGTTCTTTTCAAAGTATCTTCTGTTAATGGTCTTACAATAAATATAAGTACTACTGTAGAGATAGTTTGAGAAGGTTATAAAGTTTTAAAAACAAAATCGTTTTCACGTATTTACTAAGAAATTCCCAGTGAATGCAGAGGCAGCTGACCACAGTCTGATGCAGGTCCTTTGAATATTTTCTGTGATAGCTGTCTCTCTGTGAGAAATCCATAAAACATGGAAACATGGATAGTCTCTAAGGACACCCCACCTCATTGTCTTTTGGGGTGGGGCTGTTTTCTAAACAAAAGTATCTGAAAATTTAGCATCATTTTCTGAGTGATCACTCAGTTTAAACAAGCCAGAGCTATGCTGCTCATGGGCATAAGTATAGCCCCCTTTCTAACTTTATCTGCTTGTTATCTGTGTCAGACTGACTATAGCAATTTGGTGTTAGATCTACTTCTTATGGTTCTCTTTTTGAAATGTACTCTCTTTACTGGAACTCTCCATGTCATCAGAAAACTCCCCAGGCAGCCCTGTCATGGAGCAAGGGTTTCAGGCCCAGCCTTTTTTTTTTTGGCCCAGGCAGTTTTGGGCATATCCATGTGTAGTAGGTACCAAGATGGTACTCAGTGATCCCCACTTCCTGGTATTCATTCCCTTGTGTAATTCCCCTTGAGTAGGACTGGATCTCATGACTCCCTTCTAACAAGAAAAAAAAAAAAAAAGAAAGAGAGAAGTGATGGGATGACATGTTCAAGATTAGATTATAAACAACCTCAGCACTGTCTCAGATCACTGTCTCTCATTCATTCTTGCATCACTCAGTCTGAGGGAAGCCAGCTTCCATGACTGAAGTTCTAAACAAAATCTTGATTGTAACCTCCTTATAGACCATGAGTCAGACCTACCCAGCTAAACGGCTTCTGGATTCTTGAACCTCAAAAATTATGAGCTAACATGGGTTTGTTTTTTGTAATTTTATGAAAAATGATGTTGGTATTTTTATAGGAATTGCATTGCATCTGTAGATCACTTTGGGCAATGTGGTCATTTTCAGGATATTGATTCATCAAATCCATGAGCTTGGGATGTGTTTCCATTTGTGTGTGTGATCTATGATTTCTTTCAGCAGTGTTTTGTAGTTCTCCTTGTAGCTATCCTTCACTTCCTTGGTTAAGTATATTCCTAGATATTTTATTTTTAGGATTTTCTAGATATATGATCATATAATCAGTGAACAATGATAGTTTGACCTCCTCTTTTCCCATTTGGATGCCCTTTATTTATTTTTCTTGCCTGATTGCTCTTGCTAGAACTTCCAGTACTATGTTGAATAGAAGTGGACATCCCTGTCTTGTTCTAGTTCTCAGGGGGAATGCTTTCAACTTTTCCCCATTTGGTATGATGTTGGCTGTGGGTTTGTCATATATGGCTTTTATTATTTTGAGGTATGTTCCTTCTATGCCTAGTTTGTTGAGGGTTTTTATCATAAAGGGATGTTGTATTTTATCACATGCTTTTTCTGCATCTATTGAGATGACCACATGGTTTTTATTTTTAATTCTCTTTATGTCATGTATCACATTTATTGACTCACATATGTTAAATCATCTCTGCATCACTGGGATGAAACACACTTGTATTATCTTTCTGACATGCTGTTGGATCCAGTTTGCTAGTATTTTGTTGAGGATATTGACAACCTAAAATTCATATGGAACCAAAAAAGGACCCAAATAGCCAAAGCAATCTTAAGCAAAAAGAATACATCTGGAGGCATCACATTGCCTGACTTCAAGTTATACTACACAGCTGTGGTCACCAAGACAGCATGGTAGATACACAGACCAGTGGAACAGAATAGGGAACCCAGAAATAAAACCAAATACTTAAAACCAACTGATCTTTGACAAAGCATACAAAAACATAAACTGGAGAGAGGATACCCTATTTAATTAATAGTACTAGGAAAACTGGATAGCCACATGTAGAAGAATAAAATTTATACAAAAATCAACTTAAGATGAATCAAAGACCTTATAAATAAGACCTGAAACCCTAAAAATTCTAGAAGAAAACCAGGAAAAACTATTCTGGATGTTGGCCTAAGCAAAAAAATTATAACTAAGACCCCAAAAGCAAATGCAACAAAAACAAAAATAAATAAATGAGACCTAATTAAACTAAAAAGCTTCTGCACAGCAAAATAAATAATCATCAGGGTAAACCCACAACCCACAGAATGGGAGAAAATATTTGCAAACTATGCATTTAACAAAGGACTAATTCTGGAATCTACAAGGAACTCAAACAAATCAGCAAGAAAAAAACAAATAATTCTACCAAAAAGTGGGCAGATGACATGAATAGACATTTATCAAAATAAGATATACAAATGGCCAGCAAATATGAAGAAATGCTCAACATCACTAATTATCAGGGAAATGCAAATTAAAGCCATAGTGAGATACCACTTTACCACTGCAGGAATAGCCATTATTAAAAAGTCAAAAAACAACAGATGTTGGTGTGGATGTTGTGAAAAAGGAACGCTTATATACTGCTGATGGGAATGTAAAATAATACAATCTCTAAGGAAAATAGTATAAAGATTTCTTGGAGAATTAAAAGTAGATCTACCATTCAATCCAGCAATCCCACTACTAGGTATCTGCCCAAAGGAAAATAAGTCACTGTATCAACAAGATACCTGCACATGCATGTTTATTGCCGCACAATTCACCATTGCAAAGGTAATGACCTACCTAAATCCCCATTGACCTATGAGTAGATAAACAAAACGTGGTATATATACACCATGGAATACTACTCATCCATAAAAAGGAACAAAATAATGTCTTTTGCAGCAACTTGGATGGAGCTGGAGGCTATTATTCTAAGTGAAGTAACTCAGGAATGGACAACCAATTACCATATGTTCTCACTTACAAGTGGGAGCTATAAGTATAGATATGCCTATAATGGACTTTGGAAACTCAGAAAGGAGAGGGTGGGAGAAAAGAAAATAAAGAGGCATTATTGCAGTTCAACCAGAGCCTGCAGAGCAAACTCAGTTTTCTAAAAGTCAATTCACTGTACCTGCCGTCTTGGACTCTGAAATGACTGGCATTGGAGAGGTGAGAAGTGGGAAGTTGCTTTTGTTCAGCTCTTCTGTCAGTGTTTAATACCCACATTTCAATATTTTTTGAGGTAGTATAGAAAATCTAGAAAATCAATTATAAACTAAAATTGTCTTTGTTTAAATCCTGGCTCAGCCATTTTCTAGCAATGTGACATTTAAAACAGTCTAATTATATCTCTCTTTTACTATGAATAATTTTTTTAATGAATATGAATAGTCACAATAGTACAGGGTCCCCATGTACCTACCACCCAACTTCAACAATTACTAACTCAGCCAATCTTGTTTTACTTATTTTAACCCATTCCCCAACCTCCACCATATATTATTTTGAAGCACATCCCATATATTATTTTGAAGCACAATATATCATTTTATTCATAAAATTTCAGTATATATCTTTAAAACACAAGGATTCTCTTCAAACGAATAAAACTACAGTACCATTATCACACTTAAAAAATTAAAATAATTCTTTAACATCATAAAATATAGTGTTTAAACTTAAAATTATCATAAATTTTCCATTTTTTTATCGTTTGTTTGAATCATTTTGCAAATAATGTTCACAAACTGCAATTGTTTGATATATCTTGTCTCTTTTAATCTGTACATTCTACTTTCATCTTTTTTCTATGCAATTATTGGCTGAAGAAATAATTTGTCCTATAGAGCGAAATTCCGCAGACTGTATTTTGCTGATTGCATTCCTGGGTGTTTAATATGTTCCTCTGTCTTTTGGGTTTCCTGTATTTGGATCAAAAGTCGACCAGATGCAGATTCAGGGTGATTTTTTTGCTTTTTCAGGGGGGCTTTCTTGGACAAGAACTCTTCATAAATTACACGACATTAGTTCTTCCAACAGGTAATGCATATTCATTTGTCTCTCTTGGTGAAATTCGCAGCTGTTTATGTTCAATGTCTACATTCATTAGGGGCTACAAAATGGTGATATTCTAATTTTGCATTCCTCTTCATGTTTTTGCTGGAATATATCTATAAAAACAAAATTCCCCTCACCTACAATCTGGATACCCAATAGTACTGTTTATTTAGGAAAGGCTAGAAGAATGATCAATTTTCAAAATACAGTTCGTTCTCTCTGGTGGTGACCAATTAGTCATGATTTGGTTTGTTTTTTAGTATCATCATGAACTCGTGGATGTCTACATATTTGATGTATTTCAATTTATTTTTGTCCCATGGGAGCCTATTGAAGTTGGCTCCTGTGTCCTTTTGAAATGAGCTTATTATTATTTGTCATGACCACTGTCTCAGTTTGCTTGGGAATGAGGGGGTTCCTGTGGCATGGGACTTCCCATTTTAAAAGAGGGAAAGTACTGGACAAATTGGGACAAGTTGGTCAGCCTAAGCTTATTAGTCTTTACTAGCTCCACTGCCATATTGTAAGATAAGGTATTATAGGCTCATCATGTACATTTTCTGCTCCAGACTTGAAGTTAGACATTTCTCCAAGAATAGATGGTTCCTTTTAGTGGGAAATAAGATTTGAAGAACCCAATCTTCTAACCTCTTCTAGGCATCAATTTCTGCTTCTGTAAAACGATGGTAGTAATAATCCATACACACTGGCTTGTTGTGAGGGTTTATATGCAAAAACACTTGCAAAGCTCTTAGCACAGTGCCTAGAACAAAGAAACTGCTCATTAAAGATTAGCTGCTATTACAAAACTCCCACAGGCAATATGGCCAGTGCCAGGGCTCATTCACATAGCAAAACTCCATCATCTCAGGGAAATATTCATATATTTGGGGGTAAGCCATGTTAAAGAAACACAAATGGGAGCAGAACTGTATTCCTTAGGAGTTGCTGTACAATGGCTACAGACTGCAATGTGTTCTGTGCCATTCATTATTTTCAAACTTCAAAATTCAAACCATCAAAGCTGTCCAACCTTCAACTACAAAGGCTATGCAGCTGGACATAAGACTGTTTCTAGAAATGCCATGAAATGTTTGGGTTTGACACCTGAGATGTCCATGTTTGTTTTAAGTTTCTTTGTCTTGCGTGGCAAGGGAAAGAAGTCTCTTCTAATAGTTGAAAAATTAATGAAAACTCATGCATTGAAAGGGATTCTCAAAAAATAACATTGGGACATTCAGAAAAGAACCTTCAGTAAATTATTGGGAAAATGATGTGATCCACACCAGCCCTCTCAACGTGGGCATTCAGCGGAATCATCTGAGGTTGATGGCTATGGTGAGCGTCCCATGTTTATGATGTACTTAAAGGAGAAATAGATCAAAGAATTCTTATTCTGTGAACCATCACAAACAACTACAAAGGAATTGATGAGTTCAGTCCTGTAGTGACTGCTTTTTTTTTGAAAGTGTAAGTTAATGCTTGACATATGTGAATCAATTTGCACTGATGCTGCCCCTGATACGCCAAGTTCAAGATCAATGGCTTTATAAGAAAGTAGACCCTCTTATCATTATCACACATGATATTCTACCAGGATGCTTCTGTATCAAAGAACTTCCCCAAAATATTGATACCTGTTTTGAATATTGTAGTGAACACAGTAAATTGTGTCAGAGGATGTGTTTTTTTGACAAAGAAATCAGGATCAACCACATTATACAGAAACAAGGTGGTTTTCAATGGCCATGTACTGACTTTTTTCTCAGTCAAATATTATGTTTTAAACAACTATTTACATATAAATGAAGGTGAAAGATATTAATATAAGAACTGAGTAGTACATGCACAAACCAGGCTGCAGGAGGAGAAGATAATTATTAAATGTTACATGACAGTCCCTGGAGAAAATTATCTCAGCAATGTTTCTGGGTCATAGACTTTAGCTCTGCCCACAATTTACAAGAGCCCCTTCCAGGGAGTGAGTGGGCAAGGCCTCGAGTAAATAAAAAAAAAAAAAGACTCATCATACCTGGCTCCTTTCGGGGGGCTATGGTGTGGGCCAGCTGTTATGTATCCAGCCCAAATGTGGGAGTGGGCTGTTATGTATTTTCAAAGCACCCAAGGCCTCTGCATCGCAAGGGCAAAGAAGAACGCACCTTAGAGGTGAAAAGAATGTCCTTGCAGTTATAGGACATGGAAGGGAGAGCAGAAATTTCATCAGCACACCACCAAGGCAAGCCAAGTACAAACAAGAATGGTGGCAGGCTAGCCCAGGAGCTCTGTCCTCAGGTTCCAAAGACAGTACAATGGCAGGACCACCTTGATGATGACAGCCTTACCTTGTTTACCTCTCAGTCAGCCTGCTCCTATCAGCTCCCTGTAGTACACGAATATGTGGTTTCAAATAAACCAATACATAAATTCAAATAAAGAATTTTAAAATAGCTTATACTCTTATACTACATGGCAAATGGAATTCAATCCCAAATAAATTTTACACATCTATATATATAAAGAATTGAGATGAACACAGTAGAGTAGTTGTACATGTGTATTAGGAAATTCCCAGTTTAGATATAGCATGCTGAAGAAATGAATTTCAGGATGAGGAAATCTTAGAAAATAAAGTAGAGAGCCCGGCAAGAGATGTGACAACTCACTGGCGTTAGATGAGTAACACCTTCCTTCCATGCTTTTTCCACGGGATATTACGCTCTTTGTGTTTGGCTTTCTAATTTCTGAGGGTAGAGCTTTTTTTTTTTTGGTCTATTTTTGTCATTAACTTACAGGTTTTCTTTTTTTCATCAGGCTCAGAGAATATGTTTGGCATCTTTTCAACTTGTGAGAGCCATTGAGGATTCTTTTGTTGCAGTTTTTAAATGTTGCATAGTTTAAAAAGAGGATGTTTTCTTCTTTTTAGTGACATAATTAGAAAAATAGATGTGTGTGTGTGTGTATGTGTGTGTGTGTGTTTCAGGTAGATCTATCTTATTAATGACGTTATTTAGGGTTAGTTTATTCTTACTTTTTTTTTCCTTACTATCATGGGGTGAGAGAAGTGAATTAAAGACATTTCAACCAGCAAGTTCCTCCTTAGTCTTCTTTATATTTCCAATAACTTTAGCTTTGATATTTGACACATAAAGATTCATGAAAATTAGAGTTTCATTATGTATTATATCCTTTTTATTATAAAAATATCCTTCTTTCTCTTTAATACTTTGTCTTTAATTCACCTTGAACTAATGTCCCAATCTGTTCAAGCTACTATAACAAAATACCTTAGACTGGGTAATTTATAAAAAACAGAAATGTATTCTGCCCAGTCCTGGAGCCTGGGAAGGCCAAGATCAAGGCGTCAGTGGATTTGGTGTCTAGTGAGGGCCTGTTCCTCACAGATGGCAACTTCTATGTATCCTCAGGTGGGAGAAGGACAAAAAGCTCCTTCAAGTCACTTTTATAAGCACATTAGTTCCATTCATGCGAGTGGATCCCTCATGACCTAATCACCTCCTAAAGGCTCCACCTCTTAATACCCTCACCTTGGAGGTTCGGTTTAAAAATGCATTCTGTGGAGATACAAGCATTCAATCATAGCAACTAATATTAATATCAGGAGAACTACTTCTTTTTGCTGCATTTTCCTGGCATGCTTTTAGCCATCTGTGCTAGTGTATAGCATATATTTGGATTGTGTTTGGCAATACAAGCTTAGAATTTTTTTCTTTCAATAAATTTACATTTCTGGATATAGGAGAAATATTTAATCATATGGATTATGCTTAGTTATATTTTTCCTTTATAATGTTATATACACACAAATTAAAGACACACACAAACAAATTAAAGACACACACACACACAATTATTTTCCCATATGGTATTTGTTCTCTTTATTGTGTGCTTTTATTCTGATAGTTCCAAAGGTTTATAGTCTATTCTAGGATCTTTTAGGGGTTGTTTTTGTACTTTTATGTACTATTTTACCGTATTTTAAAATTTCTTATCTAGTAAGTGATGATCTGTCACAATGAAAGACGAGAAAATTACTACACTTGCACTTATTCCATCTTGCTTATCCTACACTGACCAATTTTGGCTTACTATATTATCATTAAGGCTTCTAGCTTTTACCTTTATATTTTTGAATAATACACTAACACCTCTATTCCTTGGTTTTTCATTGAAACAGTAGATTTGAAAATCTAAGACATTACTACAAAAGATGAGGAACTCATGCTCACATTGCCTTCTTTCCTTTTCTCTACCTCTCATTTTTGGCTCCTTTTTCTATGATTATTTCTATGTTATATTCTATTCTGTAATCATAATTCTTCCATTTACTTCATCTATTTGTAAATCCAGTACTTATTCTCATTACTCCATGGCTGCTCCCTTGATTGCTTGATTGGCAGCTTCAAGTTTTGTTTGTTTTTAAAGAAAGAACGCATAAGTTATTTTTTCCTGGAGTTATTACATGCTGGGAAATATCAAACAATAATTTGGCTAGGTAGAAAATTCTTGGGCCACACATTTTCTGAGGACATGACAACATTTTTCTCCATCTTCTAGCAGTTAATATTGCTGTAAAAATGTCTGAGACCAAATAAATTTTCCTCTTATAACTGCTTGATATGTTTTTTGAGCCCAGACTTTTACTCTAAGTCCGGTAACTTTACTAGGCCATGTTTCAGTGTTGATTTTTTTTTTCTGAAACGGCTGGGTTCATTTCAAACTATGGTCGTATTTATTTGAGGAAATATTTTATGTGTTATTTCTGAATATTTGTGCTGCTTCCTCTACTAGGAATGCCATTCATAAGGGAGCTGCAATTCCTTTTCTTGTCTTCAATATCTATCCTTTTCTCATTCATTTTAAATATTTGGTTATTTTCTATTTATTTTCCTTTTTATTTTCAAATATATTCTCTTTATCCCTGCCCTATTTTAAGCAGTATCTCTTTTTCTTCTTCTAATGTTAACTTTCACTTCTGTAATTACCTTTTACTTGAGCCAACATAGCTCTTCTTTGAATTATTGCTTCAGAAAAGCCATTTTTATACCTTCTTAATGGAAAAAATGTTTCTCTACAATTTTTATGTATATTATGGCATAATTCTCTGGAATGTTAGTCTGCCTTTTGTCATGTTTCTCATTTATTTTTCTTGCAATATATTTTCAGTATGTTCCATGCAAACTTCTTTTGTATTATTACTCATCCTTTTATGAGATTACTCATTGTTTTATGTGGACTGTTCTTTATGGGTGAGATATATTTTATAGCAGAGAGGGCAGGGAAGTGAGCTGGGTCAACCATCAGTTTGGCTTTCTCTCTATCCTGTGGTTTTTTCCCCATCTCAGCAGGAAGTACAGTTGGCCAGCCATGATGATAAACAAAGAAGGATTCAGCATTCTACTTTTCTTCAACTGCAAGGACAGTTGCCTGCCCATCCCTGCTGCCTTTTAGCAAAGATGGCATGTCTTTATCTTTCTTCATTCAGCTCTGTATCCTCTCACAAGGCTCAGGGATGTCCCCAGAGTTCACCTTCCCACTCAAACCTGGCTGTTCCACAAGGATAATAGCTTCCCTCCTTAGAATGACAGGCCTACTTCCGGCAGGCTCCATGTTACCTAAGCTCTGCAGAGGCATGGATCTGCTTCCAGCCACCTCCCTTAACAAAGTTTGACCCGACTGCACTTATCAGGAGCTGGGCTATTTTCAAGTTTGATGTATATTTTCATTTCTAATTTTCAAAAGGTATTTTAGTTGTTCTCAGTAAGTTTCACAGGGAAGAGTGAGGCCAGATGCCTTGACTCTGCCACTCGACTGAAGACCCTGATGTGGCCAAGAAATGATTCTGGATCCATTTCTTCTAAAAGTGGATTTCATAAATAATGTGATCTCATGAGAGATGATCTCATGGAAACATGGGTCTTGGCTGAATGCAAATGGAGTTTTAGACAATAAAGTTTGAGAATCTTTGATGTGGTTCAAAAAGGGCCATCTCCGTAGCTGAGACAGTATCAGAGAGCCCTGAAGCAGGAGCAGTCGTCTGCTGGTGTGAGCTGCAATCTTCATCACACCTTCTTCCTTCACCTCAAAACAAGCCAGGCGGCCACTTCAGAAAAAGTTCCTTATTCTTCAGTATCACTGAAAAAAGGATGCCTCAGAAGAGTCAATGAGCCCCTAAACCTTTTAAAGTTTATAATTGTGTATGTGTTATTATAAGATTTTTCTTAAATTAAGTTGTAATTCTCTCTTGGCCTATAGTTCCTATAGTTTTTTTTTTTTTTTTTTTTTGAGACGGAGTCTCGCTCTGTTGCCCAGGCTGGAGTGCAGTGGCACGATCGTCACTGCAAGCTCCGCCTCCCAGCTTCACGCCATTCTCCTGCCTCAGCCTCCCGAGTAGCTGGGACTACAGGCACCGGCCACCATGCCCGGCTAATTTTTTCTATTTTTCAGTAGAGACGGGGTTTCACTGTGTTAGCCAGGATGGTGGCGATCTCCTGACCTCGTGATCCACCCACCTCGGCCTCCCAAAGTGCTGGGATTACAGGCGTAAGCCACCGCGCCCAGCCTAGTTCCTACAGTTTTTAAGATGAGAGAACTAGAATGCTTGTGATTTTTGTACATTAATTTTGTATCCTGAGACTTTGCTGAAGTTGCTAATCAGCTTAAGGAGATTTTGGGCTGAGACAATGGGGTTTTCTAGATATACAATCATGTCATCTGCAAACAGGGACAATTTGACTTCCTCTTTTCCTAATTGAATACCCTTTATTTCCTTCTCCTGCCTGATTGCTCTGGCCAGAACTTCCAGCACTATGTTGAATAGGAGCGGTGAGAGAGGGCATCCCTGTCTTGTGCCAGTTTTCAAAGGGAATGCTTCCAGTTTTTGCCCATTCAGTATGATATTGGCTGTGGGTTTGTTGTAGATAGCTCTTATTATTTTGAGATACGTCCCATCAATACCTAATTTATTGAGAAAAAACTACTTTAAAGTTCATATGGAACCAAAAAAGAGCCCGCATCACCAAGTCAATCCTAAGCCAAAAGAACAAAGCTGGAGGCATCACGCTACCTGACTTTAAACTATACTACAAGGCTACAGTAACCAAAACAGCATGGTACTGGTACCACAACAGAGACATAGATCAATGGAACAGAACAGAGCCCTCAGAAATGATGCCGCATAGCTACAACTATCTGATCTTTGACAAACCTGACAAAAACAAGAAATGGGGAAAGGATTCCCTATTTAATAAATGGTGCTGGGAAAACTGGCTAGCCATATGTAGAAAGCTGCAACTGGATCCCTTCCTTACACCTTATACAAAAATTAATTCAAGATGGATTAAAGACTTATATGTTAGACCTAAAACCATTAAAATCCTACAAGAAAACCTAGGCAATACCATTCAGGACATAGGCGTGGGCAAGGACTTCATGTCTAAAACACCAAAAGCAATGGCAACAAAAGCCAAAATCGACAAATGGGATCTCATTAAACTAAAGAGCTTCTGCACAGCAAAAGAAACTATCATCAGAGTGAACAGGCAACCTACACAATGGGAGAAAATTTTTGCAACCTACTCATCTGACAAAGGGCTAATATCCAGAATTTACAATGAACTCAAACAAATTTACAAGAAAAAAACAAACAACCCCATCAAAAAGTGGGCAGAGGACATGAACAGACACTTCTCAAAAGAAGACATTTATGCAGCCAAAAAACACATGAAGAAATGCTCCTCATCACTGGCCATCAGAGAAATGCAAATCAAAACCACAGTGAGATACCATCTCACACCAGTTAGAATGGCCATCATTAAAAAATCAGGAAACAACAGGTGCTGGAGAGGATGTGGAGAAATAGGAACACTTTTACACTGTTGGTGGGACTGTAAACTAGTTCAACCATTGTGGAAGTCAGTGTGGCGATTCCTCAGGGATCTAGAACTAGAAATACCATTTGACCCAGCCATCCCATTACTGGGTATATACCCAAAGGACTATAAATCATGCTGCTATAAAGACACATGCACACGTATGTTTATTGCGGCACTATTCACAATAGCAAAGAGTTGGAACCAACCCAAATGTCCAACAACGATAGACTGGATTAAGAAAATGTGGCACATATACACCATGGAATACTATGCAGCCATAAAAAATGATGAGTTTGTGTCCTTTGTAGGGACATGGATGAAACTGGAAAACATCATTCTCAGTAAACTATCGCAAGGACAAAAAACCAAACACCGCATGTTCTCACTCATAGGTGGGAATTGAACAATGAGAACTCATGGACACAGGAAGGGGAACATCACGCTCCGGGGACTGTTGTGGGGTGGGGGGAGGGGGGAGGGACAGCATTAGGAGATACACCTAATGCTAAATGACGAGTTAATGGGTGCAGGAAATCAACATGGCACATGGATACATATGTCACAAACCTGCACATTGTGCACATGTACCCTAAAACCCTAAAGTATAATAAAAAAAAAAAAAAAAAGATGAGAGAACTAAACTGAGCAACTGTTTCTTGTGCATTACTCTTTTAAAATATTCTTTTCGGAGATAATATTGAGACGTGGTGGGAGAATATATTTTGAAAATAAAAGAGACTCAGGCTTTAGTCAACATGAAGAATTGCTGTGCTTGTTGCAAAGAGGCAATGACCTCACGCCAGGAGGATGCACAGCTAACTCTTACAGAGCACTTCCTGTGTGTGCCTCACTCAGTCTCCTCAACAGTGCCTCCTAGAGAGGGTCTATTACATTATCCCCATTTTACAGATGAAGAAACTGAGGCACAGTAAGTTTAGGTAATTTGTCCAAAGTTGTAATAATAGCATGCCCAAGACTGGAACCCAGACAGTGGAATCACAAAACTAAAGCCCACATAAAACAAGCAAAGAGCATTCAAGTACTAAATAGAATGGCTCTAAATTTAAGTCTAGTTTTACCCCCACTCATTTTTAGAAACTCCTCTCTTGAAGATTACTCCATAATCTTCTAGTCACTAAATACACAGGCATTTCTAAGATCTTATTTTCTTCTGTCTCTCTGAAGCTTTTGTTACTCTTGAACAAAACTTTCTTTATGAGGTGAAAGGCATCACTGCAGCAGAGAAACTTGCACTTGACCCTAGAGTAGTCAATAGGGAGCTATCGAAGATCCTTGAGCAAGGCAGCAATGGGCTTAAAGCGGTCCCTTAGGAGGATCAGCATGGCAGGGTGATTCAGGAGAGTCCGGCTGGGCTGGGTGAGCTGTAGAGCTTCTCTAGGTAAGATCAGCCAACAGCTGCTACAGGAAATGGCATGGATTCATGACTGAACTCTAAGAAATATTCATGCTATCAGGAACTCGATTAACAGAAGTAACATTAAAATACTCAGAATGTGATTTTTAAAAATGTCCTTATGAAACTTATTTTCTTAGAGTTCAAGGCTACCACGGAGAACATGGTATGGTCAATTACTCAGTGTTTCCTTTGTCAGGATCCACGGGAAAATATCTCTCAGGTTGTGCTGCTCCTGAGCAGTTTTATGGCATGTTATCAACTCTGAGTCCCACCGGTGCACATGGGCCCTCTTTGTAGTTCCTGCTAGGAAGCTCAGAAGGAAATGCATGACTTCTGGGGAAAAGGGACATGCAATTTTATAGCTGGCCTTTGTGTCCTCACCACAATCTTGGCTCCATCTGTCTTTTCTTCTTGTACACACCTTTTGCCATATTTTCTCATTTCTTTTGGAATTAACTCGTTTTACCATGCCATATGTATTTTTTTAAAGACAGAGTCTCCCTCTGTCACCCAGGCTGGAGTGCAGTGGTGTGATCATAGCTCACGGCAGTCTTGAGCTCTTAGGCTCAAGCAATCCTCCTGCCTCCATCTCCCAAGTAGCTAGGACTACAAGCAGGCACCATCACATCTGGCTAATTTATTTGGTTTTCAGTAGAGATGAGGTTTCACTATGTTGCTCAGGCTGGTCTCAAACTCCTGAGCTCAAGTGATATTCCTGCCTCAGCCTCCCAAAGTGCTGGGATTATAGGCATGAGCCACTGCACCCAGCTCCCATATGTATCTTTAAAAGATACTGTAAATATTTCTAGAAGATGGAAGGGAGAGAGAGAGACGAGAAGAGAAATGAAACTTTAAAACAAGAAACATGATTCAAGCAAACCAACTCTAAGAAGATGTATATTTATTTGTTTGTTTCAGAGACAGGGTCTTGCTCTGCTGCCCAGGCTGAAATGCAGTGGTGCCATCAGCTCACTGCAGCCTCAAACTCCTGGGCTCAAGCAATCTCCTCCCTCAGTCCCCTGAGTAGCTCCCTGATGGCACTACAGGCATGTGCCACCACGCCTGGCTGATTTTTTTTTTTTTTTTTAGAGATAGGATCTCACTATGTTGCCCAGGCTGGCCTCTAACTCCGGGCCTCAAACAAGCTTCATGCCTCAGGCCTCCCAAAGCACTGGGATTACAGGCAGGAGCCACCATACCCAGCCAAAGAAGACATTTTTAAGACAATTGAGAAAACTGGAAAATGAGTATTATAATTGATTATAATAAGGAATTGTTATTAATTTTCTAGGTGGGATAATGGTACTGTGGTTATTTTTTTAACTTTTTATCTGTTAGCAACACACAGTGAACTATTTATAAGTGAAATTATATATGTCTGAGATGTTCTTTAAATTACTCCAGAAAAAAATAGGAGGTAGAAATTAGGAGAGAAAAACATAAAAATAATTTTTAATGTGGGAAACTGTGAAGATGATGGCATTTCTCACATCAATAATGTATTTAAGAAAAGGCATGGAAATTCTAAGAGAGTCAGAGTGCATGGCTCCTTACCTGATTTTGTAGACATCTGGCTACATTTTTAGCATATGCCCAAATGGTCTATTTGCATTTGAGAATGGATGCATTTGAGTCATGCAATGTTTAACAAAGTTAATAGCTGATCCTAAACTTTAGATTTTAGTGAGGAAAACAGGCAGGAAAAGAACGGATATTCATTAAACCCTTAATTTATTTCAGGCACCGTGCTCAGGGCCTTCCTTCGCATGCATTATCTAAGTTTTTCCAACAACCTGGTTGGAGAAATATCCCCTTTCTCCTCTCCATTTTTCTCTCCTCCCCTCTTTCCTGAGTGATGGGTGGGAACTGGACCTGGGTAAATGCCTGGCTCCTTTTCTGACCTGTTGGAAGCCGTCATAGTTGGCCCTGACGTCAATGATATTAACAGTGAACATTGACTTTTCTCATCTGTGAGCCAAAAAAGCTTTGTGGGCCAGCCAGAATGATGTCACACAAGACAAATCCTCCTTCAGAGTGAGCGTCTCTGTCACCAGCAATGTTTTCAGAGCCATGTGAGCCACAGGGTGAGTCCCAGAAAGAACACCACCAGGGGAGTTAAGGACCTGGACCATGGAGCCAAATGACGACGTTGGTTTGAATCCTAGTTCTTCCACACCCCGTGCAGTAACTTATCATTTCTGCCTGTATGTCAGTTTCTTTGTCTGTATAATGGGGATAACTGCAGTACTCATTCCATAGGCTGCCATGAATGTTAAACATGTTCATACACACAGTGTTTGATGCAATGAGAGGTGCCAAGAAGCTCTCAGTAAGTGTTGGCTGTTGTTATTTATTATTAATATCATCATTATGATTATTTTCTAACTTATAGCCTTTTTGTCCTCTAAAATTAGATACGATCATATTTTGGAGAATATGTTTGTTGCTTCTAAAAGTAAGAATAAGCCTGCTTATGTTGAATACTGTAAAGCAGCACTGTTCCAATAAAATAGGATGTGAGTCAAATTTGCCATATTAAATTTTCTAGTATTCACATCAAAAAAGCAAAAAAGGTGAAACAAACTTTAATAATGTATTTTACTTAATCGAATACATCCAGAACATTGTCATTTAATGTATAAAAATATAAAAATACCAAAGAGCTATTTTACACTCATTTTATATACTAAGTTTTCAAAATCTGGTGTGTATTTTACACTTGCAGTTCATTTGGACTACATACATTTCAAGTGCTAGACAGTGCAGTTAGAAAATGTGCACCTACACTTTACAATAGGGGGCAGTAAGCCTTTAGAAGGAAGACCTCTGAGGCAGGCAGGGTCAGGTGGCAACCCGTGGTCGGCTACATCTCCGTGGGAGTTAGTGAGTACCTCAAGTACCTGGCTGAGCTTGTGCAAAGTGACATTGGGCAAGTGAAACCATATTGTTGAACCTTAGCTTCTTCTAGAAAGCCAAAGAAGGGGGACAAAAAGGCTCATAGAAAGGCCTGTTAAACAAATTATCCTAGTTTTTAAATTTGCACAGGGGTCCAAGTGTGGCAACAGGCCCCTAGACCCAGTGAAAATCATCTCCCAATCAATATGCTGAGGCTGCCTGTGTTCACAGCAGGCAGGAAATCTCAGTATCAGTATTAGTAATAATTTCTGCTTTTCATGGGCTTCTGTTGAGTACTTGCTCTGTGCCAGCACTGTCCTGGGCACTGTGGAAATAGGCATGACTATAACCCTGACCCCAGGGAGTCTGTGGTCTTGTGGAGGGGGCCATGTGAGAAGTGCTGTAACTAAGGCCCAGACCCCACATCACCACGTGGAAATAGGAGGGAGCAGCGAAGCCTGCATTGGATGATCAGTACACGAAAAAGTCACCAAATAAGCCACCTCATGGCTCACCTTTCGGCTTGGCTTGTAATGAATGGGAAGTCAGAGGCCACTTGAAAGAATGGATATGGGTAGGAAAGAACATTCTTGGCAGAAGGAGGAGCAGGAACCCAGGTCCAGAGGAATGAGGGGTGCCCTACGCATTAGCACACAATGACAGGGATCTAATGGTTCTTTCTCTTGTTTGGGACATATGGGCACAAGTGATGGAGAGCCCCACTGCTCATCAAGTTGATGGATGTTAGAAGGTGGCAGCACGCAGGTCAGGCATAGGTGACCCTGGAAGAGCCAGGGCCAGTTTCTGACCCCTCTCCTTTCCCTCAAGGTCTATTTCATGGGACAGCTTCTGAGTGAGGCTTTCCCTGAACCCCTCAGGCAGCTCTGGCCACTCCCTCCTGGACAATAATGATCGCACAGCCTTGACTGTCCTGTGGGCAGCCCCCATGTGACAGGGAGCCCATGGAAGGTATTGTGTCCCAGGCACTGAAAGTGTCTTTCACAAAGGAGATGTCCAATAAATATTTTTGAATTGACTTCACAATTTCAAAAACATTTGTTGAATATTGAATTCATAAAAATAGCCAACATGTACACTTGGTATATTCATGTTTGCATTTAAATCATCTATTTGGTGGCTTATCTGCTGAATGGAACATCTAGTTCCTCAATCTCATTTTCAACTCTGAGCTATTTTATGATAGCTGCGCCAATTTTCAACCTACTGGATGACTTAGCAGTATTTACCAAGGCCTTCAGCACTGTGGATAGAATTCCACTTATTCTTACCCCTTTTTTGTCTTCGTCGGGTGAGCATACTGTCACCTGCCTGACGTGCACAGGTTTGCTTTGACTATAAAATGAGATGCTGTGTTGGAAAATGCTTTGCAAAAGAAAATGTGCTCTTTGAAGGCAAGATGCTGTTGTTGCCGGTATCTTAGGATCCGGGGCTGCCACAGGACATGTGACGGCTTTGGGGCTTCCATTTGATGTGGGTTTTCTTAGGAACTTATTTTCAGTGGTTGTCTCAGAGATGCCGCCATTTCTCTCTAGTATGCTGTCCCACATAGCCACATGCCTAAGAATCAGGGTTATGTTCAATGGATTGGAAGAGGAAATAGGGATCCTGCTTTCCTTCCAACACAGGAAGAAGATAACACTGCACCTTTTGGGCACAAAGAACAACCCCACTATGTGCCTGACACTGAGACAGTGGCTTCATATTCATGATATCTAATGTTCACAAAAGTCTTGTAGGAAGGTATTAATATTATTCCTTTACATATGGAAAAATAAGCCCCAGCAAGAGTACAAGACTTCCCCAAGGTACCACAGCTAAGAAATGGTGGAGCCAGTATGGGAATAGAGGTCTGAATTACTCCAAAGCAATTTTGATTAAGCAAAAGCCTCTGGAAGGTTCACTTTCATCATTTGTAAAATAGACTGAATAATATCAAACAGGAGTGAAGTGTTTCAAGACAAAGAAAGTAGTTTTCTTAACAGTAAAAGGACATGCATAGGGGTAAAAACACGAACAGCAATAATGGTTATCTAATGCTTCACCCTTTTCACAGCGTATCTGCATATATCTTCTGTAAGCAAGATGACGCTTTGCATTCTGAAAAAGATATCCTAATGGTTACAGCCATTGGAATCCTTATATGCATCTATATGGGGAAAGAAAACCCCCTTCTGGACTTTCCTGGAGGGCAATGTAATGCGAAGGTGAAGGGCACAAGCTCCAGAGTCAGACTCTGCCCTTACTGACTGAATGACCCTGGGCAAGCAAGCTACCTAACCTCTGTGTGCCTTAGCGGTAGATAAATACACAGCCTCCCTTCTGGGCTGATTTGAGATTAAATGAGATAATATGTGTGAAGCACACAGTAAGTGCCAGATGTTGTTGTCAGCAATGATTAGAGATATGCTAAACAGGACTGCTGGGCTTTTTCTACAGGCGAGACTTCTCCCCTCATTTTAATTTCCTCCTCTTTCCTCTCCTCCCAAACTCCAGCAACTGTTTACAGAGCTTGTCTTTATTCCTTTCTATTTTGGTGATAATAGCAGGCCAATAGATCATTTCCAAAAGCAATAACTTCATGACTACATGTAAGATTTGCTGTCTCGTGTGTTAACCAGATTGAATAATTCACCTCCCCTACATCCATTAAAAAGTGATGTATTTTTATGTATTATTTTGCTAGACAGCAGAAATGCATGTTTCCTGTCCAACTTCATCAATCATTTTGAAACCCAACTGATGAGATCCCCGACTGAGGAGCTGAGGGGTGATTTCCTCCACATTAGTGTTTCCAACTCAGTCTCCAATGTATCTGCTGAAGATAACTTGCACCTAGAAATCTGGAAAGACATTTTGGCTCAATTTTTAAAGAAATTATTATCTACGAGGGACTAAACTAATGGAAGAGCAAGGTGGCAGAGGAGGAGGGATGGAGACAGGAATTCTGAAAAGCAACACAAAATTTGTGGGGAGAATACCTAGTAGGTCTTCAATGTGATTCTCATGAAATGTGAGAGTCACATCCCTGATTGAGATTAGAGCTTCCACCCTTGTAATCAATACTCACTCCTTTCTCCAGAGAACATGGGGACAAAGATGAACATTATCTAGAAACTGCTGTACAAGAAATATCAAAGCTTTAGTAAAATCCTTGAATGGGCAGAGAAATGCAACTGGCCCAGTGCTGTTCGGGGGAAGAATTGGAGGCAGCCAATTGCTCTGCATAAGAAAATGGCAGAAGTTGGTGAGCAGGAGCAGGGGGGATGTTCCTGATAAATAAAGACAGAGCAAAAGAACCAGAGCTCTTTTAACACCAGGAATTCCAGGCACTGTTGCAATATAAACCCCCTCCAGTTCCCCAAACCCTCAGTAAAGTCTGGCATAAATATGTTCTTTTGTGGGTTTTGTTGTTGTTGTTTGTATTTGAGGAAATCATGGAAAAGGGCTATATTCCATGAACCAGTGGCAAAGGCAAAAGACTAAGCAACTGCCCTGAGACAGAACAGAGAAGCAGATGCAACGACGACAGGAAGATGAAGCCAAATGTGACCACGAGGATATAGGAGCTTCTGACATTTGTAGAAATCATGATGCAGCTGTCAGACTTCACAGGGTTTGGAACGCGGATTATCTACTCTTAAGAACAGCATGTCACCTACAAACATTTAATTTGGACACCTTAGGTGGAAAAAACATGCCCACTGAAAGCTCTACTAAAGCTTTGACATTTCTTGTCCACCAATTTCTAGATAATGTTCATCTTTGTCCCTCTTCGCTAGTGGACACCTAAGTCAGCTTGTGCTCTTTCAAATGGGGAAGAAAACCATTTGGAAGGGTGTCCATCCAGAAGTAGTAGAAAACTAATAATAATCAGGGAGAGTATTTAACTAATTGTCAAATGATTCCAGCACTGTTGATTTTGCCATAAAGCTTCTTAATTATAAATAATAAAACCAAGATGCAAAAAATAAAACAAGTATCATCAAACTGACTCTGAAGAAGAGCAAAGACACTTAAATAAAAGGGAATGATAAGATTTTTAAAGCAACTTCAGAAACTCTCAAAACTGCCATAAAAAGTCCGTAATGAATTATTCAAGTTGGATGTGAGTTCTGTGTGGGGAAAGGTCAAAAGGATAGTTTTTGTTAAAGGCTAACCCCAGACTGACTTTGACAGCTGCTGGCAAAGCTCTGCTGTCGGCTGGGAGTTAACTCACCAGGACCCACCTGCTGCTGTGGCCCATTTAGCAATGAGGAATAAGGCAGGCTGGATGCAGCCTCAAACATCAAAGGTGTGAAAAGACTTGACTCCCTTACCTGGACACTAGGGTTGGGCATGTGATGTGGAGATAACAGATGTTATGATGCTGTGCCGCCGTAAGGAATACAGAAGATATTCAAACCCTTGAAAATGAAAAGGTCTCTGCAATTCTAAGTATTCCTTTAATTAGATTATTATAACTTGTTAAAGTTATTTTCCATATGGTAATCTTACTAGTAAAAAAAGAAAATCTGGAAAAGTTGTCTTGGGTTTCCTTACATGTTATATGGCTTATATTTTATGGCTGTGAGGTCATAGCTGTGAAATATCCCCCTTTGACAACTTGACTGTGATGTATGTATGCTCTTATATTTCAGTAGCTCAGGGTGATATTTCAGCTGTATAAAAAGTTCATTTCATTCCATCACTGCTGATATCATCTGCATTTCCATTTCACCCATGAAATGCAAAATGCCAGAGAGTTGGGGATGCCATTTGCGACAACTTGTGAAACAGTACAGATTAACAAGAAGGTAACAGAAATAACACAGGCATCTTAATATACTAATACTAATAATTTAAATGCCTCGCATTTCATTGGCATCAGACTTTTTCAGTGTGCTTTCTCATTTGTGGGTGGCTCAACTTTTTGATAAAGTGAGATAGAAGTCTCTTTGTTGGGAGAAGTTGAAGCAACTGCTGCTGCTATCTAAAATACAAATAGTGGCTTAGAACCTTCCTTCTTCTTTGCCTTCCATTGGCTGCAGTGCCCCCAGCACCACCATGGCTGGCCTCCAGTCCTAATTCACTGAGATGTTCAGAAAGAATAATGGTAGAGCATGCTGGCAGCAGTGGACATCTCAGGAATATATAAAAAATAAGAATTCAAGAAAAAATGGCAGCTGGAAAATGCCACTGGAAAAATCTGATCATGTCTGTATGCCTGGTGACATCTATGCTAATGTTATTCTTTTAAACCAAAGACAAAGAAATACACAGAGATAGTCATTATGGCTTTCCTTATAATAGCAAAACAAACAGCAAGAATCCAATGAGGATTGAGTTAAATAAATTATTACACACATTGTACTCTAGCTACACAATAAAATTTTGCACAGCCATAAAATTCACACCTTAGCAGAATATTTACTGAAAGAGGGAAATATTCATTATAAAACATTTTGTAATACGCTTAGAAATTCATATAATTATAATCCAAATTTGAGGTACATATGAACATAGCTGTATTAAAAATAATAATTTTGTAATTATCAAAATTTCTGCAATGAACATCTAAGAAATTTTTTTTCCTGATATTTTATTATCCCTCTTGGCTGATTTGGTCAATCTCAACAGTTAAGTTTTAAAAATATATATATTTATTTATGTATAAATATATATATAATTTCAACTTTTATTTTAGATTCAGGAGGCACACATGAAGGTTGCTTATATGAGTATACTATGTGATGCTGAGGTTTGAGGTATGATTGATCCTGTCACTCAGGTAAGGAGCATCATATCCAATAGTTAGTTTTTCAACTTTGGATCCCACCCAGTATTCCCCAGTGTCTATTGTTTCCATCTTTATGTCTATGAGTACCCAATATTTAGCTCCCAGTTACAAATGAGAACATATGGTATTTGGTTTTCTGTTTCTGGGTTATTAATAATTCGCTTAGGATAACAGCCTACTGCTGCATCCATGTTGCTGCAAAGGACAAGATTTCATTCTTTTTTATGGCTGCATAGTATTTCATGGTGTGTAGGTACCACATTTTCTTTATCCAGTCTACCACTGATGGGCACCTAGGTTGATTCCATGTCTTTGCTATTGTGAGTAGTGCTGTAGTGAACACATGAATGTACATGTCTTTTTGGCAGAATGATGTGTTTTCTTTTGGATACATATCCAGTTGGGATTTCTGGGTCGAATGGTAGTTCTGGTTTTAAGTTCTTTGAGAAATTTCTCAGCTGCTTTTGACAGTGGCTGAATGAATTTACATTCCCGTCAATAGTATGTAAGTGTTCCCCAGAAAATGTAAAATATTAAAAGCATAATTTTACCTCACTGATGAATTTTTAAATGTATACCAAGACTGAACTTTCAAGTTTTAGGAAACTGAGAATGCAAGCTGGACTTTTCCTTTAATAAAGATTATCAGAATATCACCATCATAAGAGAAATACTAACAGATGACCATAGCCTGCTACACTGTAACCAGCTGAAGCCCTCACCATTAGCCTCCTTTCTAGTAATATCAAAGGATGAGTATCTGGGCTCTCTTTTTAAAATGGCCTAGGTGTTTGTTTGTTATTTCCCCCTTCCTTCGAATACAGGGAATTAAACTCTTTTAAGAAGTCACAAGTTTTAGAATACTTTCTATAAATATAAAGGTCTATATCCAGCCAGGCGTGGTGGCTCACACCTGTAATCCCAGCACTTTGGGAGGCCAAGGTGGATGGATCACGAGGTCAGGAGTTCAAGACCATCCTGGCCAACATAGTGAAACCCTGTCTCTACTAAAAATACAAAATTTAGCTGGGTGTGGTGACATGTGCCTGTAATCCCAGCTATTCAGGAGGCTGAGGCAGGAGAATCGCTTGAACCAGGGAGTTGGAGGTTGCAGTGAGCTGAGATCGTGCCACTGCACTCCAGCCTGGGCAACAGAGCAAGACTCCGTCTCAAAAAAAAAAAAAAAGTCTATATCCAACAAGAAGGAAATGGATAATCTATCTGGTCTGGGAAGGGCCCCCATTGGCCCAAACCACTCATTGATAATCTTATATTTCTTAGGAGACTCGGATTCTATGGGTGAAAATGTGTTTAACTTGAGAACATGAGAATGCAGCTAAGACAGGCAATTCTTCATTAATTGGATGCTAATTATGTACTTTCTCCATCATCTCAGGTCTGACTGTCCCCTTTTCCTCCCCTTCAAGCTACTGGCAACCTTAACTCTACCATAGGATGGGGCCCAGCTAACCCCAGTGACCAAGCTAGACAGCAGGTACAAGGGACCTGTATAGGCCTGAATCAGTCTTTGTGTGCTTGGGAAGTACAGACTCTCCTAAGGAATAGATTGGAAAACGACAAGGTAAGAAAGTCCTGGACTAAAGAACAAAGGACGCTTTGGAAAAATAGGATCAGGAGTGTCCTGAGAGAGGACATTCACCAAACAGTGAGGTACAATTATGCCAGAGAGAAGAGAGAAACCTCATCAATGTTCCCTTAACTTACGAGTGCATGAAGCATGGGTTTGATCCATGTTCTCCAATCCTATAGTCAGGCTCTGGGTGCAATTACTATGGGGAAGTCTAATAAATTTAAGATTTTTTTTTTTTTTAGATGGAATCTCACTCTGTCACCAGGCTGGAGTGCAGTGGTGTAATCTCAGCTCACTGCAACCTCCGCCTCCTGGGTTCAAGCGATTCTCATGCCTCATCCTCCTGAGTAGCTGGGATTACAGGCATGCACCACCACACGCAGCTAGTTTTTGTATTTTTAGTAGAGACGGGTTTCACTGTGTTGGCCAGGATGGTCTTAATCTCCTGACCTCGTGATCTGCCCACCTTGGCCTCCCAAAGTGCACCCAGCCTGGACATTTGTTAAGTGCAAACTTTGTTAGGTAGTAAGAGGAGGAAATGAGAGGCAGTCTGCCTGTCTTCATGTTAAAAAGTGCAAAACAACATGATTCAGTCAGCATTTCCATGTGGGGCCCTCCCATCTCTCCTGGACCCCCAGCTTTGAGGGCTGCCCTCTCCAATCTCCCACCTGAATCTGCATCCAGTGAAGGGTAGCTCATGCTTCAGAGCTCTCCTTTTAATTTCCCCTGTTAAAACATCCAAAGCCCCTTTCTTCTGTAGTAGCTAGACTGAAAGAAAAATCTCATGAATTAATTCCCACTTACAGGCTGATAACTAAGAAGCAGTTACGAGTTTTGACTGATGACAAAACAGACCCGAAGAGTTTAAACTACTTGCTTGACTGCACATAATGGGCCAGAGGAGACTCCATGACCCTTATTACTTGTCCAGTGATTCTCCTATGTATCCTTAACACAAAGAACTCTATGAAACCAAGAGGTTTCACCCAAAGGAATGAGTTGTTTCCTAAGGCAAATTTTCAGGTATTTAGTTTCATAAATGAAAAAAATATTTTTGGATCAATGGAATTTTGGGGCTTTTATTACACCACATAATTCTATCCTACCTATGTTTAGGACTAAACTTGGCACCCCAAAATTCAAAGTTTGCTTTCAGGCACAAAATCCACATATCGGAAATCGAATGACTTAAAAGAGGGGAGCATGTGATGGTGGAAAGGAGTAGAGAACTAGGAGTTGAGAAGCTTTGTTTGGGGGCCAACTCTATTAGCTCCCGACTATGTGACTTTAGGCAGGAAACCCAGGCAGAATTGCCTTGAGATGGAAAAGGGAGAGCTAGTGCAGATCACAACTGGCACAGAACATGGATTTCTCCAGTTACATCTTAATTTACACTCAACCAGATATGAGTGCCCATTGATGCACGGATGGGGCCAGCCCTGTGCCTAAGGAGGTGGAGGGGAGTTTGGATCATAATCCCAAAAGACATAATCCCTAACACCATCATCCTGAATGTCGAAATCCCCAAAGATCAAAATCCCTAAACAGAAGATGGGAAAATGCAATATGGGATGCCCAAGTCGGTATATAACAAATCATAGAAGAATTTCAAAAAGAGCAGTGCCACAGAGAAAATGAATGTGAACATATTCTCTAAAGAACAGCCATATCCCTAAAGAAAGAAAGCAGCTACTCATCATGATGCAAACCTTCAAAATGTAGTTAATCAGACTGTGTGTGGTGGCTCATGTCTGTAATCCCAGCACTTTGGGAGGCTAAGGATCACTTGATGCCAGGAGTTTGAAACCAGCCTGGACAACATAGTAAGACCCTGTCTCTACAAAAAATAAAAAAACAAAAATTAACCAAGCATGGTGGCACATGCCTATAGTTCCAGCTACTCAGGAGGCTGAGGTGGGAGGATCACTTGAGCCCAGGGGTTCAAGGCTGCAGTGAGTCATGATCATGCCACTGCACTCCAGCTGGGGTGACAGAGCAAGACTTAGTCTCAAAAACAAACAAACAAAAAAGGTAATGATCGCGAAAGTTGGCCAGCTGTTATGTACCATCTCCTTGAAAATGTCCATAATCTATCCCTGTAATATACTTTTTCATATGTCAAACTTTAAAAAATTTTTTTAGGACTTTTTTTTTCTTTGTTTAGTTTTTTTTTTTCACTTTTTAAAATTATCGGCACTATGTTTTACAATTCACTGTGTAGTGTATTACATCTTTGCATAATTTCCAACAATAGAGGTAAAGATGTTTAGATACTTTTAGAGTTTTAATTTGTTTCATGCATATTTTGCAAATTCAACTTTACAAAAGTGCATTATCGCAATATTGACTTTGTATGTAAGCCTTGTGTGGTATGTGAAAACATGCACAATGTTTTTACATTAATTATCTCCTCAGTAAATGAAGAGATATCCTTTTAGTACATCCATGTTTGTGAAAAATAAAACGTCTCAAGATCTTGGCTCTTTGGGCGATTGCATATGCAGTGGTAACCCATCTCAGCTTTTGATTTCAGATGACCTCAGTTATGAAGCTGGGTACATGTCATTACCAACCATAATCATATGTATTTACACATTTTGCTTTTTGACCTATTTCTTTATGAATACGGCTCATCCACTAGTAACTGTTATATCCATGTTATCGTTAGTATACCTGTGCTTATGCTGGCAAAAACATGTATGTTATTATTGCGTGTCTTATTGTGCAAAGTGGCCTATGAAGTTTTCTGTGGTGTTTTTATGTGTTTCTCAAGTTAGTTCCCCTTTAAAGTGTGAATAAATACATTTTAAGGAATATTTTAATATTTTTTTCCAGAATGATATTTTTAAGATTTTGATATTTTGCTGGGCGCGGTGGCTCACGCTTGTAATCCCAGCACTTTGGGAGGCCGAGGCGGGCGGATCACGAGGTCAGGAGATCGAGACCACGGTGAAACCCCGTCTCTACTAAAAATACAAAAAAATTAGCCAGGCGTGGTGGCGGGCGCCTGTAGTCCCAGCTACTCGGAGAGGCTGAGGCAGGAGAATGGCGTGAACCCGGGAGGCGGAGCTTGCAGTGAGCCGAGATTGCGCCACTGCACTCCAGCCTGGGCGACAGAGCAAGACTCTGTCTCAAGAAAAAAAAAAAAAAAAAAAAAAAAAAAAAAAAAAAAAAAGATTTTGATATTTTTGGGATTTCAACATTTGAGATTACAACATTGGAGATTGTGTCTTTTGGGATTGTGATTGGCTCTCAGTGGACAGAAGTCCTGCAGCTCTTAGCACCTTCATAGAGGCATCTTACAATACCACCCTCATCTTCAGGGCCTTTGTCTTCCCTCACCTTTCATATTTTGAGTCTTAAAGTCTCTATTTTTGCAGAATATTTGAGTAGCTTGACCTCCTGATTAAAACTCTCTCCCAGGCCAGGCACAGTGGCTCATACCTGTAATCCCAGGGCTTTGGGAGGCCGAGGCGGGTGGATCACTTGAGGTCAGGAATTCAAGACCAGCCTGGTCCTGACCAACATGATGAAACCCCGTCTCTACTTAAAATACAAAAATTAGCCAGGCGTGGTGGTGAGCTCCTGTAATCCCACCTACTCTGGAGGCTGAGGCAGGAGAATCGCTTGAACTTGGGAGGTGGAGGTTGCAGTGAGCAGAGATTGCACCACTGCCCTCCAGCCTGGGAGACAGAGTGAGACCTTGTCTCAATAAAACAAAACAAAACAAAAAATAAAACCCTCTCCTAGCAGGCCTGGACACCTTCAGACAAATAGGTGAAAACAGCCTGTGTCTATTCCTCTGGGAGGCATTGGTTTTTACCGATTCTTACACAGCTTCCTAGCCTCGTTTGATTGTCTTCCACCATTTTGGGTTGATAATATTTATGTACAATTTTATTCTTTTATAAAATTTACAACTTGCTAATGTTTATTTCTCCGATTTAAAAAAGTAACACATATTCACTGTGGAAAATTTGGAAAACAGAGAACAAGGAAAAATAATAATTTCCTGTAATCCCACTCTCACAGAGCACCACTTCTAATGTTTTGGTGTTATTTCTTTTCAGTCTTTATTCTCTGGATATAATATATGTTTAACTTAGTTGGAATCAATTTTATATCCAACTTTTTTTTTTTTTTTTTTGAGACGGAGTCTCGCTCTGTCACCCAGGCTGGAGTGCAGTGGCGCAATCTCGGCTCACTGCAAGCTCCGCCTCCCGGGTTCACGCCATTCTCCTGCCTCAGCCTCTCCGAGTAGCTGGGACTACAGGCGCCCGCCACCACGCCCGGCTAATTTTTTTAACATGTTCTCATACATAGATGTATGGATATTCATTAACATAATGTTCTTGATCACTCTAGGTCAATATCTAGACCTATTGTAGCAATTCTATTGCTACAATATGCAAAGAGATGTTCAAATAATACCTTGAAAACAGCATAACCTCTCTAGCTCCCAGGCTCTTCATCAATAAAATATAAAATACACAATGTTGATCTACAGGGTCCCCAGTATAATTCTTTAAAAATAGGATAAGAATTTGGAGGGACATCCTTTCTACCAGGACTCTGCCACAGGGACCCTAACCGTAAGCACCAAGGACTTGCCTAAAGAGTCCAAGAACAAGGCTCCTTGGTCCATTGTAGACATAGACCCAGCTGACATAAGAAACCAAGGCTGGAATAATTTTGTTCTCAGTGAGTAAAGCCTGAGACAAGTGAACTATTTTCACCATGGAAACTCCAACTCCTGCCATTTCAGATGCCATATATCACATCTTCCTGGGATACTAGTTTCATGTTGTCATGTAAGGACAGTCAGGAGAGTGGAGCACAGCTTGGAGTTTTCCTCTAAAAGGCTCATTTCCATATTGTTAGCTGTTTGTTGTTGTTTGGCCTGTTTCAGCAAGTCCTCCTGATTGTTTTGACTGTCCTTGTTTCATTTGGTTCCTGACTTTCACCTCTATTTACTCAGCATTATATCCTCTTTATTTAGGCCACCTCCTACCCTAACCTTGTTTTGTCTTTTTGTCTTATTCCAAAAAGGCTTCAGAATCCTGACAAAACAATCGTCTCTCACCAGGCCCTTTGCTCTGTGTAAGGCTGGAATACAACTTCTGAGCAACCTCCTTTTCCTCTTTAGTAACAATAGACCTTTTCTGATTTTATGCAGAACTTTGGAAAATGTTTAATTTCAGAAATGCTCCAAAAGGAGTGGAGGAAGTGAATTTGGGCCTTAACTCTTTCTTCCAAGGCTTACAATCTTCAAGTTGTACCTACAAACCCCTGGAAAAATTTTACCTGAAAGCACACCATTTCTCCAGTAGTATAGTTAAATGTGGTGTCACTTTTATAAAAGTGCCCCAATATGAATTTTCAGTATGATTACTCAGTTTCACTTTTGTGTTCACTCTTTCCTAGCAGGCTGAGAACAGATGACTTGAAAGAAAATGGTAGATACAAAAGAACATATCTAGTTTCCAGGGGTGGTACTGGACCTTGGTAGATCAGATGGGGCCAAAATCTTTCCTCCACTACAAGTGCTCTTTGGAATTATACCATCTCACCAGAAGGCCTTATTACAAAGCACACATGTTTGTCAGCAATCTGGTGAACTACATTCCTTCACCTGGGAGGCACAGATAACCATATGGCAAAGGACGAGGATAGATAATATTTCTACCAGGAAAGAGACACAAACTTGGGAGAAATAATACCATCTATCAAAATTGCTTTTATAACAGTAGTAATCTAATCGTACATTTTCTTAGCTCCAGTTTACTTTGATGTATTGAAGATATCAATAATCATTGCACAGATTGTTTTTAAGATTAAAGGAACACATGTATTTAAAAAGGTTGCCTCAGCACATGATACATTATAGAAGTTTAATAAATAGTGGTTAATTAAAAACACACACACACACACACACACACACGCGCTGCAGGAGACAAGTAACAGGTGAATACCTGGCATAGTTTGAGAGCAAACCAAGGTAAAAATGAAGACAGAAGAGAAGTGGGAGGGAGTCAGTCAGAGTACAGGAGCCAGCCTCAGGAGGATGAGCCCAGACCGGGCATCCCAGGGGTATGCAGTCCAGGGTGCAAAACAAGAACTAAGTTCCAAGGGTGGTACTAGAAGGGCATGAGTGTGCAAGAGAGAAGGAGGAAGGGAGACCACTTCAGAAAGAAAGCCTCTCCAAATTCTGCTGGACAGATCCTGTCCTCTGAAATGACCTTTCCCTGCTAGATTCCATCTCTAATTATCAAAAGACTGAAAACATTGAGCTCTCAAGGAAAATTACTACGTTCACTTTTTCTTGGAAAAATGAGTTTAGATTCTTTGCTTTCTGAGCCAGAATATTGTTTAAACGACAGGATGGGATGTACTCTCACCCCATTCTCTACATTTCTATGCCTTGGGAGCCAGATGCTAAATTGTTTCCAGCCAGTTAATAATGGTGTGGTCTTGGAGCTCCCAGGGGACCCAAAGGAAACCTGCCTCCATTCCTAAGGCTGTGTTCTACGTGTTGGTTGCTGGGTAGATTCAGGTTAGTCAAATAAAGGGAGGAAATAAAGCATGGAAGTGAATTCGTCCACCATACACCCCAACAGGGCAAAGCCATGAAGTTACCACCTGTTGACAACATACTTTCTGCTCCCACCCACCTGCATGTAAATGCCTGAAATGTGCAGTCACTTTAGTGGAAATGTAAAGGCCAGGCGGAGCCAAATGATAGGACGCTTGCTTTAAGAGAGAATTCCACATGGTGCCATTGATAATTTTTCTGTTTATTTGGTCGCTGATGCCATTAACAAACACTCTCTGAGGTCCTACTTGATGCAGGCAACATAGTAGGCGTTTCAGAAGACACAAAGATGAGTCATCCAAGAGCTATGCCTTGAAGGAACGCCCAATATAAGGCTTAAGGCAAGGCATGAACACAAATACAATAACCTAAAATATGTTACTTTTGGTTAGTAAGTATGTAATAATAATAGCTGTCATATATCAGCCCCTCCCTCTGTGCCATGCAGCTCAGGAGCATTATTGCTGATCATTAACAGCCACCTTGCCAAGCACATCACACATGTTTCATCAAGCGTGTCACACGTTTTGCAGACAGGGAAGCTTAAGGGCAGAGAGATTAACTTACTTGCTCAAGGTCACATGGTTAGTGTGTGACAGAGCCAGGCTTTGAACTCTAAAGCATGGGCTCTTAACACACAACACAGTGGCACTGACCCATTTTTTCTCTGTGAGATGCTCAGAACAGGTGCCCATATCATGGCAGCTCAGAGGAAGGAGAGAGAGCCTCATGCTAGAGGAACTGAGAAAGGCTTTGTGCTCTTGAGCTGAGTCTTGAAAGATTAATAGGCTTTAGATGTGAGGAGATGAGAGAGAGAGAGATGGGGTGGGATGGAGAGACCTGGGAGGAGAAGGAAGCGTGGAAAAAAGATATCCATGGGGAAAGCCTGTGTGGGTAGAGAGGAATGATGACAAGGTACAGGAGGTGGAATGATTCGGAAGCTGCAGAGGCAGAAGGGCAAGGGATGGGTGCCTGGAACAGCGGACCAGGATTTGAGAATACATTTTTTAAAAGTAACTGAAAGTTTCTGAGAAGGGGAATGACCCAGTCAAAGCCCACATTCAGAATGGTGGGCAGATGGAAGGCGGATAGAGGGTGAGCAGGGATGAAGGCACTGCATCTCCTCGGGTGAAGAGAGCCAGTGGCAGTGGGACTTGTAAGAAGGGGACAGCTGTGAAGGTACTGACGGAAGTAGAATCCACCAGATCAACAGTCAACATGAGAAGTAAAGAGAGGGGACAAAGACCAAGGATCTTTTAGTGCCTGTCTAACAGGGAGGATAACTACTAAAGTAGCCTCTAAATAAATTTAAGAAATTAGTAAATTAATTAATAAATTAGCCTCTAAATTGGCTCTTTTTAATCACTGGCAGTGTTGTTTCTCAGAATGTTTTGACCTGCGGGCAATTTAAGTGGACCCAAGACCCTATTTAATCTCTATACTCTTGCTTATTACAAAAAAAAAAAAAAAAAAAAAGAATGAAGCTGTTATTTATGAGACAATGAAATACATAAAATTCTAAAAGTAACTCGTGTCAAAAGCAAAAGACTAGACACTGGGAAAGCATTAAAAACACGTACAATATGGCAGCTCAAGACCACGTGGAGAAACCTAGAATCACCAGTGGGCCCACACCCCCATTGGAGAGGCCCCAATATTTACTCTGAGGGGAGTTGAGGTTGGTCGCAGTTAACACAAATTGAGTGCCACCATGTGCCATGTTTTGTGCTACATGCAAATTCCTTTCCTGACCTATGTCCCCATCACCTACATCAGCTCCCCAGCCTCCTCTCTGAAGCCCACCTACCGCACCTCATCCCAGAGGATCTTTCATGTAAGGCAAAGTGTTGTTTCCCACTTTATTTAAGCCAAGAGAGACACGATCTCTATCACACTCAGGCCCACACCAATCAGCGGCCTCCCTGCTATTAGCTCTTGCCTGTGTTCCTCTGTGCATTGGTGAAGGAAGAAGCCCTGGGTCCCTATCTTATGATGTCCCAGCCTTTCCTTTGCCTGCACCAGCTCACAGTGGAGCCAGGCAGGGCTGTAAGTCTAGCAGACCCCTCACTGGAGTTGAGTAATTTGCAACCTTGCGCTGATTTAATCTGCGATCCAATTTGCTACTTACTCTCCCCAAGCTCTTATCAACGGTTTACATTTCAATGTGCCTTTTCTGGGCTGTATATCTGTGTTTTCAATTATGTCAGCCCAGGTGAATTAGCCTTCCATTGTTCAAGGTCAAACCTCAAGTTGTTATTTCCTGCCCATACAGCTAGTCCCTTTCCCCTCTATCCCTCTGGGGCAGTTTCTCAATTGTCGCTGGTGTTCCCAGATCCTATCTCTATCAGGTTTCATCTGTGAATTTAATTATGAAGCTATGCCCCATTTGGCTTATTTCACTCCATGGTCCAAACGTTTATTATGCATCCATTCTCCACAGGCACCCTGGTTCCACAGATATGCTAGGCATGCCCTCTGCAGCCATATGAAAATTAAAAGTTAGGAGTCCCAAAAAGGAACTAAATGCACCTAATTTTGTTCACATGGTTGAGTCCCTTCAGCTGACCAGCAAACCCTTTGATTCCGCACTTAGGCACTTCCATGGCCACAGAGGGCTCTTCTGGCACAGGGATTGTACAGTTGTTAAAGCAAAAAGAAGGCAGAAAAGGCTAATCCAGAGCAACTCTTGAAAGCAGCCCTAAGGAGTCTTCCAGAAAAGGCTTGGTCTGCCTTCCTCCCAGGGGCTCAGCTCCAGCTGCACTTTACCTCTGCAGGTGGAGGCTCCCAGCAAGGCTCTGCTGAGGGCACTGCTGTGGCTCCCCTGCTCACACTTAGGGTCCTGTGGCTGAGTTTAGCCTTTCTTCCTCCTGCACACTGCCTGCCCCATCGTTTTGACAGAGGGGAGCACCCTCAAGTGCATCTTTGGAGGGGACAAGACACTGCTTGATATCCTGAAACATAAAGAGGCAGCATGCATCACTCAGCTACATAGCCCACATGTCACTTCTATCAGTGAAGCCTTTCCAGACCCTTCAGTTTAGACCCTTGTGCCCCTGGCAAATGTGATGGCCCCGATGGCTCTTTGCTCAATGTGATGGCCCCAGGCACCCTTTGCCCATCTTACAATCACTTAAGTGGCTGACTGTCCCATGAGCAGAAGCCAGGAGCAGGAACCACAGTATCTCAGTGATCTTTGTGTCCTCCACCTCTTACCTAGAACATAAGAGGTCCTCGGTAAGTTTATCAAATGACTCCCTGAACAAATGCACATTAGGGAATGTAAATCTTTTCAGATACTGCTCTTGTCTCACCAACCAGTTGCCTTTAAGTCATTGGTTTTCAATTTGTGTGTGTGTGTGTGTGAACAAAAAGCTTCCTTCACACCAAGTCTTACTTGGAAGACCCTGGACCCCCAATATATAAAATGATAATAGTGAAGTTCATCTTGTTCACATAAAATACGGAGGCCATGGGAGCCTCAAGTAACACCCACTTGCCATCCCCTCAGCTAAAATCCTCCACATATATAAGTTCTTTTACTTTTCTCTGAGTCAAGCCAAATCTTTCTCCCCTCGTGGCAGCTTCTCTCTGATCATCCCAGCCATGGGGGCCCTGCCCGTTTCTGAACTCCTAGGAGTCCTACTGTGTACTCTTTTAACATACACAGAGTTTGTACCAATGAACACTCACATTCACTAAGCCTTGCTGAAGGCCAAGTCCAGTGACATGCGCTTTACATACTTATCTCATTTAATCCTCAGGGCAGTCCTGGGAGGTATATACTCTCATTATCTCCACTTTACTCATGAGAAAATAGAGGCTCAGAGAGGTTAAGCAATTTGCCAGGGTCACACAGCTATGAACTAGCAGCACTAGGATTTAAACCCCGAGCTAACCCATTTACTGTTTCTACTTTTGATGTGCCATTATTTGATCTTTTCAAGTATATTGTGAACTGAATTGTAGAAACTGTGTCTCTACTTCTTTCCCTTGTTGCCTGATTTTTAATACAATGCCTTTAGCAAGAGTATAATCAATAATTTTTCAGATTAACAAATTCCCCAAAGTATATTGTATCTTTCCTCACTTCTGCCTCCTCTAACATCTGTCTGGCTAGAGGCTGTCAGGTGCTGCATTGGCTATGGTCTCACTTTCTTTCTTCCCCAAAGAAAATTGTCTTTCTGAAGCCTGCAAAGGAAGTCTCCACTGCTGAAAATATTAAGCACTTTCTCCAAAGGCTGGAAGCTAAGCAGGAGTTTCACAGGAGGGAAAAAACAACAGTGACCCCCTCAAATGGAGAGGGGAGGCCCAAGACAGGAAATCGAAGGTAAGGTCAGAGCAGCTCCAGGGAGCAGGGAGATGGACTGAAAGTGAGACTATTTAGATTTTTACCATTTGGGACTCTCCCCGCAGTTTAACTTGACTACATTTTAAAAACAGCCAAGTAGTGAAAGCCCTGCTCTCTGTGAACTCTGGCCTCTCTGCCTGTTTGGTATGTCACAGAAAAAGGCTGCACTTTGTGTGAGGCAGCCCCAAGGGGCTGCCCGGTGGCCCAGGTGGGGTGATTGATTGGGAGAAGTCCCAGGGGCACTGCCTTCCCGCCACTACCTTGCACCTGCACTGCGGATAAACAGAGGCTGCGGTCTGCAGGCCCCCCCCATCCGCCCCCGCCTGACCTACCCCCAGCCTTCGCCTCCTCTGGGCCTCACCCCATGGGGCCCTCTTACTTGAAAATTAACCACAGGCTTGAAGTGAAAAGAGAAGAGGCCTACACTGGCCCAAAGCATAGGCAAGTGAAATAGACAGCAAATAGAGCCACAATAATGCAGGCAGCTCTGCACTCGAATCTTAGAATCTGTTCCCTCTCATAAAACTCAATTCCAGTTTTTTTGGCCTTTACTACAGTATATGTCACAAGATTGCCAAAATGTCAGATGGTTAACCACCTTTCATTCTTATTGCTGATTTGAAAAGCTTAAAGTTAATTGGGGATTTCAACAGAAGTCTTCTTTATCTTAAAGTATTTCAAACATTTATCTTTTCTTTGGAAACATAATAGTCTTCAATACCAATATATTTACAATATACTTAATAACTAATCAAATTTTCTCTTTAATGACCTTTGCACTATGCATACAAGCAATATCTTTAAAAACAAAACACACGCGCAGGCATGCACACCCACAGGGCAAAATGTGCTTCGAAAAAGGAAAGCAAGAGACAGGGAATAGATATGGTTAGGTGACTCTGCACACAGTTGTGCTTTCTGACTGAGACAAAAAACAAAATTGTTTTTAAGATATATATATATATATATAATTGTACTATGCACTAATGAAAGTTGCTATTGTTATATATAGATACAAAAACTTAACACAAAACCCTTAGTAAGTGCTGAATTTAAAATGTTCAATATTGCCTATCAGTTTCCCGAGTCTCCTAAGACCTAAATCATATGGATAGCTTTTTGCCCTGCATCCTTTACTTCTTTCTCTTTCTTTAGAAAAATCAGAATAGATTATGCCACATACGGAGTTAAAAAAACACATAGTCTGAAGGAAAGTTGTCTGCAGAGAGAGAAAATAAATAAATAAATAAGTCTACAAATAAACCCAACAGCAAAAGACACCACAAGTAAGTTGAAAGCAAGTCAACTAGAAAAAAATTGCAAATTGTATCACAAGGGATTCATTTCCTTTATACATAAAGAACTCTGACAAATCACTAAAAAAAACTTCAACAATCCAATAATCCAATGTAAAAAATGAGCAAAATAAATGAACAAACAGCTCACAGAAAATGAACTGAATATAGCCATTTAAAGTATGAAAAGATGCTTACTCCTCTCAAATGGAAAGACTGAAAAAGAAGAATGTTGGGGGAATAAGCTTATGAGGGGTGAGAAGATATAAAACCTCCACAGAGGATAATTTAGCCAAATATGTCAAAACTGCAAATGCATTTACCCTTTGACTTAGAAATCCCAATTCTAGAAATTAATCCTATGTATGTTATTTCACAGGTGTGAAGCGACATACAACATTATTTACTACCACACTGTAATAGCAAAAAGTACTTTTAGAAATCCAAATGCCAGTCAACAAGGGTCTAGTTAAATGAATTACAGTACAGCTCCTCAATTTTTTATTTGAAACCCTGGGTTTTGATGTGGTTTGCATGTCAGAATGTTTTGAAATTTAGAAAGCTCATACGGTGCATTGTACCTTATATATCAGCCCTTATATCAGTCTAAGTCATGTTTTGCCACCAAATGTGTTTGCTATTTGGTTCACGGAGGCTTGTTTTGTTTTGTTTTTAATTTTAGGAATTACAGATAGGAGCTTGTAGGCATGCACATCCATACTACAGAATACCATACAGCTATAAATAAATGAAAACACAGTTTCTGCACTGAACAATCTTGAAGATATACTGCTAAATTACATTTTTTAAAAAGATGTAAGCATTTATGTATAAATTGCATCACATAATAACGTCTTGGTCAATGATGAACTACATATATAACGATGCTCCCACAAGATTTTAACGGAGCTGAAAAATTCCTATCTAGTGACATCATAGCCATTATGACATTGTAGTACAATGCATTACTCAGATTTTTGTGGTAATGCTGGTGTATACCAACCTACTATGCTGGCCTTCTATAAAATATAACAAATGTGATTATGTACAGTATGTAATATCTGATAATAATAAACAACTATGTTACTGGCTTATGTATTTACTATACTACACTTTTTATCATTAGTCTACAGTGTAATTCTTCTACTTAAAAATAAAGCTACTGTAAAACAGACTCGGACAGGTCCTGCAGGAGGTATGCAGAAGAAGGCCTTGTTATCGTGGGAGATGACAGCTCCGTGTGTGTTATTGCCCCTGCAGACCTTCCAGTGGGACAAGATATGGAGGTGGAAGAAATGTCCACCAGAAATGAAAAAGAAGAAAAATGCCCTTAAGAAATGAAAAAGTTTAAAAATTTTAAAAGTCGTAGTAAGCTAAGGTTAATTTGTTATTGAAGATAATTTTTTAAAATAAATTTAGTGTAGCCTAAGTGCATAGTGTGTATATAAACTACAGTAGTACAATGTCCTTAGCCCTGAAAATCACTCACCACTCACTATTGACTCATTGACTCATCCAGAGTAAATCCTGCAGGAGGGGACTCTTTCTGCAGCTAGTCCTGCAGGTTCCATTCATGGCAAGGGTCCTGTATAGGTGTACTATGTTTTTATCTTTTATACTGTATTTATACTGTGCTTTTTCTATGTTTGATATATAGAGATACGCAAGTACTTACCATTATGTTACAGTTGCCTACTATATTCAGTACAGTCACATGCTGTACAGTTTGTAACCTGGAAGCAACAAGCTACACCATATCATCTGGATATGTAGTAGGCTACACCATCTAGGTCTGTGTAAGCACACTTTATGAGCTTACTGTAATTTTTTAAATTTATAAACTTTTTCTTTCTTAAAGACTTTTTGCTCAAGGAAATAGCCTAACAATGCATTTCTCAGGACATATTCCTATTATTAAGTGATGCATGACTATATGTGTTTGCTTATATAGGCTGGAAATGGCTCCAAAAAAAACTGTATTTATTATTTCAGGAAATAGGAACTAGGAGTCGTCTATGGACTACTGGTGGGAGGGAGACTTTTCACTATATATGCTTGCATATCTACACTAGAAATAGATTACCTATTCAGAGTAAATGAATCACATTTATGCTTTCAGTTGCTAAATAAAGTATGTATATGGATTTCCAATGGGATGATTAGGCATTATCCTCATAGGGATGTTCTGAGAGCCTTCATGGCATCCTATTAAGTACCAACTATGGGCCAGGCACTGAGCTAGGTGCATTGCCCAGATTACAGCTGGTCATGTGAGGTAAGCATTAATATGCCCATTTTACAGATAGGAAAACCAAGGTTCAGATAGAACCACACAGTAATAAGTGGTAGAGCTGATATTCATAACCAAGTCTGCCTGAGCCTGAATTCTATGACATTAAGGAAAATTTCAAAAATGAGAAATAGGTGATTCTCTCTAGAGAATGTATACAAGGTATGACTAGAAAGTGAGCCTTTTGTGGAACACGATTCTTGGGATGTTTGAGCTTCTGCTCTTCTCTGACTTTGCTGGCATGGCTCAGGCTATGGCTCCAGGGAAGCCCACAGAGCAAGAGCTCTGTGCCCCCAGCAAGGGCCAGAGAGGTGAACTCCTCCATGACAGACAGCAGATGCCAGCCGGGGCACGGAGTCCAATGTGGGCTCCTGCTGTAGACAAGCAGTGTGGCTGGAGAATGCACTGTCCTCTTCTCCGGATTGTTCATAAGCACTGGCTGGGGAGGAAGTGGTGGGAAGGGTACTAGCTGCAGAAAGAGTCCCCTTCTGGTCTCAAGGACTGTATATTTGAAACTATAGTTTGAAATTCATCAGAATCCACAAATATCAATTCCATTTGACTTTTCAGTCTTTATTCACTTTGTTCCATGATGGGGAGAAACAAAGTGGGACAGTTCAGCCACTCTTCTCAGGATCGAGTACCTAGTAGAGGTCTGAACCCATTCGTTTGGGAAAGACTGATGGAGTCAGTGTCTGCTCTAAAACTTATAGGATCGATCCCTTCCCAGAACCCCAAGAGCCCACACATCTCCCAGTCATTCTTCGGTTCTCACCCACCGGGAATGAACACCAGGTGGGAGTTTCTGAGTTAAGCTGATCTTTAGCCAATGACCCCAAAAGAATTAAGGAAGAAGTAGTGAGTTCTAACAATACACATAGACTTTGAAGCTAGAGTTCTAGGGTGACCAGTTGTCTTCATTTGTCCTGGAACTGTCTTGATTTTAGTACTGAAAGTCCCACAGCCCAGAAAACCCAACAATCCTGGACAAATCAGGACTGTTGATCACCTTGTCTAGGTTTCGATTCTAGCTCCACCACTTATCAGCTATGAAACCTCGAACAAGTTACTTGACCATGTCTCCATTTCTCCATGTGCAAGATAGGGAGAAAAATAGTACCTGTCTCACAGGGTTGTTATGAAGATTAATGAATATTTGCAAAGTGCTTAGAGCAGTGCTTGGGAAGAGCTCTATAAGTGTTGGTTAAAATAAATTATGTTAAACTTTGTTGAGTCTGATTGTCATTATTTATAACCAGTCTGTAACACAAAGCAATGAACACTCTTAAACTGTATGACTGTGCCGGTTGAGACACAAGACAGTTATCTGGTGACTCAATATGCTATGAAATCAGGGCTGGAGGCCAGCGATCCTTTTGCCCCAGTTCAGCCCACCCTGCCCTGTGTAACTCAGCCAAGCTTCTGATACTTGCTGGTTCACACCTCTTGCCCTAACTGACTGACACATAGTAGGCTCCCAATAAACATTTATTAAATGAATGCATAACTTTTTCTCACACAGGCCTATCCAGGATTGGTGGAAGGAGTTTATATTTTTTGCTTTCTGTTATTCTTTGCAAAGGAATGTGGCTAAGTTTTCGAGGTACTGCTTACCTATGATGAGATTTCCTGAGAATGTAAAATGAAGCAACAGCAGAGAAGAGAGAAGGCTTCTCTTCTTTGGCAGTTATTTATGGCCCTGAATCTGTGGATAGCCTGAACACAGAAATGCACATCTTAGTCATAAATTGGTCAGCATTCCGGACGTCTGAAGCCTTGAGATATTGTAGGTTGGCTTTCGAGCTGCTTCTGCAGAGGTCTGCACAGAAATTCACATGCACACACTCAGTCACTTCCCTGCCTGCCTGTGCACCCTTGCCTGTATTCTGGGAACCTGCCAGGACACACAGGCCTGTCTGCCTGCAGGGTTCCACCCCAGCTGAGTCCTGAGTCAATGGTGGGGCTGGTAGCTGAACCACAGACCTCAAGATGCTCAGGCAAGCCCTGCAAAAGTCTCTGTTCCTGCACTGCATAAAAAGCTTCATATGCTTTTTTGGCTAAAAGGTGTTTAAGTGAAATCACTTTTTTCCATATTACTTTGAAAAGTTTATTTCATCAACCATGAAAATGTTTAATCATATTATTTGGAGGTTTTAAGAAAACTCACCATATTGAAGATGTTTCTTTTTTACTCACTTGAGGTAAAGAACACAGTGATATTTAACTTTCCTCAAGGGGCACAGCAACTTAGACTTGAGATGAGCAACGCTTTAGGAATCACAGGGCATGAATGAGCCAAATAAGGAAAGAAAAGTCTACCCCTGACAGACCCGTGCCAGTGTAAAGTAACGTGTTGGGTTCAGTTTGAGTGATGGGTCTAATAAAATAGATTGGGGCCCACTGCCCAGCCAGCTTGCAAAGCCACTGACGCTCCACTAGGAGAGCATGTACCATGTCTGCTCCCCAAAGCTGACTTGTTCTAGAACTAGCACAGCCCTTCCCCCAGAGAGCCACATTCCCTTGAGGGGGCAGACATTTAGATAGAAAAGCCGTAGGAACCCCTAGGAGGCTGGGTCTGGGGAGCTGGCCTCCAGCCTCTCCTTTCATCCAGCAGAAAGCACCTCTCTCTGATAGTTTCCCCCCCCACCATCAACAAAATCAGACTGCTCTAAGCTGCAGTCCTGGGCAGGCCTGCCCTAACACCTTCTAGCAGGCCTAGGGAAGAGTATAAATGGAGGTCTGCCTAGCACAGGT
Source organism: Symphalangus syndactylus (assembly GCF_028878055.3). Lineage (NCBI taxonomy): Eukaryota > Metazoa > Chordata > Mammalia > Primates > Hylobatidae > Symphalangus > Symphalangus syndactylus. The sequence continues at coordinate 88,324,415 of NC_072437.2, read as the reverse complement.
CTAGATTTGTAAAAGTTACACAGAAGCTCACAAATCATTAAATGTGCTTGCTCCTCTACATTGATAAATATATCCAGAAGGCTGAGGATCCATTTAGAATTCAGACTCCTCACAGTTCTGCAGCAGAACTTCAGAGCTTCTGGAAAACTGGATGCTATCACTTAGGTCCCAGCCTGTGACCCATCCTCCTGCCCTTTCCTCCCTGGCTCTGTCCAACATCAGTTCTCACTTCCATCCACTGCCCACACAGTTCCTCCCACGCACCGCCCACACAGACTGCTTTGGCCACCCCTTGATGGAACACACTAGATTGCACCTGGGCCTTGGGAGGGCCTTGGCTGTTTGGGTAGCCACCGAGGGGCAGTCTAGGGGGCAGTGCAGGCAGGCCGAGGGAAGCTGAGCTGAACCCCCTAAAGAACAGGGCCCAGGCTGGGACTCATGCCTTGGCCGTTAGCACCAAAAAGCAGATCCAAGGCAAACAACCAGCAAAGGGGAGGAAAAGGTCAGGACTGCTGAGTTTCTTGGTGATGGGGCAACTTTTGTTTACGTGAACTGAGAGGAGGTGGGGAGAGGATGGGAAAGGGAAACCAAAAGGTCTGAGTGATGCGCCACCCAAGGGGTGAGAGTGAAAGAAGCTGAGCATTTGACTTCAAGATGAATCAGGGTCAACTATTTGGGAGTTGGCATGGACTGAAAATGGTGGATCAAAATTTTTCTCTGGAGATATCCCCTGCCTTTCCCAAACACAATATCAAAGAAAGGTCAGACATTAAAGTAACCACAAGGAACCTAAAAATATATTCTTCATAGCTGTAAGACTTTGAAGAGCTTTTCTTTTTAAATGAAGGGGGATGGGAGTGGTATCTTAATCAAGCAGCCTTTCGAAGTCCTAATGGTTTTCAGGTTTTTTCAAGACCTTCCTATAAAACCAAAAGACACAGATGAATTTATTTTACAAATTTAAGCACATATGGGAGAAAAACAGCACAAAAAGCCTGAGGTTTGGTGACAAACAGAAATCAAGAACAAAGTAGCAGGAGAGAAGTCTTTCAGAGTTTTTCAGACAAAGAGGAACTGGCTGAACATGATGCAGAGAGGAAGGCGGTCTCAGAGCAGCCTTTTGAGACTCTATAATGCAAACATTCTGTTTATTTAACAACTTTGTTCCCAGAAGTTCAAATTCTCATTCTGCCTACATTTAATTCTGTCCGTATTCTACAAGGCAACTGGTATTTCTTCACACCCCTTGCCCTGCTGGGAGAATCACGAAAGACCCGTCCTCTCTTCTCTGTGCCCTGGATCTTGTAGCCATATCCAGTAGGGTTTTGAGACCTGGGGAGGATAGATGACTAAGAGAATGAGATCAATAAAGCAGCCAGACTTGGGTGTAGAGGTTAACAGAGTATGAGGGGATTGAAGGAAGAGACAAAAATTACTTTTGTCACCAATGAGAAGTTTTAGACTCTAAGAGGTTTAATAACTTGTCCTAAAGCAAGCGTGGAAGCCAGAAAGAGACTGCAGACCCCCAAATGCCAAACCCTGCTCCATGCAGCAGGATCCAAGCACAGCCCAGTTACCCTCATCCCCGCACAGGGCAGAGAACCAGAGCACAGAAGATGACAATACCCAGAGGAAATCTGAAAAGCAGCATGAAAGTAATTACGGATTGGAAGGAGACTTATTCCAAAGACTTAGAGCTATATAACCTGGCCCAGCGACCGCATTGCTAAAAGGAAACACAATAGTGGTGGATATGAAATGAACATTCAAAGGGCATAAACAAAGGCTTAGGCTACTCCAAGGGAAACATAAATTCAGTGATGTGATGGAAAATATAGGCTCGATTTGAGGAGAATTACTATATTGGGAAGATCTATTAATCTGTTGACAGTCTCTCAAAGAAAGTGATGGCAGCCTGCTAGCTTGCTTCATTTAAAGTCAGTCTGTATGAGGAGCTGGAAAATACATTTCGGGGAGAGGGACTGAGCAGCGGAAGAGGGATGGGTTGCCCTCATAAATCTCGTTCATTTTTCATCTTGATGATTTTTCTCTCCCGTTTCCTCCCATTCTCTTTGTATTCTCATCCAAGTGCCCCTCAGAACAACAAAATCCTCTCCCATGGAAATTTCTTCCTAGGCTAAGGGAAGGGAGGTGCTGCCCCATGGACTGGGGTTGTGAGTGGGGTGGATAATTGGTCTGTTTCACTCAGGTCCTGCAAGGCCAACAAAAGGGGGGCTTGCCCCATGGGTTATCTTCCTCTGCTGGCCTGGCTTCTCTGTGCTCAAGTGGGGCCTGTGTCTCCCCTGCTTGGTACCCAAGGACTAAACCTTTAAGATGCCAGCTCTTAAAATCAGGAGTTGAAACCCCAGTACAAAGGGCTGAGATGATCCAGGTGAGCTAAGACACCTTTTCAGCTTTGGTCAGGAGACTGAGCGACAGCCTTTCACACCCTTATGGCAGGAGTGTGACAATTTCCCTAATGCTTTTTCAAGGGCTTTCATTTTTATCCAAATAGCTTCTAGCATTGCCAAGTAAAAGGAGAGGTGTTGCTATTGTCCAAACTATAAGCGAACAGCACAGTCTTATGTGAATCCAATTGAACGAGAGTTTTGCTGGAAGGTCCAAATAGCAAACCACTTTTTCCAGATGTCACAAAGCCTGAGGTCTGTGTGAAGGAAAATGCAGTGCTCTGGACTTTTCATCTGGTATATCTGTGGAAGGGCACAGATGAAAGGCCCCTTAAAGAAAATGTTTGCTTCACACTCAAGCTGCTCTGAGCTCTGAGGGTGCCCCAACAGCCCCTTGATTTAGTATTTCAGAAACACACTCTTGTGTGAGAGGCGAAATTATCCTGGGAAAAATGGGACTTGGACCCTAGGTTTTATTTACTGAAATAAAGATTGCAGAAATAGATAGGGACAGAGAAAATGGTTTTGAAATATGTTCCTTGTTATAACCCTGTTGCCGGCACTTAAATAAAAGGGTGGTTTAAAGAAGTAAAGCCCTGCTCGGCATCCCAGGGGAGCAATTCTGTCTTAGGGATCTTTGCTGACACAGCTGATGCATACTCAAGACATCTGCAGGATGAAGTGCTCTGTGGCTAAAAGTAGAAGAGAATCCGCTAAGAAATAGCCACACCGTGTGGAAGCGAAACCTCATTAAGCTGTGCAAATGTGGCTCATGGAGAACCTAGCCTATTTTCCTGGATTTACACAGCACCCAGTATAAATCATAAAACCCAAAGAACGAATTAGACTTTTAATCATAAAATATTAGCATAAAAAGGCCGAAAACTGACACAAGCTTTGTTCTCCGAGGCACATAAAGGGCTCCCTTAGCCTTCCCACCTTGACTCACTCTCAGATTCCTTGTCTACCACTCTGTCCCAAGTCCCTGTGCTCTGCCTGTCTCCCAAGCCCGGTTTATCAGACTAAACGTGTGTCCATTGTCAGAAAGCTAGCTTTGTTCCATTCCTTCCAAGTGGGTACATATACTTATCATCCACTGGGGTTCCTACATGTTCCAACAGGTTAGGGGTGCCTTGTTCATGGATAAGTAAATTGGCTTCTGGGAAGCTCAGCTTATTATGTAGTTATCTCTGGCATTTCAGAGGTTAGGGAGCTTGGGTTCTTACTGTCACTTCTGGCTCTTATTCCTGCTCCTGAATTCCCTAGTGTCACTTCTGGCTCTTATTCCTGCTTCTGAATTCCCTTTCTCTTGTCTATTTCTTACCTCTGGAATGTGCCATCTCTTTTCTGTACTACATGACCTTACACTGAATATCCTACCCATCTACCCCAAAGCTACAGACTTTTACTGAAGGTTGGGGATTGCTATGGTGTAAATGTATGTGTCCCCTACAAATTCATATGTTGGAACCTAAGACCCAGTGTGACAATATTAGGAGGTAAGGCCTTTGACAGGTGATTAGGCCATGAGGGCTGTGTCCTCATGGATGGGATTAGTGCCTTATAAAGGGCCTAGCCAGGCCCTCTTGCCTTTCCACCATGTTCTGTGTAAGGACACAGCATTTGTTCCCTCCAGAGGATGCAGCGACAAGGCACCATCTCCAAAGTGAAAAGTGATCCTTCATCAGACTGAATCTGAAGATGCCTGGATCTTGGACTTTCCAGCCACCAGAATTGCAAAAAATAAGTTTCCATCATTTATAAATTTCACAGTTTAAGGTATTTTGTTATAGCAGCAGGAATGAACTCAGACAGACTTTATGAAGTCAGGCAAGCAATTGCAATGCAAAACAGCACAGAAAACAATGAAAATTAGGCATCTCGTGCCTAAAATTTCCATTCTCACAGCTGACATGATCATCATCCATCCCAGACTGTTTCTGCCTCTTTCCTTTGTTTCTCTCTATTCACTTGCTCTCATCTTCTCTATTTGCACCCATTCTCAAATTTCCAGTCTTCTCCCTCTTGGTTTCAACAAGGAAATTTTAAAATATTCTAACCTTAGTATACACAGTGAGATACTGTTTTAGGCAATAGAGCTAGACTGCCTAAGTTGAAACCCCAGCTTCATCACTTCCTTGCTGTCCAGCCTTGGGCAAATCACCTAAAGTTTCTGTGCCTCGGTTTCCCATTTGGAATAAGAAGAGTACCTACTTCATAGAGCTTTTGTGAGGATTAAATGAGTTAATATTTTTAAAGCACTGGAATCATGTCTGAAATCAGATTTCAATAAGTGTTAGTTACTATTAATCATTTATTTCACCTCAATATCTTCCTGACTACACTCTTGTTGCTTTTTTGCAATCAAATGGTCAAAACAAAAATAATAGTTTATTCTCTAGGAAGAATTTGTCTAATAATTTTGATATAAATTTTTCTGCTTCCTGGATGGGTAGCCACAAACTTTTAGGAAGCCAGAGAAGAGGTGGGCACTTCTGGGAGACTCCCTGAATAATCATGCTGAGCACCCCGGCCCTACTGCTGCTACCATTTATCCATGTATTCATTCACTAATCCACAGACATTTATTGTGCACTGTATTAGTTTGGTAGGGCTGCTGTAACAAAGCACCACAAACAAGGTGGCTTAGAACAACAGAAATTTATTGTCTTAAACACTAGGTTCAGCATTGCTATCAGTGACGTCATTTTTGAAAAGAGTAAACAATTCTTGGTAAAGCACTGAATAAAACAAAGCACTATCTTCCCTCAATATACACAGTAGGACCATTCTTGGAAAAGTCTTATATATACTAAAATTGTGAAGAAATAGATGTGTGTATACCTATATCTGAGTTTACATTCTAACTTTAGATAATTATACATATTTGAGTGTGGTCCTAAGCTCAGATCATTAAAAAAAGAGTTTCCACCTGGATGCTGTGTAGGGCAAGAGACCATTCTTCACTATGCAGGACTGTTCTGGGAATAGCAAGTCATGTAACATACCTGGCCAGTCCCCCACTCCCCCACCTGGCACGAGCCATGGTTCACCGTAATCACTGCAACAACCAAAAACACCCCCCACATTTCCAATGCCCATCATAGTGGGTACTGTCCCCATTGAGAACCACAGAGTTGGTCCAAAGCACTTTTGGCTCTCGAATCTCCTCTATAACATCCTAAGCTCAATAAACATTTGTTGAATGAAGAAAAGTTCAGACTTGAATTATTGAATAGTACAGACTCAGAAAAGTAAATAACTATCAGTAAACCATAACTGTAATAGGTATACGAAGTTTTTGAGGCAACCATACACTCAGGATGCCTTTAAAAAAAAGAAAAAGAGAATGTATTTTTTAGCAGTGGGGTCTCACTCTGTCACCCAGGCTGGAGTGCTATAGCGTGATTATAACTCACTGCAGACTTGAACTCCTAGGCTCAAGGGATCATCCTGCCTCAGTCTCCCAAGTGGCTAGGACTACAGGCACCTGCCACCACACCTGGTTAATTTATTTTTTTAAGAGATGGGGTCTCACTATGTTGCCCAGGCTGGTCTCAAACTCTTGGCCTCAAGCAATTCTCCTGCCTCGGCCTTCCAAAGTGCTGGGATTACAGGCATAAGCCACCATGCTTGGCATCAGAATGATTCTTTATGGATACTTAGAATATTCAATCCTTTCTTGAATTAGCAAAAACTTTAAGTTAGGTAGAGAAGTGTTAATAAGTTATAACCACATACCTAAACTTTGTGGGAATCTTATTTATACCCATCTTCTGCCTCTTTCTTTTCAAAGCCCTAGGTCATACCCTGTATTATAACAACTTCTGTGTTTTCGGCATTCTCTCCTCCGAACAGCAATGAACATCATGAGTCCCCTTTCAAAGAGCCTACAAAAGCTCCCAGTCGTCCTTCATAAAACATTAAAACTCTAGTTAATGCTTTCAAGGTTCTCAGTCAGTGATTTCTTCTTCCTACAGGCCCTGGCTCCTAATCTCTGGCCTATTCTAGCAACACTGCTCACTCCTCTGCCTCTCTCTGCCCTCATGGCAAAATCTTGCTCCTTCTCATTTTCCAATTGCTCTTTCCTATTTTAAGAATCACCACCTCTATGAATTCTTTCTAGATTCACTCAGTTAATGCTATTCACACAATTCTTAAATTTGCCTGTGCATTGGAGTCACCTGGAGAGTTTTTAAAAGTCCTGAGACTAGGCTCCACCCAGGACCAATTAAACCAGAATCTCTAGGGAGTGGAACCCATGGGCATTGGAATTTTACAGCTCTCCAAGATCCTCAGTGTCAGCCACGTTGGAGAACCACTGCACGAGTGCTACACACAGCACCTGTATCTTATTAAGCTTGAATACTATCCGTTGCACCTGTAAAGGGTTTTCTGGCATGGACCTACCCTCTTTCCCTTCACAGTAAGACAGGAAACTCTCAATACCTCTCAACCTTAAATGTGGTTAGGATTTACCTGGAGATCTTATTCGGATATAAATTCTGATTCTGGAGGTCCAGGGTGAGGTTCTCCATCTCTAACTAGCTCCCAGTGTCCCAAAATATGCTTTCCCAATGTGACACTATATGTTTAATACTCCTACCTTTATTATCTAATATATGAATTCCTCTCAAGCTAAGAATTTCAGGACATGAGGAAGGGGAAGCCTATCTCCTGACTGATTCTCTGAGGAGTTTTTTAAAACTGTTTCTAGGATATGTGGCATGTTGGGCAAATATTTTTTTACCAGGTCATGTCTAAATAAATGATTTGATTAAAAATATATTCCAGTAAGTAAAAACCACAATGAGATACCACTTCACACCCACTAGGATGACTATAATAAAACCTAATGGGAAATAACAAGTGTTGGTGAGGACGTAAAGAGATTGAAACCCTTGTGCACTGCTGGTAGGAATGTGAGATAGTGCAGCTGCTTTGGGAAACAGTCTGGCAGGGCCTCAAATGATTCGACATAGAATTAACACATGACTTCACAATTCCACTCCTAAGTATATATCCAAAAGAAGTGAAAACACATATTCAAAATAACAAAAACTTGGGTAGGAATGTTCATAGCAGCACTATTCACAATAGACAAAAGGTGGAAACAACCCAAATGTCCGTCAACTGATGAATGCATAAAGAAAACATAGTATATCCATATGATGAAATATCATTCAGCTATAAACAGGAAAGGGAGTCCTGATACATGCCACAACATAGATGACCCTCAAAAACAATACGCTAAGTGATGGAAGCCAGACACAAAAGACCATGGACTGCATGATTCCATTTATATGAAATTTCCACAATAGGTAAATCCATAGAGACTGGAAGCACAGTGGTGTTTGCCAGGGGCTGGGGAAAGGAGAGAGTGGGGAGTGACTGCTTGGTGGGTACAGGGTTTCCTTTGGGAATAATAGAAATATTTTGGAATTAGAGGTGATAATGCACAACATTGTAAATATACTACATGCCACTGAATTGTACACTTTGAAATCATTAATTTTGTGTTGCATGAATTTAACCTCAATAAAAAATTGTATTACAAAATCATAGGTCTCTGTGAATATAGTAATTTCTGTAATGGGTGCAGAAGCGTTACTTATGTGTTATTTTGTTGTCCAATCAGTGGAGGTGGTATACAGGCACCACCTCTTTCTGTTCAAGTCCGGGAACTATCTCTTCAGGTTCTTTACTTCAATAATGCCCTGACTAATTTCATGTCTTCCACCATGAGGAAAAATGTAGCCACACTGTTATTACTTACAAGGCCATGGCTCTTCAGAGCCTATTTATATGGAAATATTCTAGATCTTCTGGCCCCTTCATTTATTTGATGCTGATGATACCATAACCAGGAGGCTGCACCATTCATGTGAATACTGGCTTCCAATGTCTCTTTCCACGATTGTTACTGTGCTTGGTTCATGGATGATGACAAATGTAAATCTTACCCAGAGTATGTATGCAAATGTAGACAACAATCTGTTTTCTGGTCATGTTAAATTTACTGTTCAGAACCTTATAGGGTAAATGTAGAACACCACATCTTCCAGCCATATCTTCTGCATTCTTTAGGCTGTAATCCCTGCATTCCTGCAATATGATCTCTTTCAGTGCTGGCTGTATGGATGCTTTCCACACATGACACCAACAGGGAGGCTAGGAGGATCCTATGGTCAGAGTGATAAGAGTGGTCCCACTCACGCACGGATCATCCTTCCCTCACCCTGGGCAGCTTAAAACTGACCTGAGAGAGCCTGATGTCACTACGTCGGGTGGACCCTACAAGAGAGGGCATGGATTGATCGGGTCACTTGTAATTTAGGAGTGATTGTCTTGAAAGCCCTTGAGGGAGACAGGCACAGCCTTGCTCAGGTCTAAGAATGGTACTGGTCGGGGGACAAGTTGGCCCTCTCTCCTCTATGTAACGCAGCCTTCTGTGCTTGTGGGGAGGAGTGATGGGCACATATCCACCTCTGTAGAGTTAACAGCTCTTTCCCTCTCGTTAAATTGCAAATCCGCCAAGCAAATCTACCATGTTCTGAGTCTTCAGAAACACAATCTCGGGGCTACACAAAATTTGAGTTTGGTTTTTCAAATGAATGCAAATTGTTGCAAATAACAGAAGTGAGCATTTAGAAAGCAAGAGATACTGATGGCTAAAGATCGGCTCTGTGGATTTATAAATGCTTTTTGAGGAAACATCGAGTTAGACTCAGACCACATATGGAAGGTCAAAGTTCGCGCTCTTACCTGATTTTTAACAAGTTGCCTTCAAAATCTTGTTTTCAATGTTGTGGGAGAGAGCAGGGAGGAAAGTCACATTTTTCCTCAGTTTGTCAATTTTATGTCTTTTTCTTCTTTGTTGACTTATGGTTCTTTGATGTTTATTCTGGAGATTTATCCTTAAATTAGCAAAATCTGGTACCAGCATTGTTGCTTAGAGGAAGACAGTACATGGAGATGGCCTGAACCTTGAACTACAGTGAAGACTCTTTAGTTATGACCCACAAAGCAGACTCAATGACCATCATTCTTTGGTTTTCCCCAGTGGTATTTTTATAAATCTTCATTATGAGAAAATATGGAGGCTTGTTGACAGGTTCGAGAAAAGGGGAATCTAATTTTGATATAATTCTCCTCCTAAAATATAAATCTGGTATAATTGAGTTGATCAATGCTATAAAATAGGCACTATCATCTAGAAATCCAAAATTGTCTTCAGAAAAATACGTATCCTTAGTTTCAACAATTCATCTAGAGAAATTTATAGCTTTTAAAAGACATTAAATTGATCAGAACAATGTATCTCTCTGAACACCTCAAACACTCATAAGACATAAAAAACAAAATTTAATACCTACTGTGTGCCAGACATGGTGTTAGGAGCTAAAAATGTAGAGGAGAAGACAACAGACATGGTCTTTGTCTTCATGAGAGAGGGAGATCAAACAAATAATTACACAAGTGACTGCAGAATTACAATTGTGATTAGTATTGCAAAGAAAAGTCCCAAGGGCTTTGGAATTAGAAGAGGAGAGACTAACATTTTCCAGAGGTCAAGAAAGGCCTGCTGGCCAGGGGGAGTGGTTATTTATAGTCATTTAAGCTGAACTCTGAAAGGACAAGAAAGAAGTAGCTGTAGCCCTCTTGAATAATGGATTTTTATTTCCCAGAAGTCTTCAACACTTATTTTTGTGCTATTTTCTCTTATTGCTTCCAAATATTCACTCAATTAAGATACCTCTAAGTTGGCACATAGTTGAAGAAGAGGATACAACTCTTAGTGGGGCTCCATTATCATGATTAATTATGATAAATTATAAATTATCCAGACCCTAATCCTACTTTCTAAATCTAAGCTTGTCCCCATTTCTTGCTCACCAGCATTAAGGAAAAGTAACGGAACTCACAGCTCCTGCCTTACTGTTGGCTCCCACATTGCTCATTAATCACACTAAGCTGTTGAACTGTTTAGACACCTTTCCAGGCGACTTACAACAGCACGTCCCTTACGTCTGTCAGTAATGTTTCAGCTCCACAGTAATTGCAGTGTTCTCTGTAAGACAGTTTGAGAAATAATTTACTCAAGTGTGATTATTGTATTTGGGTAGAGATCAACAGGGAGTAGAAAAAGAGACTACGTTAAAAATCAATGATGCAGGTCTCAAGTTCCAAAGTTGCTTCTCCTTTGGAACATTTTTAGGAGAAATACATTCCCATACGCCTATTATAGATGGCCTTATCCTCTTTGTCTCTTGCTTGTTACTTTTATGAAAACCCGATGGCACTTGATTACTCCACCAGCCATCTTGAATCTCCAAATGCCTTGTTCAGTCAAAGAAAATCATTTTGATATATTCAGCCAAAAATCATTTACTGTATCAGAGACATTTTTCAAGGTCAATTCTGGGATCTCCAGCAAGTTTTCATATGTGCATAGATTATAAAAATTAGATTAGATTTTTATAATCTATGCACATATGATAGGTTAGATCTTTATAATTGATACACATATGACTAATGAAAAATACTATGAATTAGGCTGGACATGGTGGCTCATGCCTGTAATCCTAGCACTTTGGGAGTCTGAGGCAGGTGGATCACCTGAGGTCAGGAGTTCCAGACCAACCCGGCTAACATAGTGAAACTCTGTCTCTACTAAAAATACAAAAATTAGCCAGGCATGGTGGCAGGCACTTGTAATCCCAGCTACTCAGGAGGCTGAGACAGGAGAATCACTTGAACCCCAGTGGGGCAGAGGTTGCAGTGAGCTGAGATCATGCCACTTCTTCACTCCAGCCTGGGTGACAGAGTGAGTCTCCATCTCAAAAAAAAAAAAACAACAGCAACAACAAAATAACTATGAATTAGTCTCTGATGGCCACACTCTAAGTTTGAATAATTTGCAGCAGAGATTCCTTAACTTCCTCCATATCATGAGCTGGTTTTGCCCATTGGGAACACTGCCTGTCCACGTGTCTCCAACATCAACATAGCAGCATTCAAACTCCATTTTTGATTCCTTCTGTTCTACATTTTGTGGGCTCGTGGTCATATCAGTCATGCCCTTCTGAGATCCCACGTCAGATCCTAGCCAGGGAAGGGACTCCTTAGTGTAAGCTATCAGCCTTCACTTCCCAAAGCCTCTCTCCCAGCCCCTGAGGTGATAAAAAGTGACAGTTCTTCCAACAGGCCAGCTACAAGGGTGTCCAAGAATACAGAAAGAATTTCCTTCATCCGTGTCCAGGGTTGTCAATCTCTATCACCCTCCCAGGTGGGAGGTTCTCAAGAAGCCTCTTCCATTTTGGCTGCATGTAGTTTATTTTGTCCAGCATTTCAGAGGTGTCTCCTGCCTCTGTCCTCAGCCTGGAGAAGAGACTTAGCAGAAATAACAGGGTTTTCTCTTTTTTTTTTGTCCTCAGTTGACCTCCAAGGAAACTAGGACAGTGCGAGGCAAAGAAGGCAAGGTCTCTCAATAATGCACCAGTGGTCAAGGCTGGCTTTCAGTGGCGCCTCTCCAAACAGCCAAAATCGGTGTCAAACCACCAGCCTGTGCAGCCTTTCCAAGATGCTCCAAGTGTTTATTCAGCCACTAAGTGTTCTGCCCAAAGTGGACTCCACCCAATGGTGAGCTAAGACAAATCAAACATTCATTCACACAGTCGGGAGTGACATGCCCACCCAGCCCGGCCCTCTGATGCCTGCAGAGTCTAGCTGCAGCTGGCTCCATGCTCACAGGTGTCAGGCACCTGGCCAAGCATGGCAGTGATCTCTGGGGTGGGGCGGGAGGAGATGTTTGCACAGGGCACCAGCACCCCAGCCAGAAGCAACAGTGAAGGCCACTGTTTGTTGTGGAAAGAGGATAGTTTTTGAGCCCCACTGATCAAGGTTTGGATCCTAGCTCAGTCTCTTTCCACCTGTGCAACCTTGAGAAAGTTCCGTAACAGCAATGGGACTCAGCTTACCCATCTATGAAGCGAATGTAATGATAACACAACCTCAAGGGGTTGTTGTGAGGGTTAGCTATCACAGAAGTAAACAGCCTGATAACAGAGTCTGGTTGTAGCAGGGGTCAAATAAATGACAGCTAAGAGAGAAAAGCCCTTTCCAAAGGAGGGACCAGGCTCTGTTCATGCTGCAGCTGATGTGGTAGGGGTTCCCTTTGTCACAAGTCTGCTCTTGAGACCCTACTGGGTTGCCTATGGCGCACTGTATATATAATATAGTGGCAAGACACCAGCCTGGGAGACAGAGTCCTGGCCTATTTCTGCTTCTAGCCTATTCTGTTGACTTGAACAATTCACCTCATTTCTCTAGGTCACTTTATGCATGTATAAGATGGGACTGTTTTGAGTTGTTAATCTTTAAGGCTTTGGGTTTGAACCATTCCCCTGTCACTTACTTATTAGGTAACTTTGCAAGTAACTTCTCTAAGAATTTCTTCCCAAGGAGTTCATGGCAGAACAAGCACACAGCTACCCAAAACCTTAATTATTAGCACCCCTAAAAGGCAGTGAGCAAGGCTTTATGAGGGATTTGATCCAAGATCCAACATCTATAGACTATCCTGTGCTATCCATTTAGACCACATTGTCAAGATCTCCATTGCACACAAACAGGAGCCTATGCGCACATCCAGCGGTGCAAGATCTTCGACCTTCAACAAAGGCTCCATCATAGTTTCTAAATAGTATTTCCTAGTAAATACTGTGGGTAAACAGACTTCCTGGAAATATTTTTAACTCCACACATGGAAACAAATAAGAGTTTTCTATTAACAAAGTTAATCAGAAATTCAAGTGTCTCAGAACCTCCCTTTCCACATCCACAGCCTTGACTGGAGGCCCCAACAGGCCCCAATTATGCAGCCAATGGAGGAGCAAAGAAATCTCTTCCAAAAACCAAGCCTTCCTGCTACTGGAAGCACCACCCCAATCTTGATTTAAAAGAATCTGGGAAATACTGAGTAACAGTAACTTTCCTACAGTACTGTGGTTTCTTCCTACCCACTCTCTACAAAAGAACTCAGCTAAAAACAATACATTATGTCATCTAAATAATTTGCTGATTAAAACTCCTCTATAAAAAGATATCCTTCTTCCCCAGGGGGCCACCTACTCAGCTGGCCTCTGAAGCAGTGTTTACGTTTCCAACTTTAGCCATCAAGAGAGGCTGAAAATTTTCTATACAATGTTGGAATAACCTTTCCTACATCTCAGGGTCAGGCTTCTCTGCCTGAGGAAGAAAGGCTAATAAAATACATTAGCGTGTCCCTGTGTGGTGTTTATGCATATGTCATGAAGAAACATCTGGTCCTGGCTTCTTCCAAGACATTCTTCTCTGGTGCTAGAATTAGTAGTTATTTTGATAGACAACCATTGGCATACATACCTCCAGATACATCTTACAGTAACATTTTCCACAGAAACACCAGGATTAAGTGCCTATCTTCTGCAGGAAAGGAATATCATGTGTTTACGTTCTCCCAACATATTACTTTGTTGGATTTTTCAACCATACCTGTAAATATTCTCCTTGGAGCTTACTCAGCTCATAGAAAGTGCTCCAAAAGCTTTCTCTGTTGTTCTGCTGTGTGTCCCTGGTGCCTGCAACTAGTATGCACTCAATAAACATTTTCTGGATAAATGAGAACGCCTTAAAATTTTAAATTATAAAACAGAGAGAAAAGCACAGTTGGGAGACATTAAGTCATAGATGGGGAAGAAAGCATGGATTTGGGTTAATCAAAACCCTGTACATAGATGGTGAATTCATGTTTTTTCCTTCAGGTTGTAAGAAAAGAAGAAAATGCAAATAGAGAACTGAGAATAAATGGGAATTAGGCAGATTTGCCAAGCAACAAAATGAAATATATCTCAGTTGTTTGGGTAATACACACATAACATGTACACACACAGATACACACAGGTACATGCACACACGTACACATGCACATGCATACATATATGTTCACACATGCACAGACAGGTACACACATATGTGCACACATGTACACAATGCACACATTCATATACACATGTAAGTGCACATGCATACACATATAAGTGAACACATGTATTCACATACATATATGAGTGTGCACATGTACTCAGATGCACATGCACACACATATACTCATATGTACACACATACACACATGTATGCATGTGCATGCACATATACACAGGTATATGCATACACATGTACACACATACACACATACCCATGTAAGTGCACGTTCATACACACATACACATATAAGTGCACATATGTACACACAGGCATATGCATGTGTGCATACACACAGGCATATGTGCATGCACACATGCACATGTAGATGCACACACAATATGCATGTACACACATAAGTGTACACACACGTGCATGATACACACATACATGTGTATGCACACACACTTAAGTGCACACACATGTACACATGTAAGTGCACACACACAGGTACACCCACATGTATGTACACCCATATATCACAGAGGTCAGGCTGGTGACAGATAAGTGCACAGAGTTTCCGAGGAACCCTCACTCCCTCTAGTATTTCTTCCTAAGAGTGTGAGACTCGCTGAATGACATACATCTTTCCATGTTTGTATCACTTGCTGAGGGCACAGTGAGGACAGGGGGATTATGACAGCTTATTTTTACATTGTGGTAAAACTTATCTGGACTCAAAATATTCCCTCGCCCATTTCCTTCTCATCTATCCTGTCAAAAGTTTCATAGATTCTTTTGCCTGACATTCCTGACAAATTTTTACTTCCAATGCAGAGCTCTACAGGAAATATGAGAATGTAGAAACAAAAAGCCATGAGAAGAGTTATTTTCTACCTCTTTTTCCCCACCTCCCTCCCCCATAACTTTGTGGTTTTAATATGACTTGAACTAAAACTGCACAATATGCTGGTAGGCGAGTGACACATTGAAGGGGTTATGAAGAAACAACAAGATGCTCAGACGTTCAGCTTGGTCCAAATGGATTTGCAAATCCCAAATCACATGAATTCATAGCACATGGTCAAGCAGATTCTTTATTCACTATTCAGGTGATATGAATAGTTATCATGACCATACCATATATAATGCAGACTTTTACATTTGTGTATATGGTTTAGGGGTGATCGTATAACACATGTGTGTTGTATATACAACATTACAGATAAAATTTTAGTGATTCAAACTATATTACTCTTCAGTCTTGGCTGTAGGAGCCAGGGCAAACCAGAGGTCCATTTACTCTGATCCCCATCTCCACCATGCTTAGGAATTGAACAAAACTGCAAGAGCAAAATTCACTCAACACATATTTATTGAGTGCTTGTTTTATGTGACACACTGTAGTAGGTGGGAAGAATACAATGGTAAACAAAACAGATAAAGATCCTGCTCTCATGAAGTGTGTATTCCATCAGAGGGGCATATTTAATACATAAGTAATGCATTAAAAATACATAATATGCCACATGGTGGTAAGTGCCTGGAAGTAAAGGGATAGTGATGAGACCAATCCGTCCTTGTAGATAGGGAAGTCAGGGAAGCCTCTATAAGGAGATGACTTCTAACCAGAGACCGGAATGAAATGAGGGATTGAGCCATACTTGGGGGAAGAAGGTTCCAGGCTGGAGATCAGCAAGTGCAAAGGTGCTGAGGTGGAGCCTGCCAGGGGTTCCAGGCAGAGCAAGTAGGCCAGTGTGGGAAACAGTTTGGCTGGTCGTGAAATTGACAGCACTTGCCCTGTTTCAGGCAGGCAGGTAGGTTCTACTCATCTCCAGGACTGCTGTCCTATACAGAAGCAGGACTAATGTTTACCAAATCTTTAACATTTTTTCAAGAGAAACTGGGAAATTTTGACTTCTGTGTGAAATCTCTTAATGTTTTCATCTTGGCTCAAATTTTTTAAAAATTTTGTAAGCCAAAATAAACACATATGCAAGCCAAATCTAGTCTACAGACACCAGTTTATGAACTCTGCTCTAAATAAATAGAAAAAAATTAATGTGTTTAAATGTCAGATCTTTTCACCCTATCTTTAGCCATCAATTTTTTTTTTTTTTTTTAATGCACATCGGTGTCTAACCGAAGCTAGAGCACTCTGCTCTATGCAGAGCACTACTACCGGTAACTCCTGTCACATTTTTTTTTTTTTTTTTTTGAGACGGAGTCTCGCTCTGTCGCTCTGTCGCCCAGGCTGGAGTGCAGTGGCATGATCTTGGCTCACTGCAAGCTCCACCCCCTGGGTTCACACCATTCTCCTGCCTCAGCCTCCCAAGTAGCTGGGACTACAGGTGCCAGCCACCATGCCTGGCTAATTTCTTTGTATTTTTAGTAGAGACGGGGTTTCACCATGTTAACCAGGATGGTCTCAAACTCCTGACCTCATGATCCGCCTGTCTCGGCCTCCCAAAGTGCTGGGATTACAGGCGTGAGCCACTGTGCCTGGCCACTCCTGTCACATTCTATCAGAGTTTGTTGCATGAGTCTCCACTTTCCTGGTTTGATTATAAGTTGCCTGAAGGCTCTTTCTTATTTGATTTAGTATTCTCAGTGCCCAGTAGTTACCTGTGCTACATGTTTCCATAATGAAGCTACTAAGATTATTAATTGGAATAAATCTTCTGAATGACATTGTATCTGAAATAATTGATATGCATATTCAAAGTAATCACAAATATATACATAAAATCAGAAGAGAAAAGGTATTTTAAATACTTCAGAAATCAGCATAGGAAATTACACTGTACTGGTAACAATCACATTATCAACTGATGGTAACAACGCATTACCATCATATTGGTAGAAACATGTTACCATTGTATTGATAACAATCACGTTTCCAATTGATTACCATGATACATGGTAACTTCAAGATGATATACCAGCATTTGAAGGAGTGTCAGAATTATAAGCAAGAATTTGAGAATTTCCAAAATATCACTCCATGGAAGCAAAGAGAGAAGACAGGAAATGAACACGACATAGCTATGACGATGCTATCTTCCACAGTATAGAACTGGGGCATGTCTTGACTAATTCTAAATGGACATCAGATGGAAAGAATTTTCTTTAAGAAAGGGACCCTTCTTTCATGAATTCTTCCCATGGTCCCTTCCTGGGTGGGCAGCTAAAGCTTTATTTGCACTTGGACCTGAAGCACACACAAAGCTCACACAAGCCATTACAGTGCATTGCATTTGGAGAGTCCCAAAGCATCTTCTTTATACATTGTCTCATTTTTTTATTCTCTGAACTACTTTTTGAGGCTATAAACAAGCTGAAAAAATAAGCTCAGAAAAACCGGAATCCAGCCCAGTGTCTCAGTTAGCCCATGCTAGAGCCAGGCCTTCCAAACCAACAGCCAGTAATCTTTCTAGCGTATCATATTTCTCTTTTTACATTCATGAAGCCTAAGAAATATACATCTCTTCTAATAAAACAAAACACAACAACAAAAAAACAGTATGAAACACTTTTTTTAAGCTTAAAGCTGAACCCCATATTCCTGATTCCTTCAATATTATTAGGGATTTTTAAAATTTGTGACACTTCAAATATAAATTTTTTGAGCCAGATTAAATGAGATACATTCTAATATTTCTCAGAGGAGAAAAAGAGGACCATACCATCAGAGCTGGTAGGATAAAACAGGAACTATTTCCAAGATATTAATTTAGTCCTTGCTATTTTGAGTTTGGCTAGAATCCTCTAACGAGAAAACAAAATAATTCTGGTCATGGTGTTAAGCTGAAACTTGAGCATCAAATCTTGAATCTTCATTTGTTATGAATGATTTGTAGTTTTACACTAATTCCAAAACACCATTTCTGAAGCTACTAGAAATTCCAACTACTATATATGTCAACGTATCCAAGTGCAAGAAATAAAATAAAGGCCTAAAGAAAAGAGTTGACACATCTATTCTTTAATGAAAATTGTGTTACTACTGTAACATCAAAGTATCGAAAAACAAGCATATATCTTGCTTAAAAGGTTCAATCTAAAAATGTTTTGCTTCTGCTAAAAGGCAGAAATCTAGGAAGTCATAATGTTAAGCGATTGATATTGTTCCCAAATTGTGAGATTACAGAAAGCACTACTAGCTAATCTGAATGCAACCTACATGAATTGGTTAATAAGATGGTGAGATTTTAAACCATTGAACCTACAAAATAGAGAATAACACAAAAGAAAAATTATACACAATGCAACAGCATTTTCAAATATAGTATTGAAAAGAATATCACAGTATTTACCCACATCAGCCTAACCAGAATTATGAGGTTAGGGCTATATATAATTTAACCCTAAGAAAAAGCAAGCATATGTTGAAAATAACAGGTTTTCTTTGTTGGCAATTCAAAATAGGATAATTGGCGCCAAAAATTATATGGCAATTTTAAAATGAGAAAAATTTGTTAAGAGTATAGGTAAAGAAGACAAATGGTGTTCAGTTGACCTTGCAGTTGAAAAATATTCTGTCTTGGCCAGCCCTAGAGATAGTTCCCAAGCATGCTAAATATGGAGCATTGGAGAAGTTATTTCATTTCTATGAGCCTCAGTTTCCATATCTGCAAGAAGAAAACAATAATATAAGTCCTAATTATTTCATGAATGGTATGGGAGTCAAATGAGAAAATGAGTTTGAAGACTAAATTAACAGGCAAATATAAGATTATTTTTGTCATTAACTTCTGTATCATTAGTAGTTTTTGTTAAGATAATGTAGCAGCCATTAGCTCTTCATTATGACATTCTTAATAAAATAAAAAGGGAAAATAGATGTTTACTCTAGTGGATATTTCTGGTTAGGATCCAGAATCCATTCCTCTCTTTCTCCATTGAAACCATACTTGAAACAGTCTTTGGGAAACTATGCATCCACCATTATCAGTCATATGTTTTATGCCGAGCTGGATTGTCTTATCTCTCATCACCCTGACCAGAATAATTGGCACAGAGATAACTACGTATCATAGATGAGCACAAACTCAATCAGAATCAATGAGATATTTTCTGAGACTTCCAGGAAGAAAAGCCAGAAAGCTTTTTAGAAATTACAGAGCCCTCTCATTTCCTCTTTGACTTAATAGCTAAACTACCATTAAAAATAATTTAGAAAACAATTGAAGAAACAGTCTTAGATATCAAAACTTATGAGGTATAACTAAAACTGGAATACAAGACAAATTAATGTGGCAATTCCTATTTCAGTATGTCCCCTCCGTTATTCAGGTGTTGCTAATGTGACAGTATTAAGAGGTGAGGCCCTTAAGAGGTGATAAGGCTATAAGGCTCTTCCTTCATAAATGGGATAAGAGGCCCTTATAAAAAAAACTTGAGGAAGACAATTTGTCATATTTGCCTTTTTGCCTTCTACCATATGAGGACACAGCATTTCTCCCCTCCAGAGGATGCACCATCACGGTGCCATCTTGGAAACAGAGAGCAGCCTCACCAGACAATGAACCTGCCAGCACCTTGATCTTGGACTTCCCAGCTCCGGAGCTGTGAGAAAATATATTTTTGTTCTTTATAAATTAGCCAGTCTGTGATATTTTATTATAGAAGCACAAATGAGCTAAGACAGTCAATAAAACAGAACTTTAAAAATGAAGTAGAGAATAAGAAAACAAATATAAGAAGATAAAATAATCAGAAAGTGGAAAATTTACAAATTAACAACTATAAAGGTTGGTTATTTGAAATCAACAATGTGGAACATAAAATTCTTGCAAAGTTTACTAAGAAAACAGAGAAGTAACCAAAAAATAAATATGAAGGAGAGATAAAAATACAGAAGCGATTCAAATATTAATCATGAAATGGCAGAAAAAAATTAAGAAAATTTTAATAACCACTCCAGAAAACAAAACAAAACAAAACAAAACAAAAATCAGTAGAACAAATTTGTTCAGAAATCTTTTAAAGATAGAAAGCAGAGAGGAATAAATTGATGGAAGTAAACAGCACTCTGTAACTATACATGAGAAGACATTTGTATAAGTTGGAAGTAGGTTTTGCAGACTCTAAATGCAGAAGCAATGTATATGAGAAACAGGGTCTGGAAATGAGTTACCTGATCACTGTACTCAGAGCATCTACAAGGTTGACGTTTTCTATCCACCCACTCATTCCTAACTTGAGAGAAGACAGAAGCAGCAGACTTTTGCTTCTGAGTTTGGAGTAAGAAATATGAGTATTTTAGTCTAAAGACAGGAAAGTCCCATTAGAATCTAGTTATATCCTGAAGGAAGAAGCAATTCCACTCATCCAAAAGATGGGCTGCCCAGCTGAACAACCTATCTCTCCTCTACAATAACTGGAAATAACGACAGTAAAAAAACAACAGCATACATATAAAAATAAAAAGCAAATGCAAAAAAATATAAGCCCAGAATCAATGAGCACCCTGATAAAAGCAGCAAGCTCAAAAAATAAAAGAGCTAACACTTGTGAATACACAGTTTATAGAACAAATAAATAAAAAACATTCACAAATGATAATTAATATTCTCAAAGGATAGGAGAGCATATCACATCTATGAAATAAAAGAAGCTATTATGTAAAAGAACTAGTTCAAGATCTTAAAAATGAAAAAGATACGATCTTTGAAACAAACTCAAGAGACTGGCTGAATACCAGAATAAATACTGATGAAGAGCAAATTAGCAACCTCAAAGACTAAACTAAGGAGTTCTCCCAGAACACAATGTAAACAGAAATGTGATGAAAAATGTGAAATAAAAGTTTAGAGTATAAAGGAAAGATCCAAAGTTTCAATGTTTATATAATAAGCATTTAAGAAGGAGAGAACAGAAAAAATAGGGGGAGGAGTGGAAGATAAAAATTAATTTAACTATAATAAAAGACAATTTAACAGAGCTAAAATAAAACACATCTATATCGTGAAAGAGCCCACTGAACAGTAAGCAAGTCATATTTTGATGTAAACAAAATCCAAAAACATTTAGTAGCAGTACCAGAGAAAGTATGCCTTAGTGATGAAGGTGAGCCATCCCTGGAGTGAAGTCTACTTCACCCTGACCTAAGTGAAGTTTAAAAACAGGCTTCAGTGGGAGCAAAATGACCTGAAAGAACCTTAACTGCTTGCTAAAACAAAGCTCAACAGTCTTTGGAGGAAGACAACAAAATCCAAACACTCAATAAGATAGCATCACAATGCCTATCATTCAATTAAAAATTACTAGACATGCCAAAGGACAGAAAATATGCAGAAAATCAGGAGAGAATCTATGAAATTGAAACCAGTGCAGAAGTAACAGAGATGATGGAGTTAGTAGACAAAAACATTAAAGCAAATACTATGACTACATGCAAATATTTATAGAAAACTGTGAGCATAATAAAGAGAAATGGAAGAAATTTAGATGAACCTAGTGGAATGTCCAGGGATAAAAAAATATAATATTTGAAGTAAAAATTTTACTGAATGGAATGAACATCAGATTCTATATTGTACAAAAAAGACCTAAGAATAGAATTTGTCTAAAATAAAACACAAAGAGTTGTGAAGCTAGAAAAAAAATATCAGAGCCTCAGTGACCTCTGAGGTGATATCAAGCAGTCTAATGTCTATGTAACTGGAGTCTCAAAAGGGGATGAGAGCAATAAGGGCTAAATGTTTCCAAATGTGACTAAAACTCTAAACCCATTATTTCAGAAGCTCAACAAATCTCAAGCAGAATAAATACATGCAATGCACACATACAGCACATACACCACACACGAAAGCATATAATAATTAAATTGCTAAAAATAAGTGAAAAAGAAACATCTTAAATGCAGCCATAGGGAAAAAAAAGACATTATGCACTGAGGAACAAAGAAAATCAACATACAAATCCTCATCAGAAACTATGCAAGCCAGAAGACAATGGAATTATATTGTTAAAAGAATAAGGGGAAAATGATTTCTATAGTTCTCTATGCAGTAAAATAGCCTTAAAAATGAAGGTGAAATAAGAACTTTTTCAGAGAAGCTTGAGAAAATTCATCAATTGTAGCCCTACATTATAAAAAATAAAAGGAAATCTTTATGCAAAAGTCAGTAATAACAAATGACAAAAGGATCAATTCACCATGAAAACATCTCGATCCTAAATGAATATACACCCAATAACAGAACTTCAATCTATCTGAAGCAAAATTTGGCAGAACTAAAAGGAAAGATTTATGAGCCCACAGATATAACTGGAGATTTCATCATTGCTATCTTAGTAACAGATAGGAAAAGTAAAGAGAAAATCAGTAAGGATATAAAAGACTTGAACAGCAATACTAAAAATTTGATCTAATTGACATTTACAGAAAACTTTTTCCAACCACAGCAGAACACATGTTTGTTTTTTAAGGACACATTCATTAAGATATATGCTGGGCCATAATAAAGTTTCAATAAATTTTAAAAGATTGAGATAATAACAGAATATGTTCTCTGAACATAATGGCATTGATGAAAATCAATGACGGAAAAAAAACCTGGAAAATGTGTACACTAACAAACACACACACTTTTAAATAACATAGGAGTCAAAGGAAAAAATCACAATGGAAATTAGACTTTTTAAAATTGAACGAAAATGAAAACAATATGTCAAAATTCATGGAATGCAGCTAAAACAGTAGAGTGAAATCTATAAACTTAAATGCTTACATTAGGAAAGAAAATCTTAAAAAATCAATTATTTAACTTCCACATTAGTAAGCTAGAGAAAGAAGACAAACTAAGTGCACAGTAAATGGAAGGAATAAAATAACAAATATGAGGACAAAACCAACAAAATAGAAAACCAACAAAAAAATAAAGAAAATGAACGAAGTCTAAAGTTATATCTTTGAAAACACTAAATTTGATAAAACCCTAGCTAAACTAATCATCATCAACAATAACAAAGATTGAAGTCACAAATCTATATCAGGAATGATAACAAGGGCACCACAACAGACCATACAGGCATAAAAAGGAGAGTAAAGGAATATTATAAATAACTTTAGAACAATAAACTGGACAACTTAGATGAAGTGAACAAATTCCTTGCAAATTTCATATTACCAAACTGCTTTAAGAAGAAACAGAAAATCACAATGAGATACCAACTATACTCACTAGGCTAGCTAAAATTAAAAAGATTGACAATGGCAAATGTTAGAGGAATCTGGAGCAACTGGAACTCTTATATACTTTTGACATGAAAAGTGTATGACTACTATAGTAAACAATTTGGTGGTTTCTTACAAAGTTATACGGGCACTTACTATTTCACCCAGCAACTCAGTTCTGAAAGTATTTACTCAATAGAAATAAAAATATAGGTCCACACAAAGACTCACACATGAAATGTTCATAGCACCTTAGTTCATAATGGCCCCAACTGGAAACAACATAAATGTACATCATCAGGTGAACAGATAAACAAATTGTGGTGTATCCAGACAAAATAATTCTACCTGTAAATTCAAGGAATAAACTACGATACACTAAAAGCATGGATAAAACCAAAGCATGGATAAAACTAAAAAAAAAAAAATGCTGAATGAAAAAATCCTGACACAAAAGAGTACATACTATGTGATTCCTTTTAAACAAAATTCTATCAAAGGCAAATATAACCTATAGTGACAGAAAGCAGATTAGTGGTTGCCTGGGTCTGCAGTGGAGGAATTGGCTGGGAAGGACAAGGAAATTTTTGGAGATGATGTAAATATTCTCTGTCCCAATTATGGTGGTGGTTTCATGGACATATACATTTGTCAAAACTCATCTAAATGGACACTCAAAATGAATTCATTTTGAATCAGTACAGCCACTATGCAAAACAGCATGGAGGTAAAAAAAAAATCCTCAAAAAATAAAAAATAAAACCATCATATGATCCAGCAATTCCACCTCTCGTTATATACCCAGATGAAATAAAATCAGTATGTTGAAGAAATATCTGCACTCCCATGTTCATTGCAGCACTATTCACAACAGCCAAGATATGGAAGCAACCTCAGTGTCTATCAACAGACAAATGGAAAAGAAAATATGGTTTATATACACAATGGATGGCACCATTCAGCCATTTTTTTTTTAAAAAAAGGAAATTCTGTCATCTGTGACAGCATGGATTATTAACCTGTAAGACATTATGTTAAGTGAAATAAGCCAGGTACAGATACACAAATACCACATGATCTGGCTTATATGTGGAATCTGAAAAAGTCAAACTCATGGAAACAGAGAACAGAATGGTGGTTACCAGGGGTGAGGGAGACGGTTGGGTAGATGTTGGTCAAAGAATACAAAATTTCAGTTAGATAGGAGAAATAAGTTCAAGAGATCTATTGTACATCATGGTAACTATGGTTAATTACAATGTGTTGTACTTCTGAAAATCTCTGAGAGTAGATTTTTAAGTGTTCTCAATATAAAAAATAAGTATGTGAGGTAATGTTCATGTTAATTAGCTCAACTGATCTGTTCCACCAGGTGTACATGTTTCAAAACATCATGTTGTACATGATAAATATATGCAATATTAATTTGTCAATTAAAAAATGAACACTTTTAAAAAAAAAGATACACTCTATCCCATACAAATTATACCTCAGTAAAGTTGACTTTTATATATTTCTTTAAAAAAAAATCCCTCTTCAGACTACATTTCCCCTTTCAATTACTGCTCTATTTCTTTTGCCAAACTCTTTTAAAGAATTGCTCATAATATTTTTCTCTAATTCCCCTCATCCTATTCTCTCTTAAATATGTTACAGTCAGGCTTTCCCTCATACCACTCTAATAAAACTACTCTGGTCAAAGTCACTAATGGCTTCTCCTTTGCTAAATCCCTTTGTGAAACCAATTATCAACTCAACTGAAAGTCAAGGAGAGAGGTCTCTGAAGACACTAAACCTGCAGACACCTTGATCTTTGACTTCCAATCTCCAGAGCTGTAAGAAAATAAATTTTTACTGTTTTAGCCTACAGTTTGTAGTATTTTATTATGGCAGCTTTAGCAAATTAATACAATTAGCAATAACCAGTTAGAATATAAAATGGGGGACATATTCCATTTATTATAGCCACACAACAATAAAATACCTAGGAGTAAACCTAACCAGGGAAAAACAATGTTTTATTTAATTATTCTTAGCATCTATCATCTCCATGAGACTCTAGGCTAGATAGTGCAGGGACCAGATTTTTTTTTTTAATCCACCATTGTATCCCCAAGCGCCCGGCATAAACAGTAGTGGGATTATCTGCTCATGGCTGCTAGAGAGGTCTTGGTTTGACATAAGTTTTAGGTGTTAAGGGTGTTAAGAGATTAGATTGGGGCCTTAATTTTGATCCATTTCCATACCTCTAGATCAAGCAGGCTTGCTTTCCCTCATAGAGGCTTACCTAAAGCAAAAGTGATCACTTCAATGACATATTCCTTTAACAAGTGGAGATTTAAGCCAAAGGGACTTGTTACAATGGAAATACCATGCCTGATTACAGTGAGCCCCATCCTCTGAGGGCCTCAGCAATCTGTCAGAGGACCCTGCAAATCTCCTCTCTGCACCGTTGCTGCCAGTTCAAAAGGGAGGTTCAGGAGAGCACTGTGGTCAGTCCTGCAGCTTCTCCCCCGGCACACAACCTCCAGCTGTCATCCACATTCCTAAGACAGTCCAAGATCATACTTACCTTGAGGACTCAGCTGCTACATATTCCAGGAGTCCTATCCTTCCAGAGCTTCACATGGCTGATTTTTTCTCCTCATTCTTTAAGCCTCAGTTTAATGTCACCTCCTTGGAGGCTCATCCAGACTCAAGCCCCACCCCTATGCCCCATCTCCTTCTATCATCCTATTGTATTTTTCTTGGCTTAACATTTCTGTTTGCTTTCTCCATTGTGGTCTGCATTTCCCCATCTAGACTGCAAGCTCCAAGGGACTTTCAGTCTTGTCTTCAGTCTTCAGAGTTAACCCCCCCTCCCCTGACAGTGCCTAGAACTATCCCTGGTGCAGGGTAGGCACATAAATACTTGATGAAACACATAAGTCATCAGCCCAGTAAAGTCAAGCCTAATTCTCAGGGTGAGATTACACGCAGAGCTGTAGTTCCTGACCCTAACCTTGACTACTGAGAGGGATTGCCTCTTTTCCCTCCTGGTTTTCACAAGGAAGGAAAATTTTTTTCACTAAATGCCTTCTTTACTCCTCCCACCAAGGGAAATATATTAACTTGGGTGTAAAGTGATAGCCATTCTCCCACTTTTCTAGGTTGAGATAATCTATTAAAATTCCCAGGGAAAAAAAGACATTTCCTTTCTCCCTCCTTCCTTCTGTAGCTGAACTATAGGTGGCTGAGGCTGAGGCTGAGGCTAAGGCTGAGGGGCTCATTATGGCTCTCATACTGGGCTATACCCTCAATTTAGCCTTTATCAGTAATAAAGTTGTCCATCTGCTTACTTACATTTTATCAGTTGGCTTATAAATCAGGCAGGGAATAAGGGTGGATTTATTAGGCCCCCTCAAAGATCCCAGTAATGATTATTTACTAGTGTTTTTGTCTCAGTCCATTATATTGTTTCAGCAGAGTGAGAAGGCTGAGACTCTTCAAATGGGCACCTGACCATTTAACCCTTAGTTGAACCATAGAAGGCATAGTGAAGTCAGCTATTGGGAAAGTCTGGTATTCACTGTTGCCATTGCCATCTTGGAATCAATACAGTGGTGAAGGGCATTGAGATTAAAATGTCATCTATAAAAAGATACCGGAAGGATGCTCTCATTGAATTGAGGAGAGTCATTTATCTGCCTAAAAAGGCCAAATCTCAGAAGGTTTATTTCAGATGCCAAGCTTTCTCTCTCTCTCTCTCTCTCTCTGTGTGCACATGCACTTGCACATGCACATGCACAAAAGTGAAATAGACTTGCAGACTCACAGCAGACACTAAATATTTGTTGACTGATTAATCTTGAAATGTGCATGACCTATAAAATAAAATTTAACTTTAATAACATATGGTAAGAAAGAGGAAAGATCATGTCTTTGTATGGGAGACTGAATACTTTTAAATTATTTCTTTGTTTCAATAGAGATTTATTTAGAAATAAAATAATCTGAAGTTCATTTGAATATATAAACAAGCACAAACAGGTAAGAAGATTTTGAAAAGGAAAAGTAATCCAGAAGACTTACATGACCAAATATTAAAATATATTACAGCACTATTTTAACTAATCAATGTGATGTTGGCAAGAATCATAAGGCTAAAAACAGATTATATTATATATGAGAATTTAATGTTTGATAAAGAACCACAAACTAATAGAGAAATAATGAATTATTCAACTATTCTTAGTAAATTTTTAAAAATTACTTAGAACTTTATACACTATATAAAAATAATCTCTAACTGGATTACAAAGTTAAATGTAAAAATGATCCTATAAAGTTGGCATACAAGTGTCTCTACTGGGATGGAGAAAACTTGCTAGGCAAAAAGTAATTCTATAAATCTAAAAGTAAAGTTGATTACATAAAGAATTAAAATGTCTATATATCAAAAATATCATTAACAAATAACTAAGTGGCAGAAAACCCTGCCTCTGGAAGACAATATATTAGTATTCTTAATAGACAAATAATTCTCACGAGTCAACTAGAAATACTTCAAAACCTACACACACACACACACACACACACACACGCACGCACACACGCACCTTTAACACAGGCCATTTTGAAAAGGAGGGGACTGAGACCAAGAAAAGCTATGTAACTTACACAAGGCCACACGGTCAGCAGGCAGCAGAATCCAGATTGGTTCCAGAATCCATGCATGAAACCACCATACCTTGATATATTCATAGACAAAAGATGGGAAGGGAAGGGCAACAGCAGATGCTAGCAGTGTTTTCTTCTGACTTGCAAACCAATATATAGTTTGTATTAACTTCTTTGGAACATTAGGGTTGTCTCTCTACCCACAATAGATCCCATGCTGGTGGCTCTGCTCTTTCAGACAAGAGCATTTTCTGGTGAGTCCAGGACCAGGTTCTAAGCAAAGGATCACATGCCCAGGTCACTACAGCTCTGGGTTGAGTGCTGGCTCAAAACATAGGAACCTTATAAGCCACAAAGGCCCTGTTGGGGCCATAAGCATGGCTTTGTCTCCTTCTGAAGCTGTACCCTGAAACTCTGTCTTTTCTAAAGCAATCCATTCATATGAGACATTCCTCTAAGCAATAAATCTCTTAACATTATTATTTCTGCAGGAGTCGGGGGGCCCAGACTGTCAGAGTTTTCTTGGGAGATAAAATTGTTCTGGAAATGATATGTTGGTACATTTATCTTCATTTTCTACCCTATCCCCTCAACCACTATGTAGATCTGGAAAGTCCTCTCCTGCAGCAGAAAGGGCTATGTCTTGGCATATGAAGCAAAGCAGATGTCTACCTTTCATTTTTTCTCCACCATTCCACCGTGACTTAAAGAAACCTGAATTTTTGTTTCACTTCCTATAAATTTTCAGATAAGTCACCTTCTGAAATTAGTATCCCAGTCCCCGCATAAATGCTTTTTTTCCCTATACTTAGGCTTCTCCTACTACATACCAATTACCGAAATTCATCTCATACTTGGCTACAAATGTCACTGTTTTCTTCTTCTGACCTTGTTCCCTGTTGAGTCTGCAACATCCCAGACCACAAAAAGCAAATACCAGGAGTATTTTGGGGAGACATGGCCAGCTGACTTCACAATTACTTAGTCTGCTCCAGGCTCTCCCAAAGTCAAGGTCTGCTTGAATTTTGCCAGTGCTTTTGTTCCATGTCCTAACTTTGACCTCTCTTTCAACATCTTTCTGAATGTAGGTTGCACATAGCATCATCTCCTACCTAGAAGCATCCTCTAGCTATAAGCAAGTCTCTCCAAGCCTATTTTCACAAAAGGGGCTTCCATGCTTACTTGATTCCCTGGAAGGCAAGCCATCATCCATCACTGTGCTACAGGGTGGTCTCTAGAGCTATCACATCCTCCACTTTACTGCTTCTCTGATTTCTGCTCCCAGACCCTGGGAAATCCCTCTCAGTCTTATGGGTGAGATGAAATTTTAAAACATCAGTTCTCAGTTGGACCCTTGTGGATAAAAGCCACCTCCCTTCAATCCACACTCAACACTTTCCCATTCCCCATTGCAATTTTTCTTTGTTTACTTTTTTATTATGTGTGCAGATGTCACCCTCACTCTTAGAATGAAACCCCATAAAAGCAAGAATTATTTAATTCATTTTTAATATCCCCTAGGCACTTTTTCACCAACATCTGGTACAAGGTTTTATTCATAGCAGGCGTTCTGCAAATATTTTATTTACTTACTTTCTTTGTTTGTTTGTTTGCTTGCTTGCTTGCTTCCTTGCTTTAAAGAGCACCTAGATTTTCAGACCAGGGGAGAGTGCTCATGGCCATCTTAAAGTTTCTTCAATATTTTGATTACTAAAGCCAACTGACATGGAGGATATAGGGCTAGAAAGAGAGGGAGCACCGAGCAAGTCTGGAATTCTTTCTTTTGATCTTCTGTAATTAACTTGCTCTGTGAATATGGTACTTTCCCTCCCAAGGCTGCAGCAGGTCCCCGTTCTGACCACTACTTCAACATGCATCACTCTTCCTGCTCTGCCTAACCTTGTCTTTGCGACAAGCTGCCATTCCTTCTTCAGGACCCATTCAAGGACCTCCTTCTCTGGAGAGACTTTCCTGCCTCCTGCTGAGGCCCCTCTGCTCTCAACCCCCATAGGACCTGATGAGAATCCCTAACATATCCTGTATCTGTTTGACTATAGTTTGGCTGCATGGAATAAACAACTCCAAAATAACAGTGGCTTAAACAAGATAGAAATTTTTTTCTCATGTTAGGAGAAAAAAAAACCCAACAAATTATGAGTAAGCAGTTCAAGGTTGGTGAAGCTACTCCACAGTACCATCAGAGACCTAGGCTTCTAAACTTCAACACTCTAGTACTTGGCCTCCATACTCAAGGTCCCTTCATGTTTCAAGATGGCTGCTGGAGTTTCAGGCCAGAAGAAGGAAAAAAGGCAACCAGGAAAGAGCAGCCCTTCTTCTCCATTAGCTTCCTTTAAAGCACTCCTGGGAAGTCCACATAACACATTTCTATTTACATTTCCTTAAACAGACAATATTTTTGCTTCTTTATGATTTTCTTAATAATATTTTCTTTTCTCTAGCTTGCTTTCTTATAAAAATACAGTATAAAATACAGTATATGTGTATTACAAGGAAGAAAAAACATGTTTACTATTGATTAAGTGGATTAAGTTCTCCCACCTCATCATCTTCATCTTCATTTTAAGTAGGTTGAAGAGAAAGATGAGGGTTTAGTCTTGCTGCCACAGGTGTGACAGAGACAGGAGAGGTAGGCACACTTGGTGTAACTTTACAGAAAGACATCATAATTTCTGCCTGACTTTTTTTGCTTTTTCATTTCTTGAAAAATGATGTTTCTCTATGGTACCAATTTTTCTTTCACCATTTGCTTTAGTTTTAGTGCCCATATCATGGAAAGGTCCATGCATAAAAGAAGTCAAAAGCAGTCTTGAATAATCACCCTTCTGCCTGACTGTCAACTGTCAATTTGTCTTCTGGTACTGCTTCTGTGTCATCTTCCTCATCACCTGGCAGTGGTTCAGAACCACTCATCTCCATCAAGTTATCCTGTTAATTTCTCTGGTGTGGTGTCTATTAGCTATTGAATTGGATAATTGGAGAAACAAGATCCATATCTTGAAACCCTTCATCTTCCACCTTTTTTGCCTTATCCACAGTCTCTTTTATGATTTCCTGGGTTGGCTCCATCATAAATCCTGTGAAGTCATGCACAACATCTGGACACAGTTTTCTCCAGCAGAAACTTATTGTTTCAAGCTTGATGGCTTTCATGGCTTCTTCCATGACAACAACAGCATCTGCAACGTTGTAATCCTTCCAGACCTTCATGATGTTCTCTTGGGCTCTCTTCCACAGTATTGACAGTCCTTTGCAAAGGGTACCATGTGTAATGAGGCTTAACGGTCCTATGACTCCTTGATCTAGAGGCTGAATTAGAGACATTGTGCTTCGGGGCAAGTAGCCACTCAACACCTTCAATGTTGAAGGCATAAGGCTCTGAGTGGCCAGGGGCATTGTCCATTATCAAAGGAACTTTGAAAGGCACTCCCTTACTAGCAAGGTACTTCCTGACTTCAGGAACAAAGCATCGTTGGAACTAATCCAGACAAAGAGTTCTCGTTGTCCAGGCCTTCTTGTTGTACAACTGAAAGACTGGCAGCTGGTGTTTATCTTTTCCCTTCAAGGCTTGGAGATTGGCAACTTTCTAGATAAGGGCAGCCCGGTCATAAACTTGACTACATTTGCACAAAACAGTAGAGCTAGCCTAACCCTTCTGGCCTTAAATCCTGGTGCTCACTTCTCTTCCTTACTAATAAATGTCCTTTGTGGCTTTTTTTTTTTCCAGAATAGGGCACTTTTGTCTGCATTAAAAGTCTATTTGGGCAGATATCCTTTCTCTTCAATGATTTTCTTAATACCATACGGGAACTGGTCTCCTGTCTCTTGGTTGGCAGAAATTGCTTCTCCTATTATCTTGATATTTTTCAAGCCAAACCTCTCTCTAAAATTATCAAACTATCATTTGCTGGCATTAAATTCTCCAGCTTTAGATCCTTTACCTTCCTTTTGCTTTAAGTTGTCATATGATGACATTGCCTTTTCTCTAAACATATTAGAGTCTATAGGTACGACTTTCTTATAGCAATCCTGCACCCACACTAAAGCTACATTTTTCAATACAAGATTAAAAGTATTTCACGAAAGTGCAAGATTTCCACACCTGCTGGTGTCACTGCAGCAACAGCTTCACAAATTTCCTTTTCTTTTTTTACTATGGCCCTTACATGGGATTTACTTATCTTGAAATGGTGGGCAACTGCAGCTGCAGACCTCAATCTATGGTATGTGTCAGGCAATTCAACTTTTTCTTGTACTGTCATTACTTTTCTCTGCTTCTTGGGAACACTTCTAGCATCACTATGGTATGATTCAAGGTTTACTGTATTGTACCAAACACGACGAAATGTACAGGAGAACCCAAAGAGATCACTTTTTACTTTGACACACAATTCCTTAGCATCACACAGCATTTAAGCGAATACTCACAGCAGGGGAACTCACTGCAATAGCAACTGTAGGTGGCTACAAAATTATTATAATAGAACAGCATGTACTACAGCTAATTTTATGCAGCTATGATTTAATACTGCATCATTACTTTTAAATATTTCTACCGTGAATGGTGCCATGTATGGTCTCTTTGCATAAGTTTTAATAAATTTTAGCTTTCTGTAAAAGATTTGTGTATATTTTATGGTAGTAAATCACAAAATAGACTAGTACCTACATATATTTTATGGATTCATGACATACCCCTTTTTCTAGGCTACACAGTTTGTCTGCAACTTTTTTCAAGCTGTTGCAAATCACCAAGAAATTTTCCAATATATTTATTGAAAAAAATCCATGCATAAGTAGACTCACACAGTTCAAACTCATGTTGCTTAAGGGTCAATTGTACCATCTATTTTTAAGACCCTGGAAGGAAATAAGATCAGGCTTCAAACAAAAGACTCTGCATATAGTTTATAAAGATTTGATAGAAGTAGCAGAAACCTGATCAAGCCGAGGTAATATTAGAGAATCTAAACTGACATGTAAATATGGAAGAATTGTACCTTGTCAGCATCCTATCTCTCTTTGCTCTGCGAATCCAGTGTCAGTTGCTCTTTCTCTCTGATTCACTAGAATCAAACAGAGCTTTCACAGACCAGGGGAAGAGGCTAAATGATTTGCCTGCTACTAACATGTTTAGAGAGAAATTCAAATCTTCTGGCTTTAAGTGTATTAAATTACTCAACATTAAATTACTGACCACATTGTCAGTTCATGGCAAGTTTCAGTTGACAGGTTCTTTTTGATCAGTGACTATCTTTCAATGGTCATTTCCCAGTTTTGGTTTCTACCTAAACTTCACTACTGATCAGCCAGAAACTCAATTCACTCTTGGTGGCTGGATTTATTCCCATCAAATGGAAAACAGTTCTGGTTAAATAGGAGCTTGCTAAGAAAATGCAAGGACAGCACAAATTAATGAACAAGTACTAATCAACCCAATTTGGTGAATCTCCCACGAATAAAACCAAATCTAAGTTCCACAAAATATCTTGATGACTCACTTTTATGGGAGAATGTGTTGTAGTCCCAGAGCTCTCTCTGAGGACATAAACACTCTTAGACTTCTGAAATAATTTGCCCTTTGTACAAGATAGACTCAGCTAAAAGAAACTATAAAAAAGTTATTAAATTGTTTGACTAGTTATTCTACTTTGACCCCATGAAAAGTCTAGTTCATAAGAGATTTTCAATATTTGAATAATGCTTCAAAGAGTTAATGGTTTTGAAAGTGTACTGTGTAAAAAGTAAGGGCAGGCTTTTTCAACTTTTGATTACCAAATGTGAGACCCTGTGAAATGGAACCCAATATGACCCTGTTTTAAATGTATATATTTATTGTCTATTTTATCCTGGGAACAAGGCCTAATCCAGAGACATTTTTAGCTCATCAAATATGTAAATTGTTTTTCAAACACTTTGGGGTTACCACAAAACCTAAATTGTTTTTAGCTAACCAAGCACTTTCTCTCTTTGGTTTCAAAAGCCAATTGTATTTTTTTCAAGAAAATTTAATTCAGATGTTTCTGATTCACTTGCACTTAAATAATTAAAATGCTATTTTGCAAGAACTGATTGGTGTGCAAGAAAGCTCATGAATCTCTTGTCTAAGCTTCTTTAAATGTTTTCTGAAAAACATGAAGTCTTGCTTTGCCAAAAGTAAACCAACTCCAGTGGCACATTTGGGTCAAAAGTCTGATTTCAGAGCAAATCCAAAGCTATCCATTTGGAGAAGGGTCAATCAGGCCAAGGCATCTCTTCCAGAGGCTTTGCTGAAAATCTGCTTCTAGGCCCAGGTAGATTTCCAACACAACATGCTGGGAGGGAGTGATAAAGACACAGAAGGTTTTATCACAAACACAACTGGAGTGTCTCAGGCTGGTAATATTTATTTTTAAAGATAATCTTGCTTTAGTTGATTTCCAAGCATCACTAATGCTTCAAACTGAGATTTCTTTTTGAACCGTCAAAGTTCACATGCATATTCCCAGGAATCTACAGTTCTCTATCAGAATTTAAGTGTTTGGGGCTGAGGGCAGGTGTTACTTCTATCAATAGCTTCTGAAAATTACTATAAGGATATTCTAGATCATCTGAATGACAATCTTGCAGCCAATAACCATCGCACAAACACATTTTTCTTTGAGATCACTGTCTGACTACACCAACTAGTTAGATTTCAACCACCCCTACTAATGAGTAAGGCATTGATTGCCTCCTCTCCTTCCAATCCAACACTATCATTGTGAGGACTCAATGGAATAACACAGGGAATGAGAATCTAGCACATTGGAAGCATTCCATAAATAGTAGGTACCATTATTTTGCAGGCTTTCCTCCAACACATGACACTCAACAACATATAGTTTTTGCCACTTCTTAATGTGAACCCATTAAAAATAGTCTGTATCAAGTTATTGCATCTAAGTGCAATATCATCAGCCCAGGTCAGTTTCCTGGGTTTCCCTAGCAGTTTCTAAGACTGTCTCCCCTTAACCTCTTAGCTATGGGATTCAGAAGGTTTCCTGTGGCCCTTCACAAATTCTCACCTGCAGTCAGATTTACAGCTGTTTTAAGGGAAATTTAAACCACCAACCACTAGCAATGAATATTCCTGGTGTCCATGAGGAAGGGGTGTCATAATACATATGCCATAATCCAGAATACTTCATGCTAACAAAAGAAACTCTTCTTAAAATTCTGCGG
Source organism: Symphalangus syndactylus (assembly GCF_028878055.3). Taxonomy (NCBI): domain Eukaryota; kingdom Metazoa; phylum Chordata; class Mammalia; order Primates; family Hylobatidae; genus Symphalangus; species Symphalangus syndactylus. The sequence goes on along the minus strand of NC_072437.2, from coordinate 88,288,979 downwards.
TTAATAATGTGAGTTTTCCTGTCTTCAAGGGAAAAAAAAATCCTCCATGTCTCTGAAAATTTTCTCTCTGGCTTCCAGATGAACACCCAACCTTGAAGGAGTGTCGGGGTTTTGTCCTTAGTTACACCAAGATCACACCATTGACAAAGGCAACTGGACATAGACAATAAAAAGCCATTAATGAGGATTCTACTGGTTGATGCAATTGAACAAATATGTATTGAGCCCCTATTGTCAGTCACCATGCTTGTTGCCATTGAAGACAGAAAACAACAAGACCCAATGTGGCACCTGTCCTCAAGTTAACATGGCTTGAGAAAAGCAGATTAGATAGAAATATAAATAACAACGCAAGCCAGAATGTGAAAAATTTCATTAGATACACATAAAAAGGTCTAAGGTAGCATAAAGGGAAATGAAAGCATGTGACAGACATGCCATCCGAAATGCCTCTAGAAAGAGTGGTAATATTTAGAAGGACAATATCATAAGTGATTAGTTCATTTTCTACTCTCAACAGTTTCCCCATTAAGGGGTTCAGGCAGTATCTTTGTATACCCAGCTGTTAGCCTAGAGCACAATAAATGCTGATTAATGTTGAATTAGGTAATGAAATCATCAATAAAGTTTGTAAACTTAATTTATACTTGGAAGGTACAAATAAAGGTTGAATAACTGAATAAGTAAATGGGTCGAGTACTCCAAATAAATTAACTTTTTGGGAAGATCACATCACCCACCTCCTCATTTACCAGGGAAGAAAACTGAAGTGCAGAGAACTGACTGATGGGGCTGGCCCTGCTCTCAGGGCTGGAGAGTAGCAGAGCCAAGACTAGAACCTCAGACCTTTAATTCTCAGTGACCTTTCCACTCATTCCAGGAGCTAATCACTTTTTATTCTCGGAATTTGACTGAATTCTGCTAAATAATCTCTAATTCAAATTTGTATGATTTTATGGCAAAATGGAGCTTAACTATGTCAATTCCTTTATCTCATAGCTGAAGCCAGATTGATTTCTCCACATCACCATGGCGATAGCTGGCTACCCTCTACAGGAACCCAACTCCAAACAAAAGGACTTCATAACTGGCTGTGGGTCCTGCTGATCAGGCCTGGCTGGGAGAAGCTGGCATGGAGTCTGGGGCACCCCCCCGCCAACAACAGGGCCACAGTATCAAGGGTGCATGCCCCCTACAGAGCCACAGTGTTGAGGGTGCAGAGATGAGTGGAGAGGGAGCAGAGGGAAGCTCAGGGTCACTGAAAGGATTGTTTTATTTTATTGCGTTTTGTTTCATTTTTTTACAACTGATATCCACATTTCAAAACAAAAGAATAAGACTTCTGGTAGATTTCCTCAAAGGCAACTACTGAGAGATTTGCCAAAGCCACTGCCCCAGGGGTTGGTTTACATAAACAAGGGCATTGGAAAGCCATGTAATCTGAACTTTTCTCTCTGGCCTATGCCAGCATTTTAGCTGCCAATAAGTAGACTTGCTTTTTGTTTCCAAAAATAAAAAGTTATTATACTCTTGCTACCCAAGTCTACCCTTGGCCACTCCATGGACGATCACTAAGAGAAGAGGGATGCACTTTGTGGTGTTGTTTTTGGAAAGCTCCTATTTAGAAAACTCTTGAGGGTATGCTGTCATGAAGGGGCTGGCTGCTGTGGACAGGCAGTGACCATCTAATGGAGCCCCTGGAAGTACCTCTCCTGCCAGGGACACATGGCTTCCATTAGTCAAGAGCTTGCTGGCTTTCTGACCTGGAATTCTCTCCCATTGTTATACATATCCAGTGCTTCTCTAGCCTGGACACGAAGGTAAAGAAGGAAAAACATGGAAAATGGTACATCTTCTGTAACTCTGAAAGAGAAAAAATATGCTAGGTTACTGCCAGGAAGGACTCAGAAATGTCAGCTTTCTCTTGAAATTATGGAAAACCTGGGAAGTTCCAAAATCGCCATTTCAAACCGTTTTTCTCTGCTCCTCACAGAAGTCCTCTCCTCACACTCTGTCTTCTACTCAGGGTCACCAACTTGTCCCAGTTTGCCTGACACTTTCCTGGTTTTGGTCCTGGAAGTCCCTTAATGGCCCACATACAAGGAATGCCACCTTACAATTAACAAAGAAAAACAGGAAATAAGAAAGAGGAACATCAGGCCAGCCTCCACTCCTGCAGGCACCATTCAGAATTCTCCACGGAGGGAAGAATATTGTCTTCTAGGCTGGAAGTTAGAAAATGAGCATGAATATCAAGGGTTCTAATAATAGTCTATTGTGAAAGATTTTGAGACCCTTGCACTTAATACGACTTGTGCAAGAAGTTTCATCATTACTTTTAAATTTCCAAAGTTAATTTTCTTCTAAATGAGTGGTACCGGTGAAATGCTCATTCCACATTACTCCTATCTGTTTCTCTTGTCACACTGCCTTCTCCCCGTATGACCTTCCTGCATTCCTCTTACAAGTACTTTGTGATGACATTGGGCCCCCTGGATAATCTAGGATATAGCCCTATTTCAATATCCTTAACTTAATAACATCTGCAAAATTCCTTTTACCTTGTAAGGTAACATATTCATGGGTTCTGGGGATTAGGACCTGGACAGCTTTGAGGGTGCCATTAGTCCTCCTACCACAGGAGAAGAGAGGCTAGAGGTGGGAAGGGAGATGGGACATAAAATGGTAAATCAAGATGGTCTGGCCTCCTCAATAGCAATAGGCAAGATTTCTCCCTGAGACCTCTACCAGCTAGCTATTCTCCTTGTATAACAGGAGTTAATGCTCCTCACAGGCACATTTCCATGAAGAATGCTAGACATTCCCTCCATGTCTTAAAGGTAGGGCCAAAAGCTACACCAAAACTCCAGCAGGCAGCTAAACTTTTTTTTCTAACGTGGATATTAGAAACAAAAGTCACAAAACAGAGAAGTGTAGGAAAGAAGAGATTTAATTTGGGGGTTTAGAATATGAGTGGGTCACAGCTCCTCTTTTCACCAGTGTTTTAGCTATGCTTATGCAGAAATGTAGATTTAGAACAACTATTTTATTCTGTTAAGGATAACCACTGAAGAAGAAAATATGTAAACAAATGTACACACAAATTACAGAGTGGGACTTGCACCCCTCAGCATGTTGAATGGTATGGATAAAATGAACCACAGCTATTTTATTTATTTATTTATTTTATTATTATACTTTAAGTTTTAGGGTACATGTGCACAACATGCAGGTTTGTTACATAGGTATACATGTGCCATGTTGCTGTGCTGCACCCATTAACTCATCATTTAGCATTAGGTATATCTCCTAATGCTAGCCCTCCCCCCTCCCCCAACCCCACAACAGTCCCCGGAGTGTGATGTTCTCCTTCCTGTGTCCATGTGTTCTCACTGTTCAATTCCCACCTATGAGTGAGAACATGCCGTGTTTGGTTTTTTGTCCTTGCGTTAGTTTGCTGAGAATTATGGTTTCCAGCTTCATCCATGTCCCTACAAAGGACATGAACTCATCATTTTTTATGGCTGCATAGTGTTCCATGGTGTATATGTGCCACATTTTCTTAATCCAGTCTATCGTTGTTGGACATTTGGCTTGGTTCCAAGTCTTTGCTATTGTGAATAGTGCCGCAATAAACATACATGTGCATGTGTCTTTATAGCAGCATGATTTATAATCCTTTGGGTATATACCCAGTAATGGGATGGCTGGGTCAAATGGTATTTCTAGTTCTAGATCCCTGAGGAATCACCACACCGACTTCCACAATGGTTGAACTAGTTTACAGTCCCACCAACAGTGTAAAAGTGTTCCTATTTCTACACATCCTCTCCAGCACCTGTTGTTTCCTGACATTTTAATGATCATCATTCTAACTGGTGTGAGATGCTATCTCATTGTGGTTTTGATTTGCCTTTCTCTGATGGCTAGTGATGATGAGCACTTTTTCATGTGTTTTTTGGCTGCATAAATGTCTTCTTTTGAGAAGTGTCTGTTCATGTCCTTCACCCACTTTTTGATGGGGTTGTTTGTTTTTTTCTTGTAAATTTATTTGAGTTCATTGTAGATTCTGGATATTAGCCCTTTGTCAGATGAGTAGGTTGCGAAAAGTTTCTCCCATTCTGTAGGTTGCCTGTTCACTCTGATGGCGGTTTCTTTTGCTGTGCAGAAGCTCTTGAGTTTAATTAGATCCCATTTGTCAATTTTGGCTTTTGTTGCCATTGCTTTTGGCGTTTTAGACATGAAGTCCTTGCCCATGCCTATGTCCTGAATGGTATTGCCTAGGTTTTCTTCTAGGGTTTTTATGGTTTTAGGTCTAACATTTAAGTCTTTAATCCATCTTGAATTAATTTTTGTATAAGGTGTAAGGAAGGGATCCAGTTTCAGCTTTCTACATATGGCTAACCAGTTTTCCCAGCACCATTTATTAAATAGGGAATCCTTTCCTCACTGCTTGTTTTTGTCAGGTTTGTCAAAGATCAGATAGTTGTAGATGTGTGGCATTAGTTCTAAGGGCTCTGTTCTGTTCCATTGGTCTACATCTCTGTTTTGCTACCAGTACCATGCTGTTTTGGTTACTGTAGCCTTGTAGTATAGTTTGAAGTCAGGTAGCGTGATGCCTCCAGCTTTGTTCTTTTGGCTTAGGATTGACTTGGCAATGCAGCCTCTTTTTTGGTTCCATATGAACTTTAAAGTAGTTTTTTCCAATTCTGTGAAGAAAGTCATTGGTAGCTTGATGGGGATGGCACTGAATCTATAAATTACCTTGGGCATTATGGCCATTTTCACAATATTGATTCCTCCTACCCATGAGCATGGAATGTTCTTCCATTTGTTTGTATCCTCTTTTATTTCATTGAGCAGTGGTTTGTAGTTCTCCTTGAAGAGGTCCTTCACATCCCTTGTAAGTTGGATTCCTAGGTATTTTATTCTCTTTGAAGCAATTGTGAATGGGAGTTCACTCATGATTTGGCTCTCCGTTTGTCTGTTGGTGTATAAGAATGCTTGTGATTTTTGCCCATTGAGTTTGTATCCTGAGACTTTGCTGAAGTTGCTTATCAGCTTAAGGAGATTTTGGGCTGAGACGATGGGGTTTTCTAGATATAACCAGAACTATTTTATATCAGAGACCAATACAAGGAGAGAGTCCCCAAAGTCGGCTTGCATGAGGGTTTTGTTGATATCTTAGCAGAGGTTCAAGGATGCACTTAGTCACCCAGTCACCTGGCAGGCTGAGGCTTCCTTACCCTCCGTTATCCCCAACGAGCTAAGCAACAGTAGACAGTGTCTTCATGCAAGGGGCACTGAGCACAGGCCTCCAGTCTTACAAGCCTACATCCTTGCCCAGAAAGGAAGGAATCCTGCAGATTGGTTATAAAGATCTCTATACAGGGCATTTGGTGTGGAGATAAACATAAACCACACTTTTTCCCCTATAATTATGTTTACAATCTTTTAAAAATTCAACTTCTGCAGTAAATCTAAGTGCCAATGTGAGAAGAGCTAAGCTGTCCATTTTCACTTTGCCAGTTTCCACAAAGAGAAACAAAGATTTTTTTCATGTGTGCAAGAATTCCCAAATTTAGTCAAGACTGGAATTTCACTGTTTTTATTTTTATAGCAGGAGTGTTTTGCCCATGGGGTGGGAGGAATAAAGAAATGGGAAAAAGAAACAATTTGCCATTAACTTAACAGGAATTGAGGGTGAGGAGTGAAAATCACAAGGTATTTTTGATTTTCTTCATTAGTGATTGGGTCAGTTATTTGGTCAAGCCCATAGGAGGATGTCAAATAATGCTGATACAGGGACCTTGAAAAATCACCTTTTGTTTTTGTGGAAAAAGGAGAGAGGAAATTGAGGTGAAACTGCAAAACGTTTCATTTTTTTATGAAACCAGCAAAAGAGAAAGGTCCTCTTCAGCCGCCAGTGCAAATGTTTTTGCAAAGTTCAACTGCCAAATGTCCTTTGATGCCTGCCAATTTTCATAATTGAAAGATACCTTTTTAAATGAACTTGCTGGTTTTCTATTGGGCTAGAGCAACCGTCCCACATCTCGGTCATTCTCTTCCCTCCAGCAAGACCCAGTTCCTTCAAGGACTTCAGTGAAGATATGTGATATCAGAAGGCATATTGCCATGAGAACACAATACTCAGTGGCACTATTTTACACCAAAGGGATTTTTCATCATAGTTTAAGACTTTTTACTACAAATTACATGGGAAAATGCAAACCAATAATCTCCAAGCAGTGTCAGACAATCAGTTCATACATGAGAACCCTATTGGTCTGCTAGGAATAAAACCAACTCTCGCCTTGTTATTGAACAACTTCGCATAAAATCTGAACTGGGAGAATAACCAAAGAAGTAGAGTGAAGGCAAACACTGATGTCTATACGAAAACTGTTATTTTTGTAGAGGGAAAGGCTGCAGAAAGACACCAAAAGTGTGTTTTCATTGCACTTCATCAAGTCATTTAATAAAACTGCCATTCCTAACACACTACTGGCTACTTTGGAATTGTTTTCGCAGTTACTCAGCAGGAAACTAACATTTGAACTTACCAATCTTTTGAGTTGCAAATTCAATTTTAAACTTTTTATTTACAAAGCCTCAAGAATATCTATCACTCCAGGCAGAGGAACGATAATAACGTCAAGTTTTATGAATTATTACTTTCCAATCAAGGGTGACAGACTTGCTTATAAGAACAGGGTGAGACTTTTCATAAGCAGTAGAGTTCCATCCAAGTTCTCCTGATTCTATTTTGCCAAAGAAAGGAAAAGGATATTACATTTTGAAATAAAATTCCTCCAAATAAAATCCTACCAATGCTTAATGTCTGTGAGTTCTTGTGGTGGCTTTATGTTGTAAATGCTAAGGTTTTATATTACTTATATAAGCTTTAGTCTCCAATAGAGCTGGCAAACAAAACCCAAGAATGCTGAAACAGCTGTAGTACTGTATCTGAGTCATTTGGACCAAAACAGGCAGGGGGGCACGAAGCCGGAGCAGTGTTCCCTCAGCCCACTACAACTCTTAGCTTTTCATTTCAGCTTCCAGACAAAGAACTAGTGATGGCTGCGAATCTCATGAAAACTCAGTGAGGCATACAAGTTGGATATTAAGGCAGGAACTTGCTAATATTTTTAAAGGGTCACTTCAAAGGAAAATTCCAGGTTCTTAGAATTAAATCCGATTCCTTAGAGGCTTTGATTCTATTCTTGCAAAGGGTGAATCTTACAGATATCCAAACAGCCAGTGCCAGTCACGAAGAGATGTATTTTAAATAAGAAAGCCACACAAGGATGGCTACAAATCCTCTACATTAAACTGCATTAGTTTTCACTTCCATTAATTCAGAGTCAGTTACAGAACTGGCCTGAAGTGTGGTAATCAAATCAAGGATAAAAAGAATTATAATTTAAAGAGTTTAAAACAGTTTATTGGTCTTTTAAAAATAATTTAGAAGGATTTCTTCAATTATAAATCACTGACATGTTAATTATAAATAATGCTTAAAGAGTGGCACTCTAATTATTAATAAAGCTCATCTGTAGGTTTTCCAAGACCCCCTGCAAGGCAGCTGTTCTTTGCATACATAGTTCAAGTTACTCAGTGTGTGAGAAGGTGGTAAACTCTTTAGCTTTAAACACAGTTTATTAAAATGTGTGTCTCACAAATTCAGGTTGCCTCATTTCCATTAGCCTAAAATGGTAAAATTTTTACTGCAGTCCTTTAGTGCACATTTATTCTCAGACCACCAACTCATCGCGGAACCTTAGGTAAGTTACTTAACCTCTCTGAGCCTAAATGTATTCCTCCAGAGAAATATTAGTGCCCGTTCGATTAATGAGTTAATGTATATAACGCACTTAGTAGAATACGTGGAACAAGGTAGACCCTTAGAAAATCGATTAATGAGTTAATGTATATAACGCACTTAGTAGAATACGTGGAACAAGGTAGACCCTTAGAAAATGATAGCTATTATTGATACTAGGTAATTTTTAATCATAAAAATGGAATATGATAGATTCAGCTGATGTTTTAAGCCACTAATTTAGAATTTCTCCGATTTTTTGAGCCACAAATGTATAATAATTAAAAATGATTTTGACAAGAGTTCAAGGGGAAATGGGTCCCTTGTTTGCCAAAGGGACTTGGTAAATAAGGGCTGGGTATCAGTGAGGAAAGCCATGTGAGTGAGGAGATCCACAAAGACTCAGACTGATCACTGAGATAAAATCACACTTCACCATGTCCCTGGCTGCCTTCTCCTCTACACTCCAAGTCTCCAGAAAATGATAGTCAACATGCTGATTTTAATATGACAGCTTTGAAAGGCTTGTGCCCCTTCACTTCAATTTTCTGGAAACCTCATTTTTCTTAACTCTCCATGGCAGCTTTCCAGCCAAGGAATCTATGAGCTAGTTAGGTAGAGTTAGTTAGGTTCTTAATCCAAAAGAATGTCAGGTTTCAGTGTCAAAAAGGAAGGTAATCCGAAGCCATTCTCACATGCATCACTCTTTCATATGGGAAAGAAGGCTTTGGTGGTGGGTGCTCTGAGTGTGTGTCTCTACTCAAAGGATTAGTGGGGGTCTTTTCCCCTTAAGTAATTAGAGAACAGACCTTTTTTATTAAAACATATCTCCTAGAGGCCGGGCGCGGTGGCTCACGCTTGTAATCCCAGCACTTTGGGAGGCTGAGGCGGGCGGATCACGAGGTCAGGAGATCGAGACCACGGTGAAACCTCGTCTCTACTAAAAATACAAAAAATTAGCCGGGAGTGGTGGCGGGCGCCTGCAGTCCCAGCTACTCGGAGAGGCTGAGGCAGGAGAATGGCGTGAACCCGGGAGGCGGAGCTTGCAGTGAGCTGAGATCGCGCCACTGCACTCTAGCCTGGGGGACAGAGTGAGACTCCGTCTCAAAAAAAAAAAAAAAAAACGTATCTCCTAGAAAGATATGTTTGGATACCTTTATTGAGCTCTTTCTACATGCCAGTTATTGCTCTACATTCTACTGAGGAAAGAGGAGTGATAAGATGTGGTTTTTGTCCTCCACTTACAAATGCTGGTATCATGTGCAGGACCTGTTGCTATTTGCAGCTCCAAGTCTTAGACCGATGGTTCTGCCCCTAACCTTCACCTAGAAAGAGACATCACAACCCAACATAGATCTCTGTTTTATGTTTTTCCTTGCTTAGGAGGAGCTGTATTATACAAATTTCCTTTGCAATAAAGATATTCATCTGACAGGCAAAGGTTTTATTTCTTAAAAGTGAGTTCAAACAAGCCTCCAGAGATCTGGTCAAAAAGAAAGTTTACTTCTTCTCAATTATGGCATATATTTTAAAAGGGATTTTTCGAAATATAATTTTCCTTTTCTAAAAGTTCTTCCTCAGCTCTGCCACTTATCTGCTGTGAGAGATCCTGGCCAATTTGCTTACCCTCTTGTGCCTCAGTTCCTGCATCTGTAACATGGGAAAACAGTAGCCCCTGCCTATAGGGCTGTTGTGGAGGCATAAATGACAAAAGACAGAAGTCTCTTGGAAGAGTGCTTGGCACGTAGTAAGCATCCAATAAAGGTCAGTCATCATTATTATTGTTTTTTCTTTTTCTTTCTTTTTTTTTTTAAGACAGAGTTTTCCTCTGTCACCCAGGCTAGAGTGGAGTGGCGCAATCTTGGTTCACTGCAACCTCCGCCTACCGGGTTCAAGTGATTCTCCTGCCTCAGCCTCTTGAGTAGCTGGGATTACAGGCCACCACACCCAGCTAATTTTTGTATTTTTAGTGAAGACAGGGTTTCACCATCTTGCCCAGGCTGGTCTCGAACTCCTGACCTTGTGATCCATCTGCCTCGGCCTCCCAAAGTGCTGTGATTACAGGCATGAGCCACCGCACCTGGCCATCATTGTTATTTTTCAATTACATTAATATTGATTGTAGTATTCTCCTGGTAGGTTGTTAGGCAGACACTGTGATAGAGTGTCACGGAGGAGTGAAGCGGTTCTATATGTATTATAGTATCTCCTTAGTAGACCACAGTGCCATTAAACCCTTAACCATGCTATGTAGCTTAGAAAATAAAACCACTAAGTAAGAGTATAAAAACTTCATTTTAGCCCCAGTTCTTCTATGCATTTTCTATGTCATTTTGGATAAGCCAATTGCTAGGAACACCAGGCAAAAATATAGAATGCTCAGCTAAATGTAAATTTCATATAAATAATATGTTTTTAGTAGATTATAAGTATGCCTCATGCGAATGATAAAAAGTTATTCATTATTTACATCAAATTCAAATTTTCCTAGAAGACTTGCATTGTAATTTGTTAAATCTGGCAGTCCTGAGCTTCAATCTCTTTATAGATAAAATAATGATACTGAATTAGGTCAGTGTTTTCCTAACCCTACAGAACATTTTCTAGGAGATATGTTTTAATAAAAAGAATTCATTCTCCAATTAATTAGGGAAATGCAACAGGTTGTTGCCCCCTTTTAGAAATTTACAGTATAAAGTAGTATATTGAATGTTACAAAAACCCCAGCAGTAAATAAACCTGCTTGATTTTGTTTAAGCCACATTTACTCAAAGTACTTCTTCTGTCCCTTTGCATTTATAAACATCTCTAGAATACCTTTTGGGACATGACAGACTAGATGATACCTAAGGATGTTTCCAATTCTAAAAGTTTAGGATTCTAAGGATCCAAGATTGAAATTATGCAGTCTTAAAGTACCCCCCAAGAAACAAAATGTGAGCATTAATAATCGACTTAGTACAAGGTGTCATCCATACAGACAAAATTTCTGAGTAGAATTCAATATCTGGTCTTGACTAGAGCAGGTGTTGCTACCAGAAACTGAGAATAATAATCTTTTCACTCCACCTATTCAGCACTCAACATAGTATCAAATACAGACAACTAAATAGTGTTGAGCATTTGTTTGACTGTAATGTCTATCAAAGTGACATTGCATTCAGTCAGCATTGTTTAGAGAAGGAGTAATGGCTCAGCTGATTCCACATTTCATCAAGGTTGCCAGGTGAGTAAAACTAAATTCTGTTCTTATTAATTCAATATAAGTTCAATAAATGGTGGCTCATTTAGGTGTGATTAAGAGGGAATTTCAGAATTCTTTAAAAAATTCATTAAAAAAATAGAACTTGAAGTGATGTCAGTGAAAATGACAAACTAATGACTTCTGAAAATCCTCTCTCCCATAAAAGCAATGAGAAAACCAGCAAAAATTGTCAGAATTAACTTTTTCAGAAGTCTGGAAAGGAACCAAAAGCTTGCAGCAATCCAGAGAGTGTTTATTCAGAAAAATGGCCGAATCTCAGTAAGTACAGAGAGTTTTGTGGCATTTTAACTTGTCCTATTCCAATCCACTCTACCTTCTCCAGCTCTACAGTAGATATAAAATAAACAACCCACAATCACAATAAAAAGAAAAAGCATTGTAGTCACTGGAAAGGGCAAAACAAGGTTGGAGCTTCTTTGAATCCCCATTCCCAGAAAATTAAAACTATTTGACCTTTCTGGAGGTTCCCTGGAAGACCCTACTCAAAAGGTTGTCCTTATAAGATCTGCTTCAAAAGTCATCTAATGCAAACAGCCTTTTCCTCTGGAGCATTTGTTGAAAACAATCTGTTGAACATTGCAGCTCCCTGAAGCAGTGAGACACAGTTGATACAAACAATAGACTAACCAAAAGGCTTCAAAGGAAAATCTGAGATGTTCATGGGGAACTTTGAAAAGCTGACATATTCCTGGGAATCTAAAAGGCTACATGCATATGTGGAGCCACGTGCAAGCTCAGGAATGTGCTTATTGTCAGGAAAAACAGAGAATGCCCTGTGCTCTCAGTTCTGGCTAAACTTGAAGCTTCGTATAAGCAGGAAGTAAAGGCTAAGATAGACTTGTCAAGTTCTTGACTGAGTGTCAAAGCCATGCTCCAAAATGTACACAGAACCTCTCAGCAAAAACTTTAGTACTTATTTCTTCCAGGCATGTAAAATACTTTCTGTCTGATCATTAGCTGACCACTGAGCAGAAACTTCAGTGGCTACTCATAACAATAACAACAACAAATACAGGCTTTGTATCTAGTTCAGAAACCACTACCACCAGCAAAGAATTAGTTCAGAAAACCACTACCACCAGCAAACCCTAGAAGAAGGAAAGTCTGATTTTCAGTGCCACATCAAATTATTTTAAATACCCAGGAAAAAAATAGGACATGCAAAGACAGATAATAGTCTATATACAGAAAAAATAGAGTAAGCAACAGAAATTATCCACAAGAAAATATGGCTGTTGGACTTACCAGACATAGACTTTAAGTCAGAAATTTAAAAAATGGTCAAAGAACCAAGGAAACTATATCTAAATAATTATGGTAAGTATGAGAATGATATTTCAGCAAATGGAGGATATCAATAAAGAGATAATTATAAAAATGAACTGAATAGAAATTCTGGAGTTAAAAAATAAACAATTGAAATAAAAATTTACTACAAGGGCTCAACAGCAGATTTCAGCAAGCAGACAAAAGAATCAGTAAACTTTAAGATAGGTCCATTGAGATTATCCAGTCTAGGTAACAGAAATAAAAGAGAATTTAAAAAATAAGCAGAGACTCAGAGATAATCAAACCTAAAAACATGCATAAATGTAGTCTCAGACGTCAAGGATAAAGAGAAAGGGGAAAAAAATTAAAAATAATGACTGAAAACTTTCCGAATTGGAAGGAAAATATTAGACCATATATCCAAGAAGCTCAACAAACTCCAAGTATGATAAAGTCAAAGAGATCTACACCTAGATACAACATAATGAAACTGTTGAAGGACAAAGAAAGAATCTTGAAACCTGAAAGAAAGAAACAACTCATCAGGTCAATGGATTCTCAATAAAAATAACAAATAATTTCTCATCAGAAACCATGGAAGCCAGAAGCAATGGAATTATATATTCTAAGTGTTAAAAAAAAATGTCAACCAAGATGTCGACCTAGAATTTTATATCCAGCAAAAGTATTCTTCAAAATAGTGAAGTTAAGACATTCCTAATAAACAGCTGAGAGGATTGATCACTAGCAGGCTGCTCTACAAGAAATACTCAAGATAGGCCAGTCATAGTGGCTCATGCCTGTAATTGCAGCACTTTGGGAGGCCGAGGCAGGTGGATCACCTGAGGTCGGGAGTTTGAGACCAGCCTGACCAACATGGAGAAACCCCGTCTCTACTAAAAATACAAAAATTGGCCAGGCATGGTGGCACATGCCTGTAATCCTAGCTACTCAGGAAGCTGAGGCAGGAGAATCGCTTCAACCCTGGAGGCAGAGGTTGTAGTGAGCTGAGATCACACCATTGCACTCCAGCCTGGGCGACAAGAGTGAAACTCCATCTCAAAAAAAAGAGAAGAAATACTAAAGATAGTCCTTCACACTAAAGTCAAAGAACACTAGACAGTAACTCAAATTCAAATAAAGAAAATAAAGAGCATTAGAAAAAGTAACTACATATACAAGACAGTATAAATGTATTTTTTTATTTGTAACTCTCATTTTTCTAACTTATTATTTCAAACCCTCTTAAAGCAATAATTATGAATCTGTGATGTAAGTATAAGATATATAAATCTAACTTGTATTACAGTAACAGCACAAAATTTTGCTGCTGAAATTTTAAATATAGTAAAAAAAACTAAGGAAAGTGAAGTTAAGATATTTCTAATAAACAACTGAAAGGATATATCACTAGCAGACTGCTCTACAAGAAATACTAAAGATAATCCTTCAGACTAAAGTAAATTTAGTAAATAATAGCACAAAGGAGGCAGAAGGAAATAGAGCTATACAAATGCAAAATTTTTATATATTATTGAAATTAAGTTTATTTTAATCTGAACAAGATTGTTACAAATTAAGACAACTGAAAAAACTTGTGGACTGGCATGTCAGCAAGATAGCTGTCTAGACTTGCCTGGTATTCATCTTCCCCAGCAAAAAGGGACCAAAACAATAAACGACTATATTTTCACTAGCATGAATGAGGACGTACACTGGAGAGCACCAGGAAAATTGCAAAATCCTTGTGGAGCACAGAAACCCAGGATAGCACCATAGACAGGAGAGTGAAGAACCCTATCTCAGCCATACTGTTTTCCCTGTTGAGATCAGCTCAAAGCCAGGATGAACTTCTTATGGGGAAAGGGTAAGCTACAACTGCCCAGCAGTCCTCATCACTGCTGCAGATGCCTGTGTTCTCTGCTACAGGAGAGGTAGATAGTCCTCACATGTCCTAAACCAGTTAGTAGAGTTGCCTAGAGTTCATGTAACTGCATTGCCTCAAAACAGGAGCCCATTTTGTGCACACACACACACCCCACTCCCCATACCAAAGCTGTATGACACAGTGCCTTCTTGAAACTGGACTCACTACTAGAGTGAGTCCTGCCCTGGGATCCAGTAGCCACTATATTTCTGTATCCCTGAAGTCATGCCATCATTCCAGTATGCTCACTTGAGTGGCTGCATCACCATTACCCTAGCTGCTTGGAGCCTATTGCTGTGTGGAATGGCTAAGATTTTGGTGTTCAAACACATAGAGCACCCCACCCACAAGGGAATAGGTGGACTTGCACAGTATGGAAGATGACACACAGCTGGACAATCTGATATACCTACACACTTGGTCTGCCAGCCAACCCTGCAACCCCTACCCCCACCCCACCTCGCCCAGCAAAACCATACCACTGCCATCACAAACCAACAGCCTAGGCCACTGACACAATTGCAGACACTATAAATGAGGATTGCAGCTGAATAAAATGCAGAGACCATGCTACTGAGTCCATCTAAAACTGAAGCCAACATACCATACTTAAACAACATCCTATGACTCATGTGCAGGAAACAGTCTCTCCCTCTGAAAACTACTCCACCAAATTTGAAAAGATGACTGTTCCACAGGTATGCACAGGTATCAACAAAGGAACAACACACACACACACACACACACACACACACACAAAGTAAGAAAACATGACATGTCTAAAGGAGCAAAATAACTCTCCAGTAACAGAATCCAAAGAAAAGAACAAAATTCCAGAAAGGGAATTTAAAATAATGATCTTAAGAAAACTCAGTGAGATACAAGAGAATACAACCGATATTCAATGAATATTGAATACAGCCAATATTCAATACAATTCAATGAAATTAGGAAAATAACAGAGATTGATATCATGAGAAGAACCAAATGAAAATCTTGACACTGATGAATACATTGAATGAAATAAAAATACAATTGAGAGTTTCAACAACAGACTAAATCAAACAGAATAAAGAATTTCTGAACTTTAAGATAGTTCTTTTGAAATAACTCAGAGGTAAGACAAATAAGAATAAAAAGAATGAAGAAATCCTATGGGATCTACAGGATATCATTAAGCCAACAAATATTCACATTATAACAATGCCAGAGGGAGAAGAGATGAAGATAGGCACAGAAAACCTATTTAATTAAATAATAGCTGAAAACTTCCCAAGTCTTAGGAGAGATATAAACACCCAGATTCAGGAAACTCAAAGGTCCCTAATTAGATTCAATCCCCAAAAAATTCTCTTTGAGGCACATTATAAACAAACTGCCAGACTCTAAATAAACCTATAACAAATACAGAAATTGAATTCATAATCAAAAAACTTCCCACAAAGAAAAGCCTATAACCAGATGTACTCACTGGCAAATTCTACCAAATGTTTCAAAAACAAGTAAGCCCAATCTTTCGCAAACTCTTTCAAAAATAGAAGAGGGGGGACTATTTCCCATCTTATTCTATAAGATCAGTGTTGCTCTGATATCAAACCCAGACAAAAATATCCCAAGAAAGGATACTTCCAGAACAATATCCCTTATAAATATAAATTCCAAAAAAACCTCAAAAAATACTAGAACACTTAATTCAGCGTGCAACATTTTAAAAAGAATTGTACCAAATGATCAAATGGAATTTACCAATGGAATGCAAGGTTGGTTTGATATACCAAAATTTTTCTGTCATATACCATGTTAATAAAGAAAGACTGAAATTACAGAATCATCTCAAAAGATGCAGAAAAATAATTTGTCTGAATCTATAATAAAAATGATTTCATGATGAAACACTCAATAAATGGGATGAAAAGGAACTTCCTCTACTTGGTAAACAACATAAGAGTAAAATGCACACCTAATATCATGCTTAATGCTGAAATCCTGGAATCCTTCCCACTAAGACCAGGAAATGAATGTTCTTTCTAGCCTCTTCTATTCAACATTGTATTGGAGTCTCTAGCCACAGCAATTAGTGAAGAAAAATAAAGGCAGCCAAATTGAAAAGGAAGACGTAAATCTATCTGTTTGCCAATGACATTATATAGAAAATTTTAAGGAATTCATGAAAGTCTAATAAGCCAGTTTAGCAAGGTTAAAGGATACAGGAGAAATATAGAATACTCAATTGTATTTTCATACACCAGCAATGAACAATCAGTAAATAAAATTAAAATAATTTCATTTATAACAGCATTAAGAAGAATAAAATAATTAGGAATAAATTTAACAAAATAATTCCAAGACTAGTATACTAAAAACTATAAAATATTATTGAAAGAAACTAAAGAAGACTTAAATAACTGGAAATACATCTTGTGTTCATGGATTGGAACACTTAATATTGTTAAGGTAACAAACTTCTTGAATTCATCTAGAGTTTTTGCACTGTCTCCATCAAAATTCCAGCTGCCTTTTTTGTATAAATTTATAAGCTAATACTGAACCTCATGTGGAAATGCAAGGGGTCCAGAATAACAAAAATAATCTGAAAAAAAACCCAAAGTTAAAGAACTAACACTTACTGATTTTGATATCTACAGCACAAAGCTACAGCAATAAAGACTGTATAGTAGTGGCATAGGATAGTCATATTTATCAATGGAATAGGATTGAGAGTCTGGAAATAAACTCATACATTTATGGTAAACTGATTTTTGACAAGAATGTCCAAACAGTTCAAAGGAGGAAACAATAGTTTTTTAAACAAATGGTGCTGCAAAAATGGGATATACACATATACACATATCAAAGAATGAAATTGGATTCCTATATTTTACCCTATACAAAAATTAACACAAAATGTATCAAAGACCTAAATGTGAAAGCTAAAAGCATAAAACTCTTAGAAGAAACCACAGCTGTAAAATTTGTGACCTCAGATTTAGGCAATGTTTTGTTAGACACGACACCAAAAGACAAGCACAAAAAGAAAAAAATAGATAAACTGGACTTTATCAAAATAAAAAACTTGTACTTCAAAAGATAACATAAAGAAGTGAAAAGCCAACCCACAGAACAGGAGAAAATATTTACAAATCATATACTGTTAAAGGTCTAGGATCTAGAATATATTTAAAAACTATTGCAACTCAACAGTAAAAACATAAATTATCCAATTAAAACATAGGCACAGGATTTGAATAGACATCTCTCTAAAGAAGATATACAAATATCTTGTATACACATGAAAAGATGCTTGATATTACTAGTCATTAGAGAATGCAAATCAAAACCATAATGAGATAACACTTCATATCTACTAGGATAGCTACAATAAAAGGCAATAATTAAGTATTAGTTTAAATAAAGAAAGACCGAAACTGTCATACAATGCCGGTGAAATATAAAAACGATAGCTACTTTGGAAAACAGTTGGGCAGTTTCTAAACATAAAGTTACAATCTAATTCAGCAATTTTATCCCTAAGTATCTACCCAGGAGAATTAAAAACATATAACAAAAACTTACACATAAATATTCCTAACAGCATTAATTATTATAGCCTAAAAGTGAAAACAACCCAAAGATTTATTAATTGATGAACAGATAAACAAAATGTAGTATATTAAAACCATGTAATATTATTCAATCATAAAAGAAATGAAGTTCTGGTATATGCCATGACATGGATAAATCTTGAAAACATGTCTAAAGTAGGCAAATCCATTGTAGAGGCAGAGGTAAACTTCCTTTCCGCCCTTTCTGAAGGTTCACTGAACTAAAGTGATAATAGAGAGATTAACATGAGAAAAAGCTTACACATTAATTAATATGCATAATCATGGGAGCCATACAAAATATGAGACTCAAAAAAGGGCCATATGGTTGAGGTTTAAATGTCCTCCTCGTAGGGGAGAGAAAAGTAGGGAGCTGTAACCAATTTTAGAGGGGTAGTAAGTGACTTTCAGAGGAAATGAATGGACCCAGGAGGCAAATATTATTTTGTAAATAATTATCTTAGGAAACTGAATGGGACTGGCAAGTTAAGGGAAGGAGAGAGGTGGAACTGCCTTTGAACAAAGGTTGTCTTAGTATGTAGAAAAAGTCTCCTAGGTAATCTCTCCAACCTGCCCTCAAAAGAATAGATGAAAAGTCTAACTGCATGTAGTGATGACTTTTATAGTCTCTTCTTTTCTCAGGTGGATAATCTTTCTGGATTATTTCATGAGATTCCTGTAGAGTGAATCTTCAGACAATTGCATTTCTTTTGAGAGGTTTCCTTAGTTAGATAAGGAAATTCCAGACAGAGTCCCTCCTTGCTCTTGGAGTCAGGGGAGAAGAAACAAAAGAGGGTTAAAACGTTTTGGGTTCTGAGGCAGCTTCTAAGGTACTCCAACTTCATTTAATTCAAAGTGCTCAGTATGCCAAAGCACCATTGTGTGGGGTATCATTTTCTTAGACCCAACACTATAAATACTAAGAGTAGTTTAGTGGTTACCAGGGATAGTGGAAAGAAGTAATCAAGGGTTACTGATAATGAGCATAAGTTTTCTATTGGGGGTGACAGAAATATTCTGGAATTAGATCATGGTGACATTTGCACAACTCTGTGAATATACTTAAAAGCCACTGAATTGTACCCTTTAAACGGATGACTAGTGTATGTGAGTTACCTCTCAATTAAAAACAAAAGTCTAGAACTAGACATATCATTCCAAATACTCAAATTAGAAGAGTCTGCTTCCAAGGTAAATAAGTGGAAAGTGGTCACAAGATAAGAACAGAGGCTATTAGGAGATGAGGAAAATCAGGAATGAGAAGTAGGAAGCCAACTCTTCATAATTTTTTAGGTGAGCAGCAGAGGGAGCCCTTGATAGCAAAGAAAATTACAAAAATAATGTTTATACTTCTGATCATAAAGTTAATACAATCTTTTTATAGAAAATTTGAAAAAGTACCACATAAAGGTAATAAAAACTCACTAATCATTCCACCACCCTAAGAACCACTGTTAACATTTCATTGACGCAAATCCTTCCAGTCTTTTTTCTGTGTGTGTACATATGTACGTAAGTACATATATAGCTAAGCCCACCCACAGCTCTATTGTACATGTAACTTTGCCTCTTAAATTTTTCACTTCATGTTACCTTTTATATTTTTTCCAAAGCCCTAAATATTCCTGAGAATGTGGTTTTCCATGCCTACAGATGAACTGTCATTAATTAAACCTATTTTTAGAATTTTTCAGTCACAAGTAATCCTGCAATAAACATCCTTATACCTAAATCCTTGTATTTCCTAAAAATCTATCCGAAGTAAGGATAGATTCCTTAAGAAGGAATTATTAGGTCAAATATTGTTTACAGCTTTAAGTCTTTGAATACATACATATTGCCAACATTTCTAACCAGAAAATTTAAAAGATTGTTACACTACCACCAGCAGTGGATGAGATTTTCCTTTATCTTGAACTTTTACCCAACTATGTAATTATCAAGGTTTTTTGAAATTTAAAATATTTGCTAATTTAATGGACAGAAATTTGTGTCTTTTAAAATTATTTTCAAATAAATAGTGAGCCTGAAATTTTTTCATGATTTATTGTCTAATTTTTTTCTGCTTGTACAAATTCCTTTTTTGTGAATATTGAAAATTTTTCTGCTTAGGATATTTATCTTCTAATCATTGACTTCGGAAGCTCTTCACATATTAACGATGTTAACCTTTGTCTTCTATTTTGCCTTTTTTTCAAGTTATTCTTTGCCTTATGCTTTTTTATCATGAGTTTTGATGTATATGTTTATGATTTTTATGTAAAAACATTCTGTCTTCTCTTTTATAGATTCTTCCTCCACCTTTTTGTTTAAAAAGTGCTTCCATACATTGAGAGTTGATGGATACTTATCATAATTTCTTTTACTCATTTGTGTTTTCATATTTTAAAATTTATTTAATTCATCCAGAATTTATTTAGGGATATGATTTGGGTCTCCTCCTTCCCTTAAAAACTGAATTAATTTCCCCAGCACTATTCACTGGCATAATCTTTCATTTCCTTCCCTAATTTGAAGTGTCTTCATCAAATACTAAATTCTTATATGTATTTGAGTGTGTCTGGGGACTCTATTCTCTCTGTCTAGTTGTATACCAATATCATGTTATTAAAGCTTTATAACAGGTTTTTAACATCTGAAGTACAGTTTACCTT
This sequence comes from Symphalangus syndactylus, assembly GCF_028878055.3. Lineage (NCBI taxonomy): Eukaryota > Metazoa > Chordata > Mammalia > Primates > Hylobatidae > Symphalangus > Symphalangus syndactylus. Next base: position 88,268,440 of record NC_072437.2, on the reverse strand, counting down.
ATTTGTTTATGAATCTTTCTTGGTTATTTTTATCCACAAATTATTCTAGATAAACCTTACAGTCACATTTTCATTCAAAAATATTCCAATTGGGATTTTGATTAGAATCATATTGGACCTAACAATCAATTTGAGAAAAAGTGACATCATCCAATAATATAAAATATGTCTCAATTTATTCAAGCCTGATTTCATATTAACGAAAGTTTTACAGCTAAATTGATAGAAGCCCTATATAAACAAACAAGTTTGTTTCCAGGTTTTATTGTTCTTATTCTTGCTTGTTTTGCTTTGTTTTTTCCCCATTGTAAAAGAGCTCTTTTCCCTCTTTACAATTATTATCTGATTATGGATATTTTTTGTATTTTGTATCCAGGTATCATAATGAAGCGTTAGTTGTAATAGTTGATTTCTTAGGTTTTCCTAAATAGGTTATCCTTAAGAATTTAGAAATTCTCTACATAGTCATGACTTTGGGGTCTCAAAACCAATTCAACTTTTGGAATTACAGCTTTTACGCTTCATAAGCATAACTTCTTTTTCTAAGTAAAATAAAAGATTAAGTGTGTAAACTGACCAACTAAAAAGCACAAACAACTCTAAAACATACAGATTCCACTCCTCCACTTGGCTCTTAAAGGGTTAATATTTACCATGAAGAATTTTTTTTAATCTAATAAAAAAAATCAATCCAAAAAATATTCTTAAAGAGGCATTAGTGACTCAAAATGTTATTTGGTTTTATATGGCCTCCAAAACTACAGTGTTTTTAAAAATCAGGTTTATCGAGTTATAATTTACATACAGTAGAATTCACCCTCTTCAGGCACACAGTTCTACAAATTTTTACAAGCATATACAGTCGAGTAATCACCACCTCAATCAAGACAGAATATTTCTGACACCCTGAGAAATTATCTGTGCCCCTTTGAAGTCAATCTCCTTCCTCTCACTGGATCAGACCTGGCAATCTCTGATTTATTTCTGTCACTAGATATTCTGCATAGCATTTTTGTCTTTCAGGCTTCCAATCGGAGTCAAAGCTGGCCAGTAGCAACTAGCACAGAGTCCTCTGCTGCTCTTTTGAAACCACCTTTTCTTTGCTGACAACCAACAGATCAGTCTCCATAGTCAGCAAAGCTGAACTCCAGCTTTAGAAACAGGCCAATTCCTCCCATAAAACTTGGCCTGGTGTCAACTGGGCGGACATGCCCGGACAAGCCTGCTGGGGTAGCCGCGCCCGCAGGAGGGGGGGTCCTTACAACATGGAGCACCAGTTGCACACTGTCCCCTTTTGAGCTCAGTTCTCCTTTTTAGTTTGGAAGTGTGTGCGTATGTGTGCATGTGTGTGGGTGCATGCCTTGCAGAGCCCCAGTATACTTTGACATGTTTTCTGCATCTACAGTGTGAGTAATACACTGGAGGGTAGATGAGCCAGCCCCTTCTGAGAAATACAGTAGTCCTCTTTGAACCTCTCCTCCTCCTGTCATCTGATTGCTGGATGGCGTGAGCCTGTGGTGTACTGGTGAGAGCCGGAAGGTCTGGGACTGGATTGCTCCTACTGAGTCAAAATACAACATAAAAACCTTGGGGGAGGATCTGAGGCTGAGAACCAGCTTCAGAAAATTATAAGTTGCCAAAGAAACTCAATTTTAAGCATCATGTCTGAAGCAGTTAGGAAGGTTTTTCACTTTTGTCATTTCTGCTAAGGTCCCCTTTCTCCTCTGATACTTCTTTCCCCAGCTTTCTCCACGTGATTTGGACTGCTTTCCTAGTTCCCTTAAATGCCACTCTAAAGAAACCTATCTGTGGTTTTATGTTACCCCATTGGAGTGTTGTATGTGAATATAGGGCATAAAAGGGGATAAATTGCCTAACTCAATCCACCCTCGAGGCCTGCCGCATTAAAAAGATATACCACGGAACTTTCGTCTGCCCTGAAATGACTGGAAATACTGTGAGACTGCAGAGTTGAATGAAAACTCTGAGTCTCAACTTGAAGTAGATAGATAACTCTCTGATCTACTCTTGGGCCTATATATAACATTTTATATTTGTCAAGGCCTCTCAACATTCACGGTTAATAACTAGTCCTGGAAGAATATTTATAGCTTATGTTAATTCTTATCCTGGAGACATGCAAGGTTCAAAATAGGTGGGAGAAAAGCACATTTGTGTAGGCTTAAATCCAAACCCACAGGCACACCAACTCTACTATCCACCAAAGTCTGCAGCTGATCAGGTAGGGCCACTTTATCTCAAGCACAAAATATCTGAATTGTATGCTACACAAAGAAATTGCCTTATTTATTTCATCAGGTTTTCTTTTTTTTTAGTCTGTTAATATGCCCTCGTTAATTGTTTACTTACTTGGCAAATTGCTTAGCACTACGTACAGAAAAAGGCACTAGGTGTTTTTTACACTGACTCAGAAAAAGTTAAAATGGAGAAACTTCTATCTGCTCACTTGGTCCTTCATGGGGAATTCTACCACTTCCCTTGGTCCAGCTCACTCAAGGCCAGTGCCATGACAACTCCTGGGTTGAGAATCACTGATTTAAATGGCATTTGACCACATCTGTCCCCACTTGTGGCTCTCTGCTCTGTAGATTTGCTGACTCACAGAGTCCACCGGCAGAGATGCTGTCAGGCATGAACTGGTTGCATGACACTTGGAAGGCATAGTGGGACATCTGCCTCACCAGCTTCCTTCAGGTGTTCCACTGAGCCCCAGCATTCAAATTTTCATCTGTGGGAGAGGAAGGGAAGGGAAGGCTCTGGTCTATGGTACCGTAGGATTCCAGTGATGCCTCTTAGGCATCCCCCACCATTCTCTGATCGTTTCCCACATGCAAAGTGCCAACCTGGTCGTGCAACAGTGTACACATGTGGTGAACACCAGGCACCCTCCCATGAGACTTCTGCAGCATTCCAGCACTCCATCCTCCCCTAGCTTCCAGTTTAGGACAGGCCCAGGAGAGGAATGCTGAGGACAGAGTTAAACGTGACTTTTGCTTCATCGTGGGTTCTTTCTTCCCGTCCTCCCAGCCATTAGACCTCCTCCTATAAACAGATGTGTGCTCAGATTAGCTACTTTTTGGAAAAAACAAGGAAATGATAATACTAGCAAAACTTTATTGAACTAATATTTGTCTATGTACCAGGAACTGGCTAAATACATCACATTTATCTCATTCAATTCTGACAAGAATCCTATACCAACAGGTGTTGCTGCCGTAGATGGGAAAACTGTTGGCACAGAGGTGAAAAAGATTTACCTATACGGATACATTGCATCAAAATTCAAGCTGAGGTTCTGACCCCAAAGCCTGTGCTCCAAACTAGAGTCCTCCTGTGCACATTTCACGTTTGGAATTATTATAAAGGATTTTGCAATGACTAAAATAGGCACATGAATGAAGACGTATCCAGGTCTGCCTGAGAGGAGACTCGAAGCCAAAGCCCAGCTCAGCAAGGCCAGAGAATTTCAGTGTATCCCCATAGGGCGCTGGAACTTCGTCTGGGTGCATTTGTTTTTTTAAGCCTGGGTACTGCAGAGTCATTTAAAAACATGTGCTTGCCAGGGCAGAACATCATCTGATGGCAGCAAACACCTGGTGCTGGCCAGGACTGAGGAGGGAACACATCAGGTGAGTGTGGGCCAACCCTTCCTGCACAGAACAGGAGGGCGGGGGATGGGATGCTTGATTTTTAGTGGGAAGGATGAGGAAATCGGTTCTGAAATGTTTTTCACAGAAATAGAAACTAGTGAAATAGAAGCTGGCATTTGACTACTTTAGAAAAAAGAGAGGAGGGTAATAGGGAGGAAAGTGATTGGCTGCTGCTGCCAAACTCAGAAACTTTTAAAATTTTGTTTGTTCCCCCAAAGAAGTGCATGCCCAAACCACCAAGAGAGGGTAAGTGATGACAAGCAGATCTGCAAGTTGGGGCCCCAGTCACGGTAGCAAGCACCCTATCTCACAACAGCCCTGCAACCGGCGAAGTTGCAGCTTCTGCTACAGTGCGCGTGCGTGCGGGTCCCCCCTCCCCTCTCCCCTCTCAGCCCCTCCTCCTCAGCCCAGATCCCTCCCTGCACCAAGACCATTCCAGCTGCACGCAATAATCAGGCAAGCAACTTCTAACCCAGCCTAGGGGACTCAGACGAGATAATGTTTAATTTTTCTGCAATGCCTTCTTAAGGCTCCAGGGATCTGTACCCCAGGGTGGAGAATGCTTTCCCAGAAGCAGAGCCTGTTTCTCCAGCCTGAGAGTGTGTGCTGCAGAGCTGGGACCCCACCCTGTATCTAAAGTAATTGCTGTATCTAATGGTGTGGTGCTGCTGACTTCCTTACCAGCTGTAGCTTTCTGTTGCCCGACCCTGTTATTACTGGCTCCTGCTTTATTTTAGGGATGTTAACCTGCTCGTATGTGTCTGCTAGTACCTTGCTGGTAAACTCCATCTTAAAGGAGCTTTAGAGAAGGGCTTTATGAGTTTTCCTTTTACAGGCCTTTATTGCATTTTTTTTTCTCCAGGTTCCTCTCTCTTCCTCCTCTCACTCCTTTCTGCCTGATTAGAGCAGGGGATGTTAGCTTTTCTTAGGGACACCTTAGAGCCAGCCAGTCACACTATATGAGAATATGTTGTTCTAAGAGCCTGCCCCTAGGTCACAGATTCAGACCTGTGGAAATGGCCTAGGCTATTCTGAAATGCTCTGGTGGGGTTCCAGCATTCAGCCTCCAGCTAAGCTCCATCCTTGTGAGCTATAAGTTGGAATGAGTAAGTAGGCCAAACATCTAATCCTCCCTGTGCCAGCATCCCACCTGAAGGGCATAGTACAGAAAGGGGAGCATGGGGACCCAACTCATTCACTATCAACAGGTCTTGTTCATTTCTTTTCTCTAGGAAAAAGCAACACTTCTTTCCATCTGTGAGAAGTGGATGCCAAGGCCCCGTTTACTGTAAGCATACTTTTCTCCTCTGCACAGAGTACTGTCATTGCTGCCCTATTTGTGCTATGGACCTACACAGTTTAACAGAAGCCCACCAGGGGCTTAGGTGTTCTTTCATCTAAGTAGTTCCAATATCCTCAACCACTACAGTAAGATGTCCACATGGCAAGTTAATTCAGGCATAAAATGCAGCATGGGCAGCATATGTGGGTGGTCTCCAGCCACTTCTGGTGGCTGCTTGGACCACTTCATAGAGACTTGTTCCAAGGAACAAGGAGACGGTTTCGTGAAGTGCCTTGACTCCCACTGAAATGGCTGCTACAAGAGGTTATTTCTCACTGCAGAAGGATTTGGGAACAGGGATAGGGGATAGGAGATTATAAAGCCAGGGGTTTTTTTGTTTGTCTTTTGTTTTTGTTTTGTTTTGTTTTGTTTTGTTTTTTTGAGATGGAGTCTTGCTCTGTGGCCCAGGCTGGAGTGCAGTGGCACGATCTTGGGTCACTGCAAGCTCCACCTCCTGGGTTCACGCCATTCTCCTGACTCAGCCTCCTGAGTAGCTGGAACTACAGGCGCCCGCCACCACGCCCAGCTAATTTTTTGTATTTTTAGTAGAGACAGGGTTTCACCATGTTAGCCAGGATGGTCTCGATCTCCTGACCTCGTGATCCACCCGCCTTGGCCTCCCAAAGTGCTGGGATTACAGGCATGAGCCACCGCATCTGGCTATAAAGCCAGGTTTTAAGTCCAGCCCGTTTTGACCAGTTTGGTGGCCTTGGGTGTTTCTGAACTACAGTTTCCTTATCAATACAATGAAGATTGAATACACCCTATGGAACCATAGTGAGGTTCACATCACCCAATGTGAGAAATCGCTTTGTAAACTGGAAAACACCACAAATAAAAAGAGGCTATTGTTATTGGGCTTATTATTCTGAGGCAGAGAACCAAGGTATAGAAAAGAGAAGTAAGAGTTAGATACCACACAGTCTGAGATGCTGGGAGAACAACACAAGCCTCTGTAGATCCTCCTAGGACCTTTCTTCTGGAATGTTCTGCGATGACACTGGCAGAAACGGGGGGCAGCACTGCTCTTGTTAATGATAAAATGGCCAATTCTGCAATTCTATCAGCTGTGATAGAACTCACTCCAAATCATTTTATTGCCAACCCTCAATTCATCTGACTAGTTATCAACTCACTGGAAAGGTAGTGTAGCGTTAAGAGCATGGACCATGGGACCTGGCTACCCGGACGTGAGCCCATCTCTGTGTCCCTCTGACTAGACAATTTGAAGTAAGTGACATGACTCATCTGTGTTTCAGTGTACCCATCTATAACATGGAGACGATAATACTGTCTACTTCATAGTGTGAGAATAAAATGAAAAAGAAATGGAAAGTACTTCAAAAAATTTCTGACATGTATTGATAGTAAACTAAGTGTAGCTACTATTGTTTTTCAATAAAATAGTCCGCTCTTAAAAAACAAAATGTGTGTTCTAAATTGTAGGAGGAGATGGATTCTTCAGGCATAATGGAGAATAAATCCAGTCCCTCTTCCTCCACTCTAGCGTGAAGGGTCTACCATGCCAAAGTAAGTTAGATTACAGAGTCCGGTGGAGCTAATATAGTGTGCATATGCACTTTGATCCTGGAAATAAAGAGTGGTGACATTTCCTCTCACTGGCAGAGCCCAAAACTAGATAAAAACAGGCAGTGTGGCTGAATCTGCGCTCCTGTATCAACTGCTGTGTGACTGTGGATGCCTGATGTCTCTCTGTGCCTCACTTCCTAAACTTGCAATGGAATAACAATAGCACCTGCCCTCTAGGGTTGTTGTTTAGAGCAGTCACTGAAATAGCTACACAATAAAATCCAGCCATTATTGTTGTTATTAGCATACCATTTGCCATTACCCAACTTTGTGATTTGGGATCTTGAGAAATTGCATAAATTTCATCTTTCAAGTTAAAGTAGAAGAACCAAAAGCCAGATAAATGTAACCTAAAGCCATATGTTTTGTTAAAGACAAGGAAAGGAAATGCCACATCATTATAATCATGTTATTTGGTCATACATTATGACGGTATCTACAATCATCAATTCGTGTCACTTTTAAAAAAATTACAGTGGGTTATTTGAATTAGAAAGCATTTCCATACGTGAAAGCTTAATGCCCTTTAGACATTCCTCAATGTTCACAAATAAACTGACCTGGCAGGCCTGGGTGTTCCTAGACTTTGTTTTTAATATCAAGCGTGGAGGATAAGGGTAATAAACAATGTCTACTGATTCTGGTCATTCTGAAGTGCCACTTTTTTTTTCGGTTTCGCCAGAGCTTGGCACACCTTCATATTTAGAGGCAATGTATCTTCAAGGATCACTCATCGGAATATTTGCACAAACTCATAAGTGGCAAGAACTGAAAATGCCTTGTGATTTTCAAAGTTTTAAAATAGTCCTATGGGGCTGGTGACCTCAGTCAGGTCAGCCATCAAGTTTGGGATCTGACAGTAAAAGTCATAAAGTAAGTCAACTGAGTCAGAGAGGATGCAACAGCATTATTTTTCTCTTCTGGCTTCTCTAGCAAAGCATAAGTTTTGGTGTTAGGGCTGTCTCTGCAGATAGGGAGTTTGGTTTCCAACACGCTAGGAGCATCCCTGGAGAATGCTGAAAAGCAGAATAGGCTGCCAGAGTCCAAGAGCTGGTATCAGTAAAGTTAGCACAAGATTTAATAGACTAGAACATACCCGCCCAATCCATTTCTCCAGCCTGATAATCCAGGGCAATTAAGAGAAATTGCTCTAGTATTTTTAGCATTTTTGAAGTTTCATCTGGGCAAACACAGAAATGGATAACTATGTTATCCAGACCTTACCACTTTTTGTTATTGAGACTCTAAGATTAAACTAAAGACTGGCCTAGCAAAGCAGATATGTTTGCCCTTGCCTGAGAGGAGATAGAAACTTGGGAAGAAACAAGGGTCTTTGTAGTTACTGGGCTTCCACGAGGATCCTCAAGGTTTGCAAACACCAAATGGACAGGACTCCATCCCTGAAGTACAGGCCAGTCCTACCTCCTTCACAACGACGTGCTGACATCATGGTGCAAATTTGCAAACATTTGTTGCCTTCTTAAGAAAATTATTCAAACCTAGTAAAATGCAAGAGTTAAAGCCTTGCTTTCATAAACATAGCCTGTGTGTGTTGCAGGGTGACTTTTAGATATTATATGAAAAAATGCAGTAAAAAGTACTGAAGTAGCCCATTCCGTTCCATTGAATTGTTAGGCAGTTATGGTCATCCTAGCCTCAGTAAACTAAAATACATGATGAAAACCCAATCTAAGGACATCAACTGCTATGTACTAAATAAACTACACATCCCATTTAAAAAGCATTTAAAATTGTGCCAAGAGAGGTTATGCTGGAGGGACTATAATTTTAAAATCATTTACTGTACAACCATACATTTAAATTTTAACTTGAAGCTAAATGTTGCAAAATTAAATCAATTTTATTTGATAACATGAGGCAGTTTATACTCTTTCATTTGGGGTTGATGGAGCCCCTGGCACAGTCTTGAATTTAAGACCCCTGCCCTACAGGAATAGTTAACTCTTGATCCTAGCATGCTGTCTCCTCCTGAAAGAGTTATTTAAAGTTAGATGTGTTTCTTTCTGTTTTTTTCTTAGCCACTTTTCTATCCCAAGCCCAGGAAAGACATTCAATTCATTCCCCCTACACCTCTCTCTCTCTTTCTTTCTCTCTTTCCTCCCTCCCCTCTCTCCCTCTCTTTTTCTCTCTCTCCCTCTGAAGTTTCTAAATCAGTTCCTACAGCTTTAGTTTTCTTTTTCTAAAATTAAAAACGTGGCTTCTGGCTATAAAACGAATCTCCCACCTTCAGCAGCCCCAGTCCCCTGGGGCTGTTACTGGCGTGATCTATAAATTAACTGGAGTCACTTAGAGCCCTCAGTTAGCTTTTAGTCAAACATTAGCAGCAGTGTTTACCCTTGTGTAATCTGCAGTTGTTACTTAATTTAATGCCCATCAGCATTTTTTTAAAGAACATGTTCAGCAAATCCTTGGCACAGGCTGTTTGAATTCCTTACTCTTCCCTTCCCCCACCTTGACCCAAATCAAGCTAAATGTATCTGAGTACAGCTTGCTAATATTTTTAATTTGCTAGTGCAGTTTTCCTTCTCCTTGAGGAAAGAAAGAAGAGTTTGCTTTCTGTGCCAATCCAACTACATCCTACTCAGAGGTCTGGGCTTCGTGTCCCCACTGCACCTTACATCAAAGAGGGTGAACTGTAAATTGTTAGGGTTTTTGTTTCTTGTTGCTCTGGCAGTGATCTGTGAGTGATGTAAGATGGGAAGCATCCTCAGACTCCCATTTGGAGGATGCTGGTGTGGCCCCCTGAAGAAAATCCATTGAAACAAACTTTGAAGTGCTGCCCAGGAGAGAGCTAAAAGCTGAACATATCACGTCATAATTCATACATAACTTTGTGTGTTTTGAATCTTCCTCCTCCACAGCCACCACCTCAAATGTAAATAAATAGAGCCCTGGCCTTCCTACAGGGTTCTGTTGCTCCTTTCATAACGTGAGATCCATCTAGATCCAGCAGGAGAACTTCTCTAAGGCCATCATAAAGGCAGTAGGAAGTCCTGATCTCAAACAGTACAGAGGAGACTCCCCTCCAAAGAAGAGTGAAGCACATCGTTAAAGAATAAGAACACAGGGGGAAATTAAGGGGTGATCTTCAAAGGCTACAATGAACAGCTCCTCTCTGCTTTCACACACTGTACATGAAAAAACCTCCTTCAGTTCAGGAGGCTTTGGTTAACAGCCACATTCTCAATATTCTGGGTTTCAAGTCCAAGAAAATCAATGTCATGTTGGAAACCTCATGCTTTTTCAGGTGATATAATCCAAAAAATGTGTACATCTCAATAGTATAAAGGACTCTGAATCAGCCAGGGCTCAACTTGCTATTCTATTCCTTTCCTGCAAGACTTGACCTTGAGTTTCAGTGTCTCTCAGCCATACTTCTGCTTCCTGGTGACTAGAAATCAGGATTCTCTCCCATTTACCACTAGGGAAAACCCTACTGCTAAGGACCGTAAATGTCGGGGGATCACCCTGAGTCTCACAGATGGCACTTGAAGAGGAGCAGTGTGGAGACACAGGACACGAAGAAGGAAACAGAGACCCAGAGGACAGAGGCTCATCCGACTACCGCAAATGAACAAACACCAAAACAGGCATTTTTGCACTTTCAGACAGGGAGTTCCAGGAGTGAGCGCACATACAGTCCATGGTTACATTTCCAGGAAAGCCTCAGTGAGGGGCTGAATTATGTGCCATTAACACAATATACAGCCATCTTGGGAGTCAGCATATCTGTCTGAGCCCAGGTTATAAGTGCACACTGGTGGTCTATGGTTGCGGGCCAGTGTCTCTGTCCTGTCACAGTCCTGAGATCTCCAAAGCAGCCCAGATGACACATATGTCCCTGTCTTTGACTCTCCTCCAGCGCAACTCTGTGATATTACTATCAAGGCCCCAAAATGCAGCTGTTTTGCTACACAAATTATGAATAAGGTCTACAAACTTCTTGAACCATCTGGAAAGGGCACAGAACACAGGGCTGCACAGACAAGGACTTTAAGGCTCACCTCACTCCCAGTTAATATTAGTAGCTCTTCTCAGCAAGAACATGAGCCCAGGTCCCAATAGCACTATTGAAAAAGGCAGTTCCGCTGTAGAACGGGTCCCTCTTTTTGCTATTTCCACTGCTGAGTGCCCCCATCGTGGGCATGCAAGATTTCTTCTGCCATTTTCCTTTCACAACTTTCATCAACTGCCTCTTCGATTTCCCTGTCTTGCACAATCTCAACCCAACTTACTTAACAGCACTAATTGTTCAGTTCTTATGGACAGTGTGTGCCTTTAGTCTTCCTCCAAGGAGAGTACTTGACAAACATAAAATGGAAATCTTAGGAATGCTTTTACACCGTTGGTGGGAATGTAAATTACTTTAACCATTGTGGAAGATGGTGTGGTGATTCCTCAAAGATCTAGAACCAGAAATACCATTTGACCCAGCAATCCCATTACTGGGTATATACCCAAAGGAATATAAATCATTTTATTACAAAGATACATGCACGCGTATGTCCACTGCTGCACTGTTCACGATAGCAAAGACATGGAATCAACCCAAATGCCCATCAGTGATACACTGGATAAAGAAAATGTGGTACATATACACCATGGAATCCTATGCAGCCATAAAAAGGAAATAGATCATGTCCTTTGCAGGGACACAGATGAAGCTGGAAGCCATTATCCTCAGCAAACTAACGCAGAAATAGAAAACCAAACACTGCATGTTCTCACTTGTAAGTGGGAGCTGAACAATGAGAACACACGGACACAAGGAAGGGAACAACACACACCGGGGCCTGTTGTCAGATGTGGTTGGGGACGGGGAGCATTAGGACAAATAGCTAATACATGCTGGGCTTAATATCCATGTGATGGGTTGATGGGTGCAGCAAACCACCATGGCACATGTTTACCTATGTAACAAACCTGCACATCCTGTATACGTACCCAGAACTAAAAATAAAAATAAAAACAAAAACAAAAAAATGGAAATCTTTTTAGAAAAATGTGTCATTGAATTGGAGGTGGAATCCATAATGATCAACAACAATAAATTCTTTTCTTCTCCATTAGATCATGTCCCTCGGTCTGTGGGTGTGTTCATGCGTGTGTGCCGTGCCGGGTCCCCACTTTCCTCAGCACATTTGTGCATGTGTTTGTTTACTGACCAGTGCCCAGTTTGCAAGGCTCCCCCAAAGGCAGCCTCATTCTGCTAGTGCCTGCCCAGGACCCTGCACCAGTCAATGAGAAACCAAACAAACTGGCTGCAATAAGCCGTTTACACCAGTTCCCAAAGAGAAAACTTTGGGCCCATTCCCAGAAGGCCAGGCATGTGAGTGAAAGGAGCCTGACTTGCAAAGCTTCCCCCACACTCAGGGTTTATTCTGTTTATTCTGTCATCCCTCTTTATTCTTTCAACTGTGGTTTCTCCGTGGAGCAATGCATCACACTGCACCCAGATTGTGGAGACACACAGGAGACATCCAGAAAGGGCCAGAGAGAACACAATCCCGCCGATTCATTCACTAAGCCATTTGTTAGTTAACAAGCTGGTTTGGGGTTTTTCTTTTCCACAATTTTTCAACACTTGAGGAATTGAAACTGCCAGCTGTTCTCATCTTTAAATGAAATAGCCTGAATAATTGGGAATTTAAGCTAGTTTTCATTATTATAGTCCCCTTCAGAAATACATATGACCAAAATAATGAGCTAATGAAATAATTTGGACATCCTGACCATGCAAAACGGACGTGTAAAATATTAAGTGCAGAGCCAGTCAATACTTAGTAAATGTTGATGCAGACCTGGTTTCCTAAGGTTTAAAATGTGTAACTAAATGACATATAACTTCTGAAATATCAGGGCACCAGGGAGGAATTAACAGAAGGCCATCAAAAAGCAGACTGCACGTGATGTAGCAGAGAGGCTGTGGAGTCAGACACGCCCAGATTCAAACTGGATTCCACACTGGCTGTGTCACTGGAGCTGATGGCACGTTCTCAGCAAACCTCAGTGCTCTCACCTCTAAAACGGGATTCAGAAGAATAGGGCGCCAACTCAGTAGATTGGTATGGGGATTAAAATTTAAAAATGCACGTAAAACACTTGACTAACTACAGTTTCTAGCTCACAATAAGCTCCTAGTAAACGAAAACTACTGGGCACTCTTGTCTTACAGATAATGGCTTTAAAAACTGGGAACTTAAAATAATTTTAAAACTCAGGAAACAACGAATACCTCTTTTGAGGGAAATATCTGACTCCTAAACCAGGTAATGGAACATCTTGGAAACCCAGACCTCTCAGAGCAGACTTGTTAAAGTGCCAGGGACAGGGCTCATACCCAGCTGACACTCAATAAACATTTATTGATACTGACCATGGTTTCGTCAGGTTTAAAGTTTAAAATAAAATGTCTGGAAGAATTACAGAATTAACCACTTGTGGTTATTCCTGAAATATGATGGCATCAGTGTGAAAATTGAAAACACTACCCCACATAAAAAGCTGTATACCAATTTTGTTTAAAAGACTGGAATGACCCTAAATACAAAGATTGCATGAAAAGCAGAGATTCGTTAAATTATAAGAACAAAATTAAGAAGGATTTCCTAGAAATGGAGGGGGCCTCACTAACTTCAGCAGAGAAATTTTCTTCATCTGTCATCCCCTGACTCCACAGGGTAATGTAACAATGCCAGGGAGATGTCTGCATATACCCAGGGTGGGACCACCAACCCTTTGCATTTAGCCAAAGGGCTACCAAATTATGGTGCAACACTGGCTGATTGAATCATTCAGAGTCAAATTCAAACAGATGAACTCACAGAGGAGAGCTCCCACACATAGATGGAGAAAATTAAGGGAGGCCATAGTTTAAAATTTTTCTTTTCATCAAGGTAGAGTTTGCAATGTGACAATGATTAAGCTGTAGGGGAGGCTTTTAACAGAATTCCCTCTGGCCTTCTACTAACTCACTGAAATACATCATTTGCTTTTCTCAACTTCCTTTAATTTTAGTCTAGAAATAACCATTTATCTTAACATTCACTCTCACATGAGACAAAAGAAAAAACAAATTTTGCAGAATTCAGAGAGGCATTAATTAATTCATGCTGGTCTGTATTTGAGGAATACCTGGGAATTAGAAGGCAACCAAGATATATTACCTTCATCCTTGAGAATAAGTTCCTAATCTTTAGGGACTAACCCTTTAAATGAGCTACCTGTCTTCACTAGATATTGAATAAATTGATCTCTGGGACACTTAAAATGCCAGGCTATGTGTCTGTATGGTATAGTAACACCCCCCACACAGACAGGCATGCACACACGCACACACACGTGCACACACACATGCCCCTGAGTTGAAAAGAATCAGCAGGGACTGTTTATTGGAGTGCTGTCCACAGTCATTTGCACTTTTCCAGCACAGAGAAGAACCGTAATAGTAAACCCTTTGCAAGAAACGGGCACATCTCCACATTAAGAAGGTTTGGCTGCAGGTGGGTATGAAAATGCAGAGTTTATGGAAACTTTGCCTTTTATTTATTTTTTTATATCCTCTGTTGCAACTGCAGATCTATGTGAGTGTAGCCAGCCTCCCTACTATGCCTTTTGGGAAACACACCTTGAGGTCTCTGCAGCCTCCTGGCCTGATGTTTGCATAGTTGAGTTGAGGAGGCTGATAGTTTTCAGCCCAAATATCAACACAGAGGTTTACTTTGTCCTTGTATTAGATTAAAATGCTTGAACATATTTATAAGCTAAATTTGTCATTGTGTTGTTGGTCAGTCTTCTTTCAAAAAAATAAAAAGAACTTATTCTATGATTATATTTAGCAGAAAGCCATTTTCTACTTTTTCCTAGTGTAGGCCTCATGCTTAACTGTTCTGACATCACCTGGCCCCTCTATGGCTTAGCAACAAAAACTTCACTGAAATGAAGAATGCAGTTATTTATGCTGGCTGCTCTGGCAGGAAATAAATTCAAAACATAATTTTTTAAAGTTATAACTATGGCTTGCATATAAACACGAGCATGTGGCAAATATTTATGTGATTCATTAATGAGGTGATGAGCAGAATGATAAAACCAGTGCAAAGAGTATTTGAGAAACTAAATATATGCAGGCATCTGAGAATGAATGTTGGAATAAGATTGCTAGATTAGACAGAACACTAGTTAATACTACACTTGGCAATAAAAGTATAACCTTTAAAGTCATCCTTTTTTTTTTTTTTACCAGACCAAAATCACTTGCATCACTACTGAATAAAATCCTACAAATTAGCATGTCATCTCATAGAGTCTGAGCCTTAATTAGTAACAAATAGTATGTCAAATAAGATACATTCCCCTAGACAATCAGGTCATCTTTGGGTGGGTCTTTTAGAAAATGCTCTTACAAGACAGTGAAAACTGAGGCTATTCTACTGCCTTATTTCAAGTTTGATACTCTGTCTTAACATTAGTAAAGGGATTTTGGGAGGGCAAAGGTGCCTCATATCAACAATTATTAACAATTGAGGTCACGGGACAAATAGTTATAGAAATATTAATAGAACAATACCACCCCTCAGATTATGTTGAATACTAAAATATAGAATTGGATGTAGAAGCAACCAAGTATCCCTCAAGGAATGAATGAACAACATGTGGCCTATCCATACAAAGGAATATTGTCCAGGCTTTAAAAGGAAGGAAATTCTGACACATGCTACAACATGGATGAATCTTGATGACATTATGCAAAGTGAAATAAACCAATTACAAAAAGAAAAATACTGTATAATTCCACTTAAAAGTTATCTAGAGTGGTCAAATTCACAGAAACAGAAGGTAAAAAGGTAGTTGCCAGGGCTGGGGGAAGGGGAGAATGGAGAATTGTAGTTTAAGAGGTATACAGTTTTAGATTTGCAAGATGAAAAAGTTTTGGAGATCGGCTGCACAATATGAACATACTTAACACTACTGAACTGTACACTTAGAAATGGTTAAGATGGTAAATTTTATGTTATGTGTTTTTTACCACAAAAATTTAAAACATTTACAAAGTTGGTGTCATCAGTTCAGATGCCAGTTATAAGGCAAGGGAATGATTCCCACCAGAGTGAGATCAAAGTATGCATGGCAGGGAACCATCTTTTTACTGTCTGAAGTACCAGTTTATGACTTAACTTACAATGGGACATGAAGGAAATGAATGCAAAGATGCCAACCTAGCTGTGGTGGACTTCAGCTTACATCATAGAAACCATGAAGCAATTTAGCAAAGTTGGCTGCCTAAACAGCCAAGGGTCCTGTGATGCCTGTTAAAATCCAGCAAGAGCAGGGATGAGGTGCATTGGCCAGGGCCCAGTGTGTAGCCCCACAGCTGCAAAATGCTATCTGGTCTTTGAATCAGCACTCAGTGCTCCCCTTACCACTCTTAACTCTTAACTTCAAGAGTTAAACGCTGGAAAAGCTCAATCTAATATTCACTAAACAAACACTGAGAACCAGCTTTCTAATCATCACGTTTGCATCTTTTCTCATTACCTCCAGACTTTTGTCATAGGCCCTTGAAAAACTGGGCCTCTTGAAAAAAGTGCAAAGAAAATCTTCTTGTCCAAGGGCAAAGTTCTCACCCTTTTCTGATGTGACTACCTTAAGCGGTCTATACGCTCCAGCAGAAAGTGGGAAACTCTCATGTAAGAATCTTTACCACATACCTACAAAATATTTTTATTCCTTTATAAAGCTGATTAATCTTCACAATAGAGAAATTATGTCTCTTTTCTCTCTCCTTCCTTCCTCCCTTCCTCCATTCCTCCCTCCCTCCCTTCCCTCCTTCCTTCCTTCCTTTCTTTCTTTCTTCCTTTTCCTTTTTCTCTTTCTCTTTCTTTCTCTCTTTCTTTCTTCTTTCTTGATCAATAGAAACTTTCTCTAATTTTTATGGTGAACTGACATGATGCCATGGAATGCTGATTTAGATGGAACATTAAGCCCAGTTGGATTTTAAAATCCTTTATGGAGTCAAGGAAAACTACGCCCACCTCCATTAGGCAATGTCCTTTGATGCCTTGCATTCCACTCACAGAGTATTTTACCATATGGTCATTAATTTTTCAGCATTATAAAAATTGAGAAAATTTATTTATTTTCAAAAATGTTTAACACTAACACTTAACCCTACACTAAAAATAAAAAGCAACAATGTCTAGAAATATGTTTTGTTCCATCATAGCTTCCATTGTTAAAATGTGGAACAACAAGCTGTCAAAATTCAAACACCCCTTAGCGCCAAAAAAATATAATCATTCTGTCTGACTTAGGAGCCTCCTCTTGGTATGATTTGCTTCACCCTAACTGAATTCATCGAGGATTACAGAGGTTGTGCATTGAAGTATCCCTTCCAAAACCCAAACAAATCTCTCACACAAAGAGGACAACAGTAAAAGAAGCATGCAATTTACCAGGGCAGGCTGCTTACTGTCTTTTTTTTCTGATTTGCTTTGCTTGTTTTTGTTTATGTTTTCATAAATCCTGTTTTGTTTAGCAACAGGTGTAACCCAGCTGCACCCACCCTAAAGTTGCCATCTTTCTATTTCAGACTGTCTCCTGACATGGAATGACTCCAGAAGGCTCAGCCAAGAAAATAATTATGACAAGCTCGGAGAAATCTATAAAATGTTTAAATAGCTAACTAGCATGTTAACTACTGGAGGAAGCAGGTAGAATTAAATGGAAATATTAACTTTGAGATTAAAAAAATAAGAAGACAGAAAGAAAGCCACAAGAAAAGGGAAAGGAGCAGTGAGCCAGGAGCGAGAGGAGGCTGGCCTTGGAAGCAGCGACAGTCTGAAAATATAGGTGCTGTAAAATATTTACTTGTCCTAAGTGCTTTCTCCTCCCCTGCCTGGTTGTGCCAACTCACAACCTCTTGTAAACTCTTCCATTTTTTATGGTTTTCTAGGTGCAGATGCTCATCAGCTCAAAGGTGAACTGCAACTATTTCACAGAAAATAAACTCAGAGTATGTTTATGTGATCGTTACTCCAAGACAGCAAGAAAAAAAAAACAATAAAAACGAATTCAGCACACGAGCCATTTTAAAAATCTTGATCCTCGCCAAACCCGAAACCAAATTTGTGTCTTACACTGTTCTCTTCAGCCCCCTTTCACGTTCCTCCCCACCAGAACATAATCATTTGGACAACCCTAAGAGTCGCAAGCTAAGTCACTATTGTCACAGCTTGGCTTGTCTGGCAGTTTTGACACTGCCCAGTGTCCCCTCCAGGGAGCAGAGGAATCCGTGTAAAGATTTTACTTAATCATTATTTTTAACCTTTGGGAGTTGCAGCTAATGATATGAAAAAAGGCTTCAAAACCACACAATATACTGGGGCATAAAAATGGCCTATATTTGAAAATAACTCCAAGTTTAGCTGTTTTGGAATAAAGCAAATGTTTAAAGTAGCCTGAAGTGAAACTTGAATGTTTCAATAGGCCCAGCTGCCTCTGAGGCTGGCGTGGGGTTGGAGGAGGAAGCGGTGGTTTCTCTTTGAAGCCTGGCTGCAACAAGTCCAGGAGCGGCCAAATTGCAGAGAGAAGCTGCCTCCCCAGCCTGCAGGTCCCCCACGAGAGCCTCTGAGACAGAGCCATCATCATCTCACTTCTTTCTTGAAAGCAGAAAAAGAGGAGGAAAACAAGAAACACAAAAGGAGGACTTGGAAGATTTAGGGCTCTGAGTGCAAATGTTTTTGTGGCAATTAAAATTTAAAGAAACCAAGCCGGCTCACAGCAGGAGGCACTATGTTGAACACCAAGCAAACTGAGGAGGAGAGAATTGGAGTTTTTATTTTCTGCTTTGATAAAAAAAACAAATAGACAGACAAAAAAACTGGGATCCAAGAAATGAAGGAGACAAGATGACCGAGTGGGAACATGTCTCCAATGGGTTGTTTCATTTTTTGTTTCCGGTAATGAACCACCAGCAAATCCGAAGTACCCTACACCCTACATTGTCCCCTCCTTGTCTTCTAAGTGACCTAGCAGCAAGCTTTTTTTTTTTTTCCAAATTCTGTGGTCTATAGTGTGTGTCAGAAGAGAACCTCCTCCCCCATCCTCTTTTCTCAGCTGAAGACTGGCTCCCTATGTCACTAAGATTACAAAAGAGGAACTTCCAAGCACTCCCACATCCACAAATACTCACCTTTGTTTGCAAACCTCACATTCTGCTTCCTCTCCTGTCACTCTGCATGAACAGTCCACAACCCTTCCGCCAACCTCCACCTATGCGCTGGAACCCAAATGCACTCACCTACTCCAGGACATCATTTGTCCCCTGTCTCTTCTGCTGCATCATCAACTTCTACTTTTGACTATATTATTCCCACATACAAACATGCTGCAATTCTCCCATTTCAGGAGGAAAAAAGTTTCTCTTTACCCCACTTCACCACCAGCTACCATCCCATCTTCTGGTCCCCTTTAAAATAAAACTATGAAAAGCATAATTTATATCAGTGCTGTCCAGTAGCCATATAATGTGAGCCACATCTGTCATTTTAATTTTTCTAGTAGCCACATGAAAAAAAATTTAAAAAGAAACAAATGAAATTAATTTTAATGTAAATTTTTGGAATTATTTTCAGATATAGGCCATTTTTATGCCCTAGTTCTGTACAGCCCCAATTTCTCCTCCTTCCATCCTCTTTTGAACCCACATCTCAGGGTTTTGCCTTCACCACTCAACTGACACTGCTCTTATCAAAGTCTCCAATAATTTGCTCTCTCTAGAGGTCAATTCTCAGCCTATCACTTGCTTGACCTGTCAGCACTGTATTAGTCAAGGTTCTCTAAAGGGACTAATTGGATAGATGAATGTATGAGGAGGAGTTTATTAGGAGAATTGACTCACATAATCACAAGGTTAAAGTCTCACAACAGGCCATCTGCAAGCTAAGAAGCCAGGAAGCCAGTATGAGTCCCAAAACCTCAAAAGCAGGAAAGCTGACAGTGCAGCCTTTAGTCTGTGGCCAAAGGCCCAAGAGCCCCTGGCAAACCACTGGTGTAAGTCCAGGAGTCCAAGAACATGGAGTCTGATGTTTCAGGGCAGGAAGCATTCAGCACAAGAGAAAGATGGAGACCGGAAGACTCAGCCAGTCTAGTCCTTCCACGTTCTTCTGCCTGCTTTTATCCTAGCCGTGCTGGCAGCTGATTAGATTGTGCCCACCCAGACTGAGGGTGGATCTGTGTCTCCCAGTCCACTGACTCAAATGTTAATCTCCTTTGGCAACACTCCCACAGACATGCCCAGGAACAATACTTTGCATCCTTCAATCCAATCAAGTTGACACTCAATATTAACCATTAAGCGTCATTTAACCCAGCAGATCAGTCTTTCCTGCTTGGTAAACTTTCTTCCCTTGGCTTCCAGGATACCACCACTCTCTCCTGGCTTTCCCCTTACCTCACTGATTGCTGCTCCCCCATCATCTTTGCTGGTTTATTCTCGTCTTTTCGCCCTCTAAATTATGTCCCAGTGGAAAGTCCCAGCACTCATTCTTCCATCCTCTTTACTTTTCTAGTCACTCTGTCTCCTGGATGGTGTCATCCATCTATTTGTTGACAAATCTCCACCCTGGATCTCCCTTCTGAACTCCAGCCCCATAATCTCCCTTCAGGCCCATGTATCTCCATTTGGACATCGCAAGGCCTATCAAACCTAATGTGTGCAAAAATTGATCTCCTGATTACCACCCTTCAAACTTTCTTCTCCT
Source organism: Symphalangus syndactylus (assembly GCF_028878055.3). Lineage (NCBI taxonomy): Eukaryota > Metazoa > Chordata > Mammalia > Primates > Hylobatidae > Symphalangus > Symphalangus syndactylus. The sequence goes on along the minus strand of NC_072437.2, from coordinate 88,248,053 downwards.
GCTACTTATCTCAGGATATGGCAACTTCTTGCTCCGGTCTTGAGAACATCCTTGTTCATCTTTCTCATACACTACCTCCAATCCTTCAACAAGTCCTCTCAAGTCTACCTTCAAAATATATCCCCAACCTGCCCATTCCTTCTTGTCTGTTTTGCTTCTCACAGTAGGTGGCTGGTACTAAGTGGTCAATGATAAATGAATGACCACTTCCTGAACCCATGAGAAGCAGAGACAGGCTGGTATTCCATCATTTTATGCCCAGCTGCAGCTGATGTTACAGACACTATAGTAATACTACAGAGCTGGGGGTGGGAACTAGAGAGAGCTGGAGATTTCCCTGAGTAGGGAAGAAGAGACACAGCAGAGTAGCTCAGTTGTGATCATTTGCAGCCTAACTAGGTGGAATGCCATGGCTGGGCCACTCCACTTTGCCATTCCTTATCTATCCAGTGCCATTAACCTAAGTGTGCTAATTGCCTCCTTCCACTCCCTTCAAGAATACCATCAATCTTTCTGGCATTGGTTGCTCTGATTATAAAGGCCCTCATACCAGTCCCATGTGTCATCTTCCCTTCTCTCTCAACTTGATAAAAGAGAGGAAAAACCCTTGTAGGCTCCTACTGTAAGGTCTGGAAATCAGCTTTGTGCTCAAGGAATTTTTTCTATGTCATTGAATCTAACATTTTAAAATCAAGTTGGAGAAATCACAAACTAGAAGATTTATAGATTTTGTATATAAAAATAAAAAATTACTCCATAAGAGACTAAACAATCTTAAAAATTACTCAACAAACTGGAAAAAAAAGTCACAGAAACTAAGTCACATAATTAATAATTTAAATAAAGCTGTAGGATCCAAAAGATAAATACATATGTAAATGATATGAACATACAGTTCTCCAGAGACAATACAAGTGGTTAGCAAATATTGAAAACTGAGTTGGGCAAGGTGGCTCACGCCTGTAATCCCAACAATTTGTGGGGCTGAAGAGGAAAGATGGCTTCAGCTCAGAAGCTTGAGACCAGCCAGGGAAACATAGGGAGACCTCATCTCTAAAAATATGTTTAAAAAGTAGCCAGGCATAATGGCACACACTTGTAGTCCCAGCTACTCAGCAGGCTGTGTGGGAGGATTGCTTTGAGCCCAAGAGGTCAAGGCTACAGTGAGCCATGACTGCTCTACTGCATTCTAGCCTGGGCAACAGAGTGAGACCCTGTCTCACAAAAAAAAAAAAAAAAAAAAAAAAAAAAAAAAAAGGATTTGGACATTGCTAAGGAAATAAGAAATCTGAAATAAGAAAAATAAAACTTGTATTCAAAAGGTTTTATAGTGAAGATGGCCGAATAGGAACAGCTCCAGTCTAGAGCTCCCAGTGTGAGCGACGCAGAAGACAGGTCATTTCTGCGACAGGTGATTTCTGCATTTCCAACTGAGGTACCGGGCTCATCTCACTGGGGAGTGTTGGAAAGTGGGTGCAGGACAGTGGGTGCAGCGCACCTAGCGTGAGCCGAAGCAGGACGAGGCATCGCCTCACCTGAGAAGCACAAGGGGTCAGGGAATTCCCTTTCCTAGTCAAAGAAAGGGGTGACAGATGGCACCTGGAAAATCGGGTCACTCCCACCCTAATACTGTGCTTTTCCAACAGTCTTAGCAAACGGCACACCAGGAGATTATATCCTGTGCCTGGCTCAGAGGGTCCTACGCCCACAGAGCCTCACTCATTGCTAGCACAGCAGTCTGAGATCAAACTGAAAGGCTGCAGCGAGGCTGGGGGAGGGGAGCCCGCCATTGCTGAGGCTTGAGTAGGTAAACAAAGTGGCCGGGAAGCTCGAACTGGGTGGAGCCCACCACAGCTCAAGAAGGCCTGCCTGCCTCTGTAGACTCCACCTCTGGGGGCAGGGAATAGCCAAGCAAAAGGCAGCAGAATCCTCTGCAGACTTAAATGTACCTGTCTGACAGCTTTGAAGAGAGTAGTGGTTCTCCCAGCACACAGCTGGAGATCTGAGAATGGGCAGACTGCCTCCTTCAGTGGGTCCCTGACCCCCAAGTAGCCTAACTGGGAGGCACCCCCCAGTAGGGGCAGACTGACACCTCAAACGGCCAGGTACTCCTCTGAGACAAAACTTCCAGAGGAACCATCAGGCAGCAACATTTGCTGCTCACCAATATCCGCTGTTCTGTAGCCTCCGCTGCTGATACCCAGGCAAACAGGGTCTGGAGTGGACCTCCAGCAAACTCCAACAGACCTTCAGCTGAGGGTCCTGACTGTTAGAAGGAAAACTAACAAACAGAAAGGACATCCACACCAAAACCCCATCTGTACGTCACCATCATCAAAGACCAAAGGTAGATAAAACCACAAAGATGGGGAAAAAACAGAGCAGAAAAACTGGAAACTCTAAAAATCAGAATGCCTCTCCTCCTCCAAAGGAATGCAGCTCCTCACCAGCAACAGAACAAAGCTGGACGGAGAATGACTTTGACGAGTTGAGAGAAGAAGGCTTCAGACCATCAAACTACTCCAAGCTAAAGGAGGAAGTTCCAACCCATGGCAAAGAAGTTAAAAACCTTAAAAAAAAAAATTAGACGAATGGCTAACCAGAATAACCAATGCAGAGACCTGATGCAGCTGAAAACCAAGGCATGAGAACTACGTGACGAATGCACAAGCCTCAGTAGCCGATTTGATCAACTGGAAGAAACGGTATCAGTGATGGAAGATCAAATGAATGAAATGAAGCAAGAATAGAAGTTTAGAGAAAAAAGAGTAAAAAGAAATGAACAACGCCTCCAAGAAATATCAGACTATGTGAAAAGACCAAATCTATGTCTGATTGGTGTACCTGAAAGTGACGGGGAGAATGGAACCAAGTTGGAAAACACTCTTCAGGATATTATCCAGGAGAACTTCCCCAATCCAGCAAGGCAGGCAAACATACAAATTCAGGAAATACAGAGACCACCACAAAGATACTCCTCGAGAAGAGCAACTCCAAGACACATAACTGTCAGATTCACCAAAGTTGAAATGAAAGAAAAAATGTTAAGGGCAGCCAGAGAGAAAGGTCAGGTTACCCACAAAGGGAAGCCCATCAGACTAACAGCTGATCTCTCAGCAGAAACTCTACAAGCCAGAAGAGAGTGGAGGCCGATATTCAACATTCTTAAAAAAAAGAATTTTAAACCCAGAATTTCATATCCAGCCAAACTAAGCTTCACAAGTGAAGGAGAAATAAAATCCTTTACAGACAAGCAAATGCTGAGAGATTTTGTCACCACCAGGCCTGCCCTAAAAGAGCTCCTGAAGGAAGCACTAAATATGGAAAGGAACAACCGGTACCAGCCACTGCAAAAACATGCCAAATTGTAAAGACCATCGAAGCCAGGAAGAAACTGCATCAACTAACAAGCAAAATAACCAGCTAACAGCATAATGACAGGATCAAATTCACACATAACAATATTAGCCTTAAATGTAAATGGACTGAATGCTCCAATTAAAAGACACAGACTGGCAAATTGGATAAAGAATCAAGACCCATCAGTGTGCTGCATTCAGGAAACCCATCTCACATGCAGAGACATACATAGGCTCAAAATAAAGGGATGGAGGAAGATCTACCAAGCAAATGGAAAACAAAAAAAGGCAGGGGTTGCAATCCTAGTCTCAGATGAAACAGACTTTAAACCAACAAAGATCAAAAGAGACAAAGAAGGCCATTACATAATGGTAAAGGGATCAATTCAACAAGAAGAGCTATCATAAATATATATGCACCCAATACAGGAGCACACAGATTCATAAAGCAAGTCCTTAGAGACCTACAAAGAGACTTAGACTCCCACACACTAATAATGGGAGACTTTAATACCCCACTGTCAACATTAGACAGATCAACGAGACAGAAAGTTAACAAAGATATCCAGGAGTTGAACTCAGCTCTGCACCAAGCAGACCTGATAGACATCTACAGAACTCTCCACTCCAAATCAACAGAATATACATCCTTCCAAGCAACACACCGCACTTATTCCAAAATTGACCACATAGTTGGAAGTAAAGCACTCCTTAGCAAATGTAAAAGAACAGAAATCACAACAAACTGTCTCTCAGACCACAGTGCAATCAAACTAGAACTCAGGATTAAGAAACTCACTCAAAACCGCTCAACTACATGGAAACTGAACAACCTGCTCCTGAATAACTACTGGGTGCATAATGAAATGAAGGCAGAAATAAAGATGTTCTTTGAAACCAACGAGAACAAAGACACAACATACCAGAATCTCTGGGACACATTCAAAGCAGTGTGTAGAGGGAAATTTATAGCACTAAATGCCCACAAGAGAAAGCAGGGAAGATCTAACATTGGCACCCTAACATCACAATTAAAAGAACTACAGAAGCAAGAGCAAACACATTCAAAAGCTAGCAGAAGGCAAGAAATAACTAAGAGCAGAACTGAAGGAAATAGAGACACAAAAAACCCTTCAAAAAATCAATGAATCCAGGAACTGTTTTTATGAAAAGATCAACAAAATTGATAGACCACTAGCAAGACTAATAAAGAAAAAGAGAGAGAAGAATCAAATAGATGCAATAAAAAATGATAAAGGGGATATCACCACTGATCCCACAGAAATACAAACTACTATCAGAGAATACTATAAACACCTCTACGCAAATAAACTAGAAAATCTAGAAGAAATGGATAAATTCCTTGACACATACACCCTCCCAAGACTAAACCAAGAAAAAGTTGAATCTCTGAATAGACCAATAACAGGCTCTGAAATTGAGGCAATAATTAATAGCTTACCAACCAAAAAAAGTCCAGGACCAGATGGATTCACAGCCGAATTCTACCAGAGGTACAAGGAGGAGCTGGTACCATTTCTTCTGAAACTATTCCAATCAATAGAAAAAGAGGGACTCCTCCCTAACTCATTTTATGAGGCCAGCATCATCCTGATACCAAAGCCTGGCAGAGACACAACAAAAAAAGAGAATTTTAGACCAATATCCTTGATGAACATTGATGCAAAAATCCTCAGTAAAATACTGGCAAATCGAATCCAGCAGCACATCAAAAAGCTTATCCACCATGATCAGGTGGGCTTCATCCCTGGGATGCAAGGCTGGTTCAACATATGCAAATCAATGAATGTAATCCAGCATATAAACAGAACCAAAGACAAAAACCACATGATTATCTCAATAGATGCAGAAAAGGCCTTTGACAAAATTCAACAATTCTTCATGCTAAAAACTCTCAATAAATTAGGTATTGATGGGACGTATCTCAAAATAATAAGAGCTATCTATGACAAACCCACAGCCAATATCATACTGAAGGGGCAAAAACTGGAAGCATTCCCTTTGAAAACTGGCACAAGACAGGGATGCCCTCTCTCACCACTCCTATTCAACATAGGGTTGGAAGTTCTGGCCAGGGCAATCAGGCAGGAGAAGGAAATAACGGGTATACAATTAGGAAAAGAGGAAGTCAAATTGTCCCTGTTTGCAGATGACATGATTGTATATCTAGAAAACTCCATTGTCTCAGCCCAAAATCTCCTTAAGCTGATAAGCAACTTCAGCAAAGTCTCAGGATAAAAAATCAATGTGCAAAAATCACAAGCATTCTTATACACCAATCACAGACAAACAGAGAGCCAAATCATGAGTGAACTCCCATTCACAATTGCTTCAAAGAGAATAAAATACCTAGGAATCCAACTTACAAGGGATGTGAAGGACCTCTTCAAGGAGAACTACAAACCACTGCTCAATGAAATAAAAGAGGATACAAACAAATGGAAGAACATTCCATGCTCATGGGTAGGAGGAATCAATGTCGTGAAAATGGCCATACTGCCCAAGGTAATTTATAGATTCAATGCCATCCCCATCAAGCTACCAATGACTTTCTTCACAGAATTGGAAAAAACTACTTTAAAGTTCATATGGAACCAAAAAAGAGCCCACATCGCCAAGTCAATCCTAAGCCAAAAGAACAAAGCTAGAGGCATTACATTACCTGACTTCAAACTATACTACAAGGCTACAGTAACCAAAACAGCATGGTACTGGTAGCAAAACAGGGATATGGACCAATGGAACAGAACAGAGCCCTCAGAAGTAATGCCGCATATCTACAACCATCTGATCTTTGACAAACCTGACAAAAAGAAGAAATGGGGAAAGGATTCCCTATTTAATAAATGGTGCTGGGAAAACTGGCTAGCCATATGTAGAAAGCTGAAACTGGATCCCTTCCTTACACCTTATACAAAAATTAATTCAAGATGGATTAAAGACTTACACGTCAGACCTAAAACCATAAAAACCCTAGAAGAAAACCTAGGCAATACCATTCAGGACATAGGCATGGGCAAGGACTTCATGTCTAAAACACCAAAAGCAATGGCAACAAAAGCCAAAATTGACAAATGGGATCTAATTAAACTCAAGAGCTTCTGCACAGCAAAAGAAACTACCATCAGAATGAACAGGTAACCTACAGAATGGGAGAAAATTTTCACAACCTACTCATCTGACAAAGGGCTAATATCCAGAATCTACAATGAACTCAAACAGATTTACAAGAAAAAATCAACCCCATCAAAAAGTGGGCGAAGGATATGAACAGACACTTCTCAAAATAAGACATTTATGCAGCCAAAAAACACATGAAAAAATGCTCATCATCACTGGCCATCAGAGAAATGCAAATCGAAACCACAATGAGATACCATCTCACACCAGTTAGAATAGTGATCATTAAAAAGTCAGGAAACAACAGGTGCTGGAGAGGATGTGGAGAAATAGGAACACTTTTACACTGTTGGTGGGACTGTAAACTAGTTCAACCATTGTGGAAGTCGGTGTGGTGATTCCTCAGGGATCTAGAACTAGAAATACCATTTGACCCAGCCATCCCATTACTGGGTATATACCCAAAGGATTATAAATCATGCTGCTATAAAGACACATGCACATGTATGTTTATTGCGGCACTATTCACAATAGCAAAGACTTGGAGCCAAGCCAAATGTCCAACAACAATAGACTGGATTAAGAAAATGTGGCACATATACACCATGGAATACTATGCAGCCATAAAAAATGATGAGTTCATGTCCTTTGTAGGGACATGGATGAAACTGGAAGTCATCATTCTCAGTAAACTATCGCAAGGACAAAAAACCAAACACCGCATGTTCTCACTCATAGGTGGGAATTGAACAATGAGAACACATGGACACAGGAAGGGGAACATCACACATGGGGAACTGTTGTGGGGTTGGGGGAGGGGGGAGGGATAGCATTAGGAGATATAACTAATGCTAAATGACGAGTTAATGGGTGCAGCACACCCACATGGCACATGTATACATATGTAACAAATCTGCACATTGTGCACATGTACCCTAAAACTTAAAGTATAATAATAATAATAATGAAATACTTACGTTAAAAGGGTAGATGTTAAATTATATATATGGTAGGATGCCAGATTATAAATTGAATAATAACTACACCTGGAAAAAGATAAGATGAAAAGACACTAAAATATTAGTATCTTTGAATAGTGATAGTATGAACATTATTGATATTACCTATAATAAACATGTACTATTTGTAATGCAAAGAATGACCTTATTTTCATAATAAAAGAAATGAGAAAATATGTACTTCTCATTCCATTGACCCAATTCTCACCTAAGCCTCAATTGTTCACTCGTTGGTTTGTATTTAATAAACACATTTTTTTTGTTCATTTAAGGGCATTACTTTAGAACTTAAATTATTGGCAAACATGTTTCCCAAAAAATGTAGCAAAGAGACCAGGTGAACAAATAAGCATCCTAATTTCTTATTGGTTTAACACAATAAGAAAGAATTTTAAAGAATGTATCCCCCCATCCCTTCCTGTTCCCCAAGGAACTAAATAGGGCTTTAGATCCCCGGGGTTTCCTTTCCTTGGAAAGGGACAATCAAAATGTGACTTCTTCTTATCTTTCTTGAAAATACAGGATATAGAGGTAAACAATTGAATTCTCTAAGCAAAGAGTAGAGAGACTGATGTGACACTAATCCAAGAAAGCCCATATAACACAAAACAAATTAATACTGATTTTGTATCATTGAACACCCTTTAAATATTCAAAATTTCCAGGTAATCTTGAAAATGCCTTTGTACTATTTGTTTCAATCAGGATCTAAACAATACTCATTATTTGATTTGGTTATATGTCTCTTAAACCTAAAAGCAGAATAGTCAAAATGACACAAATGCCCAATAATAGGAAAATGCTTAAAGAAATTATGTCATCACCATGGAAAGAAGAAATACACAATTGGGAGAAAAAAATAATAATAGTTTTAAAAACTATTTACTAGTATGGGGAAATCCTCCTGAGACGAAATTAAATAATAAAAATGTCATGCTCTTATTTCCATGGGATAAGTTTCTAGATATGAAATTTCTGTGTCAAAATTTATATAGGCAATTCCAGCAAAAGTGTATGAAAGTTCTCACTTCTCCTCATTCTCACCAGCGCAGGATATTGCAGGTTTTAAAGCAATTTGATAAGGGAAAAAGTATACCTGGATACTTTAATTTGGGTTGTGATACAGTTTGGGTATTTGTCCCCTCCAAATCTCATGTTGAAATGTAATCCCCATTGTTGGAGGTGGGGCCTGGTGGAAGGTGTTTGGGTTGTGTGGGCAGAGCCCTCAGGAATAGCTTTATGCCCTCCCCATGGTAACGAGTTCTCACTTTATGAGTTCACATGAGAGCTGGTTGCTTCAAAAAGCTTAGCATTTCTCTCTTTCTCCCTCTCACCATGTGACATGCCTGCTTCCCTTTTGCCTTCTGCCATGAGTTAAAGCTTCTTGAGACCTCACCAGAAGCCAAGAACATGCTAGCACCATCCACAATCATGAGCCAAATAAACCTATTTTCTTCATAAATTACCCAGCCTCAGGTATGCCTTTATGGCAATGCAAAATGGACTAATACAGAAAATTGATACCAAGAATGAGTGGTGCTATAAAGATACCTGAAAATGTGGAATTGCCTTTGGGAACCGGGTAATGTGCAGAGATTAGAAGACTTTGGAGAGCCTACAAGAAGATAAGTGGACAAGGGAAAGTTTGGAATTTCTTAGAGACTGGTTAAGTGGTATTGAGCAAAATGTCGATAGAGATATGCACAATAAAGGCCAGGCTGATGAGGTCTCAGAAATGAGGAACTTCTTGGGAACTGGAGCAAAGGTTACCCTCGTTATATCCTAGCAAAGAACTTGCCTGCATTGTGCCCATACCCTAGGGATTTATGGAAGGTTGAACTCAAGAGTGATGACCTAGGGAATCTGGTGGAAGAAATTTCTAAGGAGCAAAGCATTTAAGAAGTGGCATGCTTACTTCTAACAATCTGTGATCAGATATGGGAGTAAAGGAATGACTTTGAATTAGAACTTATAATTAAAAGAAAAGCAGAGTATAAAAGTTTGAAAAATTCACAGCCTGGCCATGTGGTAAAGAAAGAAAGAACTTGCCTTGAGTCTCAGAAGAGACTTTGGACTTTGAACTTTTGAGTTGATTCTAGAACGAGTTAAGACTTTGGGGGACTATTGGCAAGGGATTACTGTATTTTACAGTGTGAGAAGGACATGAGATTTGGGGGGCCAAAGGCAGAATGATATAGTTTGGATATTTGTCTGCTCCAAATTTCATGTTGGAATTTGATCCCCAGTGTTGGAGATGAGGTCTAGTGGGCAGATCCCTCATGAATGGCTTGGTGCCCTCCCTACAGTAATGTGTCCTCACTCTATTAGTTCATATGAGAGCTGGTTGCTTAAAAGAACATGGCATGTCTCTTTCTCCTTAGCTCACCATGTGACACACCTGCACCCACTTCATCTTCTTCCATGAGTAAAAGCTTCCTGAGACCTCACCAGAAGCCAAACAGATGCTGGCACCAGGCAGAACTTTGAGTCAAATAAACCTCTTTTTAAAATAAATTACCCAGCCTCAGGTGTTCCTTTATAGCAATGCAAAATGGACAAATACAGACTGTTTTTATGTTGAGGTGAAGGTAAAAATTATCCACATATTTATTGGGCATTGTATTTCTTTGAAGGATTGCTTGTTTCTAGATTTTACCTAGTCTTGTTTGTCTTTCCTTTCTTTTAAAAATATTTCTATTAATTTATAGAAGTTCTTTGTGTGATAAAGCTATTTTTTGTTTTCTATATGTGTTACAAATATATTCGCTCATTTTGTTTGCCTTTTAATGATAAAAATTTTAAATTAATATAATGTTTTGACATATGAAAGTTTTGAATTTTTATGTAGTTTAAATAAAATTTTCTTTTGCTTCAAAATTTCTTCTAAAATTTTTATAGGTTTACATTTTATATCTAGGTCTTTAGTTTATCTCTATTTTTGTGTACATTAGGAGAGGAAATCTAAGAATTTTTTTCTAAAAAACATTGATATCCTATTATAATTTCTTAATGATACATGATTATCTCATTGATTTGAAATGACATCATTATTAAATCTTAAACTGACATATATATATACTTGAGTCTGTTTCTAGATGCTACTCTTTTCCAATAATTTGCTTGTCTTTCTCTGCAAGTACCACATTACTTTTATTATAGTAGCTTTAGTGTATGCTGAAATATCTGGGAAAATCTCTTTTCACTTTTCTTTTCCAAAATATGTTGGCAAGCCTTACACACTTTTTCTTCTACAAAATTTTATAATACATAAATAAATTATATACATTTATCCCTCAATATCTGTGGCGGATTGGTTGCTGGACCTCCTGTGGATACCAAAATCTGCAGATGTTCAAGTGCCTGATATAAAATGGTATAGTATTTGCATATAACCTATGCACATCCTCCCATATGCTTTAAATCATCCCTAGATTACCTATAATACCTACTACGATGTAAATGCTATATGAAGAGTAGTTATACTGCATTGTTTAGAGAATAATGACAAGAAAAAGTCTTACATGTTTAGTACAGATGCAATTTTTTTTTTTGATAGGGAGTCTCACTCTGTCTCCCAGGCTGGAGTGCAGTGGTGCAGTCTCAGCTCACTGCAAGCTCTGCCTCTCAGGTTCACACCATTCTCCTGCCTCAGCCTCCAGAGTAGCTGGGACTACAGGTGCCTGCCACCACGCCCAGCTAATTTTTTTGTATTTTTATTAGAGACAGGGTTTCACCATGTTAGCCAGGATAGTCTCGATCTCCTGACCTCGAGATCTGCCTGCCTCGGCCTCCCAAAGTGCTAGGATTACAGGCGTGAGCCACCGTGCCTGGCTACAGATGCAATTTTTTCCAAATATTTTCCATTCACAGTTGAATCCATGAATGTGGAACCCATGGACATGGAGGGCCGACTATATATACATATATACATATATATACATATATATACATATATACATATACATACATATATACACATATATATGTGTATATACATACATACATATACATATGTGTATATACATACATATACATATGCATATATGTGCATATATACATATATACACATATATACATATATATACATATATACACATATACATATGTGCATATACATACATACATATACATATGTGCATATACATACATACATATACATATGTGCATATACATACATACATATACATATGTGCATATACATACATACATATGTGCATATACATACATATATACATATGTGCATATACATACATATATACATATGTGTATATATATACATATATACATGTATATATGTATATTTATAACTACGTAAAATAAATAAAAGTTCTCAGTTTCTTTTTTTCTTTTGTTTTGTTTTGAGATGGAGTCTCGCTCTGTTGCTGGACAGGTTGCAGTGCAATGGCGCGATCTCGGCCCACTGCAATCTCCACCTCCCAGGTTCAAGTGATTCTCCTGTCTCAGCCTCCCATGATTCTCCTGTCTCAGCCTCCCAAGTAGCTGGGATTACAGCCTCATGCCACCAAGCTTGGCTAATTTTTTTGTATTTTAGTAGAGATAGGGTTTCACCGTGTTGCCCAGGCTGGTCTTGAACTCCTTAGCTCAGGTGATCCACCCACCTTGGCCTCCCCAAGTGCTGGGATTACAGGCATGAGCCACCGCACCCGCCCCTCAGTTTCTTAAAAATGTATATTCAATTGCAATAGCATTAGATTTGTATATACATTTAAAGACTGACAAAAGCACATGAAAATTATGTTCTCTGCAGTAAAGTTTACAACTTTAAATAATTTAATATTACTTAAATAATATTTAATTTAATAATTTAAATACTCCAAATTATTATAACCCAATAGGGGAATGGTTAAATAAGTTATGGTATATCCACACATGGTAACTAGTCTCCGACACTGGCCCCCTACTGAACCACACCTCCAAAGATGAAGGTATGGCTCTTATCTATTTCCTTCCCACGTTAAACCAAGGCTGGCATGTGTGCCTAATAGAATATAGAAAAAGTATACCCAACATCCAAGATTGGTCTTAAGCATTTCAGATTTCACCCTGGTCACTGGGAACACATGCTCTGGCGGAAGCCAGCTGCCGTGTGAGAAGTCCAGATACCCTGAAACCTTCCTGTTATGAGAAAGGCCAAACTAGTCCTGTGAGAAGTCACATGGAGAGGGTGAAACTACCTGCTATTCTCAGACTGTTGCAGCCATTCTAGCTGAGCCACCAACAATATGTAAATGAAGAAGTCACCTTGGATATCCAACTCAGTCAAACCTTGAACTCTAGTCCTGCAGTCCTGCCACCATTTGACAGCAACCTCATTAGTAACTTAAAATGAAAAGTACACAACTAAGCTTAGTCAACCCACAGAACAGTGAGAGACAAAATAGCTGTTTTCAGTCACTAACTTTTGGAGTGAGGGGTTATCTGGCCATCGATAGCCATGACAGAAATTGGTACCTGGAAGTGAAGTGCTACCTTAACAAAATCTAAATCTAAAACATGTGACATTGGCTTTGGATGAGGCAGTGGGCAAAGGCCAGAAGGCCTTGAAAAGGTGATGAGGATAATATTATTGGAGGCTAAAAGAAGTAGAACTAGTGTTATGTAATGGTGAAGAGTTTGGTAATATCTTACCCACGACAATGTGGAAAATACAAAATATTTCTAATGAATTGGTGAATTTGACTGGAGGGTTCCAGACAGAACATTCAAAGTTCTGCCAAAAAGTTTATTTTAGCTATATATAAGGTAGATAAAAAGAGATGAGCAGGAGACAGAACTGTTCCCTTTTAAAATATAGTTTGGAGAAAATGTAGAGGTCCTAGAATCCTCTGTGTAGCCAACAGAAGGGTCTCAAAGTAAGAAAGAGCTTTAGGGTTATGATAAAGTAAAAGATGTGGCTGTAAGACATTTTATGAAACCTTAGAAAGATTTAAGGTTACCTTTAAGAGATTTATAAATATTGCTTTTGTCCAACTGAATGAGCCCCAATAAGATTCATAGGCAATGCACAAAATTGTTAACAGACTAGTACTTAGAAAAACACCATCAGCTTAGACTGAGACAGAAACAGTTCAAAATAAAAAGAGCCACAACATTCTCAGCAAGCCAACTGAGATAACCACTCAGTAACAATTACAACCCATTTCTTATGGATAAGAAGAAATGACTCAGAAAGCAGAGATAAGAGCTATGAAGAACCATTTCTAGGTAACAGGACTGGGCCCTAATTTGGCACCTGGCACTATTGTGCCAATCTGAGATTCAGAATTGCTATGAAATAGTAACTGCTGCATGCTGCAGCTCTCCCCTTTTTTATATTATCTTATGTCAGTTTTACCATTGTTTTTTGGGTCTGGGGGCCATATAACTTGTCTCTTTAGTTAACAGACCTTCAGATGGTAAGGAACCACACTCAACAAGTTGCACCTGAGAAACAGTACATGCAGTGTACTGAACGTGGTCCTGATTTCAATAGTGAGATTCTGGATCTTGAGACTGAGCCTATTTCTATGATGGGATGAGAACTTCAGGGCAGTTTTAGGAGGAAATAAGTATACTTTTCACATGAGAGATAAACTGTGGTGGCCAGAAGGTAGAGTAGGGTACTTGTCACCAAGTGGCTACGATCAATTCCTTTTCTCCTGTATGCATATGGCACTCCCCTGTCAAAAAGTGGAGTCAGGGAGATCTGTTGTGCAGTGATAACCAGTACACCACACAAGGAACACTATGGGACATTCAAAGAATGTGATAGACTTACATGCACCTGGAAGTAAGTCTGTAATATAGCATTAAGAAAAATAAGTATTTAATATATGTAGCATGATTCTATCATTAAAAGAAATACATATATATATATATATATATACATACATATTTTCTATGTTTATCAGCAGGGATATAGACACATAGACACATACACAGAAATGTAGACAGATATAGACTTGGTATATGTATAATTATATCTGTATAAGCATAGAAAAAAATAGTCAAACTATACCTCAAACTGCTATAGAAGTTATCTCTAAAGATTAAATTAGATGGACAGAGGGAAGTAAAACTTTTGTTTATTTAAATACATTTTTAAATTTAAATTAAATTAAATTAAAATTGGAATTGGAAGTAATTTATATGCTTTGGGGGATTTTCAGGATATTTTAAAATAAAATCTTAATTTATTATGCTTAAACGAGTGCTAGTATATAGAAGGCAGTGTGTTCCTTGTCATTTAAGTTACAATAACAATATCAACCATCCTTTAAAAGTAAAAAAAATTGTAGAAAAACTGATGTATTTTTATGATCAAAGAAAAACTATGTACTTAATACAAAAGATGGAAAGAAATACAGCAGGTTCTCCTATAAAGCTATTCTGTTTTCAAAAACCTCGAACTCTGCAAAGTCAGGCATTGTCAATAATAGGACTTATCAGTAAAAACAGAGTCTATACAGCCGTGAAAACTTATAAAACTGTGTAATGAAAACAATTAAGACAATAGCGCAGTTAAATCTTCTGTGACATTTGCCCAGTATCACAGTCAGATGATCTTTTTCAGCTTTAAATACTGGAACTTAGAATTCCTTCTTCAAGAGGAAAGTCTTTGAGGGCATTTGCTTCTAATAGAGACCAGTTTCATCTCAACTTTAAAATCTATTTAAACTCTATAGGAATTCAAAAACATGTGCTGGGATAATAAATGCTTTTTATTATACATCAGCTTTGTTTCTTGAAGCATATTGATTGAGCTTTTTCTTTTCTTCTTTTTTTTTCAAGAAAAATAGGTTTATTGTCTTCTTTTTCTCATTAGTGAAGTAACATAAAAACTCTTGGTTAATCAAAGTTTCTAGTTAGGTTGATTACACATAATTCAAAAGTTTATTATGGTAAAAAATGGAGGTAGAGGTAAACCTAGTGTATTGAAATGAATTGTAAGAAAGCTTGCTTTCATCTCTTCAAAACATTAAGGTGCTGGGAAGAAAGATCTCATATGAACCTACATGACTTCTACCACGATATAGCAGAACAGATGGTGCAAAAAAATACAAATATCAGTTCTTTCTAGCAAAGCTGCAACACAGGAGAGGATCCCTGAAATGATGAGACTTAGAGCTTACATAGGGCAGCTAGTGCATTTGCCCCTCATTCCTTCTGGAAAGAAAGAAAGAGAGACTTTCACTCTGGAATGTAAGAAACCCTCTCTGAGGATGTGAGGGAAAGGTCGCTAGGTTTTTGCTACCCAGAAATGTAATGCAAATGACTCTATGGCAGCGAATTCTCTAAATCTGTCTGGAACAATACACTATTTCTAGCTTCTCAGGCATATTTGCTATTCAATTATTGTTTAACCATTTTTGCCAATTTTCTTTGCTCAGAAAGCCAAGACCGTGCAGAAACATAAAAATATTCATGGAAAATTGTCTCCCAACACTACCCTGGAACTTGTCATCACCCCAAACCTCTCTACCACCCAAATCACTAAATCAGGTTCCTACTAACTCCTTTCTATCCAGCTAGCTAGTTCGACTCCTCAGATTACAAGTGTTCTTCAACTTCTTCAGGACCCCCATTCCATTGACTCTTCTACTGTCTTCCAATCTATCAGCCTTCTTTTTCAAATTCCTCCTTTCCAAACTTGAATTCCATTATATGTCATTTCAATAACATGTTTGCCAGGGCCCCAAACTCCATTCCTTTCTTTATATCAGCAGCTGCTAACAAGATCCCAATGTTGCCTGAACCCAACTGTCTTTTTTTCCTTTTTTCCCCTTTTCCCTTAATCTTTCTAAACCCAAATACAGAAGTATTGCTAATGAAAGCCACACACAGAGTGGATGTGCATTGTTGTGAAGTCATGAACATCAAAACCAGCACGTTCTCAACACATCTCAGCAAGATTTCCACAAGCACCTGTCAGTTCTCTCTCCCACCTCTCTAGTAAATTTCTCAAACTTTCTCCAGTCTCCTCAGATCTCTGACTTGCCTTTTTATCTCGCACCTTTCCTCCCACTCTTAACAAACGACCTCACTTCCTACTTTACACAGAAAACAAAAGCCAAGACAGGAACTCCCACAATGGACCCTTATATCTGCACCCATCCCATTTTTTCTCCTTTCTGTAGAATAAAATTAGCCCTTCTCCTTTCTAAGGCCAATTGCTCCAATCATGACGCTGGCTTTCAGGAACCTTTCACTAGCTCTTTTTTCTTTTTTTTCATTCAGCATTTCTCTCTTGCTTGCATCTTTCCCACTGACATTTACTTACTCAAGTTTCTCCCATCAACAAAGGAAAAAAACAAAACGAAACCTCCTTATACCTTCTAACCAGTCTTCCCACATTGATACTTGCTGCCTTCCCAATCTGTTCTCCACTCTGCAATCTTTGTGTTCTTTACAAATTACACAGTCACCACCCCCCTCCACAACCCTGACCCACTTAAATCTCTTCAGTGGTTTCCCTAACCCTTCAACTGACAACCCAAACCCTTCACATGCCTTACAAAGTCCTGAATGACCTGACACATATGCCCATATTTTCAGCTTTATTTTGCACCACTCTCTTCCCTCACTCTCTATACTACAGCCTGACTGTTCACAGTCCATCAAACGTACCCTCTGTCACATGCTGCTCAAGAAGTTACCTGTGGCCTCATTCTGTTAACCTCTCCCCAGCCCTGGGTGGCCAGCTCACCCAGTTCAAAAATTATCTCATTTAGGCAAGAATTCCTAGAAAAACCAAGTCAGATAACTTTCCTTTAGAATAATTACCTCTGAAATACATATTTGTGATTATTTGATTAGTTATCATGTCCTTCCACCAGATCATAAGTTCTATTAAGGAAAAAAAAATACAAAATTATTTCACGGAAGCCCAGCTAATAGTAGGTAAAGTACTAAAAATACTTTTGATGAATGGATGAACAAGTAAAAAAATGAATGAAAAGAATGAATGAATAAATAAACCAATGAATTAATTAAGACTGACACATTACTGGTCCTGTAATCTAGTTAGGATCTATAAGGGGTCATCCACCCAATTTTAACTAGGTTACAGGACCAGTAGAAGTTGTCACAACCACATCACTGGTGTTCTATTTCTAAAATAACCTGGATTATATACTGAAGGAAGGAAGGGCTAAGAGACCCACTGCGGTCTTCTGCACATCCCCTACCATCTTGCTATTCCCCAAAGGAGGGCACTCACCACAAGGCATGGTAGTCGTTTCAGTGTCCATTATTCTTGGCATGACTGTTGAGTGATATTTCAGTTACAGCCCTCTTACCTCTGATTGTAGGGGTCATCTGAGCCTAAGAGAGCTCACTCTTAATCCTGCCCAGGAAATGCAATATCGTATTCCAGTTTGGTGGTTGAATGTACCACATGGGTACACATGGCCAAGACATTGCAAGCTTATGGACTCTAGGGGGCCTATATGCTTGCTGGAGAAAATTCTGAGGTTTAAATACTTGAAAGAGATGACCACAGGAGTTGAGTTTTTAGATATATTTTTAGGGGGTCTGATTTGGAAGCTACTTTCTCACCATTAGCATAGAGTCGGCATTCTGAGAAAAACTACTATAGGAAGGACAGATGGTTTTCATTTCCAGGTAGACTCCTCAGAAAACACGGGGGTGAACTTATCATTAGGGTACCTAAAGAATTAAAAACAATTCAATTTAGTGGCTGCAAATAACAACAACAATAATAGTAACTACTTATTATGGATCTTCTAGAAGCTGATGTTTCACATAATGTTTACAGCAATCCAATGGGACAGAAAACGTCTTTGTCATTTTATATATATGAGAAAATTGAACTTTGGGCAAGTAATTTTCCCAAGATTCCTCAGCTTGTAGGTGAGAAATCCAGATTTCAAATTTCAGATTTCAGATTTGTCTGAAACAAAAAAAAAAACTCTTGATTTTTCTAGAGATAGCACTATGAAGATACCTGAAGTAATGTTGAGAGTATGACTTTCAGAGGGCACTGTATTTCTCCATAGTTTCCTCACCTCCTGTATCCTTACTTCAAATATTCAGGTCTTTCTCTCTCTCATCACAAACCATTGCCTTTTATCTGAAGGAGCACAAAATCAGATGTCCTAGAGAGATGGTGGTCTGGGTGGAGTCCATCTAGGAAAGATTCCCTGACCATCACTCTCATCCACACTGAGCAAAAAAGCCCTCTGTTGGGTTTCAAAGTACCTTGAGTCTACACCTATTTACCAGTTTATGGTTCTCTGATACAGAGCTTCTGAATTGGAAGAGCCACGTCATTGTCACATTTGCATTTAGAGCATCTGGCCCTGGATCTGGCACATAGAACATGCTAAAATATGGTTTTTGGATTGAAGTACATCAAGATATTTCCTTACTGCCCCCGCCAGGGTCCTTACGAATGGACTCCATACTTTTTAAAGTAAAAAATACAGAAAAAGGTCTCCAGAGACACACAGTACCTGCCTAAAAACAAGCTTCATGAAAAGAATGAAGAATGGACTCCTGACCCCACGCCACCACTCTAACAAGCATTAAGTAACAAGTAACAGTTGGTGATGGTGGAAGAATTAAATGAGTATGGAAAGAGACCCTCTCTAAGGCATAGTGTAAAATAAAGACCTAAAGCTGAGGATGGATATTAAGAAAAAGCCTTCTGGCGAACCAGCCTCCACCCAACACACAAAGTGTCACTACAGGAATTTGAAGTCTGTAGTACATTGTAGTCAACCAGAGCAACAGCAATCTCTATCCCAATTAAATCCCTAAGTAGATTGGTTCAATAATCCACATTACAGTCCTAGCAGAAGGAAATGTGCTCATTTCCAGGAATAAAAATCATTTACCTGGGCATCACGGTGGCTCACGCCTGTAATCCCAGCATTTTGGGAGGCCGAGGTGGGCGGATCACCTGAGGTTAGGAGTTTGAGACTAGCCTGGCCAACATGGCAAAACCTTGCCTCTACTAGAAATAATAATTTTAAAAAATTAGCCAGGCGTGGCAGCGCATGCCTGTAATCCCAGCTACTTGGAAGGCTGAAGCAGGAGAATCACTTGAACCCGGGAGGTGGAGGTTGCAGTGAGCCTGGATTGTGCCACTGCACTCCAGTCTGGGTGACAAAGCGAGACTCTGTCTCAAAAAAAAAAAAAATCACTTACTTTAGTATATATTGTCCTACAGAAAGTATACAGCTTTCAACCAAACAATTACAAAGCATACAAAAATAAAGCAAGAAAAACAACACACTGGCATGAGTAAATTGACAGAAGCAGACTCAGCTATAACACAGATATCGAAACCATAAATAGGAAATTCAAAATAACTATAATTAATATGTTGAAACTTCTAATGGGAAAAGGAGACAACACACAGGATCAGATAAGTAATTTCAGCAGAGAGAGAGATTACTAAGGAAGATTTAAGTAGGAATGCTAGAAATAATAATAATAAAAAGGTAACAGATATGAAGAATGCCTTTGAGTGTATCATCAATACATTTGACATAAAGAAAGAATCAGTAAGCCTGATATAGGTCAATATAAATTATTCAAATTAAAAGAAAAACAAGAATGAAAAAAAGTAGAATAGAATATCCAAGGAATGTAGAACAATGACATATACCTAAGATGTGTTTAATTGAAATTCTATAAGAAGAGAGAGGGAATAGGGCAGAATAAACATTTGAACATATAATAACCAAGATTTTTCCAAAATTAACAATAGACACCAAACCACAGATCCAAGAAACACAAAGAACACCAGTGAGGATACACACAAGACAAACAAACAAATTAAAAAACAAACCTGAGATATGTCTTATCCAAATGATAAAAAACAAAGAGAGGAGAAAGAGAAAATTTCTGAAGGCAGCCAAAAATAAAAGACATTAATATTGATATAAATAAATAACAGGGGGCCAGGCGCGGTGGCTCATGCTTGTAATCCCAGCACTTTGGGAGGCCGAGGCGGGCGGATCATGAGGTCAGGAGATTGAGACCACAGTGAAACCCCGTCTCTACTAAAAATACAAAAAAATTAGCCAGGCGTGGTGGTGGGCGCCTGTAGTCCCAGCTACTCGGAGAGGCTGAGGCAGGAGAATGGCGTGAACCCAGGAGGCGGAGCTTGCAGTGAGCCGAGATTGCGCCACTGCACTCCAGCCTGGGCAACAAAGCGAGACTCTGTCTCAAAAAAATAAATAAAAATAAATAAATAAATAAATAAATAAATAAATAACAGGGGGAAGAAGAGACAAGTCTCCCTTGTAGAAGATCCTAAATGATTTATGTAGTTACTCTACCCTTAAGGAGAAGAAACCTAACTCCCCATTGTTTAATCATGGGCTGTTCATATTGACTTCCTTCCAAAGATTTCAAAAGTAAACGAGAGAGGAGTAATTTTACAGTGGAGAAATCTGACAAACACTATCTTAGCCATGTGATCAAGGTCAACATCAAGAGTGAAAAGTGATGTTAACAGTAAGTCTCCTTAATATGATTATTACAAAAATGGCACTTTACCTCTGTGATCTTCCTCCCCAAAAACCCACAACCCCAGTCGAATCTTGAGAAAATCCTCAAACAAATCCAAATTGAGGGACATTCTACAAAACACATGACCAGTACTCCTCAATCTATCATAGTCATCAAAAATAAAGAAATCCTGAAAAACTGTCACGGCCTAGAGGAGTTAAGGAGACATGATTACAACATAATGTGGTAGATGGGATCCTAGAGCACAAAAATGCCATTAGGTAAAAACTAGGGAAATCTGAATAAGGTACAGACTTTAGTTAATAATAATTTTTCAATATTGGGTCAGATGTACCATAATAACATAAGATATTAATAATGGGTAAACTGGATATGAGATATACTGGAACTCTCTGTACTATTGTTGCAGTTTTTCTGTAAACCTAAAACTGTTCTAAAAATAAAATTTATTAAAACAAAACTAGACTAAAGATACATTGTATACAGAGGAACAAAAATAAGAACAAACTTCTCGTTGGAAATCATGTAAGCCAGAAGAAAATGGAGTGACATCATTAAGATTTTTAAAAAACTGTCTGCCAGAGTTCTGTACCCAGGAAAACATCTTCTAAAACTAAAGGTGAAATAAAGTCTTTCTCGAAAAGAAAAATGGAGAATTAATTGGTAATAGGCCTGCATTATAAGAAATGTTTGAGAAGGCTATCCAGGTAGAAGAAATATAGCACCAGAGAGAAAGTTGGATCTGCACAAACAAATAAAGAGCTGTGGGAAAGGAAATAAATAAAGATTGAAAAATGCATTTTCTTACTCCTAAGTGCTCTAAATGATAATCGATTATTCAAAGAAAAAAATAGTAGCAATATACTATGTGCTTTCAGCATATGTAAAATTAAATATATAGCATGAGGTAAGAGATGAAGGAATTTGAATATACTGTTGCAAGGTCCATACACTACATGTGAAGTGATTTAATATTATTTGAAGGTAAACTCAGATTAATTAAAGATGCATATTATAACTCTAGGGCAACCACTAAAAGTAAAAATATAAAAGGTGTAAATAATAAGCCAATAGTATTTTCAAGAGCTAGCTGCATTTCCATATTCACTGCAGCATTATTCACAATCACCAAAGCATCAAAGCAACAACGTAAATGTCCACTGACTCCTAAATGGATAAAGAAAATGTAATATATACATACAAGGGAATATTATTCATCCTTAAGAAAGAAGAAAATCCTGCCTCTTACAGCAACATGGATGAACCTGGGATACATTATGCTAAGTAAAATAAGCCAGACACAGAAGGACAAATACTACATGATACTACTTATGTAATGAATCTAAAGTAGTCAAACTCATAGAAGCAGAGAATAGAAGGATAGTGGTCAGAGATTGTGGGGAGGGAGAAATGGAAGGTATGAGTCAAAGTGTACAAAGTTTTGATTATATAAAATGGATAATCTTAGAGATCTACTGTAAAGCATAGGGCCTGTAATTACCAATAATATATTGTATCCTTAAAATTTTGCTTTAAAAGCAGATCTAAAGTTGAGTGCTTTTATCACAAATAATAATAATTATTATTATAATAAAGAAAGCAGGAGGAAATTTTTGGAAGTATAGGTTTATGGCATACATTATGGTGATGGTTTGATGAATGCATACTTATCTCCTAACTCATCAAGTTGTATAAATTAAATAAGGACAGATTTTGTATGTCAATTATACTTCAATAAGATGGTTTAAAAATATAATAATTAAAGCCAAAAATTGGAAATAGTACAAATTTCCTTCCATGGGTGAATGGATAAACAAACTGATACATCCATACAATGGAATACTCTTTTACAATAAAAAGAAATAAATTACTCATGCATAAAACAATGCGAATGAATCTCAAATGCATTTTGCTAATGAAATAGGTCAGACTCAAAAGACTATATGCTATAGTTTCCCTTTATACGTTATTCAAAACAAGACAAAACTATGGGGATGGAGAACAGATCAGCAGTTAGCAGAGGCTGGAGGTAGAAAATTGATGACAAACAGGCAGCATGAGGAATTTTTTTGAAGTGATGGAACTCTCGTTATGTTGATTGTGGTAGTAGATACCTTAGTCCAAACTATATACCACATACTTATACACAATGGAGTACTATTCAGTTATAAAAAAGGATGAGATCCTATGATTTGCAATAACATGGATGGAACTGGAGGTCATTATGTTAAATGAAATAAGTCAAGCACAGAAAGACAAACATCACACGTACTCACTTATTTCTAGGACGTAAAAATCAAAATAATTGAACATACGGAGATTGAGAGTAGAAGGATGGTTACCAGAGGCTGGGAAGGGTAGTGGGATGCTGGGAGGAGGTGGGAATGGTTAATGGGTACAAAAAATAGAAAGAATGAATAATATCTTGTGTTTGATAGCACAACAGGGTGACTACAGTCAAAATAATTTAATTGTACATTTTTAAATGACTAAGAGAGTATAACTGGATGGTTTGTAACACAAAGGATAAATGCTTGTGGGGATGAACACTCCATTTTCCACGATGTGATTATTATGCATTACATGCCTGTATCAAACTATCTCATGTGCTCCATCAATATATACACTTACTATGTACCCACAAAAATTAAACATTAAAAAAAAAAAACTATATACCACAATGAATCAATTTTATAAAATGCAAATTTTAAAAAATGAAGCTTCTCTTATACAAAGAGAAGATAGAAATGAAGAAAAACAGTCCACCCTCTACACCTGGTCACTCTACAGAGGGGGTCTTGACATCAAGAAAAATTACTGCCCTACCAAGCCACCAAGTCCTTGGGCAAACCATTTAGCTCTGTACTTCACAAAAGCTTTCAGGAAAACAAAAATGCAAGTTAAGATATAATAATCAAATCAGATATGTCCTGACACCCCCCGCCCCTCCACTAAGCCCCTGATTATAAGCCAACACTGCAGAATGTTTGAGCAAATATAACAACTTTTTTCCCCTTCAACAAATTGAGGACTGGAAAGCCTATAAATGTGCTATTTCAGCTGTTTTTAGCAGCTTATCATGATTTTGTGAAAGTCTGGCCCCAAGACTTTGGATCCTTTCTTAATAACATTTAATGCTACCATTATGTAACTGAATCCATTTTGTCAGTGTAGTGGGAATATCATTAGACTGTAATTCATTTCACTGTCTTCTAGCTTTCAGACTCTCAAGTCCCTGAGTCCAGAACACTAGGAACTTGAAGCAGGGAGTGATCCTCATCCTTCCCCCACCCACCACCCTCCTGGGTCAGGCTGTTTTTCCACACTGTGACGTTACCCATTTTGTTATCATCAAGACCTTGCGATGGATGCTTGAGGCTCACAGAGTGCATGCCTGGAATCTGTAGAGCTCCTCCTTACCTGTCAATGCCTTAAACTTCCTGATGCTGAGTGACATTCCTCATTTTGCTGAGTCTCAGTCCAGGTGCAGAGTATTTTTGGAAATGCAATCATATCAGGAGATGGTACTTTTTACATCAGTTGCCCCCTCAACATTAAGTATGTACCTGGCACCTTGCCACCTAATGTGCAAGTAGCCACATTATTATTGAAACCACATGTTCATTAGCAAGGTTGGCACCAACTCAACCTCCACTGTCCGAAGTTAATGTTATGTTCCATTATAGTCCAGACAACAGGACAGTGTAGGATACAGTTTGGGCATGAGAACAAACAGTCTTGTTTGATGAAATCTGAGTCTTCAACTGTTAGAAATATGATCCAGTTTCTATCTTGACATATGTCTGCACTGATGTTTCAGAAAAGGACATGTTTTGAAAGAAAATACCATTCTTTTAGTGTTATCTTTGCAAAATTGTATTTAATTCTTTCCACCACTTTCACGGACAACCGGAATCCGCTGGCTTCTTGCTGGGCTAATCACTTCATCCCTAGAGATTCATGCAAGAGTATTTCACTTAATATAAAGGAGTGACTCAGAATCATTGCTTTCAATTAAGAAAGGCTGAGAGAGTCCTGAGAACAGTGTTCTCTTCTTTTAGAAGTAGGGAGGAGGGGTGCTAAGATAAGGAAGGAGAGAAGGAAAAAAGAGAGGGGAAAAGAATATAAGGAGAAAAAGACTTGTGTATTCAAAATGAAAGCATCAATTCCATGCATTTTGTTTCATCAAATGTAATTCAGATTGCACAAGTTCTCAGGCTTTCAGACATGATGTACAATGTGTAATTAATCTCTTGCTCCATCCTGATAGAAAAGCATACTAGATTTTTTAAAACTTATTATCATTAATTATTATCCTGTGTGTGTCACATGTAGGTCGGAGAGCTTGGATTTTTCTGTATCCCTTACTGGTGAAGCAAACCCACTTTTTGCACATATGCTTAACAAAGCTGCCAAAAGTATTTGTTTAAACCCACGAGTTGCATTGCTTTACAAAAGTTTCTTATAGCTCACATATGTTCAAGTCCTTTCTTATTTATATGTGGCAATCATAAGCAGAATTTCATGAATTAAGAAACCTACGTGTGGGACATGGATTAAAGGATTCTTATGTTTGCTGCTGGAAATAGTGGCCTTGAAGACCAGGTATTTTCCCCAGATGATCCATGAGTTATTATAATCTTCCCATGAATAGCTAGGTCTATTATAATAAAATATTTTGCAGAAATCTGAGGATGACCTAACCTCACCAGTTTCTCCCAAAATAAGCCATATTCCAACCAAAAATAAAGAGTATTTTTAGATCAGTGTAAAAGCAGCAGTCAATAAACTACACTGGTGAGCAGATCATCCTACCAAGTTTCCTGACAAGTAATTTCTTGGACTTCCTGAGGAGATGGATCTGAGCCAGTACTAGATTACCCAAAAGCAACACAAGTGTTTAGGCCCCAACAAGGTGAGAACACTAAATGGTGAGAAAATAACCTTTGTGAGAATTTGATATTTAGTTTTTTATAAAAACTATTAAAATAATCACATGGAAAAAGAATAAAAGTTAAAGTATTTTTTACTATCTTGTACTTATCTGTACTTTCCATGCTTATTTCTAGTTTGTTATTATTTTTCTTTTAACTGGTGTTGGAGGGGAATATTCCTTATGGTGCTAGAGGCATTGCATAGTCATCTTGCAGCTCTGGTCTGCTTACAGTCCTGAGACCTGAGAGGAAAATCCCTGACCTGTTGTTTCATAAATGTCCTCTGGACTCAGACGCCACCTCTGTTTTGGGTCTTCCCAAGCCCTAACAGAGCAAGCAAAAATTTCAGTGATTCACTCCTGTTTTCCACTTCACACAAATTCAGTCCAAAACCATCTCAAGATAGAAACACGGCCTCCTTTTCTCGGTGTGAGCAAAGGGTTAATGCTGACAAACGACGTGGTGAATGTGTCCCGTTCTGCGTGTGCTTGCATGTCTAGTCAGAACGGCTCTGCTCATGCTTGTTTCTCATATGACCTTTACAAGCAGTGAAGAAAGGCGTCCATTGTTTCCTTGCATCTTGCGGATTTAAAAACGTGGCCCCCACAACAACTAAAAAGGCAAGTCAGGGAAGGAATGCCGAAAGCAAAAACAAAGTATTTCACCCCAGGAAAAGCCGTATATAGTCAGTTATGAGATAGTATTTGACTTAGAAATTGCACCCATATCTTTGAGATAGGTGGTGGATTGGATAGTTATAAAATAAAGTTTGTATGCTCTCTTAGTCCCCATTCAGCTCCCTACAGTCTTCCTATAGTACTATGTAATTTTTATTTGCAAGCAAAAGATGGGGCTAAAAGTCAATCATGTGAGCCCACCTGGCTGAATTGGTACCAAGGCATAATTCTTTTCTATGATAAATAGATAAGACAGATAGTAGAGAGATAATAGATAAATAATAGATGATAGAGAAAATTAGATCTATATATATTATCTACAGTACTTATAGATATATACATATGTAATATATAATTATATATTAAATTATACATATTATATTAATATATATTAAATTAATCTAGCATATATTATAATATAAATTAGTATTATACATTAAATTATATACATATATTGGCAACCACCGATGATAATTGCCTGCATCTGTTAATCCATTAAATGTTGCAAAGTGATAATACTTTAATTCTCATTTCTTTCCCATGCATTACCTAGACTCTAAGAGAAATTTCCCTTCATCAGTTGTTTACTAGGAAAGGCAGGATAAATGCTTACTATTTCTTTTCTATTTACTATTCTTTAAAATAATGAATTGGTTCCTCAAGTCTTTCTAAGGTGATCAATGTGATGTTTTTTAGTACCATTAAAAGTCATGCATTTAAATATATTTCATGTATCATGATTCATTGACATCTTTTGTCCTTACTGTTGCTCAAAACTTAGCCAGTGGGAGCAACCTCAAAACGTTTCCTTTTCAGCATATCCTTTTCCATAGTCTTATAACTTCCTTGAGCTTCATTGCTTTCTGGTGTGACAAGATGCTCCAGACTATCCCTGTACATTTTCTATCCCAGAGTTAGAATCACCCATTTCTCTGGTTCTTTCTATGGGAAAATGGGACTTAAAGAACACAATCTGAATCCTACAGCTACTCATTATCACTGGACTGGTGATGGGTTTTATTTTTTTGCATTAAAAAGATGGATTTTTTTAGTATGTAGGATATTTTTTGAGATAACATATATCTCAGTTTATACTGCTGCCTTTTTACTCAACCTCCTTCATCTCATATTTGAATTTTCTTTTTTGCATGCCAAAAACTCTAGCTCTAAATGACACTCAGAATGTTTTTAAACTTGGGTTTTTATCAATCTGATAGTTAAGTACTATCTCAACATAATTTTAATTTGCATTTCTCTTACTATGCACGAGATTGTGTATCTGTTCACATGTCCAAGGGTATTTGCATTTCATTTTTTTGTGACTTGTGTCTATCTCTAGCTGACTTTTCTACAGAGTCATTGGTCTCTAAAAACCTCTCTGTCTTTAGAAGCTCTATTATATAAAAATATAACATTTTGTCCATTATAGAAATTGCAAATAATTTTTCCCATATTTGTCTCTCTTTTTGTTTTTTGCTTTTCTTATGGTAGTTTTTTCAGTCATGTAAAATTTGTTTGTATACATATATTATCAAGTGTATCAACCTTTCCCATTGTTGCTTCTGCATTTTTAGTCATAGTTAGGAAAGTGCTTCACTATGTTTTTTCTGTTACTTATACAGTGTCATCGCTTACATTTAAATCTCTAATATATTTAAAGTTTATTTTGATGTGCAGTGTGAGGAATGGATCCAATTCTATCTTTGCAAAAGGTCATCCAGTTTTCCCAAAAACACTTTTTAAAAGTCCATCTCCTTTCTCCAGTAATTTGCATATGTAATTGAATCAATTTCTGGATTTTCTATCTTCATCCATTGGTCTGTTTATTCGTGTATGCAAACCATACTTTTTAAATTATAAGGCTTTATAATGTTTGCATTATCAATTTCCATTAGTATATTCTCTATTTTTGTTCTTTACCTGGCTATTCTTTCTTGTTTCTTATTCCAAATAAACTTTTTAGTCAACCTGTCTACTTGATTATAAAAAAAAAAATGGAATTTTTACTGGGATTGCATTACATTTATAAATTACTTTAAAGAGGATTGACAACTTTATTATGTTGAATTTCCTGATCCAAGAAGTATGCCTTTTCATGTGTTCAAGTTTGTTTTTGCAAACTGACACTTATTTTTCAGTAGAATATTCATGAAGTCTCAAGGGAAGAATAATTTGAGTTTTTTTGCATAGTTATTACAATTTATCTCTAACCTTTATAATGAAATAAGTTTGTCAGTTTGACAAGGTACGATATCTTTGACTGTTTCAACTCTTGACTTTGTTCAATGCATTATTGTATGGTCTGCTGCAGTAAAGTTGAAGAGTCTTATGTGATCTGATTCCCTTTCCTTTATCAGTGACTTCATTTTTTTGCCTGGTTGACCAAAGGATTGTTTCCTTTTCTTTAAAGTTCATAGTTTTAGTGAAAATATCTCTCGAGTAATTTTTCCCAGGTTTGCGGTACTATCTTTCAATAGTTTCAAGTCAGGACTCTTTTTTGTGAATCATAATTTCAAATACTTGTTCTATACCATGGCTTTGGTTCCTTTTTGGGGGACTCCCAATATACATGTGTTAATGTCCCCGCCTATTTTTATAGCTGTCACCTTCTCTTCCATCCTTTTAGTGTCTTCATTAACTTTATTTTTAAAAGTTTTTCTTTGTTCTTTCTTCTATTTCTCTGAAGGTATCCACTTGCTCTTGGGTTTCCCCTAATTTAGAATTCAACACTGAACTTGATTTTTTTTATTTTAAAATTATTTCCTAACTTCTGCCATCTTTCTAAATCGTATTTTTCTCCAATCACCTCATTTATGAGTTTTTCTAATTCTTATTTGTGTTGTTCTTTCATATCTATTATTTGCTTCTCAACTTCTTTTGGCCTGTTTTGAAATATTAGGTTTCAGTTTTTATTTGCCTTGTGGACTTATCTTTCTGGAGTGCCTTCATTGTAGAGACATTATTTTATTCATTTTCTCTTTTTGCTTATAATAACTTTACATGGTATTTTTTAACTGTAATCCTTTTCTGTTGCTCACGTTAGAGTAAAATGAGTATTCTTACACTTTTACAGTGGTAGCGAGGACCTAACTTTATACTGGAAACACCTGCATCTGTTTGTTTTTTTAATGAAGGATTCAAAAATATGGCTTCATGCTCTCTGAGATCTGCTTTCTCTTCTCCTATACCTCATTCTTGGCTGGACTTTCTCTTTCCTTTGCTCCTGTTGTTCTCCTCCTCCTCAATATGAGTTCTAAATGAAGTCTGTCCTCAGTGCAGAGCTTTGTTCTGAAAGTGGTCTTTAGTTGGTTAGTTTCAAGAGTTTCGACTCAGACAGCCACAGCATCATCAAACCTAATGATGGCCTCCTTGCAGTTACCTATGAATTGAGTCCTGTAAAGCCTCCTCAAAGAAACAGTTGTTCCTCTCAGAATACACCACAGAGCTTTCCAGTGAGTATCACTGATGAT
Organism: Symphalangus syndactylus; assembly: GCF_028878055.3. NCBI lineage: Eukaryota > Metazoa > Chordata > Mammalia > Primates > Hylobatidae > Symphalangus > Symphalangus syndactylus. The sequence continues at coordinate 88,217,950 of NC_072437.2, read as the reverse complement.
TTGAGGGTTCTCCACCACTCAAATCCATCATAAGTCTCAATTCTTTCTCTCTGCTTCTTACAAAGTTTTAGTTTGCAAGTTTACCACACAAGTCTTTTTGCTATCAGAGTTTCATCCCCATATACACATGCATTAGGGTGTATGTTTTGTTGCTTTGTTGTAGATTTCATCTGTGCAGTTTTGGTTTTGCTATTCTGACTATGTTCATTAGAGGATTCAGAATAGTCATAAGCTATATTGCCATTGTTGCCATCTTCCCAGAATTCTTATTTCCCTAATTTCTTAAGGAATAGAACTTGAAATAATTGTCATTTTCCATCTATAAAGATTATATCTTATCATACATCTCTAGGACAGCCAAGGAATAATAAAAGCTTAGAAGATAATAAACATTTAAATAAGACATGCTTTGCACCAGTACCTGCAAGAGCTGTGAGCTAATTTTCTAAATGTAATTTTTAACACTGTAGGTACTAAGACATGCATGCTGTAAAGGTACAATGCATGCTACTGATACTAAATTCTTTAGTTCTCTGTATGCCCATTCTTTTTAATTGCTTTAGGTTTTCTCTAACTTTGCCAGCTCACCATTTTGTCATAGAACAGCAATTTCTTCTAGTATACAATGTGTGATAGTCTATTCAGTCATTGGTAACAATTTTCCATCAATATAATAGATGGCCCAGATTTACTGTAGGATTAAATGAGTTCCTGTATATAATGTACTTAGAACAGTTAGTAGAAGTTATACCTCACATATGGTAAATACCACATAAACATTAGCTACTATTACTATGATTGTGTTTATCATTTGTATTGTTTTTACCAAGGGAATACATATTCTGTCCCTTTCCCACTTGACCTTCTATTATAGTTTTGAATAAGAGAGTGCATTATGTGTTACACAGAATATTACTTCTGTGGCCTATTAGGAGGCATTGCATTCCAAATGTGCTCTATTGTCAAAAAAAAACAGAAAAACTCTAGATTAGAGGAAGGTAGGATTTCCGCAGTCCACCAGAGTTCTCAAACAGTGAATCTAAAGCACTTCTTCTCTGTTACTATGTTTATCCCACTTTCTTCCTTTCTCCTCCTCCCCTGCCATGCTGCCCCAAGAATTATCAGCACTTGAAGTTTACTCTCAGATATAACACACCCAAGCATAGCATTCACCTCAGATGCAAATTCACACATAATGCTTTTTGCCTCAAAGGAAACAATGGATAGAAGGGACACAAAAGTAGATTTCCGGGTTGAGTTGTTTCTTAAAAAAATAGAATTTGGCTGGGAGTGGTGGCTCACGCCTGTAATCCCAGCACTTTGGGAGGCCAAGGCAGGCAGATTGCCTGAGCTCAGGAGTTCGAGACCACTCTGAGCAACATGGTGAAACCCTGTCTCTACTAAAATACAAAAAAAAAAAAAAAAAATTAGCCAGGCATGGTGACATTTGCCTGTAGTTCCAGCTAATTGGGAGGCTGGGACACGAGAATCGCTTGATCCCTGGAGGCAGAGGTTGCAGTGAGCCAAGATCATGCCACTGCACTCCAGCTTGGGCTACAGAGTAAGACTCCATCTCAAAAAATAATAATAAAAATAAAAATAGAACTCACCTGTACCAATGTCTATAATTTACTTCATATAATCAATGTACTATGATGTTTGACCAGTTAAAGCTTTAATTCTAAGGATGGTTAGCTGACATGATATCAAGAATGCATAGCTCATGGGTGGTCACCTATATTACATCAGAAAAGGCCATGCTCTGAAGTATGTATTACAAGTCCTTCAGATACCAGTACCTCAATCAACAAGCTTTGCTAATTAGCATCCTGAATGCTTTAAAAAAATGGGTTTTATTCATTAAACTAGTGACTAGCATGATGAATACTAAACTTGTCTTCAATGGTGACAGTAGAAGTACCAAGACAGGGAAATGGGCCAAAACAGTTTAGAAGCACTCTTGAATGAATACAGTCTGAAAATCCAACAAATCCTGCACTTTGAATGATTAGGAATGATGCTTGATTTCAATCATTGGTTTAAGAGGATTTCTGATTTCATGGTGCCTATTGTAGAGTACAAAATCCTGACTCGAATCTCACATCTGCTTGGAGTCAATCTTTCATATGAAATGTGGTTAGTATACCAAAAAGAAAAGAGAGCTTAGATTTATCAGACCTACAAACTATATGAACTATTTTGTACCCACTTGCTAATGAAAGGTAGTAAAATAAGTGCATAGGGGCAGAATCTCTTCTGAAATGTGTATTTTTACAGCTTAGTAGGATGTTTGTGGGGGAGTAGCTAATCCTAGCCACCTCAAATTTCTTTGGTAGCTACTGCTACCTACCAAAAAAAATAAACAAGTAGGACAAAACACTAAGAGTTGTGCATTAATCAAAGTATCACTTTTGGAAATGGTTAATTGCCTGTCATTCAAGGAATTCAAGAAGACACCAAATATTGGCAGAGTTTTGATCACTAGAAGGGTATCAGCTGGACAGTTGCCAAAGTGCCTTTTTAAAATAAAACGGGCATCATATTTTAGAGCAGTTTTAGATTTACAGAATAATTGAAGGATAGTACAGAGAATTCCCATATAACCCACACCCAGTGTCATAGTCCATTTCGTGCTGCTGTCACAGAATAGCTGAGACTGAGTAATTTATAAAGAACATTTGGTAAAGGCCATTTTGCTGCTTAATCACCTAGCAGATGGTGAGAAGGTGAGAGAGGGAGGGCGTGAGAGAGAGGGACCAAACATACCCTTTTTTTTTCACAAACCCACTCCCTCAATAACAAATTAATCCATTCATGAGGACAGACCCCTTATGGCCTAATCACATCTCATTAAGCCCTACCTCCCAACACTGTTGGATTGAAAATTAAGTTTCCAACATGTGCTTTTTGGGGGATGCATTCAAACCATAGCACCCCATTTCCCCTAGTGTTAACATTTTACATTAGCATGATATCTTTATTACAATTAATGAGCCAATATTAATACAGTACTATTACCCAAAGCCCATGGTTTATTTAGATTTCCTTAGTTTTTATATACTGCCCTTCATCTGCACCAACATCCCAAACAGAATACCACATTACATTGAGTTATCTTGCTTCTTTGACTCACTCCTCTTTGCTATGGCAGTTTCTCAGAGACTTTCCTTGTTTTTGATGACCTTGACAATATTGAGGACTACTCATGAGTTATTTTGTAGAATACACCTCTACTGAAATTTGTATATTGTTTTCCTCAAGGTCAGACTGGGGTTACGGATTATTAGGAGGAAGTCCCCAGAAGTAAAAAGCTATTTTCATCCCATTATACCAATGGTACATACTATCAACATGCATTATAACTGTCAACATCGGCCTCAACCACCTGACTGTCATAGTCTGACAGGTTTCTTCATTGTAAAATTACTCTTCCTTCCCCTTTCCTCATTTCCGTACTGTACACTTTGGAAGGAAGTCACTACATTCAACTCAGAGCTAAGAAATGGAAGTTACACTACCCTCTTTGGGTAGGGGGAATATCTACATAAATTATTTGGAATTATTCTCCATGAGGCCACAGCATATTTTAACTTGAGCTTTTATAATCTCATGAGCTAGCTTAGGAATCCCATCACCTCCACAGATATTCTTCCTGTTTTAAAATGATTTGCAATATTTTCTAATTTTCCTAAGTACTTTTCAGCACAAATCTAGATTCTGTATTTCACCAATTATCTCAACTGTCAGAAAATATATTACAAGGTCAAAGAAATGGCTAACATTTTAACATGCTTAACTGTTCTAATAGTGATTTCTTGAGTTTGAGAACAGCATCATTGCTAAAACATATACATGGAGTACCCCCTAAAGGCAATTCGATGCTGGGGAAAACAATTCTGTAACACTCTTACTTGCTACTGCAAAGCAATAGAAGCCATCCAAAAATATAAAAACAGACAGAAATTAGCAAGTAGTATTTTCTTTTGTTTTTGTTTTAGGAATAAGAATTTAACTATGATAACTCTGTACATTTTCAGTACTTAAGAAAACAATAGGCCGGGCGCGGTGGCTCACGCCTGCAATCCCAGCACTTTGGGAGGCTGAGGCGGGCAGATCACCTGAGGTCAGGAGTTTGAGACCAGCCTCACCATGGGGAAACCCCGTCTCTACTAAAAATACAAAATTAGCCGGGCGTAGTGGTGCATGCCTGTAATCTCAGCTACTCAGGAGGCTGAGGCAGGAGAATTGCTTGAATCTGGGAGGCAGAGGTTGTGGTGAGCCGAGATCGAGCCATTGCACTCCAGCCTGGGCAACAAGAGCGAAACTCCGTCTCAAAAAAAAAAAAAAAAAAAAGAAGACAATAAACTACTCATTTGGAGGCAGAAACCCAGTATTTAACCCTAGAGACACAATCATGTACAATAACGGGATGTTCTATAAATATCTCTTCCTTCTTGCAACTACTGTGAGATGAAAGCTCTCCATGAGAGCAGTATGGGGGAGGTCAAATGTCAAAAGTCCAATCACGAATTCCCAAGGGAGAAGACAAGATCCCGTAGGGTTAGGAGTTTCCAGATGTTTGTTTCATGCCAAAATGACGCCAGAAGCAATGGAAGGAAGTCTGAATAAGCAAAAGAATGCTCATTTCAGAGAAATTATTATTTCAGACCTGAACATTAAATGTTCCCATTCCTCACTATGCAGCCATAAGAAGGAACGAGATCATGTCCTTCGTAGGGACATGGATGGAGTTGGAAGCAGAAACAGAAAATCAAACACTGCATGTTCTCACTTATAAGTGGGAGCTGAACGATGAGAACATATGGACACATGGCGAGGTTGGGGGACAACACACACTAGGGCCTGTCAGGGGAAGTAAGGAGGGGAAAGCATCAGGAAGAATAGCTAATGGGTGCTGGGCTTAACACTTAGGCAATGGATTGATCTGTGCACCAAACCACATGGCACACGTTTACCTGTGTAACAAAACTGCATGTCCTACACACGTACCCTGGAACTTAAAATAAAAGTTGAAGAAAAAAAGTTCCCATTTCTCTGGAGAAGAGGCTAACATAAAGTTAAAATAATTCTTTATATTTATATTCATGCACAGATCAGGCATCTTAACAGGCAGGGGGGAGTTGGATAAAGCTAGGATAAAAAAGATAGTTATTGTGCTTTCCTTCACCACCATTGATTTAAGCACTTCTGGTCACCCTCTCTTCTAAAGTGAAGATAGAACAAACATTTGTAAAATAAATATTGAACATCCTAGCCAAAAATGCAAAAATTATGGTATATTTGAACAATACTCAAGTGTGTGTGTGTGTGTGTGTGTGTGTTTGTGTTGGCAGTGAGTCTTTGCTGTCTGCTTTAAGTTCAGGTATGGCAGTTATGGTATTATAGTATCTTTATTTGTTAGCACTTTACTATTGAAAAAATTTTGACATTTATGTATGTACATTATTATCCCCATAGATCATAAAAGGATGTTCTTATTATTCCCCTTTCACAGATGAGAAGACATGCTCACTGAGTCGAAGTGATTGGCTCAAGGTTTCAGAATTGGAACCCCAGCTGAATAGGAACCCAGCTCTTTGAATTTCTGCCCCTGCAACTTTGCTACTATACTGTCCTGCTTTTCCTTGGTATGAGAATAAACTGAGCTTATCCCAGGCAAAAAGTATGGCCTTCATATGTTGAGATGCTGAACCCAGTTTATTAAAAGATGAATGGATATATTTGTATGTATTACGTACCCCCCCACACACACACACACATACGCACACACACATTCCTTTAATATATTATAAAATCTGCTTCCCAAAAACCGTTAAAAATCATTGCCTTGGCCGGGCGCGGTGGCTCACGCCTGTAATCCCAGCACTTTAGGAGGCTGAGGTGGTCGGATCATGAGGTCAGGAGCCCGAGACCAGCCTAGACAACATGGTGAAACCCTGTCTCTACTAAAAATACAAAAATTAGCCAGGCGTGGTGGCAGGCGCCTGTAATCCCAGCTACTCAGGAGGCTGAGGCAGGAGAATTGCTTGAAACCGGAGGGCAGAGGTTGCAGTGAGCCAAGATCGCGCTATTGCACTCCAGCCTGGGCAAAAGAGCAAAACTCTGTCTCAAAAATAATAATAATAATAATTGCCTCCTCTTTATACCATCCCAATTTTGACAATGTTTACTTTAAGTAACTTATATTAAGAAAACGAAAGTTGTTATTTATTTTCAAATATAAATAATATAATATTAAAAGTACTTTTTGAAAGACACACTAGACCCCCATCCTCATATAATGTTATGACTTTTTGGAGGATGCTAAACTTCCTTTTCATTATTTCTACCAATGCACATAAATTTTCTTCTCCTGGCTAAGGAAAAATAAAATTGGAAGTAGAAGCTACTTATCTGAATATGTACCTGGCATCTGTATTTAGTCTGAGACATTAAAAATAATGCCAAGAAATAAAAAATACTGCAAACCTTCTTTATTAAGGCTGATGAAAAGATCCTTAATCCACACACTTGCCTTCCAAAATATCTAGAGTAAGAAATGTTTATAACATACAAAATTATGTTGGAAATTGAAGTCATTTTCCACATAATTTAAATTCAAAGGCTTCCTTTCCCTCATTTTGTAGCATTTTGGCCCAAATTAGCCAGGTGTTTTGCCCTCATTCCGCACCTGACTTTGTAACGTGAAGAGCTCCTACCTCTGTAAGTGATGATGCACGTTGACACTACACTCAGAACCACATTTCTGACTAAATCTACACAGACTTGCCTAGCATAGTTTCCTCCCTGAAAAGAACAATCTGTCAGTCTCTCCAGCGTTCTAACCCAGTCATCGGAGAACTTCAAGGTGAAAAATACCTTATTAGATCATCTTGTCCCTAAACTTACAAGCATGAGAACACTTCCTATGGCCTATTCTCTGGTACTTTGTCTGACCCTACATGACTCAAACAGCAGATTTCATCTTGTCCTTGGGGACTCTGTTGTACAGTTTAATATACCTCACTGTCAACATTTGCTGTGCACTGCCGACATTTTTCACCGTTTCTCATCCTGACTTTCTGTCCTACTCTCCTGATCATTTTTACATTTTTACATTTTCACATTTTCATTGTCCTCAGAGAGAAAATAATAACAGCTAGCAATCAATGACCACTTACTATGGAGCTAGCATTTTCAAAGTGCTTTAAATAAATTGATGTCTTTCATTCTCACAACAACTGTATTGGGTGGGTGAGTACAATTATTATACCCATTTTATAGATAGTGAAGTTGAGACACAGGAGGATTAAGGCACTACAACTGGCAAGAGATTGAGTCAAGACTTGGAGTCCACAGCCCAGCTCCACAGAGTGTGCTGTAACCACCATTCTGAACTGCTCCAGCAGGCTCCATTGTCTGTTTGGCTCATGTGAACCCCAAAGGTGTAGGTTTCCTCATAAATGAATTATTTTATCATCTATTGCAGGGAAGCTGAGGATCACCCTCCAGTTCATTCTACTATCCAATAAGTAAAAGACTGGTCTTGTTAACTGAATCCTCCTTATCCATGCCATAAGTTTAAAATCTGGTCTTCTGAGCCTCATTTTCAGAAAGAGCACTTTAAAAACAATAATAACAAAATAACTATATTTCTTTATCCAAATTCCTCAAGAAAATAACCTGATAGACCACTTGGCCACTGTGATTGTTTTACCAAAGCCTATCAAGGCCAAAACAGACCTTTAGTTTTCATACTAAGCCTTATTTTTAATAATTTTATTTCAAATTAATTTTACTTCAGTGGTCTCCATTGTCTCTCATTCCTAGTTTCTCATATGAATAATAATAATAGCTGTCATCAAGTGAAACTTAAAATATTCCAGGCATCCTTCCAAATGTTTTGCAGGGATTTTAAACTCTACCTATGAGGTAGCTACTATTATCATAAAAATATGCAGTTAGATCTATAAACTGAGGAACAGAAGGGTCAAACAACCTGCCAAACAACCTGACACAGCTAGTAAGGGGTAGACCATTATCTTCTGTATTAATACTTGGGATTCCACCATCAGGCTTCTCACTAACTCTATTTTCTAAAGTAGAGATAGTAGGACTCATCAAATGTTCCATATGCTCCTCTGCACTTCTCAGGTGCCTTGCAGTAGGCAGGGCCATGTGACTGGTTCTGATCAATAACATATGAGTGAAAGTGATATGTGAAAATAAGCACTGTTGTGCCAAAGCATCCCTGTGTTGAGAGAGTGACATCATATGCTGGAGGGAGCCTGGATCCCAGAGTCTCTGCCTAGGGGAGAATTGCTCTAGAAGGTTGCCTGACCTGCACTGGACTCTTTGTGTAGCAAGAAATTAGCTTTTATTGTATTAAACCATGGAACGTGGGCATTTATCTTATTAGTGTTAAGTGAAGTATATTAGCTGTATATTGTTCATTATACACTGACTCTAATACATTGATCTTCTTCTTCCTCCTCCTATTTCCCTGCTGGCTATAATCACGTATCTGGACTTTTGATTACCATAATCTAATTTGATTAGGAAGAAAGTGATTTAAAGGATTTCTGAATTTACTAGTAATCAATAGGACCATTGATTTCATGCAAATGGAAGAAAATTTTTAAAATATTGGTCTTATACACGGATAGTAATATTTCTAAGGATAATTAATCCCTAACTTGTTAATATTATTTTATTAACCAACTCATAAAAGCCTTCAAGAAATTAACACATCATGTTCAAAATTTCAATATACTTATTCAACAATCATGGTTTAAGCACTGGCCATAGACAAAAATGAATGAACTTATTAGCACTGTTTTGAACTGAACTGAACGAACTTATTAGCACTAGTAAGTTCTGTTTTGAACTTAGTCAAAACAAAGAACAGTCAAGGACAGAGAAAAACATGGGGTAGAATTTTGCTTAACTGAATTACAGAGTGCAAAAAGTACTATACGGCCAAATGGAGAGGCGCTTGCATGTAGACTAGGGAATTTGGACCTTTTCCTATAAACAGTGAAGGTTTTTTAGTATAAGAGTATAAGAGTCATGCTTCAAAAAAGCCCTAATCTGACAGCTAAGCGTAAAATGAATCAGGCAGAAAGACTGGAGGCCAAGATCACAGTGATTGACAGTCTGAGATCAGGGACAGCGGAGTGGTGAGAGGAGGAGAGGGCTTGGAGAAATATTACAGAATAAAATCAACAGGGTTTCCATGTACATTTGGACTCTGGTAACAGAGTGAAAGAGAAGAAGCAAAGAGATTTTCCTCTGAGATTTAGAACCTGAAAAACTGACAGGATGTTGGTTCCATGAATATACAAAGGAAACACATGTGTATTCCATGAATACACAAAGGAAGCAAACGGGAAAGAAAAAAAAATGACGTATTAAGCTTTATCAAGTTATTTGATGTATATTTTAACACTGTGTCTCTCCAGAAAGTTAAAAAGCTTCTTTCAGAGATGTCAGAGATGTTGTGTCTCTCGATTTTCTCTCTTCCTGGAATTGTCCTTATCTTCTGCTCTGAAAAGTCCTTTCATCAGGAAAGGCCTAACCCCAGTGACAACTCCTCCTCTGCAAGCCCTTTCTTCCCCAGTACTTACTGTCAGGACCCCTCCTACTGGCTCGTAACCATACACACACCACTCTTGTTAATATTATTTTATTAACCAACTCATAAAAACCTTCCAAAAATTAACATGTCATGTTCAAAACTTCAATATACTTATTCAACAATCGTGCTTTAAGCACTGACCATAGGCGATAATGAATCAACTTATTAGCACTGTTTTGAACTGAACTGAATGAACTCATTAGCACTAATAGGTTCTGATTTGAACTTAGTTGAAATAGAAAGAAGAGTCAAGGACAGAGGAAAACATGGGGTAGAATTTTGCTTAACTGAATTATAGAGTGCAATTAGATTGCAAATCTCTAGAAAACAGAAAGACGTATGCTTCCCTATGTGCTTTGGCATCATGATAATTGTATAATGAATGTGTTCATTAAGAGAGAGCTAGCCTGTTGCTATATGGGGAAGGCGTTGCTTATTATTCATATGTTTGTACTATGGCATTCTCATGCTTGTTAAAATACATACTCAATATCTGACAAATATTAAAGTTTAAGCACTGTTAGCATAGTTCTACCATATGTAATTTGCTCCAATTATTGGAAAATACCATGAGAAGAAATGTAAAAGATTAATGCAAAACAGGTTGCCTTTCCCTTGTTGACCAAGATGCCACCATGAACTCTACTCATGTATTTCAATAACTGAGAGTAAGGAATGGCCATCAAACACTAGGTTTTACAGATTGCAAGACAGACACTCAGAGAGAACTTTCTTTAAAGCTTCAGCAGTACCAGAAAGAAAACTTTTCTGCTTCTCCCACCCAGATCTGTGGTCCCTTCCTTCTGAACTTTCTAAAATGCATACATTACCCAAGAGATCATATGAAGCATATCTCATGCAATCTGAAACTTGAGGTAGATAAATTTATCTTCCCTCTCCTCAGCTATAAAACTGAAATGCAAAAGTGAAATAAGCAATCTGAATAAGTATTAAAAGCAAAGTTGCTTTGGGACCCAATGCCAATTTTTCTCTGAGACAGGGCTCAGATTCACCACCTCTTTCCCAAGCCATCAGGCTCAGAGCCCATTTTTAAATTCACTCAGAAGAGCTAAAGGGTTAAGAGATGATCCAGAAAGCATAATGTGGCATGTCAAATCACTCTATATCCAATTGAAATGCAGTGTTTATTATTTAGACTTCCCTTTTCCCTTCCTGCCCTCTTTCCCCCAACCAGAAAGGCACTCCTTTTTTTTATTAAAAAGAAATAGATTCCGATCTTAATTTAATCATGCAACTAGCATGAAAATGAACTCAATGAATAAAATTGTCACGAGGGGTAAATGATAGGATTCTCTCTTAGCCAAGTGTTCTGCCTAAAATTAGACTGCCTTTCACGATTTACTGCTGTTATTAAGTGAACGTCCTTCTGACAATAAAGCAGTGCTTCTTGGATGGAGAGTGCTCCGGAGCCCAAGCTAAAGTACTCAGTGATGGACGACTTTGATGGGCTCCAGGGACCTCACCATTTCAATGCTATACCCTGTTCTTTGTTCGCCAGATGAAGACACTCAAGAAGGGATATGCAGTTCAAGACCAGCACTTGGAGAAGGGCGCGTGTAAGGACGTAGAGTACCTTGTTTCTGCCATGCTAACGTGATGAATTACAGTGTATTAAGAAAGTGTTGACACATGTGGGAATAAGTTCTTGACAGGTTTGCCAGTAATTAAGGTACATTGTATGTAAAGTCACTACAAAACATTGCAGTCTGGTTCTTTGTTCAGGGTCCTCTGCCAAGTGGTGTTATTCATAAGCTTGATGGAAAATACTTGTATCTACAAAATCTCTGTGGTTCACAGGATGATGAGGGCAAAAAGGAGAAAGCTTGGGCTTTATGAAAGCTTTCAATGTTCCTGCCACTAGATAGATACAGTAATGATTTTCCTATTGCTCCAGAGGGCTGTCGATTTGAAAAGATAAATCACCTGAGAAGTATGGGGGCATAACAGGACATAGGGGATGTTCAGGAGAGGCAGAACAGTTTCTGCTCCCATGCAATGCCTGATCATTTATCCTTAATACTGCCACCTTTAAAGTTCGATGGAAAAACCAAGAACTGCATAATAAAGCAGTATTTGTGTCACATTCCTTAAGCCCCCCTGGCCCGTCATCCTTGGCTACTGCCAAGAGACTGGGCTTCCTATTTGTGATAATAACCAAGTGGACCCAGAGCTGACAAGCCCACAGCCCACGCCAGGCTTCAGACCGGAGCCAGCAGACGTTGTCCAAGGCCGTCCCGCTTTGCTTCCAACTATCTGCACAGTCTCATTCTTTAGCCCAGCACAGACCTCAGGACCAAGCTCCCAGCCAGGAGCCCTAAGGAAAGACGTATCTGAGTTACCTCTCCCGCTGTCCAACAAGATTTAGGACATATATGATTTACAAGGGCTGTACTATATGTCATCTGGCACTTTTAAACCTTATTTTCCTAATAAATTGTTTTATTGAGTGATAAGAAACAGAATTGACATCCAAGCCAGGTGTAATGGAAATTCTTGGAGTTGCACATCACTAGGGACCAAACTAAACCTCTTGTTCCCTAAGAAGAGTTGAACTGAAAAGTTCATGTAAACAACAGCCTCATACTGAGTAATTTTCACTGGAGAGCTATTATCCCAAATTGCATCTCAGTGAAGGACAGATATTCAGACTGGACACCCTACACTCAAACGGCCAAAAAGACAGACTGAAGGTAGGGATGAGCTTTCACTGGTCTCAGCTTATCCTGCCAAAGGGACCGATGGCTTCCACTTCATTTGCTGCTGAAATGAGTCAAAATGTCAGAACTCTCTAAGACATACACGGTGAGCCTCTGACAATGGTTCTGGACCACACTGTACTTTAGAATCACCTGCAGAGCGTTCACAATGTATACCAGTACCCAGGAGATAATTTTAAAGCTTCCTGGATGATTCTAACATCCAGGCAGAGTGGAGGGCCACTGGCCTAGGGGAATCTAAAGGTCCTATGAACAAGAGTGACAATAGATACTCCACAAAGAGGCCTTTCCAATGCAAAGTGGATGTTTGTCACAGAATTGCCACACTGTGCTCAGGTGACCTGCCATTCACTGTATTCACAACTACTTTCTTCTCTTCAAGAAAAAATGATTCATTGATTTTGCATATAAAATTATAAAAATAAATTAATAAAAATATTTCATGCTCAATATAATTTGGAAAATAAAATGTAAAGAAAAATATAAAACCCCCAATCCCACCAATCAGATATGTGACTTTAACTATTTAAGGTATTTGTTTTGAATGGTTTTTTTCCCCTAGATATGATAGTCTGCACATGCATTTTGTTGATAAAATATTGGCATCATACGGGGTCATACAGGAAAAGCTTACTTATATCATTGGGATTAATTTGTTCCTTGAAAGTTAAAAAGAATTTATCCATAGAACTATATAGTTTTGAAGGCTTTTGGGTATAAATCTTTGACATTAATTATTTTCATGATTCTATTTGTGGATACTTTTTTTTACTTTTAGAATCAATCTTGATAATTTATAATTTCCTATGTAGAAGGTCCATTTATTTGAAAATTTCCATTTTTATTGGCCAGGAATTGAATGCAGTATTTCCTTATAACCCTCGCTATGTTCTCATATGAGTTATTCTCAACAGGAGGAGGCAGGCAGTATTGAGAGAAATCGTAGCTCATCATTTCCTGGGGGGCATTTTTAGAGCACATACTCCAACATTCTGCTAATGTCCCCGGTGCACCCCACTCCCACCACCATCTGCCCCTGCAGTTGTTGAAAATCACTGAAGTGGAATGAGAGCAACTACTGAGGGGCACACATTACACATATGAATGGCATAAAGTCATTAAAAAAATGTTGAGAACCACCACACAAGGGTCTCCTACTCCAGCCCCTCTTCTAATGGGAGAGCCTCAACATCACTGGGATAGTATGACTGTCATCTGCTTTACCCAATAAGAAGCATGACTTGAACAAACACACGTTATGCACATGGTCATTTGGGGCTAACAGTGCTTAGATTCAGTGTGGAATAGACCATCCAAACTCATAAATCCTACACATGTTCCTGCTATAAACAATTGGGTTTCACAATTAGATCCAATTACTTTTCAATTCCAAGAACTCAATCACCTCTGTCATAAGATGTTCATTACATCTGAATTTTTATTTTTGCTTTCTTGGCAATTTACAATCCTTTTTAACATTGGCCCTGCAGAACACATGGAGAGCTTCCAGACCTGTAAAAAGAACTAGGCGTCTTTCTGGACAGCTCGATGAAGATGTATGCTCAATGTGCAGTGGTAGTCCAAGAAAAAAAGCAATAGAAGTTAGAGGGATTTGGGAAAATATGGGATATATTATTCTGTTTCATAAATCATTCATGGCTTATCTTTATCATTTAGGGTCACTCTCTCCCAAAAGGAAAAAAATTCCACAAAAGAGCCATAAAAAGGGAGCAAGACAGGGTGCAGATTTTCACATACAGAGAGACTGGAAAGTGCAGGACTTTGTTTTATGAAAAAGAGGGCAATAACTCAGAGTAGTTAGAGAATGTGAAATAATGTGCCGAAGTGTGAGAAAATGAATTAAACAAATGAATGAATGAAAGTTCGGCATGCTATACAAATTAACCAACTCACTTAAAACCTACATAGCCATAATTATAACAATGATTCAGAAACTAAACCAATTTTTATGAACTGACCCAGGTTACTACAGCATTTATTTAAATTGAATTCAAGACAATAATTTTTGATACAAAATCATATAAAACTCCAAGTCCTAAAAGACTAGCAAAACAAATTGCTGTCTGACTTTTTTCTGTACTACAAAAACTACTAACCTCTAATTTAAATGTTATCGACTATACTTTAAGAAATTATGCAAATAGACCAAATTAAATAGTTTCAGGTGAAATACAGTCCTACATAAACAAAGGACCACCATGAAAATGTCATTTTCCTGGAGGACTCAACTCAGTACATTAAATGAAATCTAAAAATCATACAATAAAAAAACAGCTTTGTTAAAATAAGACCCTCTGGGAAACACCTAATAAAGATGATTAACTTCCTACTTGGAACAACTGAAGAATGAAAGCTTTGGCACATTTATGAGGGTAATGTGGATAATGTACCCTTCCTTATTTTTACATTCCACTTAGCCTATAAATGAGTTAAGAACATAACTACATGTGTCACAGACACAAAGATTAAAAAGTTAAGACTAAGTCTTTATCAGAAATGCACCAGCAACAGACAACCATCCCTACCTCTATCCTTTAAAAGCAAGCTGAAAACTTCTTGGGGGAGAAAACAGTATGAAGACGTAGGCCCTAAGAGCCAGAGGACCAACGGAAAGACTGATTTGAGTTAATAATGTTTCCAGAAGTATCAAACCAAGACCATAGGTCTTCCAAGGTTCCAGCATTATTCAAACAGTAATTTTTTCCTATCTCTTTACAGTATCCTCTTAATCCTTAGACTGCATACCTAGCAACTAACAAGTAGTCTAATAATTAAGTGCATAAGGTAGCACAGTGGTTAGCACATTGGATTTGACATTAAACGAACCTAGTATGAGTCTCAATCGTGCCACTAACTAGCATGCCACCTCAGGTGGGCTCCTCAGCCTCTCTGAGTGTCAGTTTCCTCATCTGTAAAGTGAGAGCAGCAACACCCTAGCTCATGGGCCTTTTCGGGAGATTAAATGAGAGGTAAAGTGCTTTGAACAGTGCTTCTCCAAAGGCAAGAACTCTATAATGTTAGAAAAACTGCAGCAACTGCCTACATTATGTGAAAATGTAGATTTGTATGAGCTGTACGAACCTTCCTAAAAAGCATTTTGACCATGTGCTTCAAAAGTCTCAATGGTGTTAATACAATATCCAGCAGAAATGTCACCTCTAGTAATACAGCCTAGGAAAACAGATGCTCACGTGTATAGAAATGTTCATTGCATTAATGGTTTTCATTTAAACTTCTCATTTTCAGATAATTGTAGATTCACATGCAGTTGTATGAAATAATACACTTTCCCAAATTATTCTCTAATGGAAATAACTTACAAAACTATGGTACAATATATACCCAGGATACTGACATTGATACAGTCAAGATGCAGAATATTCCCATCTCCACAGGCTCCCCCATGGTGCCCTTTTATAGCCACTCCCACTCTCTTCCTGCCCCCACTCCCTGAGTAATCCCTGGCAATCACTATTCTGGTCTTCATTTCAATAATGTTGTCATTTCAAGAATGTTATGTACATGGATTCATACAGTATGCAATCTTTTAGATTGGCTTTTTATACTCCATATAATTCCCTGAGGATCCATCCAAGTTGTTGTGTGTATCAATAGTTTGTTCCTTTTTACTGCTGAATAATAGTCTCTGGCATGCCATGTACCACAGTTTAATCATTTACCCATTGAAGGGCATCTAGGTTGCTTCCTATTTGGGGTTATTACATATAAAGCTATTGTGAACATTCATGTATATGTTTTTGTGTAAGTAAGAGTTTTTCTTTCTCTCAGAGGATGCCCAAGAGCTCAATTGCTGGATTGTATGGCAGTGCATATTTAGTTTTCTTAAGAAGCTAACAAAATGTTTTCCAGAGCAGCTATACCATTTTACATTCCCACCAGCAATGCGTGAGTGATCCATTGCATTACTTTAAACACCAAAACCAGTAAACCACCTCGATTTCTACTGACAAAAGCAAATTATGCTACAGCCTTGGCATAGACCATTATTCAGCTATTTAAATTCATACATTTTAACTGTAAGAAAATGCTTATCATTTTATGTTGTTCAAAAATTCAAATATAAGTATGAATAAATATAACTATATAAATACATATATTGTGTGTATATATATACATATATATGTGTATATATATACATATATACACACAGGCAGGTACATATGCACATATACACACAGAACTAGAAAGCTAATGAAAATATAACAGGGCTAACTCTGAGAAACATAAATTAAAAGTTTTTTAGTACTTACTATCTGGATTTTCTGTATTAACTACGTGCCACTTTTGTAATTTCAAAATGTCAAATTAGGATTGTCCCACCAAATCAATATCTTTTCTTTAAAAATTAGCCCCCTAATATTCCACAGTATAATGTGTCATCATTTATTCAATCTATGCCCTGATTATAAACATTGATAATTTTTCTACTTTTTGCTACTTCAAACAATGCAATAATAAGCATCTTTGAATACATATTTTTACACCCTACTGGTTTCATGTAGGAGAGATTCTTAAAAGGCAGAATGGGTCAAAGAACATGATAAATTTTTCACTTTAATCTGCTGGATAACTACTTTCTTAAAAGAGGACATTTCACATTCCCAAGAGCAATTTATGAGAGCTATTTTCCCCACACTCTTTTTACTTCTTGTTATAAATCTTTTACATTCTGGCAAATAAAATGCATGAAAATGATAGCTTGTTTCTGCTTTGATTCACATGTCCATCACAACTGGTAACGTTTGCACCTTTTCATGTGTTTATGGCCTGATTTCCTCTTCTACTACCTGTTGATATCTGTTGTCCAATTTGAAACTGGACATGAGTTTTTAATTTTTCTTATCAGTTTGTAGAGTTTTTAAAAATATACAAGAACATTAAGTCATTGATGTTACATGTATTAAAAGTATTTTCTCCTTACGTGATTGGTTTTCAACTTTGTTTACTGTGTCTTTTTCCAAGCAAAAGTCGTTATTTATTTCTTTTTATATTGTCAAATTTGTCAGTCTCCTTGGCTTCTGGGTTTCCTGCCTTGTTCAGAAGTTCACCTCAAGGTTATAAAAAGAATGACCTAGGTTGCTTTCTATTATGGTTAATGTCTTATATTTAAGTCCTTAAATTTATTTTATTTTTATATAATAGTCTTTGTATAGGATGCATGGTAAGAATCTACACAGATGGGAAGGAAAGGAATTATTTCCTTACCAATTTAAAATGACAAATTCCCATATGAATTTGTAATTACTCCTGGACTCTCTATTATGATTTATTTTTTGTGCTGATGCCATACTATTTTGATTAAGTAGCTTTATAATAAGTTTAATATCTAAGGCGTCAATTTTCAAAATGGTCTTAGAATTACAATCATACTTTTTTGTCTATGTGAACCTTAAAATCAGTTATACCCATGATATATTAAGTGAAAACATCAAGTTACTGAACAGCATATATAGTATGATCTTATGATAATTAAAAAAAATAGCAAACACTGTGGAGGAAGGAGGGCTATGGTGTGCATGTGTGTGTTTGCATTAGTTTGTATGTGTGTAAAGAAAAGTCCAGAAGAACACAAACCAAGCTGTCAACAAGGGTTACTCAAGAAGGATGAGATTAGGAGGAGTAGAGATAAGCCCTCTCACTCACCCCACCCTGTCATTTGGTTGCCCTGTGGTTTGGCTTGTTACAAATATGCTGGTTGGGGAAGAAAAAAAAAAGTCCAATTAAATATTTTAAGTAAATAAAATATAATTTTATTATTAGATCTGGAAGAGACCTTATAATTTATTTCTTCCAACTCCTACTCAAATAGGAATCTCCTTGGCAATATCTCTGCCAGATGGTCTTCCAAATTGTTTGAAAACTTCCAGAGACAAGGAGTTCTCTTATTTTTGCTCAGCTGCCTGCTCTGTCACTGGAGAGCTCTAACTATTAGGAGTCTCTTTCTTACATTTTTCCTAAATATATCAGTTTCTAATATCCACCCAGATACTGGGGCTGCCTTCCAGAGCAACAGAGTATAAAGGGACTTTTGTTTTATATAGTTTTCAACACATTTAATTGTATGCCCCACCATGAGCTAGGCCAATCCTTCAACTGTAATATTATTATTAATTATTAGTCATGTTTTTAGAGTGTATCATTTATTAATAGTAGTCATTGTGCTACATATTTTACACGGACTTACTTATTGAATTCTCAGGACAACCCAGTGACGTGGCTATTGTTACTATCCCCATTTTACAGATGAGGAAAGTAAACCAGAGAGGTTAATGAATTTGCCTGAAATCATTTCACTATGCAGTGATAGCACTAGGACACAAATCTAAGTCTGTCTAGCTCCAAAGACTACATCCTCACTACTACACTTCATTCCACTGCTCCCTTATGTGCCTGCAGTAAGCTGGTAGGCCAGAGGCTGGCTGGTCTGGGTTGGCCTCAGCTGAGATGACTTGTTTCTGTTCTGCGTGGTCTCTCATCCTCCAGCAGGCCTAGCCCAGGCTTGTTCTTATGGTAGGGTTCCAAAAGACAAGGTGGATGTACCCAAGGCTCCTTAAGGCCTAGGCTTAGAAATGACCCCCACCCCCATCACTTCCATTGCATTCTGTTAGCCAAGGTGAACCACAGGCCAGCCACATCCAAGAAGTTAAAGAACAGATTCTCAACTGGAGGGGCAACAAAATCACACTGCAAAGGTAAGAATATAGGGAGGCCATTAATTGGGGCCACTGATGCAATCAGTCTACCAGAATTAGATTTACCCACAGAAGAAATGTATGTCCAAGAAAGACAAGGGCATGGAACCAATGGACAACATTTGACCCTGTAGGTACATGGAAGAATCCATCACCTTCTGAGTCAATGTGAAATAATGCCATCATCCCTCCACCCTCAGAGTGGTAGGGTATGTCATCAGCTGTCACTTGGTCAGTGGCTGTGCCACGCTTTTTAAATACTGGCATTTTTTATTATCATTATTATTGGTGGACACAAGGTCTCAGTTGATTCATAGGCAGCATTTAGTAAAAATACTCTGGCAACAAATGCTTTATCTAGCACCACTATCTCTAAAGCATAGGACTGGCCATAAGAGGTGAAAACTGGCCTGTTTGCACATGGATGAAGGCCCTAAGATCTCTAGACAGATCCACTGTTAAACCTCTATTTTCTATGTGTTGTATTCTATGTAAAATTTGTATGTTTTTCTAAGGTTCAGCTGGACATGACTTTCACATGATCATTCCAGAAATAAACAGACAAGGATTTAGTGACTCTGTCAAAGCATGTTGTTTTGTTAACTTATAAATGTTGACACTGACTGTTGACAGGTAGTTAGGAACTGTTTATAAGAATTGTAGGCAAAAAAAATTGTAGGCATTTTCAAGTGTGTATTTACTCAACCTTTAAAAAATTGAACTCAGACTTTCTATAATGTGTAGGAACACACAATCTATTTTGAACTTAATATGACACATAAACGTGTTTATAAGAATTGTATTCCTTTCTGAAAAGTTGTTTTAATCCCAGTCAAAGAATTTTTATGTGTTTTGGAGCACGTATTTATTTAATGAAAGGTTTAAAAGTTTTAAGAAGTATAAAAATGGCTGAACCATGTGAAGGAATTCTGAGAAACCATGGATGAGATGCTAATGAAATATTGGAGAAGAAGTTCAATAAATCCCAAGACTAAAATAAAATTCTAGGATGATAAAGACAGTGAAGGAACATTTGAGAAAGAGAAGAACACTTGGAAAGAAGAGGAAAAACCATAGATAAAATCAAAGAGAAATACCCAAAGCAAATAATTTTTTGGAGAAGTACTTCAAAGAAAATATATGAGTTAAAATATGCACAAGACAATGCAGATAATGTCAACAAGAGTTATACACATAAAATAATACAGTCACATTCTGTTAATAATTGCTAAGAGCTGATAGATGACAGTACATTATGTCAGAGATGGCTAGCATAGAACAATGTGAGATGATCACATGCTACTACTTATTAATCTGAGGGTTATAAATCATCTTACATGTATCAGGAAATTCTTATATCAGCTCAGCTGATGTTGTGGCATCTTCCATAAAGCCAGGAAAATAGGACTGGGGCATGCACCCAGTCACAGGGCACATTAATAGCATACCTGGAAGAAGACCAAAATCTTAACCCATAAACTTCTTTCCTACTCTTGGTTCCACTTCCCCAAAGCAATCCCTTGAGATGGTAGATTGATTGCCCCTGAATTAAATTGCCAACTTGTAGCTATTACTTTTATTCATGCAATGCTGCTGAGCTGCAGAAACTCCAGTTTGAAATAGTCCCTGGCTTTGCCTATTAGCCCAGCCACAGGAAAAGTTAAGTGCTGGAAACCAACACCTTCATGTATTTCCTCATTTGATTTAGTCAAGTTCAGTGGAAAACTCTTGTGCCTATTTCTATGCCTGAAAAGCCAGCTTGATGACCAGAGATGTTGAGTCAGGAGCCTGGACATAGGGAGCTCTTGGCCACTCCTTCCTTTGTTGCCAGCTCAGCTCATCATGTCCCATGAAGACTTCTGAGTTGACCGTGACGAAAGAGAATACATCGACAGAAAATTCATGCTTGGAAATATTTCTTACACAACTTCAATTATTTTTTCAATGAAGTTTGTAACCCATTCAAGAACTAACAGGGTAGCGACAATGTGTACCAATCAGCTAAGCCCAATCTTCAGACCAAAGGTACTATGTC
Source organism: Symphalangus syndactylus (assembly GCF_028878055.3). Taxonomy (NCBI): domain Eukaryota; kingdom Metazoa; phylum Chordata; class Mammalia; order Primates; family Hylobatidae; genus Symphalangus; species Symphalangus syndactylus. The sequence continues at coordinate 88,196,806 of NC_072437.2, read as the reverse complement.
ACCTGCTGGGTACCCAGAACAGTGGAATGTCATTCCATAGCAAGAGGGTTAAGAAAGGCAAAGGCACCCACAGGCACCAGATTCAGAAGGGAAGGCACTCTCCCTTTTGAATTCATCCTATTCTTCATATAAAGAGAAAGGGGAATTATTATCCCTAGGATGGAAGGAGTCATTATCAACGTATTTCAGCAAAGTTGAAAAAGGACTGAGGAAATGAAAGAAGATGACCATAGGAATAGGACCCATAATGAAAATTACTATCATTACAAAGAAAATAATGACAGTTGGGCGCATTATGTGTAAAATACAGAAGGAAGACCATAACAGTAATGAGAAAGCAAAGACAGAGTAAATGTGCAACACAGAAATCATAAAGGTGTATGTGTGTGAGACAGAGATTCAGAGACAGAAACACAGAGATGGAAACATAAGAGAATAACGCTGACATGCAGATGCAACTTTCCTTCCCTTGGTTTACCTGATTACAGCAATGAAGCCATTGTCCAGTCCTATTTCTGAAGGTTTGGGGCTAGAAAAGAGAACGGGAAAGGAAATCAAGAGTAGAGAATGGACCACCATGTTAAGATTGGCTGTAGCTGCTGAACTAACCTTTAGAGATTGGAAGGAGAGGTCTTGGAGGACTTTGGACACACATGAAACAAAGGGGATTCCCTTAAGTAAAAGCAGAGCAGGCATTCTGGTGATTGACATTAGATAGGAAAAACACAGATAACCCAGGCTTCCAATTAGGCCATTTTCTTCTCCGTTGAGAACAGACCAACACGGCTTGGTTACAAGCTTCACTCAGGTATTTTTCTGCTTGTTGAAAAAACCCATGGTAGTTTTAACCCCTGGGTCTGCATGAGGAAGTGAATGGAGGAGGCAAGGGTTCTATCCTCTTGTGCAACTGGCCCACACTTACCTACCAGCTCATGGGCCCAAGCCACAGACACCTCTGTGCCACCCTCCAGGTGTTTTTTCCCTACCCAATCACATTGCTGAGTTGTCCCAGGAATGGAATGGAGACAAAACAGTGTCTGGCAACCACACACAAACTCACAGTGCCAAAGTAGGATTTGGGGAATGAGTTCAAGCAGCCGCAAGATCTAGCCAAGGGCATAAAGCCAGGAGCCACAGTGGACAAGGAGGCTGGAGGGCAACCCAAAGACCATGAGTTACTCAATAGAAGATGAAAGAGGAAAAAGCAACTGAGCCTTTTCTCAGCAGATGGTTCTCTGTTGTCAATTGACTTTTATTTTTCCTCATCAGTTACCATAAACTTTAAATTCCACCTCACAGTTGTGTTTCCTTAAAATATTCCTTCTGGGACTTGTGAATTTCATGTTGCTTCTCGTCATTAGCCTATGTTCTTGAGTTTTGTTGTCCTTTGTTGCATATCTTTTTTCCTGAGTAGTTTCTGGTCACCAGATGACTTTGCTACTCATCCCTCTCCTTGGCAACTCATTAAAAAAAAATAGCAGCCAGTACTAATCCTAAGGATTAGTTCTTTATTATTGCATTATTAATACTGTGTTTCATTAGCTATACTTTGTTGTTTTTCTTTTGGCCTGGCTTCTGGTCTTGATTTGAACTGCGTGATTTTAAATCTATAGTTTAATACAGTTGAAAATGTTTACACATATGCTATGTATGTATGTACACATGTGTGTGTGAAATTATCCCAAACAATTATGTATTATATATGCCAGGTTTTTTAAACCTCCTTTTGTTTTTTTCAAATAGGCTCAACATATCTGAAAAGTACAGTTCACTCTTCTGAATATGCATTCTCACATATATCTTATATATTTTGTAAGAGTTTCTCAGTCACTTTGGAAGCTGTTTGAGAAGGAAACTCTCAAATGAATTTTTCAGTCTTTCATAAAGACAGGCAACTATTTCAAAATCAGGCAGCATCCTCTAGAATTCTAATTTCTGCAACAATAATGTCATGCCCCCCCAGACAGGCTTTCTACTGAAATGTGCTTCACTCCCTGAAAAAGCCCCTTTAAGCCCTTGTAAGTATAGCCTATTTTTTCAAACGATGTAATATGGAGGGTGAAATTCCGGATTCATTAACTAAAACATTTACTGCAATGTCACAGATAATAAACTCTGAATTATTTTTCAGTCAATCATAGAGTAAAAGACTCCTTTTTGAAAAACTAGAAGTGGATTTGTTTGATTTGTTTGTGTGTACACGTGTGTGTGTGTGTGTGTGTGTGTTTTGGTCATACATGTTCATGGCAGAAAAATTCAGAACTAAGAAGAAAAAAGAAAATGAAATCGCCCATCATCTGTAATACGGCTGATGTGTTCATCTCATCAGTCTTCACAGTTTAGGATTGATGCTGACAGATATTGCAGGTGAGCCAGACGGCTCTCAAAAGCAGCTGAAGTATTAATAAATGCTCAACCATTAATTTCCCGGAGAGAGTCAGAGCCTTCAATTTGCTCCAATCTCTCTAATGATAGTACTGATAATAATAACACTCATAATTATTATTATCAGTTCAGCTAACATTTGAGTATTTATCATATTAAGCCACTAGTTAAACAGTGGGCAGACGGTATCTTATTTAATATTCACAAATGTTTTATGAAGGAGTCATGATTATTCTCCCCATTTTGCAGGTGAAGAAACTGAAGTAATAGCTCAAGTTCCCATAGGTGGAAGGGGAGGCTCTCAACCTAGTGATCTGTTTCCAAAGGCAGGTTTTACTGCCACACCAGTGGACTGTCAAACTTGAGCGGCCATAAAAATCACCTGGAGAACTCGTTCAAATGCCAGATACCCCAGCTCCAGTTCTTGACACTCTGATTCTGTAGGTCTGGGCTGGGGCCTAGGGATCTACATTTTCAAAGCAGCCCAGAGGCGATACCAATGGAAATGGTACACCAGCAAAGTGCACTACTATTCTGCCTACAGGAACGCGGAAGCCATGAACTTCCTTCAGCTAGCTCTCTAGTCTAGAAGGTCTTTATCCATAGTGCTTCTTAACCTTTTTGGAGGGATCCCGAGACCTCGGAGAATCTGATGAAAGCTATAGACCTTCTTGCAATCAAAATGCACCAAAAAAATTTTTTGCATTCGTTTTCAGGGATTTAAAGCCCATAACCCCAGATTAGGGCTCCTGTTTCATTTAGTCTTTCTCTACCTCTTCTTTTCTCTTAGCCTCGTTATTCCCACTTCTGAAATAAGGACACTAACCGGGCTGACTGCCTATTTTGCAAGGCTATTTTGAGGATAATTTTTTTTTCATACAAGGGTTTTGAGATACAGAAACAATGCATGTAGACTTCATGCTCATAACAGAAATAGAGAAAGAGGGAAGAAAAGATGCAAATAGAAAGAGCCCCTCAAGAAAAACTTAGCACTGGCTAAGAAACTGACGAGCAAACAAACATGAGCATAATCACAACAGTCGTTTGCCATTTGTTGAGCATCTATCATGTACCACGCATTGTTGTTCGAGCCTTAAAATAATTTTTTCTAGTGTTCACAACAGCCCTTTGATGGTATCATCCTTATTATACAAATGAGGAAATCTAGGCTGAGAGAAACATTAAATAATTTGCCCAGTATCAAAAAGCTAGTGAAGTGACTCAAACCCAGGTCTGCCCATGTGCAAAGCCCGTCCAATTTTTATGTGAGGATACGGCCACGGCTCGTTTCCAGACCTGATTCCATACACGGACCAGTCATTGGTTTCTGAGGCCAGCCCCTGGAACAGGGAGCCTTAACCACCTCACTCTTCCAACCATCAATTTCCCTCCTATGATGATAGTTTGCAGCACTCCAACAGGCCTTAGTTACTATTATCAATCAGTTGCTTTGCAAAACAACAGAAGGCACTGGAAATACTTAGGTTCCTGGTGGCAGGGCCACAGAAGACAAATCGTGGCATTATAAAGGTTAACATCTTTAGGCTTGCTCTGTGGCAAGTCTACTCTCAAGGCGCTTGGGACCAGCTGCATGAATCATACTTCTAGATGTCGTTCCAACTAGTAGGAAACAGCTTTTCCTTTAAATAAATTTCACTTTCAGAAAAGGCTTTAAAGCACATTACAGATAGGCCCATGAAACATTTGGCTACATGTAAATCCTTCCACAGCAAAAGGAAACCTCCTTATGCACCAAAAAAGCGAAGACTAAGTCCAGGAAAGTCTTAGCTATAAGGACCAAAGAGATATCTGGTGGAAAAGAGTGCTTCATTCTCTTTCTGTTTTAAACCCATAACCATTCTTTTGAAGGACTCTTTAGTAATAGATTTTAATAGCAAGAACAATAACCCAGAAAAGTGTTAACTGAAGTGTTCGGCCCAGCAGGTCATCTGCTCTCCTTCCCACAAGTAACCCTACGCCATCCTCCTCCACTGCCTCGGCCCATCCTAATGTCTTTTCCTAGGGCTGCTTTTCACATCCTTGTTTTGTGGAATAAAGCAGTAACCCAAGCTTGCCTCAGCACTAACAGATGTTGCAAGGAATCGCTTCAGCTTGAATCCTGTCTCTCTCCCTTCACCCCACAACTCCTCTCCTGTCAACACCACCAGCCTTTGCAAAGAAATTTGTAACTCCAAAGGCACTGGTTTTTTTTTTGCACCATCTCATGAAACTTCTTCAGCAGAGTTTTTTAAAAGGAGAGCTGGCTCCACTAAACATCTTAGCCTATTATTGGCTGGTTAGTAGTAGAAATTTGTTACATCAGTCAGTTGCTTTTCTTGTTGTCAAAGATAAGATTTTCTGATCTGGCTCTGCTATTTATTAACTAACTTCATGACTTTCAACAAATTATCGTATGTCTCTAAACCTCAATTTTCTCCTCTATAACACTTTCCCTTACCTCTGACATAAGAGATCATGTTTTCAAACACCATAAAAGAGGGTACAAATATAATGCTTTATTATAGCAATTATTGCCATCAATTTTACATTACATGTCATCCAGAGATCACTGAGATACCCAGGAGCAATGGCTTATTAACACAACAGACAAGACCATCCTAAACCCAGGCCCTGATGGATAAGTTAGCAGGCTCAACAGTTTTCTGAACATAGAATTTAATATGTAACAGATTCAACATTTTATTAAACATAATAAAATGCAAAATCATGAATTTCTAATTGCTTACCACTTACTAGAATATAGTGGAAAAAACACAATAGCTGGAATTCAGGAATCAAAAGTAACACATCAGCAGTTTTGCAAATAATTGTCTAAAACCAAGGCAATAGTAACTGGGGAAGGAAACCCTCTAATACCTAACTCAGAAAGTTTGATTCAGCCCCTCATTGGCAAGCTGTAGGGGTCAGGGTTTCACTGCAAAGAAAAGAATTCAATCTGGCTAACTTAAGCAGAAAGGGATTTATTACAATATACTAAATGGCTTACAGAACATTGGGAGGGCTAAAGAAACAAACTCTAGGTTCTTCTAGAAACAACTTACAAGTCACACAACAAAACCAGCCTCCAAAGTTGCTGCCTGCTGATTGGGAAGCTGAGCTACAAACACACCCACTGCCATGATAATAGACTCGGGCAAGCCCTGACTGTGGCTGCCAGCTCCAGGACTCTACCAGTTGTGAGATGATCTGTGCCAGCAACAAGGGTGCCCTGCTCCCTGCCTTCCCACATCCATACCCAATCTACAACCATGGCTAATGGCCAGGCAGTGGGGCCTTTGCTAATACTGCTACAGAGAAACTGCATGCTTCCTCAACCATCCTTGCCAGGGGAAGTGATGCAGTTTGAATATTTGTTCCCACCCAAATCTCACGTGGAATTCTAACCACCAATGCTGGAGGTGGGGCCTAGTGAGAGGTGTTTGCAACATGGCGGCAGATCCCTCATGAATGGCTTGGGCCATCCTCCTGGTGATAAGTGAGCACTTGCTCTGAGTTCACAGTTCTGGCCATTTAAAAGTGTGTGGCATCTTCCCCACTCCCTTGGCTTGCTGCTGCTTCACCATGAGACATGCCTGCTCCAGCTTTGCCTTCCGCCATGATTGTAAGATCCCTGAGGCCTCCCCAGAAGCTGAGCAGATGAAAGCACCATGCCTCCTATAAAGTTTGCAGAACTTTACTGCAGTGAGTCAATTAAACCTCTTTTCTTTATAAATTACCCAGTCTCAGGTATTTCTTTATAGCAATGCGACCACAGCACAATACAGGAAGCAATGCCTCTGCTTCCCTTTGCCTTCCAAATAAGAATGCATCTAAACCACATCCACAACTCTGACTGCATAGGACTCCGGGAAATCCAGTTTTTAGCTTTTAAACCTCTACATTATAGAAAGGCCCAGCAGAAGAAGGTTGAAATGGATGTTGAATGACAACCCCTCATGCCCATCACATAAGTCCTTGACTAAAAGACTCATCTTTGCAATCCCTTCTCCCCACCACCCACCAAGACGCCTAGAAGGCATATGGGAAACTAAGGTGACAAATACAGCAAGGGTTTGGTTGTACAAATAGATAGCACATAGTTGGTGGAGCTGTTTACATTAGGCTTCTCAGGAGGGTAGGTTACAACCAAGTTGAGTGAACTTCCCCTGTACAGTAATCAGGCAGCAAAATTTAAGAAAAAGCATTATTCTTCCCCTTAGGTCCATCAGGGGACATGGGATCATTTTCCTCCCACTGGGGGCCTGAGTTCATTATGTGGCTTTACTATATGCCCTATTCACAAGCCAATACAGGGTAACTTCTCTTCCAGTGAGACAATCAGATTACTTATTGGGCAGGACTTCCTGGCTCATCAAGGGCTCTATTAGAGAGGATAGTAGAAAATCATCTATTTGTTAATAAATACCTAGTCAAAATAGCCTTCTCCCTCCAAAGACAGTTGCTGTAGTGTTGATGTTTGTATGTATTTCACAATACAGTCTTGCTTTCAGTCTCATTACTATAATGCTGTGTTTGCACCTTCCGTCATGTGACTCTGAATTCCAAGTTCCCACCACACATTGAACAAAACTCTTTTTTTTTTTTTTTTTTTTTTTTTTGCGATGAGGTTTTGCTCATAGCTAACTGCAAGCTTGAACACCCAGGCTCAAGTGATCCTTTCACCTCGGCCTCCCAAGTAGCTGGAACTACAGGCATGCACCACTGCCCTCAACTACTTTTTTTTGTTTTAGTAGAGACATGGTCTCACTATGTTGCCCAGGCTGGTCTTGAACTCCTAGGCTCAAGATCCTCCAGCCTCAGCCTCCCAAAGTGTTGAGATTACAGGCATGAGCCACTGCGCCCAACCTGAAAAAAATTCTATTGTGCTACTCTATGCCAGGTGCAGGAAACACAGAAATAAATAAAACAGCACAGTCCCTGCCCTTGTGGAGCCTACAGTCTAGTGACAGGTTCTGAAAAGATGCTTGGCACAATAAACAATACCATTACAGCTCTGCAATCTGCGTGGGAGTTCTAAGAACGAATTGCTCCAGAGCTACTCACCTTTGGACTTTGTTCCCACACATTAAGAAGTCTTAGCTACAAAATAAAATTGCTTCAGTGTTTGAATGTGGGCAATCCTCTGAAAGAACACACCACGTCAGGGCAATCTATGGACCAGGTGTAGTTTGCTAGGTCCTAATGCTAACTCTGGGCAGATATTTCTGTTCTGCAGTGAGGAACCTAGAACTGAAGTAGCCCGTAATTGAGGAGTGGGGCTTCTGGTGAAGGTTCTGGTGTAGTTGTATCACTGCAGAAGCCTCATGGAAACTCCACCTCACTGATGATTAACTGGCCATATATCATTTCCATTATCTTCCTGGGAAACAGGATGACAAGCAAGGAAAAACAACCCAGTCATGATTTCCTTCACTGTCTGAATCGTACCTGCTTCCATTTAGCAAAATAAAAAAATCATTTTTAATTAAATTTCCCTCAAAATCCACATGGGTTTAGATTACAGGGAGGTGTTAAATAAAAAAAGCGAAAGTTTTGCCAAAAAGATTTTAAAGGAGTTCTCTAGAGAGTTAGTGAAATGCAGACTGCTAAGCTCCCCTACCCCCAAGTCAATTCCAGTTTGTTTTGCATTTACACTGGAATTTGTGGTGACATTTCCTTCTATTGAAACAAGACACACTAGTCACGTTGGGCTTTCCTGGTTCCATATTGGACAAGAAAAGGCCTAAACTTTGTGCGTAAGACTTCTTTCCAGCTCTTTTCAACAATCTTTATTCTGAGCAAGGCAAGTGCTGGACACTTAGATTACTGAGATGAGTAAGTTATGATCCTTGCCATCTAGAAAACGTGCCTGCACCTCACAAAGAGACCAAGTCAAGTTCCATTAAAAACAAAGGGCCCTGTCTGACAATGGCTACACATGAGCCATTCTACCTGGGCTTCCAGCAAGTATGGACATAAATTAAGACCAACCAGATGAGAAAAGCAAAGGCTGTTTATTCAGAGCTTGCCATAACAAGGGAGTCAGCTGCCATCATTTGCATTTTGGCAGAGACTCAAAAGACGGCAGGAGAGTGAGAAAGATTTAGAGTGGAAAAAAGGGAGAGTCCATTCCCACTTCCTTATGCTGACAGGCTCCAATCAGGCCTTACCTGGGGCTGTGCCTGAGGAAGCTGTAGGTGAGCTAACCAGAAGCCTGGCATTCTATGGGATTGGTTAGGGGGCATAGTTGGCTTTCTCTGATTGGTCCAAGTTGGAAGTCAGGACAAAAATTGGGGAAGCTGCCAATTATTAATCACGTCCTGGCCATTTGGAGCTGATTGTTATAGAAGTTATTGTTTAGCTTCTTGGATCATGACTAAAGATAACAATCTGGTTTCCTGCAAGTCTGACTTCTAGCAGGCTGGCTACCTGGGCTTTTCATTGTAGATAAGAGGATTGGTTTTTTAGGCAGGTTGCTGCAGGCTGTGGGTCAGAGTTCTATTTTTATATGGGGTCCAGCCATCGTCCATTTGTATATTCAGCTTTCACAAGTCTAGGGTTTGCTTCTGTCCTGGCCCCAGGACTCCATTTGGCATTGGCTCCCCTTCGCATTGCAAGCATGAGAGGTTCCCACCTGGGCCTCCCTGGTGTCTCCTGACACACTGAACTTGCCCCTGACTAACTCCCTCCAAGAATGGCTCTTTTTTGCATCATTGCCCTTGTTCCACTCTGTGTAACATAAGAAGAATAAGCCTTGTCCACAAAGAAACAGCAAATTATCATCTATACAACAGCAAATCCTTGAGTCATTCAAAACCCTATGCCAAGGACCTGGTTTATTTCTAATGGTTTTAAGCATCTGTGGGCATAAGCATCCATTTGCAAGCATAATAGCAACACTATGGCAAAACAGAAAATATAAACATTACTGAATAAAAAGGCACTTACAGAACAACAATGTATAGCATTCCATTTTAAATAATATGTGTATACATAGAAAAATATAGAGAATAGATAAAAATCTCAGTTAAGTTCTCTCTCAGTTATAGAATTACAGGTGTTTTGTTTGTTTGGGTTCCTACATTTTTTTTTTAATATCAGTGTGTATTTCTTAGGAAATAATAAAAATTTTCATTTATTGAAAGTCTATAGCATATTTAAAAAAAAAGGACCTTCTCATAGCAAAACATCTGACTTGTTAATTCAGTAATAGCTGCCACCTACCATTCTCCACTTCTATAGATATTATCCTCTTAATAACTACAGCAAACCTATGAAGTGGGTGTTTCTGTCCATCTTACAGATGAGGAAACCAAAGTGCAAAAAGTTTTTTAAAGGACTGGGCCAAGAGCCAAAAGCCTGAAACCCACGGCCTAAAGTGAGAACATACATCCCTGTTTTCCTGCTTAAATGTTGCCTTTTCCTAAACCACCCATGGCCCCACCCCACCCCATCCTATGCTTATAAAGACCCCAGACTCAGCTGGCAGAGAGAAGAAGCAGCAGGACAATGGAATGACTGTGGCTGGACATCAGAGAGAAGTAGCTTGACTTCAGAGGGACAGCTTGACGGTGTAACTTCAGAGAAGAATCCAGCCCTGCAAGGGGTGGATTGCAGCTGATCCCAGTGAGTGGAGCTTGTTCCCGCCAGTACCGAAATGCTGGGCCAGTTCCAGCACTTGTGCACTCCAGTTCCCTCCTCATTTGCTTGCATGCTCCCTTCCTTGAGGAGCTGAAAGTGGGCAGGCTGAGTAGACAAGGCACCCCCTTTGTGAGTCCCACAAACGGGTCAGGGAAATATCCTGCTTCATATGGAGGTTCTTCAAAAAATGAAAAATAGAACTACTATATGATCCAGCAATCCCACTTCTGGATATTTATACAAAGGAATTGAAATCAGAATCTTGAAGAGCTATTAGCACTCCCATTCTCATTGCAGCATTAGTCACAATAGCCAAAATATGGAATCAACCTAAATATCTACTGACAAATGAGTGGATAAAGAAAATGTGATATATACATATAATGGAATGGTATTCAGCCTAAAAAAAAAAAAAAAAAAAGTAATTCTGCCCTTGGGACAACATGGATAGACCTGAAGGGCATTATGATAAATGACATAGCCAAACACAGACAAATACTGTATGATCTCACTTATATGTGGAATGTGAAATATTCAAACTTACAGAAGCAGAGAGTAAAGTAGTGGTTGCCAAGAGCCAGAGAGTGGGGGGAAATGGGGAAGGGATGGTCAGAAGGTACAAAATTTCAGTTATGCAATAAGTTTGGAGATTACTATACAACATAGTACCAATGGCTAACAATACTGTATCACATACTTAAAACTTTCTAAGAGAGTAGATCCTATGTTAGGCATTCTTACCAGAAGATAATGATGATAAACATAAAGGGACAGGAGGAAACTTTGGGAGGTGATGAATATGTCCATGGCCATGATGGTGAGGATGATTTCTTGAGTGTATACTTATGCCCAGACTCATCGAGTTGTACACATTTACAGCTTTTAAAAAAATGTTTTATTATTTGAGATGGGGCCTCGCTGTGTTGCCCAGGCTGGTCTTAAACTCCTGGCCTCAAGTGATTTTCCCACCTCGGCCTCCCAGAGTGCTAAGACTACGAGCTTTTCACATGTCAATTATACCTCAATAAAGTGTTTTCTTTTAAATGAATGCTAGTCGGACTCTTGTTCTTTCCTCCCCTGAAACAATTGATTTTCAGATTATCTGCTGCTTAATTTGGCTATTTTGATTCTATATTTTTGAATGTGAAAAAGGAGTGGATATTCATGGAAGAGATCTGGTGTGGGAATTATCATGCAGAACTTGAAGCAGTATAATTTAATTGTGTAAAATGACCCAAGAGGAAAACAATAAGACTCAACTTCAGAATTTGTGAACCTTGTTATAAGGTTTTTGGAAACTAAAAATGTCACACCATCTTAGATACCAGATCTATACTAGGAAACTGAAATTTAAAACTGTGCAATTACATAGAGTATTCAGCACACATCCCCAGGGGTCCCTTTAATTTGCGTAAACTAAATAAAAGAGATAAATGTTTGCATGGAGCTGGGGAAGGTTAGAATCTTGAATCATCTGAGTAATTTACTAAAATAAACCTCACCATAAACTTTGCTTACTTTCTTCACCCAAAATCAAGAGACCTGAAAGTAATGAAAGAATGAGAGGAGAGGGTTTATATATTTTTTATGTTTATGAGACAGCTGCGTCTTTTACTGCAGAAAATGTCACTGTCAGGGTTAAAGAATAATTTTCATCAAAAACTCTCTTTTGTTGATTGCTTATAAATATACAGTCTCTTTTTCTTTTTTTTTTTTTTAAAAAAAAGGCTCTAGCTTCCTTTTGGTCTTGAATGTCTCTGACTCTCAGACTTGGTCTCTGCTCCCCAAGGTAAATTACTTTGCAGCAATTTAACAAAATAGCCTTCAGCCAAAATGCTATTTTTCACATTCAGTGAAAAGCATCTCTACCCTTAGTGTTCCTCCAAGATATCTAAGTCCAGGACTTCAGACTTGGCAAATATTTTTAGAAGCACCTATGAAGAGAAACAGAGCCAAACCTGACCCTACTAGCTGAGTGTTTTATTTTTATTTTTATTTTTTTTTGGAGTAGAGGCAAAATAACACGCAAAGGTTTTCATCTACAGATAAACTAAGTGCTGTAATAGGAGTATTTCTGCTCAGTGGTGAAGTCTACCAGAAACAAAATAGGCTACCAGGTAAACTGAACTCACTAAAGTTTCCTCCAGACAATAAAAGCCAGTTACGTAAGAAAATTGGAATAATTCATGCCTCCATAAAGCAAAAGGGGCAATATGAAATGTGATTCTTAGATTGGAAAAAGAAGTATACAAGAGTCAGAAACATCCTTCCAAAATAAAAGTGTGGGTGGAGATTAATTAAATGTTAGAAGTTGCTCTGATATGTTTTAGTCCACAAAAAAGAATTCTTTCCTGCCAGGACTAAGTGTCAGGTAGCAACCTCAAGTCTAGCCACTTTCAAACAAACACACAGGTGTGGCAGCAGTTCAAAGCAGTCAGCTGTGAGTTACATCCAGCTGACTTCATCTTGCACCCTGTCTTCTGCATTCATTCCTTATCCAGCATACAGCCCGTGGTGTGAGTCTGTCTACCACGGAGTTAGCAGACATACCTGGCACTTCTTTTGTCTCCACTTTCAGCTTAGAGTTTGCAAAAAAGCCTTTCTTCTCGAGCTCTTCTTTGTCTTTATCTCTGGTATTTGACATCCCCCAAATCTTTACGATCTACTGTTATACCCATCCCTATATACACTTGGTTATATTCTCTCAAGAAGATAACTTCAAATATATAAATCATAAATTGATGAGTTATAAAGAGAACCTGACACATTAGAACTATACTGAAAGATTTTAATGTTCCCAAAACAAATGAGGAGGAAATAAGTAAAGATAAAAAAAATTCAAACAATAGAATAAACAAGCTGAATATAAGAACGTGCATCACATACAGAATGCCATTCATTTTAACTACACACAAAACAATTTTTTAAATATCTTTGAAGTAAATTAAAGTGGTCTCAACAAATGCCAAACAAATGACATCATATAGACCACAGTCTCCAAGAAAATAAGGAATCAATTAAAATTTTTAATTCGTATATTTAAAAACTAAAAAATACTTCTAGATAATTCAAGGATCAAAGAAGAATTGTAATAAGAAATATAAAATATTTATAATTAAACAATGGAAGCATTTGTTTTCACGTGCAGCTAAATAGGAAAGGGTATAGACTTAATATCAGATTAGGAACAGAAATTTGTAAATTATTAATTTATACATTTAACTCAAAATATTATTTTAAAAACTACAGAGTAAGGGCTGTGTGTGTTGGCTCACACCTGTAATCCCAGCACTTTGGGAAGCCAAGGTGGGCAGATCACTTAACCCCTGGAGTTTGAGACCAGCCTGGGCAACATGGCAAAAGCTCATCTCCACAAAACATACAAACATTAGCCAGGCATGGTGATGCACACCTGTATCCCAGCTACTCTGGAGGCTGAGGTGGGAGAATCATCTGAGCCCAAGGAGGTCAAGGCTGCAGTGAGCTGTAATTGCACCACTGCACTCCAGCCTGGGTGACAGAATGAGACCCTGTCTCAAAAAAAAGCAAACAAAAAAAAAAAAACAAAGAAACTCAGAGGAGGGAAAAGGAATAAAATGTGGTAAAAGAGGAAATTAATTACACAGAAGAGAAAGAAAAGACAGTATCAACAAAATTGCTCTTTCTTTGAATAGATAAGTCTTTGGTAAAAGAGAGTAGAAGAAAGAGAGAGTGTGTATGCAAAATAAACAATATTAGAAATGAAGAGAGACTAAGTATAGATATAGTAAATGTTTTAGTCTATTCAGGCTGCTGTAACAAAATACCATAAACTGGGTAATTTATAAACAAAAATTTGTTGCTTACAGTTCTGGAGACTGGGAAGTCCAGCATCAAGGTGCCTGCAGATTTAGTGTCTGGTAAAGACTGCTTTCTACTTTACATATGGCATCTTCTTGCTGTGCCCTCATATGGTAGAAGGGCTAAGAAGCTCCCTTCCATCTCTTTTACAAGAAAACTAATTCCATTCAGGAGGATTCTGCCCTAGTGACCTAATCACCTCCTAAAGGCCCCACTGCTTATTCTATAGCACTGTGGATTTGGTTTCAACATATGAGTTTTGCACACAAACATTCACATTGTAGCAGTAAAGATTTGGCAAACTGTAAGAGAATACCATTAACAAACTTGCCAGTAAATATGTAAGAACTTAAAGATCATGGAAAGTTTCCTGGAAAAATATTACAATTTCCCAAAACTAACTCAAGAAGAAGTAGAAAACCTAAAGGGAAAGTAACTCAGTAATTTAAGAAAGAAAGAAACAAACAAAAAAATCACCTTGCCCATAAAGAAGCACCAAAGCATGAGGACTAGACAGGCTTATAGGCATATTTTACCAGACCTTTAAGAATTAAATAGCCTTTTTCTTTTTCAAACTATTGCAGAGACCAAAAGATAGGAAAGTTCTCTACTTCCTTTCATGAGGCCAGCAAAATTTTAATATCAAAACTAAAACAGCAAGAGAAAGTGAAATTATAAGTTAAATCACTTGTATAAGCATAGATGGAAAAATCCTACATATAATATTAGCAGTCAAGCAAGTTTTAAATAGGAATATAAGGATAATTTAATAGATGTAAAACCTATAAATGTAAATACTGTATTTATAAAGAAAAAATCTCAAATAATATCATCTTATGTGATAAAAAGCTCAACATCCTCTTATAATACAGAGTTTTAACCAACTAGGAAGAGGAAAAAAACTTCTTTTATCTAGAAAACATATATATATATATATAAAGTAAACCTCCTACTTTGCTGTCAATGATGGAAGCATCTGCTTTAAAGTCAGAAACACAATGAAGACACCTGTTATTTACAAAACTGTTCAACTTCTAACTGGAGGTCTTTCCCAACTCAATAAGACAAGAAATAACAATAAGAGAAAAATAAAGAGCGATTCAAAACTGTCATTAATTGTAGAACTTATTGTCCACAGAAAATATTTTGAAAATTACAAACTTTTGGAACTAACAAGAGAATTCTGTAAAATTGCAGAGTACAGGATCAATTAATAAAAAATAGATCAATGACATTTCCATACACAAGAAACAAACAATTAGAAAATGAATGACAACTCATGGACACAGGAAGGGGAACATCACGCTCCGGGGACTGTTGTGGGGTGGGGGGAGGGGGGAGGGACAGCATTAGGAGATACACCTAATGCTAAATGACGAATTAATGGGTGCAGGAAATCAACATGGCACATGGATACATATGTAACAAACCTGCACATTGTGCACATGTACCCTAAAACCCTAAAGTATAATAAAAAAAAAAAAAAGAAAATGAATGACAAATTAGAATATCTATTCCATAATAGATGAAATTTTTTAAATCTGTAAGGTTCTTGGGAATAAATCTAAAGTAGTATATTACTTGAAAGTATGAAATTATATACCCTTAATGAAAAATGTAAAGGAACATTCAAGTAAATGGAAAGATACGTCACATTCATTTACCAGAAGGCTTAAAATATCATGAAAATATCATGAAGATATCAGTTTTTCCCTAAACTGATCTACAAAATATTCCCAGCGAATATTATAGCTTGTCATGAAAATTAACAGGCTTAATCTGAATTTTATTCAGATGAATAAATGATCAAGAGTGGCCAAGGAGATTAAAGAAAAGGAACTTGTTCCATCACATACCAAAGCTACTATAAGGCAGTAGTAAGTAAAGCAGTGTACAGAAAGATTGACAGGCAAACAGAAAAGAATGGAGAGCCACTGTGCCAAACACAATGATACTAGGTGTGCATTAAAGCATCTTAACACAATGCCTTGCACCTAGTAAGCACTCAGTAGACATTTATTAAACAAAGAGTTTATGTTTTTAATATTACCATTTGATTTCACTTCAGCATTTACAGGTTGCTTAGAATTTACTACATGAAACAAGACAGCAACTAAAGCAAGAATGTGTCTTGCCCTGTCACCCCCAGGCTCAAGTACAGTGGCTCAATCATAACTCATTGCAGCCTTCAACTCCTGGGGTTCAGTGATGCTCCCGCCTCATACTCCCAAGTAGTTGGGTCTACAGGCATGAGCCACCATGCTTCTCTAATTTTTAAAATTTTTTGTAGAAACAGGATCTTGCTATATTACCCAACTGGGTCTTGGACTCCTGGCCTCAAGTGATCTCCTGCCGTGGCCTCCCAAAGTGCTGGGATTATAGGCGTGAGCCACCTAACCACAAAGATGTGTTAACTTGAAAGTCATTATTCTGGGATGAGAACATAGTCTCTTCCAGGGTTTCTCAAGCTTCACAGTGCATCAGGGTTACTAGAAAGACTCATTAAAATACAGATTATGAAACCCCACCCCTAAGGTTTCTAATTCGGTTTCTTCTGAAATGGGGTTACAAGAGTTGAATTTCTAATAAGTTTCCAGGTGATGCTGATGCCATTGGTCTGGAGACTGTATTTTGAGAATCGCTGGTGTAATCCTTCAGGGGTGCTTAGAGAAAGTAAAACACTATTTTTTTAATCTGAATCATATATAAATATATATACAAACACTATATATGTATATATAATATAATAAGATATATATATACCAATACATATAATATGTAATAATGCAGTTATTAAAATCATACTCCTCATATTACAAATTTATAAAATAAAAAGTAAAAATAGCTACCAATTATTGAGTGTTTATTATGTGCAGGACACTGTGGTAATTGCTTAAGATACATCACTTATTTTAATCTTAACAACTCTATGAAATAAACATTATCATCCCTATTTTCCAGATGAGTAAATTGAGCCCCAGAGAAATTGTAAGTGGCCTAGCCAGCTAGAGAGCCATGACACTAGAATCTATCAGACTCCAGATCTCAAGCTCTCAGCCTTTGCACTACATTGCCTTTATCTCGGAAATAACAAGTGGCTGTTCCTGATCCGCCTGTCCACAAACCTGACAACTGTTTACAATTTAAAGCACCAACAATTGGAGCCATCAAGTCCACTCTGAAAGTCAGATTATGGGGAAGGGCAATAAAAACCTTGCTTCTTTTTACCTGAAATTAATCATTCATTCTGCTGAGAGGGAAGAAGACTCAAAGAAACAAATTAAAGATGTTAATAAAATATCCAGGTAGTATTGGTCTTCTTGATCTCCCCAAACCACAGAACAAAGATTCCTATGCAATACATTCATTTCCTCCCTCAGTCCCAGTGCAATCATTTGCAAACACAGTGAAGAAAAGAACTAAACTGCACTTTTTGGGAAAATGTTCTAGCATTCTTTTGTTTGCCTTTCTCTGTGTAGCGAGCTATTACAAATACTCTGAAAGTCTCTAAGTGTAAGGGGATGGAAGCAAAGACACTACTTATTCTTTAGTGATCCTGAAAGTTTGCTGATAAAAGAGAATGAAGTAGCAAGAGGATATGTAGCCAGATTGGCCCAGTCAGAAAGTAAAATTTCAAGAAAACAGAGATTGGGAAAATTGAGACAAGCTGTTCTTTAAGAAGGAAGGAGCAAAGTGTCATCTTTATTTTTAAAGTTGATGGCATATTCATTTTTCAGACTTTTATAGTTTTAAGTTTTAAAGAAGGAAAAAGTGAAAACATTAAAATACTGAATGGACAGAGCAGAACTTCCCATTAAAATAAATACACTTTGTTTTATTGTTGGGAAAACTCTAACGAGTGCCAGACTATTAACTAAATTCTGTCATTTTTTGAAAGAAGAAATTTCCAGCATATTTCCAGAAGGTAGGTTAAATTGGTATCTACTTAATATATCTTGGAATTATAAAATTAAAAGAAAATATGCTAAAATACTTTGAAAAACTACACATCTTAAACCTCCTGCATACCGTGTTCATGCCAAATAAACCTCACCAGATGCTTCCTTTGTATCTGAAATATGAGGCTATTAGCAACATTAACCTGAAGAAGACTACTGCCTCAGTCTATATGGGGATGATTTTGCTACATGGCTAAGAATGCCAGCTCAGTTGGTGTTGATCTTACAGGTGTATTGGGGACTGAGAAATCTGATATCTAATTAGCACTAGTATTTATGCATTGCTCAAGATCACACCTTAAATTCATCCTTAAGGCCTCTTTCTCACACTCTACTTTTAATTGACAATTCCTGTCAGCTCTGCCTTCAAAATTTATCTCAAATCCAGCTCTTTTTCTCCCCTTCACCACTTGCACCTTAGCTGGAGCCACCATCATCTTTCTCTTAGACTGCTGAACTAGTTTTTGCCCTGCTGCTGCTCCTGCAAAATATTCTGCACAGAGTGGTCAAAGTGATCCTTTTAGAACCTAAGTCAGAGAGTGTCACTCCACTGCTCAAATTCTCCAACAGCTGCCCATCTCACTCAGAATGAAATCCAAAGTCATGACCACAGTCCACAAGGCTCTAGTAGATCTGACCCCCGGTTACCTCTCACACCTCAATTCTTACCTGTCTTTAAGTCCTTCGTAGACATGACCACCAAAATGCCGCTGAGCAATCACAGTAACACTCCTTGCCCCATTCATTTCCCTTCTCTCACAATCACTTCTCCTCTCCCCTCAAAGTCCTCTCGTTCCTGCTCCCAGATGATGCTCTTGCTCCTTGTTATGCTAAGAAAGCACTAGCAATTAGAAGAGTCCACATGCTCCTATCTCTATATTTACCCACCTACCAGCAATTAGAAGAGTCCACATGGTCCCATCTCTATACTTACCCATCTACCAGCATCCATACCCATTGATTTGCCTTCCCCATGGATGCACTGGCCGTGCTTGCATTTAAGACCAATCTCTCTTCTCATGCATCAGATCCCTCCTCTCTAACCTGCATCAATTCTCTCCTCTCACTCCTGTATCAATTTTTCCCTCTCCCCTGGATTATTTTCATCAGCATACAAACATCATATGATTTCTCCCTTCTTAAAAGTAAAAGAGCTCTCTCAAGTTTGCTTCTGATTTGTACCACCTGATTGCAGCAAAACTTCTCTTAAAAAAAAAAATCTTTACTTTCTCTCCTCCTATTCACTCTTGATCCCACTATACTTACTCAATGCAAATCTAAACCCAGTGGTCAGTTCTCAGACTGCGCCTCGTGTGACCCACCAGCATCTTTTGGCATAGTCCATCACTCCCTCCTCCACACATTTTCTCTGCCTGGCCTCCAGGATGCCACAAAATTCAGGTGTTGCTCCTAGTCAGGACTTACTCTCTTCTGCTCCCCTCACCCTATTCCCACCCCAGAACTCAGCTTCTCTGGCCTCATCTCCTGTCAGGATCCCCTCATTCCCTATCACTAGTAACACAAGTTGGCCTCTTTGCTGTTCCTCAAAAAAGTCAGTTTAGAAGGCCTCATCCTTGCTCTCATCTCTGCCTGGAATGCTCTTTCCTCAGCTCCTTTAAGTTTTTGTTCAAATGTCACATAATCAATAACATCCTCCCTGTCTACCATATTTAATATTGCAATATCTACCAACCCTTAAACTTCCTACTCCCATTTATTTCCTTCATGGCATTTACCACTTTCTAACATACTACAACATTTATTTATTCAATTTAAGTCTTCCCTTTGGCCAGAATATGGTCACCTTGTCATTCAAAAGTTATTTGATGCAGATTTTTTATTCTAGACACCTGGCCTGTTAACCATGTAGCAAATCATTGTCAAATTAATGAAGCTTTGGCTTCTAGCATATGAGTTAAAATAAACATCACTATTGGAGACATTATATCAAAAAGCTGAGACATACTTAGGACCCCAAGTTAATGAACAAAATATTCAATAATAAACTATATTAAGTTCCCAGAAGATTGCTCAGAGCTGCCTTGGCCAACATAGAGAACCGTTTCCATAGCCATGGTGGGAAATACTAATCTTGAAAAGAGATGCCTCTCAAATCTTTAAGTGAGCCAGTACCCTAGGTAACTAAATGAGTAGAGAAAGTTAGGTTCTATTTTACACATAAGATTATCCAGTTGCCAGCCCTCAAATACTGTCACACCATGAGCAGTTTGCTCTTAAATTCTTCAGGTCTTCGAGTAGACATAATCATTTTACAGAAGCCCAACTCAGAAACAATTATACTGCAACATAAGCAGTAGAACCATTTCATGCCAAGCTAATGACTCTGGGACATGCAAGGCATGACTCTGTACAAATCCACTTTAGAGCAGAGGTCAAAACCATTAAACTAATGGTGAACTTGAGTCCCTGGGCTCTGAGTGCCCCATGACTCCAGGAGATTGAGATTTGTAAGAAAAATACTAAACATAGAGCTATGTATAAACACTCTAACGGATTCTTTATACAAATGCCTTTTTGTCTAAAATCAAAACTCTAGAAAATAGAACATAAGTTTCTACATTTAAATTGTTAAAAATCATTAAAAAGACATTCAAGAGTTAAAGAAAAAAATTCTCAGCATGAAGTATGAAGATATCACTGCTTGACTTTAATAAGAGTTCTATTAAATCTGTTCTTTTCTGTTTAAAACGTTCATTATAAAGCTGTAGTCCCTTTACATTTTCTTAAAAATTCAAGCTTTGCAACTTTTGAGAGCTTTGGTGTTAGTGTGATGAGCTACCTTCCCCCTCCCCAAGAAATGTCCTTATTGAGACTGAGTTTCCTTGGGTATGGTCGGGGGAGGGGGTGGTGAGTGACCTGGCCATATGATGTCAACATACTACCACAGAAGACAGAGATGAAAAACCATGTTCATGGACTTTTAAATTTAAATTTAAATATGTAAAATCTTTATAACAAAAAACACTCCTACACAGAAACTAGCTAGCTGTTCACCAAGCATTTTCTGTTCTTGTCCCAGTTTCCCAGCCTCCCTTGAAGTTAGCCATAACTGAAGGCCAGCCAATGAAATATGAACAGAAGTGATGTATACCATCCCCAGGACTTAGCCTATAAAAAATTTCTGGAGCAATGTCAGCTTGATGTAGATGGGTGTAGCAACCTTAGAAGCCCTAGGTCAAAGATGGCAGAGCCACAGATGGAAGAAGCCCAATAAGGAGCCATAAATGACTACTTAGAAGAGAATTGCCATTGAAAGAGAACCAATATTGGACATTACATAGATGTTAACATAATTTTATTGGCTAGGCATGGTGGCTCATGCTTATAATTCCAGCACTTTGGGAGGCTGAGGTGGGCAGATAGCTTGAGCCCAGGAGTTTGAGACCAACCTGGGCAATATGGCAAAACCTTGTCTCTATAAAAAATACAAAAATTAGCTGGGCATAGTGGCATGTGCCTATAGTCCCAGCTACTCAGGAGGCTGAGGTGAGAGGATTGCTTGAGCCTGGAAGACAGAGGTTGTAGTGAGTCAAGATGGTGCCACTGCACTCCAGTCTGGGTGACAGAGCAAGGCCCTGTCTCCAAAAAAATAAAAATAAAAACTTTTATTAAGTTTTTTTTTCTTGCTGTGTTACTATAGCTCTCATTACCTTAACAACATTGTATCTTAGTGCAGAATGGTAAAACTCAGTGAAGAATTAAATTACTAATGCCTAATCTATTTAAGGTAAGCAACTGTACACCAAGCTCTAACATACATTGTCTCTTAGCATTCAAATTCAACAGGTTTGCAGAAGTTGTAAAGAGACTAATACCAGGGTCTTCTTTTTTTTTTGAGAAGGAGTCTCGTTCTTTCACCCAGGCTGGAGTGCAGTGGCGCGATCTCGGCTCACTGCAGGCTCTGTCCCCCGGGGTTCACGCTATTCTCCTGCCTCAGCATCCCACGTAGCTGGGACTACAGGTGCCCACCACCTCGCCCGGCTAATTTTTTTTTTTGTATTTTTTAGTAGAGACGGGGTTTCACCGTGTTAGCCAGGATGGTCTCAATCTCCTGACCTCGTGATCCGCCCACCTCGGCCTCCCAAAGTGCTGGGATTACAGGCGTGAGCCACCGCGCCTGGCCCAGGGTCTTCTTTTTAATAGCTAAAGCTTTCAATTAGCGAAACACTTGAAACTTCCATAAATAATGTAAAAACAAAGATTTTGGGTTGCTCTTGCTACTGCTGAATAAAAAGAGTCATGGCCTTCTTCACTCTGATCAAGCTTCTCCTAATCCAAACCCTGGAGAAGCCTGAGCATTGGAAAGAGTGGGGGAAGAAAAATAAAAGATCTAGGAGAAGGAAAGGGTCCTTGAGCCACTGATCATCTGCACAGGGTAAGGGAAGAAATTTTGGATTCAATATAAAATTGAAGTTCTGATTTTACATGAATAAGACTTTTAGTGCCCGAAAATATCTTAATAATTAAAACAAGGAAAGGTGGAATAAAAAAAGATAAACAAATAGAAACATAGATATAAATCTTAACATATCTGCCAGTCACCATGGATTTCATCTGTAATCCCAGCACTTCAGAAGGCCAAGGTGGGAGGATCACTCTTGGCGAGGAGTTTGAGACCAACCTAGTCAACATAGCAAGGCCCCATCTCTACAGGATTTTTTTAAAAACCTAGCTGGGCATGGTGGTTCATGCCTGTAATTCTAGCTATTAGGGAGGCTGAGATGGGAAGATTGCTTGAGCCCAGGAGTTCGAGGCTGCAGTGAGCTATTATCATGCCACTGCACTCCAGCCTGGTCAATGGAGAAAGACCCTGTCTCTAAAAATATAAAATAATTTTAAAGAAACCTAATTGTATCAGTAATAACATTAAAAGTAAATGGTCTAAACATCCTAACTAAAAAGCAGAGATCGTCAGGCTGGATTAAAGAACACAACCTAACGACATGCCATTTATAGAAATCACACTTTAACAAATTAACAATATTGGGAACAAGAAAAATAACATCGCTACAAATTTGACAGTTATTAAAATGATAATAAGGGAATACTATGAGCAATTTTATGTCAATAATTTCAACAACATAAGGAAAAAATGGACAAATTTCTTGAAATATAGAAATTATCAAAGCTCACTCAAGAAAAAAATAGGTAACCTCATTAATCCTATATCTATATCAAATGGTAAATTTATAGATAAAAACCTTCTCAAAGAAAACTTCTGGCCCAGATGCTTTTATTGGCTAAGTCTACCAACATTTAAGACAATATAAAATCAATTCTATACTAACTCTCTCCAAAAAGACATCCAGATTTGAAAGTGAGAAGTAAATCTATTGTTATTCACTGATGACATGATCATCTATATAGAAAATCCAACAGATCTACAAAAAAAGCTACTAGAACTAATAAATAAACTTAAGATTGTAGGATAAAAATTAATTTGCAAAAAGTCCATTTTTTATTTCATACACAAGCAATGAACATTTGGAAATTGAAATGTTAAAATATTTGTAATTGCATAAAAATATTCTTAGGGATAAATTAAACAAAAGATTGCAAGATCTATAAACAGAAAAATATAAAATATTACTGAGAAAAATTAAAGAATATTTACACAGTTAGAGATATATACCAAACTAGTTTGGAAGACCCAAATTGTTCTCCCCAAATTGATATACAATGGCAATATCAAAATTAGCAGACGGAAGGGAACAATAAAGATTAGAGCAGAAATAAATCAAATAGAGAATAGAAAAATCATAGAGAAAATCAACAAGAGTTGATTTTTTGAAAAGATAAAATTGACAAACTCTTAGCCAGACTAACTATAAAAAAGAAAGAAGAATTAAATAAATAAAATAAGAAATTAAAGTGGAGACATTACAACAGATACCTAAGAAATTAAAAGGATCATAAGGGACTATTACAAACAATTATATATGAACAAATTGGATAACCTAGAGGTAATGGATAAATTCTTAGGAAAATACAAACCACAAAGATTGAATCAGGGAGAAATAGAAAGCCTGAACAAACCCATAACAGATAAAGAGATTGAAGTAGTAACTTAAAACCTCTCAACAAAGAAAAGCCCAGGACCAGATGGCCTCACAGCTGAGTTCTACCAAACATTCAAAGAAGAATTAATACCATTCCTTCTTAAACTTTTCCAAAAAATGTAACTAGAGGGAATACTTCCAAACACATTTTAAGAGTCCAGTATCACCTTAATACCAAAGCCAAACAAATATACCACAAGAAAAGAAAACTAAGGCTGATATCTCTGATGGATGCAAAAATTTTAATAAAATATTAGCAAACTGTTTTCAACAACACATTAAAAAGATTATACACCATGAACAATTGGAATTTATTCCTGGGATGCAAGGCTGGTTTAATATATGCAAATCAATCAATGTGCTACATCACATTAACAGAATGAAAGATAAAAACCACATGACCATTTGAACAGATGCAGAAAAAGCATTTGACCAAATCAACATCATTCATGATAAAAACTCAACAAAATAGCTACAGAAGGAACTTACCTCAACACAATAAAGCTCACACGTGAAAAGCCCACTGCTATCATAATCAATGGAGAAAAACTGAAAGGTATTCCTTTGTGATTCAGCACAAGGCAAGGATGCTCACTCTTGACACTTTTATTTGATACAGCCAGAGCAACTAGACAAAAAAAAAAAAAAAAAGTAACGGGCAACCAAATCAGAAAGAAATAAGTACAATTGCCTATGTTTGCAGATTACATGATCTTACATAAAGTAAATCCTAAAGACTCCACAGAAAGAACTGATAAACAAATTCAGTAAAGTTGCAGGATTCAAAAACAACACAAAAAATAGATGATATTTCTATACACTAACGATGAACTATTCAAAAAGGAAATTAAGAAAACAATCCCATTTACAATAGCAAAAAAAAAAAATACTTAGGAATAAACTTAACCAAAGAGGTTAAGATTTGTACACTGAAAACTGTAAAACTTTCATGCATAAAATTAAAGACACAGACCAATGGAAAGACAACGCTTGTTCATGGGTTGGAAGAATTTATGTCGTAAAAATGTCCAAAGTGATCCACAAATTCAATGCATGGCATTCTTTACAGAAAAAGAAAAAACAATACTAAAATCACAAAAGACCCTATTACACATACTATTTGTTTTTATTATTATACTTTAAGTTCTGGGGTACATGTGCAGAATGTGCAGTTTTGTTACATAGGTATATATGTGCTATGGTGGTTTGCTGCACCCATCAACCTGTCACCTACATTACGTATTTCTCCTAATGTTCTCCCTCCCTTAGCCCCCGACCCCCAAACAGGCCCCAGTGTGTGATGTTCCCCTCCCTGTGTTCATGTGTTCTCATTGTTCAACTCCCACTTATGAGTGAGAACATACAGTGTTTGTTTTTCTGTTCTTGTGATAGTTTTCTGAGAATGATGGTTTCCAGCTTCATCCATGTCCCTGCAAAGGACATGAACTCATCCTTTTTTATGGCTGCACAGTATTCTATGGTGTATATGTGCCACATTTTCTTTACCCAAGGACCCTATATAACCAAAGTAATCTTGATCAAGAAGAACAAAGCTGGAAACATCAATACTTTCTGATTTTAAAATATATTACAAAACCATAGTAACCAAAATAGTATGATACTGGTATAAAAACAGTTACATAGACCATTGGAACAGAATTTTAAAATCCAGTGTCCAAACTCAATAAAAATAGAAGCAAAATAGGAAACTGGAAATAAATCTGACTTATTACCATAAAAGCAAAAATTCTAAATAAGTATTAGCAAAGAGAATCTCTCAATATATCAAAAGACTAAGTTGAGTCTCTTTCAGGAATAATAGGTTGGTTAACATCAGGAAATTAATATATCCATTGAATTAAGTGCAGCAAAAAAGTAAAGATAAAACACATGTCCTATCAATAAATAATTAAAAGGCATTTGACGAAATTCACTAGCCAGTCCTAACTAAAACAGGGCTAGAAAGAAACCACTTAAATTCAACAAAGAAATTTTCTAAAAGCTAGCAGCAAATTTTAAAATCATAGCTTGATAAAGATTATCTGTTTCACATTATTTTAACACTATTATAGGTATTATAGTATACATAACATGAAAACAAATAACCGGCATAAGTATTGGAAAAGTATTGGAAAAGATGAGAAAAAACTCTTTTTGGTGGTTACATAATTGTATACCTGCATGCATAGAAAAAAATGAAAAATTGTAAAATTAATTTTAAAATTTGTTCTAATTTCTGAATTCAAAATAAATATTTTTAAAAATTAGCAGTTTTTCAGCCAGGCATGGCGGCTCATACCTGTAATCCCAGCACTTTGGGAGGCTGAGGTGGGCGAATCACCTGAGGCCAGGAGTTCAAGACCAGCCTGGTCAACATGGTGAAACCCTGTCTCTACTAAACTTACAAAAATTGGCCAGGTATGGTGGTGGGCGCCTGTAATCCCAGCTACTTGGGAGGTTGAGGCAGGAGAATCACTTGAACCCAGGAGGCAGAGGTAGCAGTGAGCCAAGATCACGCCATTGCACTTCAGCCTGGGCAACAAGAGCGAAACTCCATCTCAAAAATAAAGTAAAACAAAATAAAAGTTTATTTATAGTATGCAAAAAATCTCTGACAAATACATAAGAAAAATGTAACCCAATAAAATAATGGGCAAAGACAATTCACAGATGGGTAAATCAGTGGCAAACAAATGAAAAGATATACAAATTCACAAGCAGTAACCACGGATATGCAAATTACAGTAACAATATGATTATCACTACAGCCATCAGACTGATAACAATTTGAAATGCCATAACAGCTATTGCTGGCTGGATATAATGAAATGGGTACCCTCTGAGATTGCTTGCGGGAAGGGGATGTGTTTGGACCTTTGGGCAAAGCAGTCTGGCATCATTTCTTAGAGGTAAAACACATATCCACACTTAGGCCACTTAGCAATAACATTCCTGTGTGTTCCATAAAAATCAATTTCTTTGTAAAGACATATGTAAAAAGATATTAACTGTAGCACTGTTAGTAGTGGTAGAAGAAAAAGAAAAAACCAGAAACACAAGCAATGCCTATCAATAGCAGCATGCCTTCAAAAAATTTCAGTCACTGAAAATGATAAATTGTAATTCCACCAAACAACTTGGAGGGTTTTCAAATAAGGTACTGTTGAGTGAGAAAAGCAGGATGCAGAAAAATATGTAATATATGATCCCACTTTTTAAAAAACATATATAAACAAACTGTATATATACATATACATATACATGTGTATATAATATAGTGTATGTGTATGCATGTATATCATACATTATATAAGGATTATATAAGGACATACAAAAATATGGAAAGATGCATTCAATATTGTTTTGAAGGCTGTTTAAGGGACAGAAAGGATGATGTAAAAGGAAAGAAGAAGAGGATAAAGCAAACAAAAAAATTGCAGTAAAAAGAGAACTTCATGATTTTAAAGGCATGCATTGATGAAATTATGTACATGTGAATACATATAATTAAAATATACTTTTTTTTTTTTGAGATGGAGTCTCGCTCTGTCATCCAGGCTGGAGTACAGTGGTGCAATCTTGGCTCACTGCAAGCTCTGCCTCCTGAGTTCATGCCATTCTCCCGCCTCAGCCTCCCGAGTAGCTGGGACTACAGGCGCCCGCCACCACACTCCGCTAATTTTTTGTATTTTTAGTAGAGACAGGGTTTCACCGTGTTAGCCAGGATGGTCTTGATCTCCTGACCTCGTGATCTGCCCACCTCGGCCTCCCAAAGTGCTGGGATGACAGGCATGAGTCACCATGCCTGGCCAAAATATACTTTTTAATATGTTCAAATATATAGGATTTAAAATATTTTAGAGAAAAATATGAATACATCAAGAGACAAAATTCTGCTTCTCTAGTGATCAAAGAATTCCAAGGTGAAAGAATGAGTTACCATTTTTCCTTAGAAGATTAGAAAAGATTTTAAAAGTTGATAATACGCATTGATTGTGTGGATGTAGAGAATTAAACACTCTGGATGCTTTGTGCTTTGTGAATGTAAATTGGTAGAACCTTTCTGGAGCATACTCTGGCAATATTTATGAAAAGCCCTTAAATAATCAGTGTACAATCCTACAGAATGTATACAGAGAATAAGGATAATCAGTAATATCAAGAAATTGTAAACAAGTTACCTAAATGATAACATATGTAAAGTGCATAGTGCAAACATGAAATATTATTAACATTCAATAAATGTTCTAAAACTGAGGGATTTGGTTAATCGTTGGTAGTTGATATGGTTTGGCTGTGTCCCCACCCAAATCTCATCTTGAATTGGAGCTCCCATAATTCCCACGTGTCATGGGAGGGACCCAATGGGAGGTAATTGAATCATGAGAGCAGGTCTTTCCTGTGCTGTTCTGCTGATAGTGAATAAGTCACAGGAGATCTGATGGTTTTATGAAGAGGAGTTCCCTTGCACAAGATTTCTCTTGCCTGCTGCCATCCACATAAGCTCTCTCTTGCCTGCTTGCTCCTCCTTGCCTTCCACCATGATTGTGAGGCCTCCCCAGTCATGTGGAACTGTGAGTCAATTAAACCTCTTTTCTTTATAAATTACCCAGTCTCAAGTATGTCTTTATTAGGAGCATGAGAACAGACTAATACAGTAGTCAAGCTCAGGAGGAGAAAAAAATAATGAAATATTTAATAAACAGTACTAGCATCCTGGAATGGAAAACAATGCAAGTTTTAAAAATGATAATGCAGATCTATGTTCTGATTTAGAAGAACATGAACAAAACCCAAAGTATTATTAAAGGGAAAAAGGGAATTGTAAAGCAGTATCTTTGAAAATGCATTTGCAATTATATTTTGTAGAAAAAAAACTGAAAAGAAGTGCCTGAAAATGTTAACAGTGGTTATCGCTGAATAGTGGAATTTTTGAGGTTCATTTCTTTTTTCCATCTATGTTTTCTCATTTTTTTCACAATGAGAGTGCATTGTTGCATAGTTTTTAAATTTTCCAAAGCATCACAGTGTGGATGAATGTTTAGAAAAGGGAGTCAGAATCCTAGCTCCTTGATGTAATAGCAATGTGACATTAGGCATTTTGCTTTTAAAAATCTGTTTACACATCTGTTGATTAATGATACAGAACCAAAATAAGCCATCTCCTGGTCATTCCAAATCAACAGGCATTTGCCGTACTTGAATCCACAGGCAGTGGGGAGGAGGGTGCATGCTGACATTAGCTCACACTAGCAAAACTTCATGTTGCTCAAACAGATATTCAAAAGACAGGCTTAGATGCAGGAACTTCTGTAGTTATTTTCAAATGTCTCATGACTTGAAAGAACAGGTGTTGGAGGAAACTGTGTCTACATACTTGCTAGGAAAGCATTCTCAGGTTTCTTTTCTAATCATGGAAAAGATGATACATTAATGGGACTGTTACCCCTACTTTCTGAAAACAGCCAAGCAACCAGATGCATGAAACCCATATTCAAGAGCAATGAAGTCATGGTTAAAAGTCCCAAGCATTCTAGCAATGAAGCTAAAAGAATTATATAACCTACAAGTCCCAACAAGTTTCCCCAGGTCCACCATGTACCTAATAAAACTTTTCCGAGAACCATTAAAAGACAATTCCAAATTCATCTATCAGGACTTTTGGATCAACTCCAACAAAATACAGAATGTCCCTGATGGGGCTGTTTAGAGATACAATTGCTACATGCTCAAAATTACTTTGGAAGACAAAAGGAATTTTTTATTTACAAACAGAAAGAGAAAAGGAGAGGACATTCCATTCTGGAACCAATAACCTACAATGACAATGAAGAGCACGAAGAGGGGTTGAGACCTTTATGCTGCTCAGGGAGGACGAGGGAGGTAGGGCAGTGAGACACTGCAGGGACACCCACATCCTCCACCGGCCCAGCACCTCCTTGGAATCAATGATCCTCTAATTTTCTTTAATATTCAGAGCAAATAATTCTGCTTTGGGAAAGTATGACAGGGCCGAGCCTCAGGATGAGTTCTGTGTAGAGTCTAACAAAAATGATGTAAGCCTGCTGGGCGCGGTGGCTCACACCTGTAATCCCAGCACTTTGGGAGGCTGAGGGGGGCGGATCACGAGGTGAGGAGATCGAGACCATCCTGGCTAACACGGTGAAACCCCATCTCTACCAAAAATACAGAAACAAAAAAATTAGCCGGGCGTGGTGGCAGGCGCTGTAGTCCCAGCTACTCCTACTCAGGTGGCTGAGGCGTGAACCCAGAAGGCGGAGCTTGCAGTGAGCCAAGATCGCGCCACTGCACTCCAGCCTGGGTGACAGAGCGAGACTCTGTCTCTAAAAAAAAAAAAAAAAAGATGTACGCCAAACCCAATGTGAAGCTGAGCTATTATCTCTCACCTGGGCTTCTATGATGGCCTCTTCACTGGTTTCCCTGTGTCTGCTGTCTACCTTCCAGAGAGGTCTTTTTAAAACACAAATTAGATCACGTCCCTCCCTGAAGCTTCTCCTCACACTTAGAATAAAATCCAAAGTCCTCACCTGGGTCTATAGGGTAACCATAGGTGTTAGTTTTCCTAGGACAATCCTGGTTTATGTCTACTGGTGTTGCTCCCCTCTGATCTCCCCATGAGTTGGTCATTTCTTCACTTGATCCAGGTCTCTGATCAAACATCATCTCCTCAGAGAGGCCTTCCTTGGCCTCTCTGTTGAAAAAAACGACTCCCTAATTCCTTCCCCTGCTTCACTTTTTTTTTTCCAAATATCTTATCACTACTTATTATGTCACATTTTTATTTCTTAATTTGTCTGTTTCCCTGACTGGAACTGTGCCCTGGGAGGGCAGCTCTTTGTGGTCTTCACTAACACACACCCTGTATTGAGAGATGGGCTTGGCACCTGGCAGTGGCTCAGTAAATATCTAATTACTCAATGAATGAATACATAAATGCATCTTTGGCTCTGCATAGCGAGTATTCATTTACTCCAAACTTGTATTGAACATTGCTTAACCTAGTGATTTGTAGAACTGATTCTGCCAAGTGCCATTTAACACTGTCAAACCAAATTTATATTATACTTCTGGTTGCTTTGCTAGTCTTTAGTTGTTATGAGCATTATCTGTGGACAATGTCTCTGAGATAAGTCCTGAGTATGGATTTCCAACAGGAAATTGCTGCTCTGTATGGCAGCTTCCCCCAGTCCCATAGCTAGGCTTGAGGGTCCTTGTCTACTTACTATACACCCCTACCCTTGAACTTCACCTCTCTGTTTGCATGCCAGAAGAGATTAACAAGGAACTGAGAGTAAGCCTGATTTTGTACTTTGTATTAAAGTGTCCTGGGAAGCACACACACACACAAAATAGAAGTTACCAAAATCCCAACACACCCAATTTCTGTTGGAACAAGCCAAGCATCCCCATCTTAAGGGTAAGGAAATTAAGAGAATTTAAGAGATATAGTTGAGTTCATATAACTAGTAAGTTGCAATGCCCAAACGTACAGATACATATTTGTCTGGCGTCAAAATCTATGCTGGCTTCTAACAAAAACAAGGAGGCCAGTCTTTAAAGGGAGATGGATTTATTTTTCTACAAAATTTTAAGTAGCCTATGCCCCAAAGGGGAACCACAGAGCTGAACAAATGACCTGAAAACATATTCTTGACTGAACAGTAAATAGTTGTCAACCATGGTTCCCCAATGACCCAAACTCCAACTGAGCCTATCCGCAAGTTCAGTTTTCCCAAGCTTTGATAAAAGGCCGTAGACAGATGGGCTCCAACTACTGCAGCCCAGGCCTTTATACTTTTTTTTTTTTTTTTTTTTTGCCAACAAATGGTTGCTCTTGAATAATTACACTAGAGGAAAAAGTTGGCCTTCAGTGCAACTCTCAGTGAACTTAAAGTTACCACTTAAATTACTCAAAAACTAGAATTTCTTCTTACAGGCCTGAGACTCCAGCAGCAAGGCCTCTATGAGAGAAACTCCATTCCCCATGGGAGGTTCAGAGAGTAACTCCCCCAAGTTCCTGTTTCATTACTCTGTCTCAAAGCAGGCACTTGAGATCCCAGCCAGCCCTACAGCACCCCAAATTATAAGAACTGGACTGTATCTGACATTGCCAGACTTTCAGCAGTGGGAGGGGGAGGGCTCCTCTGCATTGTGTCTTTCTCTTCAAAAGGATTAACCTGGTGATGATCAACCTTTGCACGAGGATGGTGGTGCCAACACTCTGGCTCTCAGAGTTCTCCTTACCCTCTACCCTTGAATTTCACAGGTCAAGCTCATTGGTCTTCTCTTGTTTTCCTTCTATCTCCAATTCTAGCATCTGAAAAACAACCTCACATCTCTGGGGGCTCTCCATGATATCCATCAGACCCCTGAGCCAGTGGTGGTGGGGACAGTTCCTGAGGAAATGAAGATATGGGATGACTGGGAGCCCAGAAGCCAACCTCTGCTGAAAGCCCACCCTCTTGGCATGGGTCTCCAAGGCTTCACATACTCTCTTATAGAGGCTGCTGCCCTTAGGAATGAGAAGGCACATGCTGAGACCCATGGGGATTGAAAACAAGTATTTCCTAGGAGTAAGAAGGGTGTACCCTATATACTGAAGCCAAGCCAGCTCCTGCTGGAGAGGTTAAGGAAGTGGCTGAGGGTCTCACCAAGGAGCAGCACGGCTGAGATCAGCACTTTATCCACGCAACTCTTACAGGATTGTAACAGGTTTGTATAGAAATCTAGTCTTCAAAACACTTTTCTATGCAATCATACCTTGACTTATACAGAGTGAGGTATGAATGATCAGAATCCCCCTTTGACAAAACCTAGAGCAGTGCTGGCCACAGAGAAAATACTGAATGAATATTTGTTGAATAAGCTGCAGAATGGGTGAAAGGAAAGAAAGACTCAAAGCAATCAGGGAGTTGAGAACAGGATTCGCGGGTGTCACCTTTAGGCATATGCAGGGAGGGATCTCAGGTCCAACAGCTCACCTCTTGACAGCCTCATGCCTTGTCTAAGAACCTGCAAGGCTATTATACCCAAATTCTCTAATTACCGAAAATAAAAGGCAGCCAAAACCACACCTACCTGTCAGTACTCTAATTTTCAGATCCCTCTCTATTTTGTATCCCTGGGTATTTCTCCTACTTTCTTGAGGCTTAACTATGCACTTTAAAAAAATGTCTGTGCTGGTCTAGCTGGCATTTCCAAGTGTTTTTAGCAGGAGGGCTTCAGGTTATCTTGTTTGTCCACATTACTGAAAATGGAACTATGTTTCTTTTTAACATGTTTTTCAGGGATCATGGAATTACTGTATTTACCCTAACATTGCTCACCTAACGTCACCCTACTTCAGTACATGTTTGGAAAAAACATACTAGTGAGTGCATATTCTGTTCTGTCCCTAAGCTCAATGAAAATGGGTGTTCCCTGAACTGCCTTACTTCTTGTGAATATCCACTTCCCTTCCTACACTAATAGTCACGCAGTTCCATTCCTCTTTCCTTCTTCTGTTCTATTTCGGAGATGCTTCGTCCTCTGTTCTCAAAATTCAGGACTTAATTACCCAGCCCAGGTCCAATAACAGTCTTCTCCCAATGCAATGCAATGACAACCAAGTGCACAGACTAAACCAGATTATAATTTCAGACTTGATAGTTTGCAAGGTACTTTCACATAACATTATCTCACTTTAATCTTCTCAACATCCCAGTAACATGGGTGCTATTGTCCTCATTCTAGAAGAAAGAAAAAAGGCCCAGAGAGTTTAAGAGGCTTGCTAAAAGCTAGAAAGTGGTGGAGTTAGCTTCAATTCAAGTCTCCTCAATCGGCATTCAATTACCCTGGGACATAGCCAGCAGCCTCTGACAGCACCCCCACATCCCAGAGAGCCAAGTGGATGCACCAACGTAAAAGAATTTAATTTACAAATCTTTTAAGAACTAAAATAGTCTAAGGATGGAAAAGAGAAACAGCACATCTTGACATGCACAGTATTTCCCCAAAGGAATTTCTGTATCATTTTATCCTTTTGCAAACTTTAGAAACAAGGCTACCTTATATTTATTTATTTTACATTAAACTGTACAATGGAATTTATTTGTTTGCCCTTAAATATCTGTTGTTTTTGTTTTGTTTTGTTTTGTTTTGAGGGACTATTTTTAGTTTGCAACAACATTGACTAATGGGGGTAGATGATGAGCCAAAAATAGGTGACCTTAATCAGGCATTCAAAAACCTAGGTTAGCCAACAAGTGCAGATATCTCATCTGGAATATTTCTCTTTGAAATCACACTTACTACTCTTTGGGAATTCATAACACAGGCCCATCGGAATTGCATTTTCTGAAACACTATTTCCCAAAATGTGTTCTGGGAAACACAAGATTCACGAGATACTTACCGGGGGCGAGGAGGAAGCAGTCTGTGAGCAAATCAGTTTGCAAAGCTGTGTTTTCTGACAATGAGAATAAAAATAGTAATTATAACAGCTAGAAGAGACTTAGGCCCTAGCAACATCGTTATTCACAACTAAAATAAGAACAGCAATAGCCAGCACTTTGCTCAGTCCAGTTGTACAACCTAAGAGGAAAGACCGAGCCGGTATCAACACTTAATGAGAAGGATTCACTCCACAATCTTTACCACAGAACATTATTTCCATCCTTAGCTGCAACACAGAAAGATCAAGAGTCTGACAAATGTTCTCTAGCACGTTATTCCTTCATAGCGTATAATATTTTACAGTAATTTTCTTTCTTTTTTCATTCATTTACTGTCTCTGTCTCCTACCTAAAATGTAAGCTCCAAAAGAGGAGAATCGCAGCGTCCCAGCTGACTAAGCACGTGCTTGACACAGAGCCATGAGTAGTTGTTAATTAAGTGGACGGGTGAAGTTCCCTAATTAAGGCCTGGCTTCTAAGGTCTCAAATTTACTAGGATCCATCAAAGAGACTGATTTTCAAGAGTAACTAGAAAAACACATCATTCAAATTCCCAGAATTTTATCTAAACTTTTCAGCTTTTCTCTGCCAGCCCACACAATTGCACTCATAAGGTCAACCTGGTTTCACTGTGTCTCATGGAGTCATCCTGTTAGGTCACAATATGGGGTCACACGGGTGTGGCTGACTTCCAGTTCTGCCAGCCAAGTTTGCATCTCTTTGTATTTTAAAGAAACGTGCTTGATGGAGATTCAACCAGATAGGGCCTGAGGACCACTACCTGAGCTCTGCCCTTTGTCCTGTGAGCCAGTCCATGGGAGCCTGGGTTCTAGAGGACAAAGCAGCCCTCAGCTCTCAGCCATGACACAGCAAAGCCTCATGGAGCCCTAACGGAGAACCATGTTCCCCACACAATGTTCCCTGCAGAGTGCCACATCCACACCTGCTCAAACTGATTTCTCACTCTGCAGTGGAAACTTCACTCGCCAGAGTCTTACCTTCGTTTTAAGCAATTCCCTTGAGAACAAAGGAACTCAGTCCAAAGGCCAAAGTGCCAATCAAATAATGAAAGTAAAATAATAATTATAACAGCCAACACTGCTGAGGTATTTCCTAAGTAGAGTCTAGTTTTTGCTAAGCCCTGTGCATGCAAGATTATTGTATTTAATCCCCTCAAACATCTTACGATGCAGCTTCCGCTGTTATTGCCATTTCACAGATGAGGAAAGAAAGGCGTGATACATATTAAGTCAAACAATGGCAATGGCAACCCAACGCAACAATCACAAAGCACTGCGTGCCCCATTCTGCCTTCCTACAGATCCAAAACCTGCAGTGACCGAGGGGATAGAAAAATGGTACCTAGGCAAGGTTTATGCCTCCCCTGGCCACTCAGCGGCCATCTGAGAAGACTTTATTGTATTGATTCAGCTCATCTCAGATGCATATACCATAGGTCTAAATTGACTCCTAGAACTGCATTAGTCATTCCAGACACTTTGATCCATTACTTAATGCATTACTCAGATCCTGCTACCAGAGAGGGAATGGCAAGAAGTCAAGGTCGGTTGAACACGGATGAAAACAATAATAATCTTGAAAACACCTGCACCTGTGAAGAAAGACCCATAGTTGGGAAGCCTCTCACTGTCTCAATGTTTCATCATTTGTCATTTAACATGCTTGCCATGGTCTTATTTTTAAGCACATGGTATCTTTGTGTTAGAGATCAAATTTTAAATAATCATCCTCTAATTAGAGTAACCCCCAATCAAAAATGAGTCACTGACCTTTTCCTCAGTGCTTTATTTCAGTAAGCCAGAATAAACACATGAAGCTGTTACTATGGAGACCAAAGGTACTAAAGGGACCCAGCCTCTCATTAAAAAATTGACACACCAGCAGGAAAAAAAATGATGGATGTTGTAGTTATTTTAGGGAAAAACGTGTCCCAAATGTTGAGGTTAAATCAGCCACCCCTTTTCCTCCCGGGGAAAAAAAAAGTTTCCAATGCAAATGGTTTGAATTAATGCTACGGATATTTATAACAGTCTGGTTAGGGAATTTATTTGCTATTCATCAAGCCAATGTCCCTGAGGATTAAAAGAGCCCAAAGAAAATATTTTTAAAATAATAAATGAAATGTCTTTTGGGTTGGGAAGCCGCTATATTCATATTCAGCACCACGACTGCTGGGCTGCGTCCTCAAAGCCCAGGGCCTCTGGGACTGGACAATTCCACAGTGCCTTTGGAAGAGATGAACAGAATACATGTGTCCCAGCTGACTTGCCGGTAGGAGAGCTGAGTTTTCTTAAATTGACACCCTCAAGTACTAAATAAGAAAAAAGAAACCAAGAGTGGCCCAATATGCAGATCTAAAAGTGGAAAAGGCATTGACTGTTTCTTTTTTAAACAACTTCCTTGGTTGGGTTCTGGAGAGAAAAGGTGGAGAGGGAAGAGGTGTAACTCTTTTAACATATCATTGGAAAATGCCATCCTCACTTTTTAAAAATAGCACTGCATGATGAAATATTGTTTTGGTGACATGATGCCTAAAGAAGCACTGCTCATCATCATGGTGACTGTGATGGAGGCCTGGGTGAGCAGTGCTGTAGACAGTTGCACAGAGGAGCCCAAATGTTGCTCGAGACCCAAGAAAGCCCTGTGGGGTGAGGACAGCACCAGGCTCACCTGCCCACCTGGTCTCCATCCAGGAGTACAGAGACCCAGAACCAAACTGATCCTGTCTTTATGTTCAGTGTGAAGATCTTGTTCAGGTGTGGATATTTTTGGTATTTGTTTTGATTTTTTTAAATGTATTTTAAGTGTTTAATATTTACCTATTTGTAAATGTTGCATTAAAATATTACTTATCCCTTAGCCCAGGAGGTGGTGCGCACCTGTGGTCCCAGATACTTGAGAGGCTGAGGTAGGAGGATCATTTGAGCCCAGGAGTTTGAGGCTGCAGTGAGCTGTGATTGTGCCACTGCACTCTAGCCTGGGTGACAGACTAAGACCCCCTGACTCAAAAATGTATAAATAAGTAAATAAAGTATTATTTATATTGATTACTGCATATTTAGTGTCCACTGAAATGCTATGCCCAGGACAAGTGCCTCACTCATCTCACCCTACTGCCTCACCCTCCAATGTGGGAGTCTTTCGGGGTGGTTCAGAAGAAAAGCAACCTCTTTGTAAGACAGGCAGTAGGAGAACGCTCCTCAGGGAGAGGTGGGTACCCAGATCCCCCCTCAAGGCAACAGCTTCTACTTAGAGGACTTCTCTTCCCTCAACAAACCATTCCAAGCAGAATCTGCAAGACACCAACAAACTGAAAGCAAGACTGGACTTCTGGCTTTGGATCCCCGGTTTCAGACCCTGTCTGACATTTCATCAGGTGGACATCCAAGCTTCAGTTTCCTTCTGTGTTAAATGAGGATAAGAAGAAATCCACCTCCTGGGCTCACTGTGAGGGTTCAATGGGGTAATCGTGTCAGTAGCTGAGAAGCATGAATATTTTATCTATGTCAGCCATTATTACTGTTTTGCAAATCTTGGTTCCTCCACTAGTGACTTTACCTCTTGGAATTTTAGTCTCCTTTTCTGTAAAATGGAGAAATAATAGTACTATATCTTAAGGTTGCTGTAAAGATTAAATGAGTTACTGTACCTGAAGTACCTAAAACAATGTGTACATGTGGTGTTAACTATTACTATTGCAACAATCACTACAACTACTACTGTTGTTCATACTATTAATAGCTTATTCTCCCTCCTCCTACTCCTGCTATAACTACTACTGCCACTGTGGCTGCTATTGTTGCCCTGGTAGTTGGGTAGTTAATACAGTTGCAATGAGAGCTAAAAATGGCAACTCCCTCCTCTGTGTGAGAGATCCTTAGTCTATGTTTAAACATTCAATTTGGTTTACTATATGCTATGCTTTTTAAAATGTTTTAAGCTATTCAAACATTTTTATTTTCTACATATAATGCCAAATAACCTGTTGAACTGATTGCCCATTTTTTAGCTGAGTTGTTTGGGTATGCTGTAGACAGAACCCGAGACAACAGAAGAGTTAGTGAACTTCAATTGTTTATAAAGGAGCGGCATAAAAATAATCTTTAAAGCTAAGAGGATGTTAATATTTAGATCCATCTAAGGGAAAATAATAACAGTTTGTGATTTCCTCCCGCCTCACTTCCAGGGCAAACATTTTAAAGGGAGGATTTGATTTTGTAACATAAATTGTTTTCTATATAACCCCAAAGACATGAGTGATTAATAGTGAGCTATAGAAAGAGATGCCCATAATTAGCAGCTTGGGTACAGTCAGATATAAACATATATTTTGTTTGTGAAACATGCATCTTGAAAAAAAAATACATCCTGCTAGATGTCACAAAAGGGTCAAGATGCTAAGAAAAAAAAGTAAAGACAAAATGTTTAAAATAAAATCAAAATCAAATACGATAAGTACATGCATACCCAAACCACACTAAGCCTGAGACAAAATGTTATCCAGGTTTTTAATCATCATCATCATTGTTGCTGTTGTTGTTGTTAATTATTACTTGCATCAATGTTGGTATAATATTGTGATTCTGATTTTTATTTTAATTATAAGGACCTTAACCAAACATGTATCTTGAATGCAGATAAATAAATGCTTTTCATATAATGGGTCATTAACATTTTAAGACTAAAATGCATATGGCTTATATCACTAATAATAGAATTATTATTAATTCTATTATAATTCACTAATATTCACTAAAATATTACTAATAATTCACTAATAATCACTAAGTCACTAATAATTGTTCACTAATAATTCAGTAACATATCACTAATAATTACATTATTATTAATATATCACTAATAATTCTATTATATTAATATATTACTAATCTATTATATTAATATATCACTAATTCTATTAATTCACTATAATTCTAATAATTCTAGTATTAGTGATATATTAGTGAATTAGTGAATTATTTCACTAATAGAATTAAAATTAATGAAATAGTGAGATAAATTATTGGAAAAAATTAGTGAAATAATTCACTAATAATAGAATTATTCGTGATAATAATGACATAAGTCACATCTGACACTTACTGGGCACTTATGAAGCATCAGATACTGGCCTAAGTTCTTTAAATGACTCTTTTAATCCTTATGAGAATTCCTGTAGAAATTTTCATTCCCACTTTATTGATAAAGACACTGAGACAGAGAAATCAAATAACTTGACCAATGTCACATTTTTATAAACAGAGTTGGGATGTGAACACAGGTGTGTTGAACATCAAAGCTTGCTCTCCAAACCACAGTGCTAAGCAGTTAACCACCTGAGTAGGCAGCCTCATCTGCTCACCATGAACATTCTGTATGCTAAGGTCAGCTCTCCTAGTCCTGCTCCATGCATTCATATGGCCACTCAACATATGTTAGGAAGATGTTCACTCAATTCAAACAGCGACAACACCATGTTCCACCATTTTATTACGTTTGCTAACCAGGAGAGCACGACTTTTAGTCAGGACCACTGCCTCTCACCATGCAGGATAAGCACCACACATACCCAGGGGAGCCGCTCCCAGAGTATTGTTTGGCAGGCACACCCTGCAGTTGTGCAACATGGCAGCCCAGCCCTGACTGCTCGGAATGTAGTTTGTGACTCGGCACCAAAACATTCCAGCCAGTGATTGGACCAGGAGTATACACTGGACCACAGGGAGCCAATCAGATTCTTGCTATGTGGACACGGACCTGAGAGACACAAAAGAGTCTCCTCTATCCGTGAGGTCACTGCTGGAACTGAACAGGTGTGAGGCCTGGGGCAAGGCCATCAAAGTCTCTGCGCAGGCTAGAGAGGCAGAAGACTTTAGGAATGAAGAGGGACAGGCAAGGCACACAGGCAAAAATCAAAGAGCCCACGTAGCCCGTTAGAACAGAGAAGGAAGTTCATTTTTAACTTTCCAATAATCCCCTCGGATCCTGCTTTACTCTTCTGCTTGGTTTCTGAGAGATTTTTTGTGTATTTTTTCAACAAACCCGTCTTTGTATTTGCCGGAGGTTAAGGGCGTACTGATCTTTGCAGGACAGAGAAGTGTCCATTCTTAATCAGATTTCATCAAATGGAACTTTTATTATACAAAGAGCAGGCTTGAATCTCAGTCCCCAGATTCATGTGTGCAAGAAATGTAACTTTATTTTTCCATACCACAGCTGAATTTCTATTTTGAGGGCCCATGCCTGTGACAAGGTAGCAGAAGCCTAAACTCAGTCACATGGGGATTCTAGGGGTTGAGCAGGGCTGAGCAGGCAGGGATGGGGTGGTGGACACTGGGTCCTCAGTCATCTTGAGCCAAGCACAGTGGCATCTGCTTTGATGCCCCAGGGCCCACCTGGTCCTGGCTACCATGCAGTAAGTTCACTGCTGCCTAGCCCACGTTCCCACCTTTGCCTCTGCTCTTCTTTCTCCTTGCACTCCTCTCGATGCCCAGTAATTCACTCACTGCTCCACACCATACTGGGGTGTGAGAAACTGTGGGGTCATTCAAAAACCCATCTACTTGGCTCAAAGAGTCATTCTTCCCATGGAAACTGGTGCTATTGAAGGCCCTTCATCGCCATACAACCATGTCTTCTTTGAGCACTATCCAGAAACTGAGGCCCAGGCCCTGGGTAAACACAGCTCCCACAATTCTATTGGGGGTTCTGGAATTGTACTTCCCAGGGTTCAGTCTGGGTAGGGACTGGGCACCAGTCGTCTTTCTCAGAGATGATCCACATAGACACTTCCAAATATGTCCCCACAACTCCCAGATGCTTCTTGACCCCAAGGAATCTTTACCCCGCTTGGGGTGGATAACTGGCCCTCACAGCTCAGGTATTTAGCTCATCTGTACCAGGTTCTTCACTTTCCAGAGGGACCTAGGCTTTTAGAACTCAAAAGGCAATATTTGACTTCTTTTTCTACACTTGCTCTATGACAGACCTTCCTAAGACAATGAAGCCAGACTGACCTAGCTTACTGAATGGAAGAAGAACCAAGGGACCCCAGTAAATCCTAGAAAAACACTCAGTTGATATTTCAAAACATTGTCCCAACACACTGCTCTGGGATGCTTTAGCCTCACAAAGCTTGGTTTCGGCCATGGGTTTTGGTCTCGCTGTCTTTTTTGTCTAGATGATGTTGGCCAAGCTAAAGTGGGGGTACCTCCATCTTTCAAAAGCAGAGTTGATGGCACTATGCTTCTGCCATTGTAAACGTGATAATGGTAATAACGCATGCTGAAACATTCATCTAGTTTTCTTTAAGTTGTGCCTTTAGAGTAAATCTTGCATTGTGAAGTCTTGGAGCAAAATAAATTGTAAATGGAGATTTGTCTTCTTTTTGTCTCACATCTATTGTGATAAGCATTAAGAAAATGTTTCCTTTACTTACTAAAATAACTGTCAGTCCACACCAAAAGGCTCATAATTTATCATCCCTAATTCACTGCTCCATTTTTATAAACATATTAAGTAGTAATTTTCCTTATATATCTCACTATCTCATATGAATAAGATTTCAATGTGGACAAAAGAATTTATCAGTGATTTATAGAAAATACATCCTCATGAAATAGCACTTTAACAAAGAAATTAATCATACTGCTTTATCAGAGTCAATATCAAAAGTGAGAGCTGTATCTAAACCTGACTGAGATACTTACTTCTTCTTATTTTCTAACCCCAAAAAGTCTTACATTTTCCAAGATTCCCACAGAGGCTTATACCTACATCGGAATCTCTTGACCAAACAACTACAATAGCTCATTCTTCCCTAGATTCATTCAACAGAGATTTATTAAGAACCTACTGATATGGTTTGGCTGTGTCCCCAGCCACATCTCATCTTGAATTCCCACGTGTTGTGGGAGGGACCCAGTGTGCTGTTGGTGTGATAGTGAATAATTCTCACGAGATCTGATAGTTTTAAAAAGAGGTGTTTCCCTGTACAAGTTCTTCTCTTGTCTGCCGCGATGTGAGATGTGCCTTTCACCTTCCGCCATGATTGTGAGGCCTCCCCAGCCACATGGAACTAACTGTAAGTCCAATAAAACTCTTTCTTTTGTAAATTTCACAGCCTTGGGTATTTCTTTATCAGCAGCATGAAAATGGACTAATACACCTACTGTGTTGGGCACAGATATGCAAAGATGACTAAGGCAAGAAATTTGCATTGTAGGCCAGTGGAGGAGACAGGGGTTACAACACAAAGTTAAGTTCTATAACAAAGAACTTACCAGCATTAGATTCTGTTTTCTGTGTTCTGTCCCAGTGTCAGTTCCACCATCCTTCCAGCCTCCACTCTGGTGCCAGTTCCTTTCCTCCAATTCTGTCCAGATTAAACCACCCTCCTACCAAAAAACAAACGAACAAACAGACAAAAACAACCAAAAAAAGCCTCAGTGGTTCTTCAAAGTGACAGTGGCGTTTCCCAATCTAGTTTAGGGAAATACTCGTTTCAGGGAATCTGAAAAGGGGGCCTGTGGTTTGTTCCCCAAGTAGAGGGTAAACTTTAACATGCTTGAGTTTTTCCTTGTATGTCTTTCCACTTACAATGCCCCTTGCCATTCTCCCTTATTTCACTTCTCTCGCCTCCATCTGAACTCTTATCTATACTGCAAAACCCACTCAAATGTCATCTTCTCCATAATGCCTTCCCTGATTTTTCCAGTCTTAGTAAATCAATCCTTTTTAACATTCCCACCTCTTGTTGCATATTGTAGCACCAATCACTTTGTATTACTCTTTTCTCTGCCTCTCTCAATAGATTGAAAGCCCCTGGCCCTTCTCTTTTAGCTCCAGCATGCAGTGCACTGCCTGCGACATAAATGATTGTATACACATTGAGCATTTCATATCAATTGTTCACACATTTTTAAAAACTCTATTACTTTCTTTCAAGTCACCAGAAAGATCAGGCATGAATTTGGTGTGTACCTTTCTCTTAAATTTAAATTCCATGTTTGAAACAGGGTTCCTATCAATAGACAGGCATCTGTGATGACTACATAGGGATTCCTAAGTCGCTCACTCCATCTTAGAGGTTTTCTTTTTCTGCTCTATTATAAAATCACGTCATTAATTTCTATAATAAGTGTTTTTTAAATTGTACTAAATGTTGCTAGGTA
The DNA here is from genome assembly GCF_028878055.3 of Symphalangus syndactylus. Lineage (NCBI taxonomy): Eukaryota > Metazoa > Chordata > Mammalia > Primates > Hylobatidae > Symphalangus > Symphalangus syndactylus. The sequence continues at coordinate 88,153,253 of NC_072437.2, read as the reverse complement.
TCTCCCTACAAGCAAAAAGGAAAAAAGCAAGGAAACTATATTTCATCCCTTCACATTTTATGCTACTGTCCCTGGTAGCATAAGTGAATATTTGTTGGAAACGTTTGAAAAGCTGTACTCTGGGAAAAAAGATAACCCCATCCCAAATCCCACTTTAGAGCCACCCTGCATGCTCCCTGGGCTCCCCAGGTTTTTCCTCTGGATTTTCTTTCCTTTAATAAGTTTTTATCTGCTTCCTAGTTTCCAAGCACTTTCAGATAATCGGACAAATAGCAGGGCTATGGTGGTCTGCACACTGGTCCTCCTCTACCTGCCCCATCTCCCCTCCCCTGTTGCCTCCTTTTATCACGGAGACTCAAAGGGAATTCATTCACTTTGCCAACAACTCAGCCACTTCCAACTCAGCAAAGAGGCTGACTTATTTTATTCCCTGATAGGAAAAGAAACATGACATTCTCATTATTAAAACACTACTTTTTCTAGCTACAATGGGAAATTTCAGCATCGTATATCCCCCAAACATTTTGATTTTTAGTTAAATGGTATGTTTCCTCCACATTGTAAACCCTCCTCTGACATGCATGTGACAAACACACACACACACACACACACAGTTTCTCATGGAGCTCTAAACAGCCTGCCTTCCACCTTCCCCTTCTTTCCTATTCCCCTCTCCCTGACTCTCCAGGTCTGCCCCCTGGCAATCCGGTGTAGCTCGTCAACCCTGCAAGCTCGTCCTCCTTGGTGCCTTCATGCCTGTGATTTCTATCCTCATCTTCAGGCTTCCAAACACAGCTCAGGTCTCCTCCATAAAGCCTTCCTTCACTGACTACATTACACAGTGACCCTTCTCTAACGCACAATGTATTTTAATGCTCTAGTGCCTATGTTAGCCTTTATTCCAAACATTTCTAGCCTTATGTTCATTGTTATGTCTTGACTATCCAACCAGTCAAGCAGTGAGCTGGAGGGAGGGCATGAGCTCTGTCGTCAAGCAGCTATTAGTTTTGGATCCTCATCTCTGAGCTACAAGATGCTCAGTTTTATTTTGTTTTAAATAAAGAAATTAATAACACCCTCACCCCTTGCAAAATCTAACGTTTCTATGAGCATTAAACGAGGTCTCCCATGTGAAGCACCTGGACTTCATGCCCTTCATGAACTATCTTACTGCTTCCCTGACAGCAGGACCATGTCTTACCCCAGTCCTGGGTCCAAGGAATGCCTAGCACAGTAAAGCACAATGTTATCAGAAGCAATGGTTGAAATGCCCAGAATTAACAAAAAGTTGGAAACATAATCCTCCTTGGCAAGGAAATTAGACAAATCTTTAACCATTCAAATCAGTGTGCCTCTAGAAGTGAAATGGAACATGAAATAGCATAAAAAAGCAGATCAATCACAACACGCAGATCATTTCTACGCTTAGAAGCCTGTTTTACTGAGCACACATAGAAAAACAAATGTCTAACACCTTTGGCAAAGGCTGCCTGGAGTCCCACAGGGGTATGCATGAAAAAGTCTCCTGCCTTTTTAACTAACCGAGTTCTGATTAGGATCTACAATGTGTCAGATCAAAAGGCAGGGATTTAAAATACTACAATTGACATTAAGTGCATTTATTTTGTTTCTATGTGAGTCAGAAAATGCGGCACCGTTAAGCTACAGACGTTTGCAGGCTAAGTCTTCTCCTTAACCTCAGGAGTCAGGACAAAAACAACAGGCCCTTAGTTTGAGTCTTCTCAGCTACACAATGGGTGTGAGGTGAGTGACTATTTCCAATTTGCATGATTCCTATAACTTCCCATCATGAAATGGAGGAAAATGCCATTCATCCACATAAGAAGTCTCACTGAAAAGCGAAGCACTTCTCTCTATTTACTTAAGCACTGGGCTAGAATACAGAGAAGTACAATAAATTCTAAACATGGTGCACATCTGGTCCAAAAACCACAATCAGTTTATTGCTGCATCTGAAACATTTTCAGCAACTGTCATATAATACATTTTCACACATTTCTAACAAGACATTTTCTTGGAAACAAAATAGACAGGTATATCTGTCAGTTCCATTTCTTGCAAACGAAACAGAAAAAATGTTTGGCTCAGATGTCTGTACCGTCTTTGGAGCAGTGTAGCTATCATATGAGGAGGGTATTAGTCAAAGATGCCAAAAGCTCGGCGGTTAATTCCAAAGAGTGGAATTACTGGCTATACAGAAAAATAAGATATATGCATGTATGTATGCACCTCCCTTCTTTCCCATTCCAACAGAACCATTTATTGCACTTACTTGAAAGAGATGTACCAGGGTCTTGTTAAACCCATCTATCTCCCAGTATGAAAATACTGCGCTTCCTATTAAGTAGAATCTTCTCATCCCTGTGGCTCTTTGAGCAGAACTGTATTCAACATTTTATTAAAAATTAAAATGCAATTGAAATCACATTAAGATGCTTAAAAGCTCCACATTTTTACCCTAAACCCCTCATGGGCATTCACAAGGAGAGAACAGAAAGGTATCTGATAGCCAGAGAGCCCCAAACCCAATAAAGAAGGCTGCCAAAATGTCCCAATATAGGCCCCAGTGAAACCATTTACTGGCTCACTGTTGGCTGCATAATCTGCCTTTAAGCACTTTCTCCTCTGCAAAAACCCCAGGACTCCTTTAAGAGCCATGTCTCAGCACACAAAACTTTCAAGTGACTCACCCTTCCCTCCCCCTTCCCTGGCCCTGGCCCAGCCCCGCAGCCCCTCGCACCAGCCATGCAGTCTTTGACCTTTCCTGATAACCCACTCACAGCTCATTCTGCCTGCAGGGCAGACAAGAAACGCACAGGGGCAAGATTACTGAAGCTTTGACAACATTCGTAAAAAGAATGGACATAGTCAACCCCCTTGCACACTTCTGAGCCTTTGCCTGTGTGGCTGCCTCCACCAGGAATGCCCTGGCTGACTTTGCCTGGCGAATGACTCATCGTGCTTCGCAGCTCAGTTCAACTAGGGCTTTTTGGTGACAGCTTTCCCTGACACCCCTTCCCTTACTGAATGAGGTGGTCCATCCTCTGGCATGGGGCGGAGCATCCCATACATCCTGCTCCCACTCCAACCTATTGCACTGGTATCCAATAGAAGGCAATATGTGTCACTGTGTCTCCCGCACCAGCCTGCAAGCCCCTTTAGGCAGGGCCTTGGTCATGTTCTTGTATCCCCAGCCCCTGGGATACTGACTTTTATATGGAAGGGACTCAGCAAATGTTTACTGAATAAAAGAATAACAGCAGCAATCCAGAAAATTCCTGACTGTGCCCAGACTGAAGGGCTCCAGTTGCTTCTCCATGAACAAAAAAGAGAACCTCAGGAAACGGCCAGTTGAAAGTTTTCAGATCTTTCAACCAACAAGAGCTGATGGTAAGGATGTCCAATGGACTGTACGAACATGAAGGAGGAAAATGTATGCTTTCTCAAGCTGGGCTTGAAGTCTTGCTATTAGAATTAGAGAAATATGAAAGTGATAAAGCAGACCACCCAAGAGAAGGGAATTTGGGGGAATGCAGTGAATAGGAGACTGAAGGGTGAGCACTCTCCACTCTGAAAGACAGCAGGTGAACGAGAGGCCAGGATCCAGGTGAGAAACCAGGGCAGGGGAAAGTGGGACAAGGATTTATTTGTCAAATTACAGCACCCTAGAATGGCAAAGGGTCTCTTGAATATAAAAAGAGGTACATTCAGGAAAAATTTTAAAAGACTCTCCCCATGTGAGCAGATTAGTTTAAAAGACAAGCACAGAAGGGACTGAGGCCCACAGAAAGAAGGAACCCCATATGGTGCTCATTTGAGTTGAAGAAAGGGACCTGCACTGATGAATATATATGAGGCTGGTCCCGTACCTAAGTTCCCATCCAGAAGAGAAGTCAGAGGAAAACAGAGAACTTCAGAAGAGCTTGGTGAGTGCCGACAGGCTCACACACACGGGGCTGTGGGAGCCCACAGCCCACAATGTGCAGCTCTGAGAAACACATCGTGTTCCGCCTCTGGGGCAGTGTCCTCACAGCAATGCAGGTGTGTTTGAAGGCGAATGCCTAGCAGCAGCTGAAATAACCAAAAACAAGGTGGTAAATGGCTGCCCTGGGCCAATACAGGGACAAACTGGCAAAGTAGAATGTTCCTCGCAGAGTTCCTCTCCTGAGGTGCCCTGGAAAAGGCGAAGTGGAAAGGTAGAGCCTGTTAAAATTTTATATGGTTTCTGAGGCATCTTAATTTTTAATAAAAAGTTCTTAATAATGTTCTGGATAAAAGACTGTGGTACTTAAAAGATTCTTTTTATAATGCCAAACTCTTTGTGCAATGTATGTATATATTTTTTAAAAGACCATAGTCTGGCAAATACTGACAGCCTGTAACACATACCACATTCTCCTTCTGCTTACTCCACCACCTCATACTGTGGCCAAGGGCAAATCCATTCAATTCTCTGGCCTGACTTAGCTTCACTTCAAGATGAGGAGTTTAAAGTGAAATGTAACACAGTGGTAGTTTCCAACAGCCTTTGCCACTGAAATGTGTTCATCCCGCTGACATTGTTTAACCCTGGCTTTTGGTACATTCTGGAAGGCCCAAGCAAGTGAAGAGACATGCATCTCAGGCACATTTCCAGGGACGAAGGCTATCCGGGGGTCAGCAGTCCCAACTGAATAAGACAGCTACTAGTAAGTGGAGGATGGAATCCCTGATGCTCTCCTCTCCTTCAATTAGTGCTTCACAATTTTTAAAGTGCCTTCTTTGAGGCTTGGAGAAGTTGTTTGATTCACCAAGATTCTGCAGCTTCGTGCCAGGGCCAGACACTTCACAGACTTTCTTCCTGCAGGGTGAGGCTCTGAAGACAACCTTACTGCGACACCTGTGGCCCAGGTTGGTTCAACAGTGAAGTGTACCGAGGAGCAGCTCAACTCTGCAGCTGTTCGGAAGTGGCCCTCGAGCTAGACTCAGAGGAGGAAGAGACCAGGGGAAACTGTCATAGCAAAGGCATCAATGCAGGATGGATTGAGCACTGTGTTCAAAGAACACAGTGCTTTCTCAGCCTTCCTCAGCACAGGAGACAGGTGGTCCCAGAGCATGGTTGGGAATCAGAAGTGGAAAGCCAGGTTGTAGAAGACCAAACATTTAATTTTTTTTTTCCTTTTTTTTTTTAATTATTATACTTTAGGTTTTAGGGTATATGTGCACAATGTGCAGGTTTGTTACATATGTATCCATGTGCCATGTTGTTTTGCTGCACCCATTAACTCGTCATTTAGCATTAGGTATATCTCCTAATGCTGTCCCTTTCCCCTCCCCCCACCCCACAACAGTCCCCGGAGTGTGATGTTCCCCTTCCTGTGTCCATGAGTTCTCATTGTTCAATTCCCGCCTATGAGCGAGAACACGCGGTGTTTGGTTTTTTTGTCCTTGTGATAGTTTACTGAGAATGATGTTTTCCAGTTTCATCCACGTCCCTACAAAGGACATGAACTCATCATTTTTTATGGCTGCATAGTATTCCATGGTGTATATGTGCCACATTTTCTTAATCCAGTCTATCGTTGTTGGACATTTGGCTTGGTTCCAACTCTTTGCTATTGTGAATAGTGCCGCAATAAACATATGTGTGCATGTGTCTTTATAGCAGCATGATTTATAGTCCTTTGGGTATATACCCAGTAATGGGATGGCTGGGTCAAATGGTATTTCTAGTTCTAGATCCCTGAGGAATCGCCACACTGACTTCCACAGTGGTTGAACAAGTTTACAGTCCCACCAACAGTGTAAAAGTGTTCCTATTTCTCCACATCCTCTCCAGCACCTGTTGTTTCCTGGTTTTTTAATGATGGCCATTCTAACTGGTGTGAGATGGTATCTCAATGTGGTTTTGATTTGCATTTCTCTGATGGCCAGTGATGATGAGCATTTTTTCATGTGTTTTTTGGCTGCATAAATGTCTTCTTTTGAGAAGTGTCTTTTCATGTCCTTCGCCCACTTTTTGATGGGGTTGTTTGTTTTTTTCTTGTAAATTTGTTTGAGTTCATTGTAGATTCTGGATATTAGCCCTTTGTCAGATGAGTAGGTTGCAAAAATTTTCTCCCATTCTGTAGGTTGCCTGTTCACTCTGATGGTAGTTTCTTTTGCTGTGCAGAAGCTCTTTAGTATAATTAGATCCCATTTGTCAATTTTGGCTTTTGTTGCCATTGCTTTTGGTGTTTTAGACATGAAGTCCTTGCCCACGCCTATGTGTCCTGAATGGTATTGCCTAGGTTTTCTTGTAGGATTTTAATGGTTTTAGGTCTAATATTTAAGTCTTTAATCCATCTTGAATTAATTTTTGTATAAGGTGTAAGGAAGGGATCCAGTTTCAGCTTTCTACATATGGCTTGCCAGTTTTCCCAGCACCATTCATTAAACAGGCAGGGAATCCTTTCCCCATTTCTTTTTTTTGTCAGGTTTGTCAAAGATCAGATAGTTGTAGATATGCGGCATCATTTCTGAGGGCTCTGTTCTGTTCCATTGATCTATATCTCTGTTTTGGTACCAGTACCATGCTGTTTTGGTTACTGTAGCCTTGTAGTATAGTTTGAAGTCAGGTAGCGTGATGCCTCCAGCTTTATTCTTTTGGCTTAGGATTGACTTGGCGATGCGGGCTCTTTTTTGGTTCCATATGAACTTTAAAGTAGTTTTTTCCAATTCTGTGAAGAAAGTCATTGGTAGCTTGATGGGGATGGCATTGAATCTATAAATTACCTTGGGCAGTATGGCCATTTTCACGACATTGATTCTTCCAACCCATGAGCATGGAATGTTCTTCCATTTGTTTGTATCCTCTTTTATTTCATTGAGCAGTGGTTTGTAGTTCTCCTTGAAGAGGTCCTTCACATCCCTTGTAAGTTGGATTCCTAGGTATTTTATTCTCTTTGAAGCAATTGTGAATGGGAGTTCACTCATGATTTGGCTCTCTGTTTGTCTGTGATTGGTGTACAAGAATGCTTGTGATTTTTGTACATTGATTTTGTATCCTGAGACTTTGCTGAAGTTGCTAATCAGCTTAAGGAGATTTTGGGCTGAGACAATGGGGTTTTCTAGATATACAATCATGTCATCTGCAAACAGGGACAATTTGACTTCCTCTTTTCCTAATTGAATACCCTTTATTTCCTTCTCCTGACTGATTGCTCTGGCCAGAACTTCCAGCACTATGTTGAATAGGAGTGGTGAGAGAGGGCATCCCTGTCTTGTGCCAGTTTTCAAAGGGAATGCTTCCAGTTTTTGCCCATTCAGTATGATATTGGCTGTGGGTTTGTCAAAGATAGCTCTTATTATTTTGAGATACGTCCCATCAATACCTAATTTATTGAGAGTTTTTAGCATGAAGAGTTGTTGAATTTTGTCAAAGGTGTTTTCTGCATCTGTTGAGATAATCATGTGGTTTTTGTCTTTGGTTCTGTTTATATACTGGATTACATTTATTGATTTGCGTATGTTGAACCAGCCTTGCATCCCAGGGATGAAGCCCACTTGATCATGGTGGATAAGCTTTTTGATGTGCTGCTGGATTCGGTTTGCCAGTATTTTATTGAGGATTTTTGCATCAATGTTCATCAAGGATATTGGTCTTAAATTCTCTTTTTTGGTTATGTCTCTGCCAGGCTTTGGTATTAGGACGATGCTGGCTTCATAAAATGTGTTAGGGAGGATTCCCTCTTTTTCTATCGATTGGAATAGTTTCAGAAGGAATGGTACCAGTTCCTCCTTGTACCTCTGGTAGAATTTGGCTGTGAATCCATCAGGTCCTGGACTCTTTTTGGTTGGTAAGCTATTGATTATTGCCACAATTTCAGAGCCTGTTATTGGTCTATTCAGAGATTCAACTTCTTCCTGGTTTAGTCTTGGGAGGGTGTATTTGTCGAGGAATTTATCCATTTCTTCTAGATTTTCTAGTTTATTTGCATAGAGGTGTTTGTAGTATTCTCTGATGGTAGATTGTATTTCTGTGGGGTCGGTGGTGATATCCCCTTTTTCATTTTTTATTGCATCTATTTGATTCTTCTCTCTTTTCTTCTTTATTAGTCTTGCTAGCGGTCTATCAATTTTGTTGATCTTTTCAAAAAACCAGCTCCTGGATTCATTAATTTTTTGAAGGGTTTTTTGTGTCTCTATTTCCTTCAACATTAGACAGATCAACAAGACAGAAAGTTAACAAGGATATCCAGGAATTGAACTCAGCTCTGCACAAAGTGGACCTAATAGACATCTACAGAACTCTCCACCCCAAATCAACGGAATATACATTTTTTTCAGCACCACACCACACCTACTCCAAAATTGACCACATAGTTGGAAGTAAAGCTCTTCTCAGCAAATGTAAAAGAACAGAAATTATAACAAACTGTCTCTCAGACCACAGTGCAATCAAACTAGAACTCAGGATTAAGAAACTCACTCAAAACCGCTCAACTACATGGAAACTGAACAATCTGCTCCTGAATGACTATTGGGTACATAATGAAATGAAGGCAGAAATAAAGATGTTCTTTGAAACCAATGAGAACAAAGACACAACATACCAGAATCTCTGGGACACATTCAAAGCAGTGTGTAGAGGGAAATTCATAGCACTAAATGCCCACAAAAGAAAGCAGGAAAGATCCAGAATTGACACCCTAACATCACAATTAAAAGAACTAGAAAAGCAAGAGCAAACACATTCAAAAGCTAGCAGAAGACTAGAAATAACATTTAATTTTTGAATTTGTGTGTGTGTGTGTGTGTGTGTGTGTGTGTGTTTGTGTGGAGACAGAGTCTTGCTATATTGCCCAGGCTAGTCTCAACCTCCTGACCTCAAGCAAACCTTGGAACCTGGCTACAGGCTTACACTGCCATGCCTACCTTCCCCAACTTGGCCAAACATTTTAGGAGGAGAACATTACATTTCATGGGAACTAAGGATTGGGGAATTGCTAAGAGTTTAAACTTAAAGAGTAGAGTAAATATGTCATTCACTTAGAAAAGGAGTCAGTTGGTTGCATTTTATTACCTTTTATTTGAGGAAGAAATGTCAAGGATGCTGGGAAAGGCAGGGTTCCCTCAACAACAAACCCTGCGAAAGCAATGGATTTTTCCAAGCTATTGGTATCCCGTTTGTGAAATTTGATTTTCTTTTTTGCTTCTTGAATTCATATTGTGAGTTTCAAAAGTCTCTTCTTAAGAAAAAATTTGATTTTTCTTCAAAGGACTAAGAAGTTAACAATATCCTGTGAACACAGAGCAAACACACCAAACTTGAGAAAGAAAACCAAATGACAAGGAAATGGGAATGTTCACATTTACTCACACATATGGAACTTGACTCATTTTCTAAGCAAGCAACACATTGATCCCACTCTATAATTTAGCATTTTTGTGCCTCAATGTTCTTATCTATAAAGAAGGAAAAATAATAGTACCTACCCATGGGTTGTTGCAGGGATTAAATAACTCACTGTATATAAATACTTGGCACAGTGGCCAGGATAATAAATGATAAATAAACGTTAGCTATTATTCTTATTCCAATGAGTGCTTTGGTTTGTATAAATCATAAAAAGCGATCCTTGCACACATGGGTGCAAGCAGTTTCCAGTGGTTCGTTAGGTCTATGAAATTTGATATTCCTTGTTTTCCTTGGCAAGAATCTTAACTAGAAGAAGTTATTGATCCAGGTAGCAAGATCCACAGCTCTACATGACTGTTTCCACTCATTGCAAATTTCTAAAAGTAATTATTTCAGGCTGAAATTGTCCATGCCAGATCTCAACCCTGTGGAAACAGGCTTGCATTGGAAGATGAAAGCAGAATCCATACCCTGCTTCGGAGTACCTAGAGTGGAATAAATAGACTTTTTTCTATCCCAAAATAATGTCTTTTAGCTGAACTTTAAAAAATCATTAAGCATTTTAAGTTTAAGCTTCCCTGAGCCCTGCATACAATAAATGTGGGACCACCTGCTTTGCCAGTGATAAAAACACTTGCTTTGAAGCTCTTGTTGTTTTTAAGGTGCTTTTTTTTAAACCTCCCTTGAGACAAAGTGTTCTCAAGTTGAAAATTTACTTTTCATGTCCCAGTCTTTCAACTAAAATACTCTAGATTTTAACAGTTACATCTCTGATTTTTTTTTCTCATTTAACTTAATATATTTTACAGCTTTGATATGCTGGTAAAATGATTTTGAAAAGTATTTTTAACAGAGATTAAATGCCAGAAGCCCTCTGCTCTATCCCCTAGACCTATGCAGCCACGGGTCCTTATCTTCATGAAGCCAAGATATGCAGATACAGTGTTTGGAAAAATCAGTTTTTCAATTGCCAGACCAAGCAAGACCTGCAGCTTAATCACCAATACCCACAGCCCCTAATCCAATGCCCTCCACAATGATAGGTTACTGAGTAAATAAATGAATGGGCTTTGGGTGGACCTCACTAGCAGATGGTTTACTGATTGCCATTTACTTGCCTGAATACTTTTTTTAGAAATGCTATAAGGTTTACTTTATTATAAACACTACATTTCTCTAACATGAGAGTCTCTTCTCTCTTTGTCCTGGTTGCCACCAGCCACCAGTAGCCAAGTTATAGGAGCAGTGGCTACACATGCTCAAATCCATGACCACTCAGGGTTATGGATATTTTCACTTCATGGCAATCACAATCCAACCTGCCCGAAGGAAAGCGATTCAGCAATGTGGCCTCTCTGAACCTTCTCCCCTCTGCCATGCTGCCCACAACCAAATAATCAATTCTGATCTAAATTAGGAGGGAGATGTTGATACAGGAGAGCAGCATTCAAGCACCTCCTCTCACTTGACTCTGAACCAGAGCAGCCACTAGTTTCTATGTCAACTCCCAGGGGTCACGGGTGCAGAAATGATGGCCCGGAAAACTTGCCCTCCTTTCACAGCTCCACTTAGACAAATCAGAGCTCTAGGGAGCCTAAAGCTCCTCAAAGACAAAGACCAAGTCATTTGCTCCTTTGTATTCTCAGGGGCCTAGTGTAGTTGGTTGGGGGTTGCGGGGGGTGGAGGTGCTTAGAGGGGGAGTGCTCCATAAATATTTGTAGGACAAGGAAATAAGGAGTGAGAGAGAGGGGGGGAAGAAGGAGGGAGGAAAGAAAGAAAGGAAAGGAAAGGAAAGGAAAAGAAAGGAAAGGAAAGGAAAAGAAAGGAAAGGAAAGGAAAGGAAAGGAAAGGAAAGGAAAGGAAAGGAAAGGAAAGGAAAGGAAAGGAAAGGAAAGGAAGGAAATTGAGCCTTTCCAAGCAGGCTCCAAAGCCCCTATCTTGCTGAAATATTACTTCAAGCACAGCTGTTTAGAAAACAACCAACCAGGCCTACCTACCTGCTGATACCTCAAAATTGTGTTAATTCCTTCTCCCTTTTGTACCCACTCGTCCATCCCTAATTTCATTTTTTAATGCCCTTTTTACAACAAAGCAGGCAAACGGTCAGCAATCATCTGATCTAAGGATATAATTTGTTGTCCAGCACTCATGATCAACTATGTTAGTCTTCTCGAGCTGCTCTAATAAAATACAATAGACCAGGTGGCTTAAGCAACAGAAATGTGTTTTCTCACAGTTCTCAAGGCTGAAAAGTCCAAGATCAAGGTGCCAGTGAATTCAGGTCCTGGTGAGGGCTCACTCCTGCGTTGCAGTCGCCAACTTCTCACTATGTCCTCACGTGGCCTTTCCTCAGTGAATGCATGCGAGGGGAGCAAAAGATCTCTCTCTCTTCCTAAGGCCACTAATCTCACCATGAGGGCCCAACCTGCAAGATCTAATCTAACCATCATTACCTCCCAAAGAGCCAATCTCCATTATCATCACAGGGTAGAGGGGTTAGGGCCTCAATATATGAATTTTGGGGAGTACATAAACAATATTTGTAGGACAAGGTAATAAGGAGTGACATAGGGAGGAAAGGAAAGGAAAGGAAAGGAAAGGAAAGGAAAGGAAAGGAAAGGAAAGGAAAGGAAAGGAAAGGAAAGGAAAGGAAAGGAAAGGAAAGGATAGGTAGTCTATAACACCAGTATCTCTTAAATCTGGAGATCGCATTCATATTTGCAGCTTCTCCTGAAGAATAAGAACACTTGCCAGCCCTTCGCCTGTGTTATCACCTGGAATAAACTGGATGTGTCTAAATGGAACCTGCCTCCTTTGGGGAGCGCATAACCCCACCAGGTCACCACAGCCACCATGACCACCTCATGTCTCCCATCCACCTGTTTCATTAATTTGTGCCTGGACCATTTTCAGTTTTCTGGATGACATGGGTGAGGAGGAGGAAACTCAGGTAAATGATAAAGTTTCGACTATCAAGATGGTGAGTTATCTTATGTCTCTGTGCATGTTGGCTTACTTTAAATGTAGTGTACATTTGGAGGTGGGAGCTAAGCAGGGAATTCTATAACACATGGAATCACATTATGGAAAATCATCAGAGGCCTTTACTTGAGCTTTTGAGGTTTGTAGGCATGGAAAATTAGAGCCCTGGGGCATGTGATGATATCGAGGAACCAAAAGACCAGATTCTTTGATTAGGCTTCAGGCTCTTGGAATCTCCTGATTGTTTGTCTTATTATCCGGGAGAAATATTAGAAGGCGAGTTAATGATACTTGCTGCTGACTCTGGATTGGGAAGGAGTCACCTGAAGTATCAGTGATTGGCTAAAGAAAAGAAATAATTACAGGCTGGCTAGATTAGAAATTTAATCTCTATTTTCCCACAAGTAAATGAGATTCAATTTGTAAAATATCAGGGAGGATAAAAACTATCACACACACTCATCTCTATGCCCCTTAGAAAACTGCCTACTTTGGGACCCTCAGCTATGTGTTCCTTAGAGCTACATTTCAGAGGGTAGCCCCCATACAGAGTGTAACACTCAAACAGGAGACACTTAGAAAGGGAAGCCCTTGAACCTAACTCGCCAGGACTGAATGCCCTAGCATGCCCTCCACCATTCATGATCCAATGAACACTGGGCACTTCCCTAGGCCAGCCACTTGAGCCAACACTAAGAATAGAGACAAGGCAGAGTCCACCTCTGGGCTTAGAGTATGGTTGGAAGTGGGTCTTTCTTTGGAAAGGAAAACAACAGAGAAGGAACTACATCCCTAACTTTGAAACTTCTGGGTGAACTTCGGATTTCCACGCTGGGGAGCCTCGTCTTAGTACGAGTTCCTCCAGCACAGCTTGCCGAGGCCTCTCACCCTTTGCAGTCAGAGGACACCTGACCAGGTCTAGGGAGGCTGTGAGGCTTGGAGAGTGGCTGGCCTAGCCCCAAGCTGTCAAAGAGGGGAAGCTGCTATCTGCACCCATTGCCCCCCACCTCTCTGTTTTTTTCCTCCAGGAATTCCCAACACTTTATGCCAGAACCACTGAGGGCATTTTTTAAAATATAGATTCTCCAACCTACCTCAGCCCTGCTGAATCAGAATCCTCAGATTGGGTGGAAACTACTTTTTAAATAATCTTCTCAGAAAATTTTTATATATCAAGTTAGAGAACCACTGGGTAGTAGAAAGAGCACAGCCATCAGAGCCAGTTAAACCAAGATTTGAAATCCGGCACTGAGACTTAATTAATACAATTAACCCTAGGGACCTGGGTTAATTATTTAACTTCTTTGTGACCCAGTTTCCTGTACAGTAAAATAGAACAATGCCCAGCGTTGTTATAAACTTAGAGTACACTATGCTAAACACTCATCACTGAACTACTATGATAATCTCATCCCACCTCCACCAATGCCTGTCCCAATGTTTTGTAATCTGGTTTAAATTTAAGTCAAATTTCTCCAGGATTGTTGCCCTAAGGGTATATTCCTATCTGCAGAAAGAAGAGATTTGTTCACTAATTTTTTAAATCCAGGAAATAGATTGTAAATAGAAATGATTCAGGGGATTGAGTTGGTTTTAGCTATGGGTGTGAGCTATGGGTACCCTTCCATGAAGAGACAAAGTCAGTTATAACCTGTCTAACTGGGAGCAAGAGATACAAAACTGGTAAGAATTGTGGGAAAGGAGAGAGGTTGCCATTCTTTCTCTTTACATTTCTGTGATGAGCTACCTTTTATTGCATGATAAAAATGAGAAGAGCTATGGACTGAGAACCAGAACACCTGGGTTCAAACCAGCCATGTGACTTTGGACAAGTCAATCCTTTCTGAACCTCAGTCTCTTTGTCCATAAAATGAGAGATTGGAGTGCTAAAATCCTACTCCACTGACTAATGGGTTTCATATATTTTCAAAGTACAAAATATTCAACTAACAGCCACATAAATGAGGCAGGCACCAGAGCACTGAAAGAAAGGAAGACCTGCCAGGCTGCAAGCTCCCACTGTGGGAGTCTGGATATAGGATATCTCACAGGAGTCTGACGTCAGGCAGTGTTTACCTTTAATTTGCCAACCCCCAAGCACTTTAGCACTCACAAGAGTTGGCCTCAGCCCAAAGTTCCCAGTAGAAAGAGAAGTGAGCAGAGTGTCCACATGTCACCTGTCTCTGGATGTTCCAAGGGCAGGAGGCAGCCAGAAAATACTTAACCCCAAACTGGGATAGAAATGAGATCCATCCAAGGCAGTAGACAAAAGGTAAAACTGCCCAGCTGGTTTTCCAAGAAAGTTTGGAGAAGTTCATCAGAGGGTGAAACCCCTGTCAACAGAGCCACATGAGAGCTGGCAGTGGTACAGCCATGGTCTCTATCACCAGCTTCCCAGCAAAGGCACAGATACATCTTTCTCTCTCTCTGTCAAGCCAACATGATTTTGTCAAGGTCAACAGCTGGATTACTCTTGGGTTGAGGTGCTCCTGCTTGAGTGCCATCTGGGGCAGGGGTGGCAATTAATGGGATACTTGGGGAAGGAAGGAATTGAGTGTGAAAACCCCAAAGAAATGAACATTCTACTTCCTTGAGATTATACAGGCCCTGGCGTGGACTTCCTTAACTCTGCTACCTCTCCACTTTCTGATGTAGTCACCTTTCTTCTGATCTTTCCTTCCACCTCCCGTCTTAAAAGACAAGATGTCATCCAACCTGACAGTTTTGCCTCATTGCCTCTGGATAGCCACACACCTCCCTCTCCTGGATTACCACAGAAAGATTAACTCTTCTTTCTGGACCTTTCCATTGGCTTATTTTCCTCTACATGTCCTAATTTAAATGTTGGCTTCCCAAAATCCAGCCTGAACTCTTTGACCGCCTTTTTGCACATTTCCTCTTGGAACAATCTTATCCAAATCTATGGCCTTGGTCATCATCTTCATGCCACAGACTCTGAGTCAATATCAGAGGTCCCAAATTCAATCTTAAGGTTCTGACTTAAGTTTCAGATCTCAACCGTCCCTTTGGTCTCTCTTGTTAGCACAAAAGAAAATGGTCTAAGCTACAAGAAGGAAACTTAGAGTAGGATGCTTTTCAGAAGGGCTTTTCCCTAGGAGGCCTATGTGAGGACATTTCCCATTTTCCCATTCAAACCACTCCCCCATCCCCATCCCATAGCTACCGAAGCAGTACAGGAGTGGTTCAAAAACATTGGTACCTAGATTTGAATTTTATCTCCACACTTAGGCAACTTGCCTAACCTCTCCAAGTCTTAGTTTCATCATCTGTCTTGAGGGGTTGTAATAATATCCACATTATTGAGTCATGATGAACATAAAACGAGATAACCCCTATAAAGTGCTTAGCACAGTGCCCAGCACTAAAAAAGAACTCAACAATGTTAGCTATTATTATATGGCCATGCTTATTATGCAAAACAGTGATTCACGTTCGAACTTCTGCTATCTTAATAGGGAAAAAATTTTCATTTTTATTTCAATTCTTTCTAAATCCTTTAACCCTTTCCTGCCCCACAGCTACATATAATCCAAATGGTAGGCACCAACTCCTAGGCCAGTTAGTGAAAGATGCTCATGGAGGGAAAAGGGCTTCAGTTCTTTTGAGTTTCTTTGCCTAATTATAAGATTTTCCTATCAGCCAGGATGAGCTCATTCATGCCAAGTATCCTCTTACGCATGGTGAAGCTGAGAGGAAAGACACATGCCTGAATTCAAACTGCAATGAGAAAAAGAGATGGACATCAGGCAGAATCGGAGAAACAAGGTGCCAAGTACAGGAAGCATGATTTTTGGATAAGAATTTACATTTGCCAAATTTGTTCTGCCCTCAATTTCCATCTTCTGCTCTTAAATTAAAATGTCCTTCTTTTCACTCTCAATCAAAATGGGTGGGACTAAGCAAGTTTGAACTCCCACAAGAGACAAGTGACAGGAAAGATGAATTCTTGACCTATTGGAATAATTCTGTTACTTACACCTTTTCCCCTGGGGCGTGCAGGGAAAACGCTAATAGTCTTCTCAGAGCTTCATTCTGTGTGGCTTCCCTGATGCTGTGTGTTTGTCTGTACTCATCACGGTGGGGCATATACTTTCTTCCCTGCTGAAGTTCCAGCTTTCATTTTTCTTTAGCAAGCAACACTTAGTTTGCTGCAGCCTACTGATTACGAGGGTGCACAGACTCAGATGAATCATAGAAGCAGGCAGATGGCACAAATACAAATCCTCTGCATTGTGTCTTACACCCACACTAACCTTCTCATGTGGCCTCTCTTCCCAGCATCCCTTTCCTTCATTACCTCATCCATACCCAAAGGACAATTAGTGCATTCAGGCACTAGAGACAGCTAACTGTACAAGGGAGAGTACAGCAAACAACCTCCTGGTTCCTGGAATCTAGACACAACACAAAGGCAAAAGAATTGAAAACAGTAATCGTATCTGTGACAAGTGCTGCAGGGTGCCATCCAGATCACTCATCAGGTCCTAAGTATTCATCCCCCAGCTGCCAGGAGTGTTGACTTCCGGTGGCTTAGCTGAGTTCCTTTTTAAGTTATGTCCATGGGCTAAGGGGGCCAACTTTCCCAATGACACCTCCCTCCCAAAGACAGACAGTATCCAATCCAGTACCTGGTCAATGTGTATGTGTTGGGTGGTTTTGGTGGGGTGGGGTGGGGGCAGTCAAAGCTGATCTTTCTGCTTAATTTCAGAGCAACTCTGAACCGCCATCCCAGGTCCAAAGCTCCCCGTAAGATTGGCAGGGGCTTTTATTTGGACTGCATTGATGTTTGACTTCTCCTTCTGACCTGTCCTTCTCCTATCACCCCCCAAAAGAATTTTCTGTGTACAAATCTTCATCTCAGAACCTATTTGCCACTGAACCTGACCTAAAACAGTAACTCTGACAAATGAATGCATCAAGGTTCGAGGAAACTAGTATTCCAGAAACGTCCACCAAGACTTGAAGCACTCCTTAAGATTCATGGAAAGTTAGGGGGTAGTCTGTGGTGTTACAGAGCCAGCCAAATTGGCCCCACAGTTAGATGGATGCACAAGTTAGGCTCTGGGGAATGACAGGACCTGGGACTGAAGCCAAGATGCCTTGGGCTCTGTCCCAGCGTTTCATCTGTGTGCCCTTACGCAGGGTTTTTAGAGCAGTTCTTCTCAAATGAGCAGTGTTGGAGGACCACTTTCACTTTCAATATATCACAAACCAATTTCTTGTCAAGTACACTAAAATAAACTACAACTCCACACTCCTTAAGTATGGCCTACACATAGTAACTTCCTTCAAAAGAGCATAGTATGAAAGTAGGGGCAGGGAAGAAGATAACTTTACAGTAAAGAAAACTGGCAAAGACTGCCTCTGCCAGATGACCAAGGTCAACATCAACAACAGTGATAAGTCATGTGCAAAGTATGTAACCTTGATATTATGTGGTGAAAATGGCACTTCAGCTCTCTGGTCTTCCTCCCCCAAACCCATAAGCCCAGTTTAATCATGAGAAAGGCAAATCCCAATTGAAGGACATCCTACAAAACACCTGCCCGATAATCTTCAAATCTTTCAAAGTTATAGAAACCAAGAAAAGTCTGAGAAATTGTCACAATCAAGAAGAGACATGATGATTAGTGGTAATATGGTATCGATCGATAGGATTCTGAAAGAGAAAAAGGACATTAGGTTAAAAACTAAGAATATCTGAATAAAGTATGAATTTTAATGAATCATAATGTATCAGTATTGGCTCACTAATTGTAGCTAATGTAATATATTAATTTTACTATCTTACACTATCTATAAGATACTGCAGAGTATGTGCGAACTCTCTGTACTATCTTCTCAATGTTTCTGTAAATCTAAAACTGTTCCCAAAATAAAGTTTATTATAAAAAATAAAACAAATGACAACATACCTGGACTTTTAAAGACATATGAAATATAGGTCTAGATGACTTAAAATTTCTCTGTCAAATTACCATAAAAGTTTTTAAAAACGTACTGTCACTTTCTATATTCCAACCACCAGGAGTAAGTGGTTCTCAGACTGGCTTCGGTCTGTTGACTATCTTTGAGGAACTCTCAATTTGACTCTAGGGTTCAGTTTCCTCATCAGTAAAATGGGAGCATAGGGCTATAGGATCAGACTCCCCTCTGGATAGCCTCTGGATAGCCTCTGAAGTGCTGTGCTGAGTGATTGATCACCTTCTGCAAAAACAGCAGGTGCTCAGAATCAGATGCCTAGAATCAAGCCCCCTTCCATGACGATGACATGAGGCCCTCACTATCCAGCATTGTGAACAGCTGTCCTCTCCCTAAACCTCTTGAACTCCAGTAATACAAAGGCTACTGTCTCTGGCCTTTTTTTTTTTTTTCCAATACAGAACTAGAAAAGAGGGAAAACATAAAAATAATGCTATGTGTTCAGGCTGTCACAGATGGTCCCCAAGCCAGGGTGCTGAGTGTTCTTTTTCTCTCTCTCACTTGGAACCCCAGAAACCCAAGAGAAGACTCTGGTGCCGGGAGACTGATGGAGTTGCAACCCAGCTGTGGGCCAGGAACCACAGCGCTGTCTGCAGACCATGAATTGTCATAGTACAGACAGGGCACAGTATGAAAGAAGACACATCACATATGGGGAAGCTGATAAAATAATTAGAAGACAAACCTTCCAACGAGCAAGAAAGAAAAAAAATGGCAGTTGAAAAACAGATGGTGGCAACCTGTCCCATTGAATAGGTTTTTGAGATGTGAGTGGTAGGTTTTAAAACAACCCAAGGAGATAATTATACATCTGAGATGGCCAGAGATTATTCAACTTCTTGTGGATCTTGGAAAGCCAAGAGCTGATGCCCACAACTAAAGCCCCAAGAAACAGGATGCACACAGAGCAAAGGCCAACAGGGAATTGGAACGAAGAACACTGGTCACCACTCAGGCTCCATGAGTGAGATGAAGGATATTTAAATATTGTAACTTGGAAGGAATTTAAGTATTGAAACACTTTGGGAGGCCGAGGCGGGCGGATCACAAGGTCAGGAGTTCGAGACCGGCCTGACCAACATGGTGAAACCCCATCTCTACTAAAAATACAAAAATTAGCCAGGCATGATGGCGCACACCTGTAGTAATCCCAGCTACTCAGGAGGCTGAGGCAAGGGAATCACTTGAACCTGGGAGGCAGAGGTTGCAGTGAGTTGAGATCACACCACTGCACTCCAACTTGCGACAGAGCAAGACTCCATCTCAGATAAATAAATATTGAAACTCTTATTCCATGTGTCATTCATATGTTACCTCCTACTAATTATATATTATTTCCTATTACTTAAACTTCTACTACAAAACTCTGTGGTCCATCTCCTAGCAAAAGAGTCCATCTACGTATTTGCCCCATATTTTAGAAATTCTTGGAGATGGAATGTTTCAGCAAAGGTAATATTTCATAAGAGTAACGTATTGGCCTAAGAGTGACATACTGGCATAAGAGTAGCATATTGGCAATGTCATGTTACTTGTTTTAATAAATAATCTCAGAATCCCAGTGACTTAACACATAAAGTATGGTTCTGCACAGGTCAGCAATAGGGGCTCTGCTCCAGGTGGTCTTTCAGGAAGCAGGCTTCTCCCATGCTGTGGCTCCTCCATTTTAAACACAAACCAGCAGAAATGGGTAGGGAAAGTAGAAAAAAGAGAAAGCCACCCACTCTTACCTGCCTTGGACTAGAAATGACACACACTGCTTTGCTCAAATTGCATTGGCAAGAACTAGTCACATGACCTCACCAGATACAAGAAGGCTGGGAAATAGTTTGACCCTGTGCCCAGGAAAAAGAAATAGGATTGACGAGCACTAAGACGATTGCCAGGAGTAATCATAAGAGGCACTCTCAGAAAGCTGCCCAAACATGTTGGTCTTCAATAGTTTCACAAGGCTCAGAGAATGAAATGCTCTGAAAACATGGGCACTGTCTAGACAACTTTCTTATTAGCACTTGAGTCAGTGCCCCACCTGTTAGCACTTATTCACAGGATTAAAAGTGTGGGTTCTGAAGTTTGACTGCCTTTACTCAAATCTGGCTTCTGCTTCTTGCCTCCTATGTAACCAATCTGGGATAAGTTAAACCTCCTCTTTGCAGCTTGGTTTTCTCCTTTTCACTTAGATATTGGTACAAAGGATAAGGATATTGTTACTTGTTTCAGAGGACTGTTAAGTTTAAACGAGATAATTCTCATAAAACACTTCACATGGTGCCCAGTGCATAATAATTTCTTAACATTTGTTAAATACTTCTTACATACCAGGGAGTACCATAAGTGCTTTATATTAATAAACTAACTTAATGCTCACAAGAACCCACAGAAGTTGGAACAGTTTTCTCCATTTTAGACACAGAAAAAGAGGCCCAGAAGAGTTAACCAGTCCAAAGTGATACAACCAGTGAGTAGAAGAAAAAAATTAGTAACCCAGGCATCCTGGCTTCAAAGCTAAATTGTTTCACCCTATCATCACCTGCCTTTCAATAAATATCCCCTATTTACTTGCTATTAGCACCTTTATTGAGGTGTAAATGATATAAAATAATGTACTTATATAAGTACAATCTGATAAGTTTGACATTACACATATACATATACCTGTAAAACTGTCACCACAATCAAGATTATGAACATATCCATCATCCCAAGACGTTTTTCTAGCCCCTTTGAAATCCTTTTCTTCCACTACTCTCCACTCCCCCTATCCCCAGGCAACTACTTACCTGCTTTCTGTCACTATAAATGTCTGAATTTTCGAGATTTGTGCATAAATAAAATCATATAGTATGTCATTTTTATCTGCTTCTATCAGTATAATTACATTGAATTTCACTCGTGTTGCATGTGCTAATAGTTCATTTATTTTACTGATAAGTATCCCATTGTATAGCTATACCACAGTTTGTTTATCCATTCATCTATTGATGGACACTGATGGACATTTGGGTTGTTTCTAGTTTTTGACTATTACAATAAAGCTTCTATGAATAATCATGTTCAGTCCTTGTATAGACACATACTTTGATTGCTCTTCAGTAAATACCTGTAAAATGACTGGGTTATTTGCTATCTATATGTTTAGCTTTTAAAGAAACTAACTATTTTCTAGAATGATTGTACCATTTTACACATCCATCAGCAGTACATGAGAGTTCCAGTTGCTTCCCACCCTCAACTTGCCATGGTCAGTCTTTATTCTAACAGATGTGTAGTGCTATCTCAGTGTGGTTTTAATCTGCCCCTAAGGAATAATGATATTGAACATTTTTAATGCATTTATCTGCCATCCATATGTCCTTTCTGGTAGAGTACCTGTTCAAATATTTTGCCCTATTTTACCAGTTTATTTGTTCTCTTATTACTGTGTTAAGGGAATTCTTTATATATTCTGTATGCAAGTCTCTTATTAGATATGTGATTTGAAAATATTTTCTTCCAGTAGGTAGATATTCTTCATTTTCTTAAGTTTCTTGCAAAGAGTAGAGGTTCTTAATTTGAATGAAGTCCAATCTATATTTTTTTCTTTTATGGTTTATTCTTTTGGTACGGGATTTATAAACATTTTTCCTAATACCTTGTCACAAAGATGTTCTCTTCTGTTTCCTTCTAGAAATTTTATATTTTTAGATCTTGAACGTAGGCCTATGATCTCTTTTGGATTTGGATATGTTGCAAGGTTTGAATCAAAGGAGTTTTCTGCTTTTTTTTCCTGTTTTTATGAATGGATGATCAATTGTTAAGAAGGCTATGCTTTCTCTGTTGAAGTGCCTTTAAACCTTTATAAAAGTCAATTGACCAGATACATGAGATTTATGTTTCCATTATATCTACTTATATATTGTCCATCTTGATACCATTACCACACTACCTTGATTATAATAGTTTTATGTCTCAAAATTAGGTAGTATGAGTCCCCCAACTTTGTTGTCTTTCAAAATTATCTTGGCTATTCTAAGTCCTTTGCATTTCTATATAAATTTTAGAATCATCAACTTCTACCAAAAAAAAAAAGAAAAAAGAAAAAAAAGCCTTCTGGGATTTTCACTGGGAATGCTTTGAATTTATACATCAATTTGGAGACAATTAACAATACTGATTCTTTCATTCCAAGAATTCAGCATATTGTTCCATTTATTTATATCTTCTTTAGTTTTTCTTAGCAATGTTAAGTAGTTTACAACAGGGATCCCCAGCCCCTGGGCCATTTGGACCAATACTGGTTCATGGCCTGTTAGGAACCAAGCCACACAGCAGGAGGTGAGTGGTGGGCGAGCAAGGGAAGCTTCATCATATTTACAGCTGCTCCCCACTGCTCACATTACTGCCTGAGCTCCGCCTCCTGTCAGATCAGCGGCAGCATTGGAGCCTCACAAGAGCGCAAACCCTATTGTGAACTGCACATGGGAGGAATCTAGGTTGCATGCTCCTTATTAGAATCTAATGCCTGCCTGATGATCTGTCACTGTCTCCCATCAACCCCATATGAGGTCCCATATGAGCTTGTAGGAAAACAAGCTCAGGGCTTCCACTGATTCTACATTATGGTGAGCTGTAAAATTATTTCATTACATATTATAATGTAATAATAATAGAAATAAATTGCAAAATGAATATAATGTGCTTGAATCATCCTGAAACCATCCCCCAACTGCCCTTGGTCTGTGGAAAAATTGTCTTCCACAAAACCTGTCCTTGGTGCCAAAAAGATTGGGGACTGCTGGTTTACAATATGCAGATATTGCGATTATTTTTAACAACTTCTTTTATATCCATATTATTTCTCTATACAGATTATATCTAAAAGTAGCAGGTCACTAATACTTCTCTTGTGTCTTCACTGGGCCTCCATTTCCTCATCTGTGAAGACAGAATAAAAACAACTGCTGCCAAAGTTGGGCACAAAATTGCATGTGTAAGGCACCTAACATTTGTGCCTATTGCACAATGCTGCTGGTCTGATTACAGCGTTAATAAGTTTTGTTTAATAAAAGGATGAAGAGGGAAATAGAGGAGTCATAAGGATGAAGCAACAAAGTGTGGGTTCAAAGCGAGAGGCATCCAATCTGATAAGACTGAGCCTAAAAAAAAAAAAATGACCACAGCAGCACTAATTGCTCAGAAATTAACCCCAAGACTCAGATAGCCAAATGAGGTGGTGTGGTGGAAGCAGTTGTAATGCTCCTGGCTAGACAGAGAATACATAGTAAGAATCTGTTGTGTGCACGTACATTAAGAAATTAACAGGTGATGTTCCAGTTATAGGAATGGGAGAAATCAACAGAAATTTAGCCAGGGAAGGAGCTTGAATATGTAGCACTGAATACCCTCTGCATATCTGGGTAGGCTGTAACCTTGTCCATGTCCAGATAAGAACTAAATAAAGCTGACTCGTGATGCTTCTTAACCTCTCTATTCATCTGCTGATACAAGGGAGTCCATGACCCACCAGGAAAGTGGGCTCCACCCACTCAGAGTGGGCACTGATAACAAAACACCTAGCAAAATGCTAAGTGCATAGCAACCTACAAGAGATTCTTAGTTGACCAACGGTGAAAACATTTATAATCAGGGTTCTGAATTTTTTATTGATTGGTGGGTGTGCAGAGAACAGATTTATTAATCAAGGTAATTAGCACTTGCTACCACAACAAGCAAACCAGGAATCTCAGAGGCTTAGCAGGATAAAGGTTACTTTGACAGGACGTAAAGTTGCTGTTTGTTCAGCAGTGCTCCCGCAACTCACAGCTACACCATCTGGAACACATGGCCTCCAAGGTTGCCATACCCGAAAAAGAGAGCCACAGAGGAATCACACTGGCTTTTCACTGCCTCAATTCAGAAGATCTGCTCACACCCATTGGCCAGAACAAATCACATGGCCCTGAACTAACTGCTAGGGAGACTGGGGCATATAAAAATGCACACCATAAGCACTAACTCTCTCTCCTGCAGAAAGAACTAGGTTCTTTCCCCCACTCCACTCCATTTTTCTCCTGCAGAAGTGGTAGGGAGCAAACAGATAAGCTGTTTAAGCAAAGGGTCTGCTGTGAGGTGTGTTACACGGCCAGGGGTGAAAAAAAATATGAAAATCTGGCCATGGTGATGGAGACAGCTCAGTATTTACGGAAGGAATTTTGGAGCACTGCTCTCAATGACAGTGTTCCTGTACCCAAATCTTTACACCCAAAAAGCTCTGAATATGTTCCAGTGTACTGAACATGTAACCAAGGGGTGGAAATAGGAAGGATCACACTTGTCATCATGCCCAGTGACCCACTGGGGGATTTTTGTCCTTCCTGCCCCCATAATCCTGGGTTCTGCAGGCTTTGACCCTAGAAGGGCACATTTTTGCCAGAGGACACAGCAAGTGTCCCACTGAGCTATAATTTATGATTGTTGACAAGGCATGTTGGACTCCTAGTGTCCAGGAATCAGCAGGCAAAAAGGGTAGTCAACATATCATTTTATTATATGTCTGCAGGATCTGTAGTTATATCCCCTTTTTCATTCCTGATATTGATCATTTGCGTTCTTTTTTTCTTGATCAGTCTAGCTATGGTTCTATCAATTTTCTTGATCTTTTCAAGAATCAATTTTACTCCTATCTGTGTCTTTATACTTAAACTGCATCTCTTATAACCAACATAGTTCCTCTAATGTTGTTTTCTATTTTGTTGATATCTATTCCTACCTTAATTAGTTCTACTCTTCTACTGCATTGGGATTTAACTTATTCTAATCTTTTTGGCTTTTTAAGGTAGCCTTAGGTCATTAATTTAGACTTTTCTTCTTTTCTAATACAAGCACATAAAAATATAAATATTCCTTTAATTACTGTAGTAACAGTTGCTTTAAAATCTACATCTATTAATTCCAATATCTAGGTCATCTCAAGATTGATCTTCATTGATTATATTTTTTCAGAATAGGTCAGGAATCTGGTTCCTGTTCTTTGTATGTTGGGCAATTCTGGATGGTTTCCTGGACATTGGGAATGTTTTGTTAGGGAGATTCTGCATTTCTGTTACACTTCTCCCAGTGAGTGTGGTGTTTTCGTTTTGGCAAAACTGCAAACTCTGTCTTTTGGGCAGTAGCTTTTATCTCAGTTAGGTCATTGACCTTTTACTGAGCTGCTTGCAGTGTGCCACATGCACATAAAGTTTGGGACTCAGCCAGAAAGTTGGGCACCTGATGCATGGAATTTGGGGCTCCCCTCTCTGGCACTCTTCTTTTAGAGGTTTCCTCTCACTTTCTTCTGGCTCTGGCTGCTCTCAACTCTTTCTTCTAGTTCATCAGGCCAGAAAGACTATGGGCATTGTCTAAGGCCTGCTCTTAAGCTAAAAACCATAAATAGGGGAAGACACACCTTGTCTTATCCTTTCACACATGTGCCAACTAATCCCCATAATCTGCTTACAGTTACTCACTTTCTGATGCCTTCAGATAGTTGCTCTTTGTATTGTTTATCTGTGGTCAGTCTGGTAGCAATTTAGCCATCCCAGGAGTGAAAATAAGTATGCATATTTTAAAGTAACAATTAGGCATAAGACATTTAAGTGTGTGAGTTAACTTTCTATGTTCATTTTTCCACAATAAGAAGACTTAGAGGAGCAAAAGAACACAAGATAGCTTGGAAGTGGAGAATGAAAGTTTCTGGAAATTGAGAAAACACAGAAAAGGAGGTAGAGGCACCACGACAGCATAATTACGGGTTGAGTTGATTCTCGGTCCAATCTGGCAAGAGTGATGAAGGTTACTGGTAAATGTGGAGAGCCACATGCTGTGCTCCATACCTGCTGTTTGTCCCCCAGCCCCACTCTCCACTCTCACCTGCTGTCTGCCCTGGCGGCCAATCTATATGAAAACTGTGTCAAGGGTTCCCTTTTCCTCTGGCTTCCATTTGCATTCAACCAGTGAAGAATATCTGCAGGAGATTAAAGGGAGGAAGGAAAGTAAGGTCAGGATATTTTTCCCCCAAGATCTCTCCCTGGTAGGTTTCTGTGAGTTGATTGCATTCCTCCACCAAAGGCCACATTTTCTATCAGGCAGCCCTCTCAAAAACCTCTCTAGGTGCTGGTAAACACTCCTTTCCTTCCACCCTTCTGGCTTAGTGTTGGTAATGGCCCTCTACTGGGGCGATGCAACATCCCTTGTTGCTTTTCCTAAATCCTGCGCACACTTTTGTAAACAGTTCCTTTATTAAACTCTTCCCAGCATGAGTGCACCATCTGTTTCCTGCCAGGATCCTGATGGATAGAGCACGCTCAGAAAAACAACTTTAACAGGGCCTTAGAAACAGGATGGTAAAATATCAGCCCACTGTCAAGGAGGAGAGAACACATTAAATATCTCCAAAATAATAACTCATAAGCTTTATTCACATGTATTGTCTAATTTAATGCATTTAACAACACTTAGATTACATAGGTAATGATACCATTTCCATTTAAAGTTGAGAAAATTGAGAATCTAAAGCAGGTGGGCCACTGGGATTCCCTGACCTTCTTTAGGCTATAAATCCTCTTATCTCCCCACTACCCCTAACCCATTTCATTCAGACAACACACACCACCAATGCTGAAATGTAGAGCTCTCCAACTTCTGGGGCAGCCAGGACATTTTTAAAGTCCTTGAAGCCCAGGAAGGGTGTGGTCATCCCAACTTTGCTCGGCTTCTGTTAAAATCCAAAAGCTAGAAAAATAGTCCATGGTAAATTCAGCTAGTTTGGAGACCTGAGCATATTGTTCAGAGACCCCTCTTGCATTTATTTTAAAGAAACTATTTTTAAAAACTAAAATACAATATGGGAGTTGTAGTGTGTACAGCTAACTAAAGTATTCCTTAAACATCACTCCAGGGCTCCACAGGAGTTCCCAAGCTTCAGGTTGTGAAACTCATGATACAGAATTTAAGTCAGCAGAATAGATTAAGACCTCAGGCTCTGGGAATGGGCAGATCTGAGTTCCTTTACAACATTTCCTAGCAGCCATATTCTAGGCAAGCTGCATAATTTTTCTTATCTTCAGTTTTCTCACCTGTAAAATGGAGATAATAATAATACCTATATCATAATGTTAAATAAATTAAATAAGCTCAGGCATTTTAAGTGCTTAATACAGAGCCTGGCTCACTATAATCACTCAATAAAATACAGCCGACATTAATATTCAGATTCAAATTCACAGCAAAGATTAATCTTATTATAATATGGCATGTAAATATTAAAAGAAAAATGTCTTTAAATCCTTTTAGACACATATTAAAGTTTCCCAATTGGGAATTTACAAAGAAATAGCCTTAAGAGTATCCAACATTGCTCCCATTTCCATTTCAATAAAAGACTCCAGAAGTTGCTGGTCCTCTAAATAAGCCTTGTCATTTCCTTAAGTAAACTTTCTGTGCCACTGGGTATAAAATGTAACAGAAAGCTATGTGCTCAATTTATTTTATAGTTTCTTACTTATTGTTTTCCATTTCCTGTTTCAAAGCTGTAAACGTTCCTTAAACTGCAGCTAAAATTATTATTGTCATTGAATTACCTAATTTCTTAGTGTAGAGTCTGGATTGGAGGGCACTCCATCACCCAGTGAGCTACAAACAGGCATGTTGCTAAGCAAGGTCTGTGAAGTTCACTCTTGCACGTGGTTCTGACTTTGCCATTTGATGCAGGTGGGTTCTTTCTGCAAATTGCTCATTAGAAAATCTGGATCCAGATTTTAACCATGGAAGTTATTCTAGAAATATTTAAGGATTGATTGATCCACCAGAACATTTTTACCATATTTGGTCATCTTCCACAGGGAGACCAGAGTTCCCCCTTGTAAAGGCTTTCAACCTATTAAATATTTTATCTCCAAATTCCAGTGAGTCTTTGGAAAAACCTCCAATCTATCCTTCCCCCTTCAGTCAAGGCCAGGATCATGGAGCCCCGCCCTCTAAGATTGGCCCATGGAAAGCTCAAGGAAGCATACTCCTCAGACATCAGTGTCCAGGCACAAGCAAGGCCTTCTGGGGACATCATTCCATGGAGATGCAAGGCCAACGTCTAATCTGTTCCAAGAATCAGAACCTAGTTAATGTCTCTCACACACTCCTCTAGAAAAGACCATAAAGTTAATGCCATAATCAAATATTTGGGTTTTTTTGTTTATTAGTTTGTTTTGTGCCTCCTTCATAATCAATCTCTATTCTGAAAAATGAGAAGTAAACTGCAGCTGTTGGGATTTTCTGCAGATGGTCTCCCAGATGGACAGCAAGGTCCCCAACATAAGACTCTATACACTTATGATAATTTTTGTCAGCCATAAACAGATATAATCTCAACCACAATGACTTTAGGCATCTTAAGGCTTCAATCAAATAAGTTTAGATGTCCAAGTATTCAATTTTTATTTAAAATGTCACCAGAACTTCAACAACTCTGAAAACCAATCTTTCATCTTTCCTTAATAGTACCACTGGCTGATCAGACAGACAGGACTCCTGATATTCTAGGTATAAAGGTTACTAAACTGTTAGACAAACTGTCTTCAGCGAAAAACAGGTTTCAGTTTTCAGTAACCCAAAATAGCATACCACCGCAGCCACTGTGATCTTAGGTAGATCCACCACCAGTGAGGGAATCACTAAAAAAAAATGGAAGCTACAGAGTAGTGTTGCCTCAAGCCCTGTGAGCCACCAAGCCTTGATGCCAGAAAGTCTGGATATCATGCAAAGTAGCTGGAAAGCAGGCTACCTGTTGCATGATGGTGAACTGATGGCATCATCAGGCATTCTGCCCTCCCCACCACAATCTAAATATCAGCAGATGGAATAAATTTGGCGCCAGTGCTGAAGTGGCTCCAACTGTCTCCATCATCAGACACACCCCCTGGCCCTGGCCACTGGAAGGTGCCCCAGAGAGAGCAGGTGGGGCTTCTGCTCTCTAAATACAGGAGGCCCTTTCAGCTTCTGCTCTAAGCTCCTTTTAAACCACCACTGGAGATTGGAAAAATCAAAACTTCACAGCAGTGATAAGAGCACTGAAAAGAAGCAGATTTCCTGAGTCTTGAAAGGAAGGGGCATTGGAAGATAATATTTTTCTCACTGCTCCGCCTGTGTTTTCTTAGGCCCAGCTAAATCCAAGGCGGTCTCTCCCAGGCCTAGGTTCTCTGGAGGACCGCGCGCAGGCAGCTGCCGAGGGAACAAGAAAACTTGCTGCCCAAAATGTGTAGCTGAGAGTCCAAGAAAAGGACACAAAACCCTCAGGAAGAAGGTGTGTAATATTTTTGTTGAATCAAATCATGATTGTGTAAGGGGAAAAAAGACACACATAAAAGGCAATTTAGTGTTTGGCAAAAAGGGGGAAAAAAGAGCTTTCTGTGTTCAGTACAAACTCACTTCAAGGGAGCTGTAGATCAAATTACCAGCCTGTGACATGTGGAGATTGGCTGAGCAGCGGGCTGATGGTAACTCAAATTCCAAAGCTTCTGGACTGTTCCCGAGCCCATAAACTACATAGAAAATGATCCTGTTTGCTGAATTATTTTCAGTTGCAACAGCTGCTATAACAACTCAGAGAATTTTAATATGTATATACAGGGCTGGTGAGTAACCACTTCAAATATTCTGCAATGGGGTCTCATCTTCCCTTTCAATCCTTTTAGGTGGAGGTGCTAGAGCTGCTGTGAGGGGCCCAGAAAAATGAATGGGCATGGGTGCATGTTCAGGGGTTCACACAAGGAGTAGAATTAGAACTGGAATTCCGAGGGGAAGATCCACAGGAGGAAAAGAAATGTATCTTTTCACAATAAACATATACGTATGCATGACTTTTATAATTCAAAAAGTGAATTTTTAAAAAAATCTGGATAAACCCCATATATCATCATGATGAAGAAAGTATCGGATAAAAAAGGTTCTGAAATTAATTTGAATTTAACAAGTGAGTTTGCAATTTAATTTACTAAGAGGTGAGTACATGAGTGGCATTACAGAGTCTACAGACAAGGTTTGGTTGGCACCTGTGTTTATGGACCTCTTGTAATAAATCAAGGGAATATGGGGATGAGGCCCAGGCTGTACTGGAGCAGGGATTGCAATTGCCAGACAGTACAGGTAAGGACTTATTTATTCATTTGGGCTGGCACAGGGCTTTAAAGCATTGGAATCTGAATGTCTTTAAGTCGGAATGCACCCTTCATTGTGACAGCAACCACCACACATCTTTATTCTACATCCTGGATTTGCACATCCACATGCATGGTCCCTAAGGCATTTGAGTTTCCAACACCTGCTGTCCAACCCCATCACTTCCATTTCTGATCAGGAAGTCAAATGTCAGGATATCAGTGAGTGAGAAAGGAGAAAACTGTGTTGGAAAGTAAATGAAACAAATTAACAGAATAACAAAACTGATAAGCACCATTCTAGCAGTATATCAGTTTGTTGGGGCTGCCCTTAACAAAGCATCACAACTGGGTGACTTAAACAACAGAAATGTATTTTCTCGCAATTCTGGAGGCTGGAAGTCCAAGATCAAGGTGTTGACTGGCAGGGTTGGTTTCCTCTGAGCCTGTCTCCTTGGCTTGCAGATGATCGACTTCTCCGCATGTCTTCACGTGGTCTTTCCTTTACGCATGCATATCTGCATCCTAATCTCCTCTTCCTGTAAGGACTTCAGTCATATTGGATTAGGGCCCACCCATATGACCTCCTTTTCCCTTCATTACCTTTTTAAAGGCCCTGTCTCTAAATACAGTCACATTCTGAGGTATTGGGGGATAGGACTTCAACATACAAATGGTTGGTAGGTTACTATTCAAAGAAGAAAAAGTTGTCTATACTCTCTCTCTCTCTCTCTCTGTCTCTCTCTCTCCCTCTCTCTCTCTATATATATATATGTAGGCAATATTGGCCCATGAAAACATTCCCCCTACAAAACCTTCTTTAGCCAAACCAACCCATAATAAATCATAATACAGAGATTCACAAACTCTTCCACTTACACTCCCGGGATTCTTAGAGGATGTCTCAAAACAGCCTTCAATAAGCGTAAAATTCCTTTGGCATCTCTCTTTTGCAGGCTATTCCAAAATATACCCATGTTTATTTTAATATAAAAGTAACTTCCCTCAAGTCTACTCACACTTTAGGAAATTGCACTATGTTCTGCCTCTGGCTTTGTGTTCTCTTTGACAAACCATATCTAGGCCTAGGGTTAACCACTAAGCCCCATTCCCCTCTCTGCAGCAGGGGTGTAGAGAGGGGATCTTCTGTTGTCTTCCTGCCTCAGAGCCACACCCGTCCTGGGCCATTAGAAATTTCTCCTGCAGATCTCCTGCCATTGCACTTGGTATTTCTGTTATTGTTGTTTTCATGAGAATTTCAATGGCAAGATGGAAAAGGGCAAATCTCTCCATTTTAGATTATCACGTAATTTATGAGAGGACTATGAGTTTAATGTTAATATGAGTTTTTTGGGAACCAACAGTGAAGGTGTGAGGTATCTGATAAGGGGGCTAGTCAGGTGACCAGAGAGAACACAAGCTCTTACATCTCATCATCTTGGCCAATATATACAGGCTGCTCCTTTCCCCAGCCAGCACCCGGGACCAGAGGCATTACCAGGTTTTATAAAATAGTAAAGACATAAATTTTATAAAGCAGTAAACAATAAAAATATAAAATAAGAACTAAAAATTTACAACAAAAATACAGAAAAACAGATAATAATATAAATATACTCAAGACCAAAAATTGAAAAACAGATAATAAAGATAAAAATTGTTTTGTTTTTGTTTGTATTTTCTAACTTTTACCATGAAAATGTTCAAACCAACAAAAAAGTTGAATAGTGAAATCAATGCCTATATATCTTTCATTTCAATTCAGTAATTGTTAATATTTTACCTCATTTACTTTGTCCATCTCTCTCATGAATGGCCTAAGGATAAGGATATTCTCCTACATAACCCTGATACCATTACCACACCTAAGAAAGTGAACCATTATTCCAGTTCGTATTCAAATCTCCACAATTGTCCTAAGAATATCTTTGCTTGCTGTGTTTTGTTTTGTTTTGTTTATGTACCAGCATCTAATCCAGGTTCCGAAGTTGCTTGTGGTTAATTCTTGCTCCCTTTTACTCTAGGACGGTCTCACCCCATCTTTTGTTCCCCCCATACCATTGGCTCTCTTCGGATTTGTCTGAATGTGTCCCTATGCTATTGTGTAACTTTTTCTCTGTCCCCTGTACATAGGAAAAAAAAGAACTTTTTAAAGGTGGATTAAAAATATATGAAAAATGTTAACCCTAAGGCAGCATTAAAGAAAATAATTATTAAATGTAATTAAGCAAGTAGAATACAAAAATAAGAAAAAGAATGGAAAATATTGGACAATAGAACTTACCTTAGAAATAATTTTTAGCAATAAAAATTTCAGAATGATAAATTTAGAAGGAACTAAAACTTTGGGTATAAAACTGGATAACATAAGAATGAAAATCTAATTTAATAAAAGGAAAAGGTCTGAGAACATGTATATTTATAAAAGGGGGATAATAATAGGCCTACATGTATTAACATACAGTGAATGCTTAGAGCAGTGCCTGGTACATTCTGATGGCTATATAACTGTTTTCTATGATTGTCATCATCATCATCACCACCACATAAAATGGATATTGAAAAGCAAAAGTTACAACAGGAAACCTAAAGTATTTATGAGGAAATAAAGAGAATATTATAATGAGCAAGAATAAAAATCCTCAGTCAGTAAAACACTTCCATTGAACCCCCACACAATTCACAACATTGTCATTCAGGAGAGGAAAAGGGGGTAAATGCCCTGGAAAAGTCCACCAGCCTCCTGGTGACAGGTAAGGGTTTGGGAATTTGCACCTGTGTCCATACACTTCTGTGTACCTATCACAAATGACAGCAACTGTTTTAGAGCAAAGGACACATCACCACGTGAACATCTCAGAAATGACAGAGGCTGGGTCACTTGTGAGGGCCTCCCACACGAGCACAAATTTTGCACCACCCACCCACAGTTGCTGCCATGCCAGCCCAGGAAGAGTCCCAGCCACTAGAAGAGAAGGAAGACATGCATCTGCACTCCTGCACACCTAGGGGCTGCTTCCCACAACTAAGAAAGCATTCTCTTGGAAACAAAAAAAAAAAACAATAGAATGTGGAGATCTAAGACATTCAACTTTTTGAGGCTTTCCCCAGGTTTGTCCATATAACAAAAGAAAATCTCCACATAGAGATTTTGAAATTGCTTCCAAATTCATAAGTTGTGGCAGTTACTCCCTTCTCTCCTACACCTGATCATCCTTCTCCAACAACACAAACACACACACACACACACACACACACACAGCCCTCCCAACCTCGCGACACTCTCATAGCTCTTAGTCCCTAGAGTGTGGCCTTTGTCTCTCTTCTCCTCTACTGCTAACCTGTTAAGGGTCAATTATAGAGCACAAGCTTTGGGGACCAATCCATAAATTTGCAAAGCTGGCCACTTGTTTAAAAACAACAACAATCTTAGATAAATTTGTTTTGGCTTCAAGTTTCCCCAAATTCTTTGGTCCAGACATGATTGTTAACAGATCACAAAACTTTCTGGAGGAAGAAAGTGTTCTAGCTGGAATGATGACAGTCACACGGCTTCCCAAAAGTTCTGAGGAGAAGCACAACATGGAGGAGCACAGGTCAATTTTGCCAATTTGAAACGCTCTGCAGCCCTTTGCCTGCCAGGGGCCTGGTCAGAGTTCTCAAATGGCCCCATCTCTCTTATCTCAGAAAACAAATGCTCTGTGCTGCTTTCCTGAGTCTCCATTTTTCTACCTGGGATTAAAGAGTTCCAAGGGCCCCTTCAGCTCCAAAAAACTGGGTTCCAAATAGAACCCGAGCTCTAGTTCATTTACGAAACTGCACTGCACATCCAGACCACTTACCCTGAGCTTAAAGTTTCAGCAGTCCCCGTAGGAATCCATTGACTAGAAATACTTAACAGAATGCCCAGTTGAATAGAGACCTTATAAAGCACTTCTGTTGAATACAAGTAGTCTCTGATCTGCACTTTTATTATTGCTACTAAATGCTCCTGACCCTAGTAAATAATAAATGAAAAAGTTTTCTTACTCAGTTGAAAACTAAGAAACACTTGATTTGACGACTAAAAGAAAAGGATTGGATTCTTTGAAAATGTTTCTAAAGGAAAAGGGACATCATTTATCGGGCAATAATGAGAAAAGTTTACCAATAGTATTTAAATTGAGATTTACCTCTGTTAAATTAAGTTTAGCCTAAAGCTGGTTTCTTACATATTTTAAGTTCAGCCTAAAGGTCTCTCCATACATAGTGAACTGTAATCTAACTAGATGTGTAAACAGACTGTCAGCTACGCTTGTGCCAATCACCAAGTTTGGACCAATCAAAGGCAGCTAACTGTTCAAACTGTGTACAAATAAGGCAAACATGGAGCTGTAACTAAGCCAGCTGTTTCTGTATCTCATCCTTCTTCTGTATATCACTTTTCTTTTTCTGTCCATAAATCTTTTTCAATCACAAGCCAGCACAAGGTGACACTCTAAACCTATTCTGGCTCAGGACACTGCCTGATTCATGAATCATTCTTTGCTGAATTAAACTCTACTAAATTTAATTTTTCTAAGGTTTTTCTTTTAACACCTGCAATATAATCATAAATGTACCTGTAAGGGGAAAATAAATCGTTCTTATTTTAAACAAAAACCAATTGCAGTTACATTTTTTTTTAATTACCCATGTTTACCTTTCTGTTTGTTATTTGTTTGTCTATTCAACTTTCCTCCTATATCTCAGATGTTTCTTCTGGAACCATTTCCCTTCTTCCTAAAATATGTCCTTTGGAACTTCCTTTAGTGAGAGACTTTGGATAATAAAACTCTCATTCTTTGTGTGCTTGAAATTGTCTTTATTTTACCTTCATTTGTGAAGATAGTTTCACTGCGTATAGAAATTTATGGTTGATGATTACTTTTGTTCAGGATTGGCCTTCTAAAGGAGAGGTGGAGTCAGGAATAGATTCCTGTTTTGTTTTGTTGAGGAAAATACCTCTTGGGTGTGGATAGGCCCTTGCAGGCAAGGAATGGGAGGCCTCCTGGGCTCCTGGTTACACTAGGGCAAATCCAAGAGAGAGATGGATTGCTCTGCATAGCAAAGTGAGGGGAATTTTGCATTTCTAAGGCAGCCTAAAAAAGAAAGAATATGCATCCATGAGTGAGGTAAAAGGATGATATTAAGAGGGTCTAGATAAAGAAGGAACTTCAAAAAATATAATGGAAAGTGAAGAGATTGTGAAAGGAAAATAAATCTTGGGACCCCAAAATCACTAAGCTGAAGGGAAAAGTCAAGCTGGGAACTGCTTAGGGCAAACCTGCCTCCCATTCTATTCAAGGTCACCCCTCTGCTCACGGAGATAAATGCATATCTGACTGGCTCATTTGGAGAGGCTAACTAGAAACTCAAAAGAAAGCAACCATTTGTCTCTTATCTACCCACGACCTGGAAACCCACTCCCAACTTCAAGTTGCCCCGCCTTTGCCTCGAATTGTCCCACCTTTCTGAACTGAACCAATGTACATCTTAAACATAGTGATTGATGCCTCGTGACTTCCTAAAATGTATAAAACCAAGCTGTGCTGCTACCACGTTTGGTACATGTCATCAGGACCTCCTGAGGCTGTGTCACAGGTATGCGTCCTCAACCTTAGCAAAATAAACTTTCTAAATTAACTGAGACCTGTCTCAGGTTTTCAGGGTCCACAAGGTGGAGAGGAGACCTAGTCAGTGAGATTAAGAATGACCTATAAGTTTCTAGAAAATTTTTGTTAATATAATTGTTTAGTGAAGAATTAACTTTACACACACACATAAAAGCTCTGGCTTTTGCCCTCAGGTACAAGAAGGTGATGCTAGGCCCCTGGAGCGTCCAGTCTAAGGGGAGTATCTTTGTTTGCCTGGGGACTTTGGCGATCAGAGGGTCTGATTACGTGATTTGTGATGGAGGCTTTAAGCCATGTTGTATCAGTTCACACTTGCAGAGGAACTGGGGATGAAAGATGCTAGCCAAAACTTCTGGGAAGGTCTGGAGACTGAAGATCAGCCATGCAGATAGTATGTGATTAGGCCTCAATAAAAATTCTGGACACCAAATCTCAATGAGCTTCCCTGCCCAGCAATGCCCTGCATACTGCCACAAACAGTGGTCGGGAGGAGGTAATACTGTCTATGATGCCAGTGAGAGAGGATGAATGGGAGCTCCACATTTCAACGCCTCCTGGGATTTGTCCAAGGCATCTCTTCCTTGGCTAATGTTAACCAGTATCCTGTTCCTGTAATGAATCATAAGTTTGGCTTTCAGTGAATTCTGTGGCTCTTTCTGGTAAATTATCAAACTGGAGGGATGTTTGGCAAACCCTCTGAACTTGTAGCTGGTATAGAGTAAGGGTAGCCTCAGCCCTCTGAAAAGTCAGCTTCACACAATAATCTTATACCAGCAGTACTCTGGGGTAATAAAGGACAAGAGACGACACCCTGCATAGGAGAAGGCAATGCCAAAACAAGAATGGCCTCCGGAGGTAAGAGCAACCATGGAAACCAAGTGACCACAGAGGCACAGCGTAGGTCCCCAATCCTGCATCCCCACAAAATAAACTTCTTGGAAATAGGGGCTCCGATCTTTTTGTTGTGCGCTAGAGAACAACTTGCCTTTTTCACATGACTGCTGTCAAACAATTCATGCCTTTTTATTTAATTAAAGTACAATCCCCCAATCATCCTACACCACCTCCATAAGACTATAGGACTTAAAGGCTCCCAGGAGGCAGATTATTAGGTTGTAACAAAACCAGGCACATTAATAAATAAAAGTCTAAAATTCTTGCTTTGGCTGGGACTTAAACTCTTGAATAAAATGTATGCAAATATTTTTTAAATATATGCAGTGCATGGCACCTAATAGATATTCAATTGATGGCTTTGAATAAGGGGAAAATGAATGAATAAATAAATGTATGAATAAATACAGTTTATTCTCAATGGCATGTACTTATTCTATTAGAGAAAACATGAATACTTAAATAGGTAATCCACAAAAGTCCAACCTACACATTTTAACTGGTAGCCTCATGCTTCTCCCAGAAGTTCTTACCAGAGAAGCAAACGGGCAGTAAAAATGACTGGCTCAAGTTTCATCTCTTCAGCCTGCCTGCGCTTGGTGCCTTGGAACTTTTAACTAACAGCAAAATTCCCCAAATGCCCTTTTGACACCAAGGGTAAAAGAAAGAGTCTTACTGCCAATAAATAGGATTCTCATGCCCCGTTCCGCTAAGCACATAAGATGAAAAGTTACACAATAAAAGCAGCACTGCAGTTTTTATTCCACTCTAAGCCATTATTTCCTCACATAGCATTTGTGGTAACTATCTTTGATCGTTGACTAGGGCCACAGGTGGTTGGCCCTAGCTAGTATATCAGGAGTGTAATCTGAGTTGTCTCTAAACACATCACAGCAATGACAGATTATACCAATCAGAAGCAACCGTGTAATACCAAGCTGTAAACTGCAGACATTCTTTGGGTTTACGCTCTTAATTTACTTGCCACGAATGGGCTCCTTGAACTTTGTAGGTCTTTCATTTTCCAAAGGAAGCACATCTTCCAGGGCTTGAGTTTAATTCGATGCTACTGCTGCCAAAGCCAGATGGGATGCAAATGAAACTGGGTTCACCTTTCTCCCCCTGCACTGCTCACTAGGCAGTTCAACAGATCCATTGGCAAAAAAAAAAAAAAAAAAAAAAAAAAAAAAAGAGAAAATTGCAGTGGTATTCTGAGACAATGCAGCCAGAGCCAGCACTGAAAATTATAGAACTAGTAATCTCATTGCAAAGAATTAAAAAGCTTACAGAGAAGGCTAATGCTCTGAAATCAAAAGGGTGGGACAACCAACACTAAAACCCAGAAGGTTCTACAGGACAGGGGAAAAGCCCAAAAAGAAGCCATAGAAAACAAAGCTTGTCTATGAGAGGCTGCTGGATTGACGTGTAAATTAGCCTAGACCTTTTGAAGGGTAATTTCCATAAGTATTCGAATCCTTAAAACCGTGCATATGCTGTGACCTGACAACTCCCCTTCTAGGACTTTATCATGAGAGATAATTACAAATGTGTGCAAATATTTACCTTCAAGGTGATTTACCACAGAATTGATTACAGTAGCAAAAAATAAATAAACAGCCAAAATGTTCAACCATTGAGAATTCATTGAACTTTGGACATACAACAAAATATGACATAATAATTAAATATGTTGTGATAAAAAGAAAAACATATTTACAATAATTAGGTTAAAAAAATAGAAAACAGTGTATGTGGTGTGCACCCATTCTTGTAATTAAAAGAGAAAGAGCCCTTCACAGATATATACCAAAATTTAACAGTGACTGAGTGAGGGTAACTATTTTTATTGTCTGCTTTGTACTTCATTGGGTTTTCAATTTTTTGTGTATTATTTTTGCAGAGAAAAAAAAGTTATTATAAAAAAATCCTTCAGAATAAACCAGAAGCATTCATTAGACTTTTTTAGCTACAAGGTACAAAGTCTTCAAGCTACTTCAAATTATGATAGAATTTATTATGAGAATACATTGGGTAATGAATAAGTTTAGAAGTGGAAGTCACTGGAAATAAAAACAGGAATGTCTTGGGGCAATCAGGAAGGTGCACAGCCCAACCTGGCAAAAGACAATTGGAAGGTCCTAGAGTTGATGTAGGAATAAGGTTACCTCTTTGCCCCTCTGGTGCAGGCAGTCCTTCCACCTCTCCTCTGTAACTTGCATTTCCTGTCTCCCATCCACAGCTCCTGACACAGCCTATCAGCCACTCTGCCTCCCACTCTGCTTTTCTCTTTCATCTCTCAAGGCTTCCACCTATACCTGACTGATTTCCTCAGAAATCCTCAGGGACCCTGCTGCCTCCCGGTGGCCTCTATGTGTTGTCTGCTAATTGACTGGTCCTGTCCTTGATTGGCAGTTGTGGCCAGTCCATGCTCTGTCCAGCCTGGAATCCAGTGACCACTCCCATCACCAGCCATGATGAGGGGAAAAGTCCAATTATGGCTGCCTATGAGCAGTAGCTTGTTAACTGAGTAGTTTTCCTTGGTAGAAAACTGAGGGTGTCAAGACCTCACAACTGACCTGCCAGTAGGCCAGTACCAATATTTCAAACACTGTATGTCTGGAACACTGTTTCTACATTAATGAAATCTGCTTAATTTTGTTCAAAGTTTCACAAAGTTATGTGGGCACAGAATCCTTTTACTTTTTCCAAAACACCTGCTGTACTAATACCAGGTACCAAGTTTAAGAATTGCTGCTACAGAGTAAACTGTCATCACAGAGAAAACAATTAACAATGATATTTGTTCCATTTTTCTATGCCTGTATTCTCTGCTTAAGTCATTTGGTTAAGATTCTCCATCTCCTTCAGAGGAATTAAAATATTTTACCATGAAAATATTTGGCAAGCCTAGATTCATTCTTACTATAAAAATGAAGAGTTATTAAATATATTAGTAAAATGAGAGCAGCTTTCAGTTACTAAGGTCCTCTTGGGGATATAGAACTTCTAAATTAAAGAAATAAATAA
Source organism: Symphalangus syndactylus (assembly GCF_028878055.3). NCBI lineage: Eukaryota > Metazoa > Chordata > Mammalia > Primates > Hylobatidae > Symphalangus > Symphalangus syndactylus. Next base: position 88,113,129 of record NC_072437.2, on the reverse strand, counting down.
TCAGACTTAGAAACGAACTTGTAAACAGAATGTAGTTCATGAGTTTGTTGGCTTTTCTCCCCTGTGGATGGTTCATAACATAATTTAAAAGGGGAGAAGTTGAGCAGTTGAAGCCGTATTTAAAAAAAAAAAAAAAGAAAAGAAAAGAAAGAAAAGGGAGAGCCAAAAGCAAGGAAAGGGAGAAAGTAGAGATCTAGAACAATGTGAGACTGTGGCTAATAGGTCTGCAGTGGGAAAGGAATCAGAGAAAGGGGGCCCAGGAAGTGGAGGTATGAGTAGCAGTTCATTTGGATACAATTCAGAGGTGGCTGGTAGCTGGCTGCTTTGTGTTTTGCATGTGTCTATATTGTTGCTGCTGCTGCTGTTGTTGTTGTTGTTGTTGTTTTTCATGCCAGTTCACCGTGACTTTGGTCTGAATTCTGTGCTGATCCAACTCAAATCCCTCTGACTCAGCCAGGCTGCCAGCTCTGGAATTCTTGGTCATCAGAATCATTGTAGTTAGAATACTTGGGTCTTGCTGAGAAAAAAGGGCACAGAAATCTAAGACAAGTGAGATGCGTGATGCTTGTTTTACTACTTTTGTTTTAGTTTTGGTTTTTATCTCTTTAAGAAGAGGACTTCTATTCATGCACAATCAGATGAAGCTTAAAGAGTCTGTCCAGTAACCAAACCAGATTAAAGATGATCACTCACAACATTTGTTATGTGCAAGGATATTAAGGTCAAAGCCCTGTGTAGGAGAGGGAGAAAAGAAGGATGGAGGAAAGGAAGGGAAGGGAAAGGGAGGGGAGAGGGGGGGGGGGGAGGGGAGGGGAAGGGGAGGGGAGGGGAAGGGGAGGGGAGGGGAAGGGGAGGGGAGGGGAGGGGAAGGGGAGGGGAGGGGAAGGGGAGGGGAGGGGAGGGGAGGGGAGGGGAGGGGAGGGGAGGGGAGGGGAGGGGAGGGGAAGGGAAGGGAAGGGAAGGGAAGGGAAGGGAAGGGAAGGGAAGGGAAGGAGAGAGAGAGAGAAGAAAAGAAAGAAAGAAAAGAGAAAGAAAAGAAAGGAAAGAAAAAGAGAAAGAAAGAAAGAAGAAAGGAAGGAAGGAAGGAAGGAAGGCAGGAAGGAAGGAAGGAAGGAAGGAAGAAAGAAAGGGAAAGATGAAGGAGGGGGGATGGAGGGAGACAGCCAGGCAAACAGGAGTAGGGGGTGGGGGGTTAAGGAGAAAAGGAGAGAAAAGGGAAGGAAGAAAAGAAAAGAAGAAATGGCAAAGAAACATACATCAACCCAAAAGAATTCTAATGCTGATAATAATATTATAATTATAATATCTGATTACTTTTACTTATAAAAACAAAAACCTAGTAACAATAGCCACTGTTATTGCATGCTTAGTATATGCCAGCAGTGTGCACAGTTTATCCATTATGGCATTTTATTCTCAGGACACCTCTTTGAGACAGACACTGGTACACCATCCCTCATTTGCAATTCAGAAATCTAAAATCTCTGAAAACTGAACATTTTTTCATAAGTCTAAAGCAAACTTACTTGGCAGCAAAACCTAACAAACTAACATGAGGCTACTTATAGTCTTTACTTAACTCATTTGGTGCACATTTCACTACAGAAAAATTAATGTGTTTCATTAAGGGATATTGCCCTCCAACGCCTCTGAGTGTTCTATATAATACATGACAATATGTACTTTATTATCTTTCTATAATACTAAAAGTTCTGAATTCTGAAACTCATCTGGTTTCAAGAGTTTAGGATAAGGGATTGGTTCTGCCTATTTTACAGATAAGGAAACTGAGACCAGTTCTGTTTGTCTTCATTGATGTATTTACCTTGGAATTTTGGTTTGTATCTTTGAGACTTCGCCTTTTTGGTGATGGCTTAAAATTTTTTTCTCCACACTATCTCCTTTCACTTATGCACTGATGAGATTTTAGCAAGTTCTCTGAGGGAAAAGTTTTTAAAAACCTCTTTTTTCCCCCAACATGGAAAATGCTGACATCCTCAAAACTTTTCCTGGAACCCAAGTGAACTCGTTTTTAATTCCCCCACCCTTCATTTTCAGATTACTCAGTGTATTTAATGCTACCTTTCCTCAATTCCACCCAAAGCTCATATGGAGACACGAAGGGCATTGGTGAGGAAACCGGTGAGGAGTCTGCATGAGCCTGAGACGTTGCTAAGCTCTCTGATATCTGCGGTGAGAGTGTCTACGCGAAGATTACCCATGCTGGGCTCCAGCGTTTCAACCTCAACCCCACAATGAGCTCCTGGTCATTCTGTGGTCTAAACTCTGAGAGAAGAGAGCATTCCATACTATACTACATTTCGTAAACAATTATTTGATACGTGGAAGAAACCATAAATATTATTTATCTTACCATGGGCCTCAGAATGTCCAAACACCACAGCTAATTAGGGTTCAATAATAGATTCAATAAGCTGAAGCCTGTTTTTCTGGTTTATCATAACAAGTAAAGCAATGGCTACTACGTTCTAATTTGTAAGCATTTTGTTTGATGGCTTTGAGTAGAAAGTACTTAGCTTTGCCTGTCCTATAGGAGGTCCAGCCACCATCTAAAGTCAGCACTAAACTACATCTGTTGCCATTTACGATACTTTTTTCCATTTGTGGAAAAAGTTATTTGTTATAACCAAACATATATTCAAATACAGAGGGAGCTTTTGCTAAAAGATTAGAAAGTCAATATTTCCTAACTGGCAAGGAGAAGGATTTGGTCAAAGCCAATGAGAATTTCTTCTATGATCAGTCTTTCCCCAGGAGCTGGCTCCTGTGAAGATTATAACTCACGTGCTGCAGATGGGAGTAAAGTTGACACTGTGAAGCAAACCATACTAGTATATTTCACCATCTCAGGGTAGCCCAGTTGAAAAGTTTTAATCAAGACTCCCTAAACCATGATTTCTCAAATTCAGCACTATTGACTTTGAGGGTAGATAATTCTTTGTTATAGGGGCTGTCCTATGCATTGTCAATGTTTAACAGCATTCCTGGCTGACACCCACTAGATGCTGGTAACATCCTCCTCACCAGTCATGACAACAAAAAATGCATCCAGACATTGCCAATGTCCCCTGGGGAAGAAAAATCACCCCCAGTGATGCTCCTCCACTCCTTGTGCATGATATACATTAATATTTCCATGGAGGTGACTTGCCAAGATTCATAACCTTGTCCTTAAGCAAAAATTTGCATGTGTGTGTACCTTTATTTTTTTAATGAATTGAACATTTATTTAAAATCATATTGTGCTATTTATAGTATGCTTGTCTTGCATGTTTTACTTAATCACATATCCTCCAGAACTGTGAGAAGTTTGTTTCTGCTGTTAAGCTACCTAGTCTACGGTATTTTGTTATAGAAGTTCACATTAACTAAATACTAACTAACGAAATCAATCTCTCTCTTTCTTCATAAATTTATTTTTAAAATATCTTTAAAAGAATAGACTGTGAGCATGATTTCCATTCTTAACATATTAAACATTCATTTTTCACTTTATAATGATAGCAAAACAAAATTATCTGATGTTATGTTTTTAAAACTATATAATAAAATTTTTCTTATTTAAAAAATTTATATATACATATATAAATAATATGTAAAATGACATAGCCACTCTGAAAAACAGTTTGGCAATTTCTTACAAAACTAAGCATGCAATTACCATATGACCCAGAAGTGATTGTACTATACTTGGTCACTTATCCCAGATAGATAAACTTATGCTCCCACAAAAATCTGTACATGAAATTTCACAGCAGCTTCACTGGTAATAGCCAAACATGAAAACAACCTAGATATCCTTCAGTGAGTAAATGTTTAGAAAGAAAAGAAAGTGGTATATTTACTTATTTTCATAGTATAAAAGATTATATTATGAAAGTTACATATTAAAATACATAAATCCTTGATGCATTTGGTGCACAATGAAGGGTGTCATTGTGTGTGTGTTTGTGTGTCTGTGTGTGGTGTGTTTGTGTGTGTGTGTTTTCAAATGGCCACCCAATTATCTCACTCCTTATAGAATAAACTACTCCAACTGGCCTTCCACTCCACCACCCACTTTATCCCTTTACCCTTCATCTTTATCCTCTTCAAATAGCTTTTGTGGAAGTTGAAATGCATTCGGTCGTATATCTTCCTCTCTTCTTTTCAAAGAGGTCTGTACCAATATTATCACTTGCCTAAAGAGTTTTTTTTTATTAATACTCAAATTAAAACTGCAGAAGGGAAGCCCTACAACTCTTAGAGCCTCCTGAACTCTACACAAAGCTTGCCTAAGTGGAGAGCTGAACAGCAGAGTGCCCAAGTCCAACTTTGACAAGAAAGGAAGCTTGGGCTTTGCTAGGACAGCAGGTCAGGAACCTTCCCGAGACATAACTCCTAAGGTGGGGCTTCCCAGGAATAGTACTGAGGGCTTTAAAGAGACTTTCTCCCAAACCCAATCCAGAGGCTGAGGTTGATCTGCCCACCTCTGTGCTCTGCATACTGCAGACCCTGGAGCAATTTCTGCTAACAAAGCTACTCCTGTGAGGAATCCAGCTGTGTCTTGCAAGCCATTTTCACAATATTATTTTTCAACTCCCTTGTTGGATCTTAAGAGAGGAATTTCAGGGAAGGGAGAGGAAAGGGTGTCAAGGGCTTAAGTTCACACCTTATTATGCTTTTACTACTCTTCATAGTCACATTTCAACAATTCGTGGTAAGCAATAAATACTTTGGCTCTTGGCGGAATGATTCCAAGTTACTCTTCGCCGCTCAGCTCTCCCTGGCTCATGGGTCAAGCCTTTCTCTCCAACAGGGAGTCCTCCATTCTTCTCATCTCACACCTCAATTCCTAGAAAAGCTTCCTCACCACTTTTCTTCCTTCATTCCTCCCACTCTACTCCATGCCACACATAGCTGTCAGAATAATCTTCTAAGAATCCTACTTACATCGTGAAACTAATTTAATTACTCCCGCTTCTCTCTCCCTCCCCACCTCTCCAGGCTCAGTCTGAGTTCTATCTCCTCCCTGAACTGTTCCACAATGGCCCCAGTCCCTAGAGACCTTTGCCCCTCAATGCTACCATACCAGGGCTGATATTCATGCGGTACAGATTGTCCACTCCCACAGTGTGTTCTGATGGGATCGGCATCCATCGTAATCCAGTCTGATGCCTGTGCAGTATTGGTTGTTAGAGATTTTGACAGATATTTTGACTGTCATCCTTGTCTACGGCATCTATTGTCTGGATCACTCATCTTGGTATAAACTACATGGCCTTGCTATTTAAATATTCCCAGTGTGCATGTTTTTACTTTCCTACCAGATTGTGATTCATTCTCTGAGGGCAGCCATTCTTGCATCCAATCCCCAGGAAGGAGCCCAGAAGCACGTGCCAAGCTGGTCCCTCCAACAATGGCTGGAGGAATCAATGGATGGAGTAAATAACTAATTTACAATAAAAATTTAAACACTGCACTTACTTCCCATCATCCAGCCTACAAATTTTAGAGCCTCCTGCCTTGCCTTAGTGTACCCACCTCCAACACACTCCACCTGTCTTCTGCCCTCTCCCTCTTACTGTTTATTATTCCCTGAATGTGCACACCCCGCCTGGCTGTCTCCCTCACACACTGAAAATGAAGTCCCTCTGGATGCTGCCCAGTGACAGTCCCTCCTCCCCTCTGTGTGCTCTGGACTTCCTACACTGATACTTGAAAGTTATTTCTAAGAGATTTTAAATTCCCACTCAAGTTTCCAACAAGTCAGAGTTTTCTGGGCAAAGCATGGATGCCAAGGAAGATACCCCAGTTTCACAGCTGATAAGCTTTATTGACAACTTATTTTAACTCTAGCTGAAGAAGACCATGAAACTAACCACCCCGTTTAAAACTGAAAACACACTCTCCTTGCCCCCAGCCCTCCCAATCTTCTTCAATCTGTTCTGTTTCTATATCACTCATCTCCTTCTAATAGCCTATGATTTACATATTTAATCTGTTTACTGTTCATGTCCCCGAACTAAAACATGAGCTCCACAAGGGCAGAGATTTTTAAAATTGTGGTGAAATACACACAATATGAAATTTACTATTTTAACAATTTTTAAGTGTACAATTCAGTGGCATCGAGTACATTCACATTGTTGTACAACCATCACCACTATCCGTCTCCAGAACTCTTCATCTTCTCAAACCGAAGCTCTGTACCTGGTAAACACTAACTCCCCACTTCCCCTTTTTGCCAGCCCCTGGCAACCACTCTTCTACTTTCTCTATGAATTTGACTGGTCTAGGTACTTCATATAAGCAGAACCATATATTTGTCTTTTTGTAACTGGGTTATTTCACTTAACATAATGTCATCAAGGTTCACCCATGTTATAGCATATGTCATAATTTCCTTCCTTTTGAAGACTTAATAATATTCCATGTGTAGTAAATGCATGTAGGCTACATTTTGTTTATCTATTCACCTGTTGATGAGTACTTGCATTGCTTCTACCTTTTGGTTAATGCTGCTATGAACATGAGTCTACAAATATCTCTCCAAGATCCTGCTTTCAATTCCTTTGGGTATATTTCCAGAAATGGAATCATTGGATCATATGGTAATTATATTTTTAATTTTCTGAGGATCTACCATACTATTTTCCATAGTACCTGTGCCATTTTACATTCCCGCCAACAGTGCACAGAGTTTCAATTTCTCCACATCCTTGTCAACACTTGTTACTTTCTGAAATGTCAGGGATTTCTGTCTATTCTATTTGCTGGTGTATGCCGAGCATGAAGAACAGGGCTTGACACGAAGTCAGCACCTGATAAGTATTCATACAATTCAACTGTAGAACTGGTATTGACAAGTGGCCCAGGACGGCCTGGGTTTGAACCTTGGCTTACACACTCAGATACTCCACATGGACACATTATTTGGCCTCCATGAAGTTAAGGTTGGGTTGTCATTCATCTGCAACAGCACCTATCTTGAAGGGTGTTGTCAAAGCCCAATAAGATGAGAGATGTAAAGCTCCCTGCCCACTGTGTCTGATACAGGACTCTCTTGCACATTTCCTTCCTTCCACACTGATTCTCTTGAACAGCACATTAAGCTGACTTGGATAAGAAGACTATCAGTAATCAAGATTGGTTAGAGAGAAGTCATTGTCTTTTTTGGTTAAGTTTCATTTCATCACCTCTTGATTTGTGAATCTAAGAGAATTCCCATCGACCCACAACCTCCTACACTGCCTTTTTTCTTCTTCGTAGCACATATCATTACCTACAAGTATATGCAATGTCTATTATTTTTATCTGTGTATCCATCTTCTCTACCAGAACACAAGCTTCAGGCAGGAAAGGTCTTTATTTTTCTTGACTACTGCCATATCTACAAAGCCCAGAACAGTGCCTGCAACATAAAAAGTCTCAAGAAATATTTGTTAAATGAATAATTCATTTAAACAGTTACTAATCACCTGTACAGGTATAGGCACTGTGCTTACTACTGGGCATCCTATATAAATAAAATACAATTCCTGCCCTCAAGGATCTCACAGTTTAATTAAAAGATGATTATAAACAAATTATTAAATATAGTTTGAGATGCACAGTAAAGGAGCAGGTAAAAAATTATACAAAGTAAAAAGGTATTAAGTCTATCCGGAGGATGCTGTCAAAGAAGGCTTTCATAGGAAAGTGTCCCTTATGAATATTTTGAAGATTAACTAGGGTTGTTTCAGTAGGAAAAGAAGGAAAGGGCATTGTAAATTTAAGTGATAGTTAAAGTCACAAAGACAAGACACATAAGGCTTTACTGTAGAAACAACAAGCAATTTTGTGTAACTAGATATAAAGCTAAACGGAGAGAGTGATCAGGAGCCCAGAGCCCAGAGGGGGCATAAATCATGGAGGCTTATTCAAGCATCATGCTTAGACTTGATGCTATAGATGATCAGAGCCACCAAAAGGCGACACACAAGTAGATATTTATTTTAAGGAATCTATATGGCCCTGGTATGTCTGGAGGCCAGCTGGGAACCCCAGAGCTTCCCGGGGGACACCCACCATGGGGACTGGACCAAGCATTCAATTTTCATTCTCTGGGGGCTGCAATGGGCTGCTAGACTGGCAGCTGGGTGCTGGACTCAAATTTGAGTCTTCTTATCTTCAAACTCTTCATCTTCTCAAACTGAAACAGCAAATTCTGAGTGTCTGAATCTCTGTTCTAACACTTTAAAGAACATTTTATCAGGGTCCTAGTCACTGGGGTTTTAGAACGGCTCCTTGGGTTAGTGTAGTTATATAGAATGTGGAATAAATAGCCATTGGACCTTTGGCTTTAACATTACACATTTCAAATTGTTTTATCTATAGAACTAACCTGGCCTATACTTGTGTTGACCCACTAGTAAAAAAGAGAATGTCTATTAAGCTTGGGCCAATTTATAGTCTGAATGAATGTGTTCTGTATGGTGGGAGGAGAAAGATTTGGCCATACATTGCTACATCCCATGTTGCCTATGGACAAGAGTGTTCCTGACTGTATTCCTTTCCTAGGGCTACCATAACAAAGCACCACACATTGAGCAGCTTAAAACAGAAACATATTCTCTCACAATTCTGGAGGCTAGAGGTGTAAAATTGAGGTGTCAGCAGGGACATGTTCCCCGCTAAACCTGCGGGTGAGTGTCCTTCCTTGCTGCTCTCCTAGCTACTGGTGATTCACTGGCAATTTCTAGCATTCTTTGGCTTGTAACTGCATTAATGCCAGTCTCTGCCTTAGTTGTCACATGGCATTCTCCTTGTGTGTTTCTGTCTTCACAAAGCCACCTTCTTATAAAGACACCAGTCATATTGGGTTAGGGACTACTCTGGTCTGAATGTTTGTGTCCCCTCAAAACTCATATGTTGAAATCCTAACCTCCAAGTTGATAGTATTAGGAGGTGGTGACTTTTGAGAAGCCAAGAGGGAGGAGCCCTCATGAATGGGATTAGAACCTTTATAAAAGAGACCCCGTAGAGCTAGTTTGCCCCTTCCCCTATGTGAGGACACAGTCAGAAGGCACCATCAGTAGACCAGGAAATGGGCCCTCACCAGACACTGAATCTGCTCAGACTTCCCAGCCTCCAGAACTACAAAAAATAAATATCTGTTGTTTATAAGCCATCTAGTTTATGGTATTTTGTTATAGCAGCTCAAACAGACTAAGACATGAACCCACTCTGCTGTGAGGGAGAACCTGTCCCAGGCCTCTCTCCTGGCTTCTGGTGGTTGGCTGGCAATCTTTGGCATCCCTTGGATTGGAGTTACATCTCCCTACCTCTGTCTTTATGTTCAAGACATTCTCCCTGTGTACAAATCTCCCCTTCCTATAAAGGCACCAGTTATCTTGGTTTGGGACCCATCCTACTCCAGTCTGACTTCATCGAAACTAATTGTATCTACAACGACCTTATTGCCAAATAAGGTCACATTCTGAGGAAATGCGGGTTAGGACTTCCACATATCTTTTGAGGGAAAGATATCACTCAACCTATAGCAATACCTCTTCTTTCGGCTGTTGACTTGCAGTAGTTAATCCAGTGTGATGAATGTGACAGTAAGTGTCCCAATGTGAATTAAATCATCAGGCTAGCTCTGCCTACAAAAGCACATAGTAGCACCATGGTTAGTTACCTCACACCAACACACCAAACAGCTTCACTTTCAAGATGACTGGAGAAGAGGTTGAGTGGGGTTTCATCAAACTTGGGGTCATTCTGACTAAAAGCTGGAATAGGAACTTTTCATTGTCACTTAAGACATAATGGCATTGTTGAACTTTAATGGCACAGTGAATAGAATATCAGTTTATGGGGCACACTCAGGTGCTTCTGTGCTGTCATCTCATTTGAGGCTTTTCAAAGGATAGTGGTGCTTTTAATCACAGCACCACTATATAATAATTAGTAATGACAATATGTCCTTTGAGTTGCCCTAGAGGGCCACAGAATCTCAGGTTGCCACCCCTGCAATTAGATTAACAGCTGGCAAAAAGCCAAATTAGGGAGAGAGGGGAGAGATCTACTACCAAATTCAATAGGTGTTTGTTTTGAATTAAGCATTCAACCTCCTGGTGGGGAAATCTGCTCTGATTGTACCTTGCCATTTACATACATAAAATACGTTAAAAGAAAAATACATATCCTGTACCCTGTTAGCCATTAACAGTTTTCAGAGTTCTTTCTCATTAGGCTATTTCTAATGGGACCCATGAGACTCAAGTTCATGATTGAGGGAGCTGCCCCTATGACAGAGAAGGTCCCTGAGAACAACCAGGAAGACACAGTTTGTGTGTCCCTTATTTATTTTATTTCCTTCAAGCAAACAGTTGGCATGAGCAGACATTTCCTATTGCCTGGGCACTGTTTAATCACTGTTTAAATATTTGCCATCCTGTCTTTGTTTTGGTTAGAATTGCTGAGTTAATGTAATACAGATTTGTACCCTCTGCTGAGTGAAATATAGATTTCATCTTCTGAACTAGGGCTATGTTCACTGGAAATAGTTTTCTCACTCCCCATCCCCACTGCTTGTCTTTCATTTTATGCATTATATTAATCCTTTTCATAGCTTCTAAAATGCCTACAGGTTACCGACAAATTGCCCCCAGGCAGTTTCAACACTTTCGGTTTCAGCAAACCTGGCCTTATGTGTGACTCATTGTGAAATTTTAAGGACCCTTAAGTCAATTTCTGAGTACCAACTTAGAAAAATATCCATCCTAGGCAAGAACCTCATCATCTGATGGACATTCTCAGGTTAAGGTAAAACGAGTTTCTGGCCTCAGGCCAGTTTCTGACCGGCAGCGGGTTTGTACCAAGGACCCCTTCTGTTAATGCAACTGCAAGGTGGAGCTGGATCTGGGTTAACTTGGCTTCTGTGTAACCTGATTTCCCCCAGGCCTCACAGCCTGGGTATACTTAAACAGTCACCTTAACAGTCATAACTCAGATTTCACTGCCTCTCACTCCCACCTGCTGATAGAGAGCCTATGGCTCCATATTTTGCAGAATTTTTATAAAAGTGCATTTCATTTTAACAGACTCTCAATGTCACACTTCACAAATCGAATGGGATCTGAACAGGAAAGAACTATGAGTATGTGGCAGCATTCTCACTCTTTCTCCTCCTCTCTGATAACCATGATTCTGTTCTCTAGCAAGGCTGTCATTTCCGGCTCCTTCTCCCCTCGGAACAAGCACCCTCTCACTCCCACACTCCTCAGTCCTCAGCAGTAGGTTCTTCTGCAAGAATTTGCAGACTGGCCGGACGGTCACCTCTCAATCCCAATTGGACTCTACCTTCTTAGGACTCCAGCAGACCTGAAATAGCTGCTCACTTCTCTGGAAAAAAACTTTGTTGAAATTAAAAGGTCTGAGGCCTCTTATTCCAATAATTGCAGACTAGATAATTACTACCAAACCATCTACAAAAGCAAACTAGAAAAACTGGATAAAATATTAAAAATATGTTTGATGAAACAAGAAAGTGAACACAATAGTGAATAATCATCATGACAGAACCCAACAGAAGACATAAGATAGAAAACGAATGAGAAGAACCCTACCAAAGCCCTACCTTACTGACATGAAAGTTTCCAGGCCATATCATAGGAATGAGAAACTCCAGTGCAGCTCAATGATTCCCTACAATGAAGAAATGAAGCAAGGGTTTGGAAAGACCAACATGGCTAAAGTTGGCAGGACAGAGGGGGGACAAAAAGCTGCAGGGAAAGAGAATCGGACATCTGTAGATGGTCTCCCTGAATATTCAACAGAATACTAATCAGTGCACACAGCTGAGGAAGCTAGCAGAGACCAGGGGAAGAACCATCTAAAAGAATTACAAAGGACAGCAACTGGAGCTCACATGAGGTCAGAAAAAGTGACTGTTGCCAGTAACTAGATTGGAGAACCTTATAATTTTACATATAATTGAGTAGAATATTCAGAAAGATGTTGCCTCAGTAGTAGAAAGTTATTAGCCCTAAGCTAAATGATGTTCTAGTCTTGCTTTCCAAATATGAAAGGTAAGCCATAAATGGATCAGTTTCTAAGTAACTTAACTGCATCTCAGAACAAAGCCCAAACATGTACAGGAATAAAAAAAAATAACCATCACAATGTCTGCCATTCAAACAAAGCTATTGGGCATGCAAAGAAATGAGAAAACATTGAGGAGAAAAATCAGTCAAAAACAACCCAAAACTGACACAGATGTTAAAATTAACAGGCAAAGGAATTTAAAAAGATATTAAAACTGTATTCCATGCATTCAAAAAGTTTAACAGAGACGGAGGAGTTATTTTTAAAGACCTAAATCAGACTCTTAGAGACAAAACTGCACTGGAAGGGATTAATGGCAGGTAAATTCAACTAAACACTTAAGGAAGAAATAATGCCATTTGTACATAGACTCTTCCAGAAAATTAAAGAAGAGGGGAGACTTCCCAATTCATTCTGCAAGGCCAGCATTGCACTGATAACAAAACTAAACAAAAATATTTCAAAAGGCTGGGCGCAGTGGCTCATGCCTGTGATCCCAGCACTTTGGGAGGCCAAGGTGGGCAGATCACGAGGTCAGGAGATCGAGACCATCCTGGCTAACACAGTGAAACCCCGTCTCTACTAAAAATACAAAAAAAATTAGCCACGCACGGTGGCGGGGGCGCCTGTAATCCCAGCTACTCGGGAGGCTGAGGCAGGAGAATGGCGTGAACTTGCAGGCGGAGCTTGCAGTGAGCCAAGATAACGCCACTGCATTCCAGCCTGGGCGAGAGGGAGACTCCGTCTCAAAAAAAAAAAAATTTTCAAGAAAAGAAAACTACAACCTAATATTCTTCATAGAACAGATGTAAAAATTCTCAGTGCAATTTTAGAAAATCAGATTCAACAACATATAAAAAGGATAATACATCATGACCAAGTGAGGTTTGTCCCAGGAATGCAAAGCCAATTTAACATTCCAAAATCAATCACTGTAATTCACCATATTAACAAACTAAAAAAGAAAAACTATATATCATTTCAATACATGTATAACAAGCATTTGGCAACATGCAACCTTCATTCTGATAAAAACCCTTAGCAAAATAGAAACAGAAGAAAAGTTCCCCAAATAAACGAAGGACATCTACAAAAAATCTACAGCCAACATCCCACTTAATCGTGACAGACTGAATTCCTTTCCCCTAAGATCAGGAACAAAACAAGGATATCTATTCTCATCACTTTTGTTCAGCATTATACTGAAGATTCCCACCAGCACAATATGTAATGAAGTACAAACTAAAGGCATAAAGATTGGAAATAGAGAAGTAAAAGCAAGAAAATGACAAGATCATCTGTGTGGAAAATCTGCCGGAATGTACAAAGAAGCTACTAGAACTAGTAAATGTGCTAACTAATATAGCAAGATTACAGCATTGCAATACTAGTATACAAAATTAATTGTATTTTGTATATAAGCAATGAAAAATCCAAACATGACATTCAAAAAACAATACAATTTACAATGACATCAAAGAATACAGAATTCTAGGAATAAATCTGACAAAAATATAACCTATACGCCAAAAATAATAAAACATTGCTAAAAAATTTAAGATGGTCTTAATAAATGAACAAATATACCTTGCTCATGAATTGGAGGATTCAATATTTTTAAGACGTCATTTTTTCTAAGTTGATGTATAGATGCAACACAGAATCTGATAAGGAATAAATACTCAGAGTATTAAATTGGTACAAAAGTAATTGCAGTTTTTGCCAATAAAAGTAATGGTAAAAACCACAATTACTTTTGTACCAACCTAATATATAAATTCCTAAAACACAATGAAATCAATTTAAAAATGGGCAAAGGACTTATATAGACATTTATCTGAAGATATACAAATGGCCAACTGACATATGAAAGGATATTCAACATCACTAATCATTAGGAAAATACAAATCAAAATCATAATGAGATACTATCTCACACCCATTATGAGGGCTATTTCCAAAAAAAAAAAAAAAAAAAAAAAACCCAGAAAATAAAGTGCAGATGAGGACGTGGAGAAATCGGAACTCTTTGCACTATTGGTAGCAATGTGAAACTGTATAGTCGCTATGGAAAAAAGTATGTAGGTTCCTCAAAGAATTAAAGATAGAACTACCATATGATCCAGCAATTCCACTTCTAGGTATATACTCAAAAGAATTGAAAGCAGATATTTGTACATACATTTTCATAGCAGCATTATTCACAATGACCAAAAAGTGGAAGCAACCCAAGTGTCCATGGATGTATGAATAAATAAGCAAAGTATGGTATGCCGATAATGGAATAGTATCTGGCCTTAAGAAGGAAGGGAGTTCTGACTCATGCTGCAACATGGAGGAACCTTAAGGACATTATGCTAAGTGAAATAATACAGTCGCAAAAAGACAAATAGCATGTGATTCCACTTATAAGAGGTACTTAGAGCAGTCAAATTTATAGAGACAGAAAGTCAAATGGCCATTGCTAGGGGTTTGGGGGAGGGAGGAGGGGAGTTAGTGTTTCATGGGTACAGAGTTTCTGTTTGGGAAGATGAGTTCTGGAGACTGATGGTTGTACAACACTGTGAGTATACTTAATGCCACTGAACTGTACACCTAAAAAGGGTTAAGATTGTAAATCTTATGTGTATTTTACCACAATAAAAATTTTTTTACAATACTAAGTTAAAAAATAAAAATAGAAAAGAAGACCTCTCGGCCAGGCTTCTATGCCTTATGTGTGAATAATGCCTTCGAGGAGAGGCTATCGGCCAAACACCAATCAGCATCCAGGGTAATAAACCAAGCCAGGACAGGCACCGCTGTGTTTTCACAAGTCATCATTTGTTCCTAGCAATTCATTCATTAAGCACACCAACATTAAGCATCTTTCTGTGTTCCAGGCATTGGACAAGGTGCTGAGGTTTCAATGGGGAATAAGGCATAACCACCGCCCTCATGGAGTGTCCTTAGGGCCTACCGCTGGGCAGGGTGGTGAGGGTCCAGGGAGGGAGACTAGAAAGAGAGAATAAACAAACAAGCAATCTTAATATTAAAAATTATGTGGAGGACCTCGCAAAGGTTTTCTTCTTCCTCTTCCGGGGACATTGTCTGCAGGCACTCAGAATGGTCCAGCATTTGACACACCGACATAGGCTTTCCTGCAATACAACCTCTAACAAAACTAAGCTGTCCGGAACCCCTGATAATAGAATCATTTACCTTTATACCAAGAAGGTTGGGAAAGCACCAAAATCTACATGTGGTGTGTGCCCAGGCAGACTTTGAGGGGTTCATGCTGTAAGACCTCAAATTCCTATGAGATTGTCCAAAACAAAGAAACATGTCAGCAGGGCCTATGGTGGTTCCATGTATGCTAAATGTGTTCATGACAGGATCAAGCATGCTTTCCTTATCGAGGAACAGAAAATCGTTGTGAAAGTGTTGAAGGCACAAGCACAGAGTTAGAAAGCTAAATAGAAAACGAAACTTTTTGATTAACAAAAATGAAAAGACTTGCAAAAAAAATTGTGTGGAGTGAATAAACAAGTGCTTCTTTGTCAAGAAGCAGCTGGAGGAGGATATTATGGGAAAAAAATATCTAAGAAGCCACCTCCATAGAAGGTAACTCCTTGAACTGCTTGACAGAGAGGTTAAACAGCAAACCCCATGATGCTATAGTGAGATGCCCACATTTGGGAGAAAACTGTAGGTTCTCTCCTTTAGACTTAGCTCTTTTTGGAAACCCACTCCATAAGCACACTATTAAAACATGTCAGATGGAAGAGATGTAGGTGTACTTATACATATACATATATTAATATATACATATCCAAATAGGTTCTTTCAAAGAATGACAGGTTTTGCCTCCCTGAGATCACTGGAACTTAGGATTTTATCAATAGCTTTCTGTTTTCATCTTTAGGATTTATTTTGAACAGCAAGTTTTGCACCTGTACAGAAAGTTTTTAGCTGACTTTAACAACTCAATTCATCGAGTTGTTCCTGAGTACCTGCCTGCCAGGCCCTGCTCTAGGCACAGGGACACAAGAGTGACGGTGCCTTGTTGAGACATGAGCGTCCCAGCACTCAAGGAGCCTGAGCTCCAGGGATAACAAGAGTTCCTCCCAAGGTGACTTTCCCTGGGTGGGAATATCATATCAGATGACATCTCTAGTCTCAGACCAAATTAAAAACTAAAAGAAATTTGGTAGGGTGGCAGGGCAGGGCAGGCCTGTGCATGCAAAACAGGGGCCCCAGCTAACCTTCTAGGGAGGGCATACGTTTCAAAAAATTTTTTGGCCATATTGGTTCCTTCATTCATTAGTTGAGCAACAACTACATCAGTGTTTATCCCAGTGGCTATGGGGGCTGATGGCCCCAACAGGAACTCTTTCCCTTCAGAGCTAGGGTCTCAGGACAAATGAGAAACACCTTGTGTGGAGTAGGCTCCTACCTCAGGGTCACACAGCACTGGTGGCAGGGCTGGGATGAAAGGTCTGCTGATAAGAGTGTTCCCATCACATCCTTTGGTGGATGCACACATGCAGATCAGCATTTGGGGGCAGTCTTCTTCTCCCCTACACTTCCAGCACGGCCCAAGGCTGCATCAGGTGTGATGGCGCAGCTGGCTCTGACCTTGGCATGAGCCTAATCTAAGCAGAAGATGCCAGGAAGGAGGTACGGAGTGGCATGCTTTCCCTATTTGGTGCCTTCAAGGCTGTGCTGCCCTTGGGCTGGGCTGGCGAATGGAGAAAGCTGGTGAGACAGTGGATACGATGAAGTCAACCTGTGATCTTAAACTGGAGGGGAAGTACTCCTTGTTTATGGCTTAGAGATCCCACCCCGAGGAAGAGTGCTCAGCAAACTGAGGGCAAGGCACACTCATCAAAGAACCCACTAGTTTGCAGAATCAGTCAAGCAAAGCGATTGATGCCGTCATCAAAGGAATGATGTTATGCGCAAATTACCTAGCTTGCTACAGACACTGGCAGCTTTTCCCTGCCTCTCCAACTGCAAAAGCAAATCGCACTCCACCTCTAGAAATGAAAAGAAGCACTCCCTCTCCAGGGACAACCCCAGTAAGGCACATGGGAAAAATATAAAGCTCATCCAGTGCTCAGCTCTTTCCAAAAGTCAGACACCCCTCACGTCTTCTATCCCATGTGTGGCTATGGCCCAATGTCCACAGGAGGCATTTCTCTGCTAGAAAGGTAGATCTCTTCCAGTCTTCCCAGTCAAACAAGAAGGCTCAGCCTTTGTGGTTCTCAAGTAGCTTGCAGGGAGCAAGAAGTGGGGAAGTGGGAAATTCCATTTCCTCTGGAGTAAGGAGATGCTGTTTCTTTACTGGGGAAAGAGAGTAAGCAGGTGCATATATAACAGCCATGCTGTTAGAAGAGAAGATGCAGGATTTGAGCACATGAGAATGTTTTATTAATTTTGTATTTTAATTAGATATTTGGGGTTTTTTTTCTCTATTCTGTCTTCTGGGTTTTTTTGTTTGTTTGTTTGTTTTCCTGCATGAACCAAAAAAGAGAATGGCATTGAGAAGGTGTAAAAGGGTTCTTTAATACTTCCACCTCCTTGGATATACAGCAGGAGAAAGAAAGTTGGTTTACTTTATACTGGGCCTTTAAAAAAAATCTGGTACCTTTGTATATCATGAGCTGATGTGAATGGTAATAGCGCCAGCCTCCTGGACTAAGATTCCACCAGTTTCCACTGTGATGTGGCCAATCCCCCACCCGCACCCCAGCTGAAACAGAGCTGAAACTCAGAAAGCTTAGCTTTCCCTGCATTTAAAAATATATTTGCAAGCATCCAAGGATTTTATTTCCCTCCTCAAAAAATTGAGAGCCTCAACATTTATTTTGTGCAGAGGCAGAGAAAAGTACCCCCATAGTCTGTGGGCTGACCCCAAAACTGAGTGTCTGTGGCTATGACTATTTGATAACCGGGCTGCTACACTTGCAAGGTTTCATTTCTTTATTTCCTTCCAAATGAAACAAAGATAAACAGTGAGAGTAGTATTTTATTGTTTGAACACCAGTTTCTCCCCTTAACAATCCTGTGTTAGTATGATATTTTCTTGATGTGATTTTAAACCTCAGTGTGTACCCGGCCAGTTCTGTACTCCAGAAGCTACTGTCTACTGCCAAGAGCTATTAATCAAAATAAATGGGTGCTTGGGATCCTGGAAATGGTGTGGGGACTCTGCTTCTCTGCAGACAGACTACCCTCTTCTGCCCCAGAGTGGGGGCAGCAGGAGGACGATGGTGGTCAGGGAGGTACTGTGGCATTCTGAATCCCTGGTGACATAAGCGGGTGTCAACACAGCCTGTGGATAACAGGAGAAGGGCCTAAAATGTACTTACACCGCCCTAAGGCTGGACAAACTCTGGGGATACTTCCAGTTCATCTCCCACAATTTCTAGAGGCATCTGCACACCTGTCAGTTTGGGCCAAGTGCACGGTAACGCCATCTTTGTCAAAGCTAATTCCTGGCACCTACCCAATAAGCCCAGGCTGCTTTCATTTCTACTCTGTATTCTTTTATGACATTTGAAAGACAAAGAAAAGAAAGTGGTCTTAGAAGGTAAAAAGGTTACTTGAGTTCACAGACTTGATAATTTAGGAAGAGGCTAAACTAAATTATTCCAAAGTCTTAGATTTAATTTGTGCCATCAGTGACCAAACATTTTCAAGAGTTAGTGGGTATAAAGGACTGAAAAGGATGATAAAGTTACTATCAACATTCAGGCCACAGAAAGGGAGAGGAGGGAGAGAACAGTTAGAAACATATTAAACCAAAATCTAGTCCAGCCATCCCTCTAGCCCTTTTATTTTGTACCTGGGGTAGGGGCTGGGGAGAGTTGATGTTAGCTTTTGGGTTTTTGCGTGCAGAAAGCATATTTCATTTTGAGCCGGTTGTGCCAGTTAGTGACATAACGTCCACATGGTAATATGATACTGTAAGCACAAATGCAGTGCACAAACCAGACTGTGGCCTGGGAAAGACAAGCTCTGTCCATATATCAACAGGAATGGCTTGGAACTCAGGGAGTGAGTATTTTGAAGCAATCGCACATGAATTCACCTTCAGGAGATTAGAGGCTGATGTCACCAGGAGAGTGAAGTCATCAGAAATGACCTAAACTGATGGGACCTTGCCAGAACAAAGCTGCGCTGTGCAGACACACAGCTTAACTCTTTCTGGGTTGAAGATTTCTCCAAGGCTGCTTTTTTTTTTTTTTTCTTTTTTTTAACACGAAGAGTTTCTAATGGAGGACAACAAAGCCAATATGACTCCCACACTCCTAGGCATCAGCTGGTGTTACTTGATGAAAGAGGCCAAAAAATAAGTAAGTTCCACTAACCAGATGTCCTAAGCCCTCACCTTTTCATCCAAGAGTTCTACTCTGTCTCTATAGATTCTCAGGGGAATAGCACTAGTAGGCCTTTCATAACAGCAATTGAATTGAAGTGAATGGAATTAAGCTAGCAATGGCAGACCCCCCAGAATGGCAAAAGTTGGGCCCACAGAATGGTGGTGGAACAGCACTACAGAACACAGCCCATTTGAAAAGTGGCTGGTTACCTGAGTCTGCCTGTGATTCTCAGTGGAACACTCCATGTGCCAGGAAGCAGTAAGATGCTGGCTGTCTCTCCCCTAGTCAAGCTGCTTAGCAGTGAAGAACCATCCTCTTCTCCTTGCTACCATAATTCCTGAGAGCCATTACCACTTGCTTATTTCATCCTCTCTAATGTCAACCCTTGGCTACTACAGATGCCATAAGGTCAATCACACCTTACTTAGGCCAAGGAATAGCAACATAATTTTAAAAGTTAATCATGCATGGAAAATACCTTCAGATACATGTGTCCCCTTATGGGTAGTGGCCGCATTAACATTGCATCATAAAAACAAGCTAGATAAGATCATGCTAGAGGTGGTCTTAGGGGCAAGGAGCTGGACCCGGCCTCTCTTCTGGGATGAACCTAGCATCTGGTGTGTAGAATCCATAGTCAAGTGGGATAATGTGAATAAAAGCACCTTCCAAGCTGCAAAGTATTCACTGAAGAATATTTTGATTTCATGATGGTCCTCCACAAAGCAAGGATAAAGGACCAACAACAATAGGTATGACCTTAATATAGGCCAAATGGGAAGATGGCTGCCGACACGAGGAGTGGGAGGTACACAGAAGAGGTCTCCTGCCCCTAAACCTTCCTCCTGATGCCTGTTGTGTACCTACAAATCCACCTCAAACGACTTGCTTGAGGTCAGTGCTTTTCAATTGTTCTCATCACAACCTTTACAGTACTGTTCAGTACTCTCTCATACACGTACAACTGAAACAAAAGTTTTTGCAGAAGCAATACTTTCCCTACTGCCTAAGATGTGCTCTGACACTTCCTAATATATTTCATGACTTCATTTTTTACTACTGACTTGACCCATTAATTTAACAACTACTAATGGGTCAAGATTCACAATTTGAAAAACACTGAGAATTAATTCCACATAGGAACAGAGCAGAAAAAAATATAAATTAGGGTTTTCACAGTAGGGATGGAGTCCTGAGAGGGGAAAAAAACCCACGATGCTTTAAAGCTAGAAAGCAGAAGGCTAGAGAGAGCAAATATCGGCTTCTACTACTTCATGAATCACTTTGGGCCGCCACTGGAGACCCTCATCAGAGTGTACCCATCTTCTGACTACATAACTCCTCCTCTATTCATCCACTCCCAAACTCATACACAATCACAGAAACATAATCCATCCCCGCCCCTCTGCCCAAATAGAATCTAACAGAAATCAGTGCGCATTCTTATGCTGAGACCAGAGAACCAAAGAGCAAAGGGACAATGACCAACAAGTGAACTGAAACCATCATGAATACTGAGACTGAAGTGTGCTTTTGCGGGATAGGAATCAAACCACATTGAGGTGAGTGCGCTCTTGCATCTACTTACACATGAAATGGGAAAATTAGTTCCACTTTATCACATTAAAGTATCTACTTCAGGTTTGGAAGCTATGGTTGGCTTTCAGTGCCACTGAAGCACCATGAGATTTAGGATGACTTGGGCTACCCTATCTTGGGCTACAGGATGAACTACTGTGACCAAACCTGTCCAGACACTGGGTGGATTTTTTAAGTATAGTAAATATTTACTGAGCTCTTACTAAGCTGTGCACTATTAAAAAATCTGTCAAACTTTTTACTTGATTGTATAGTCCAAGTATTTGATTCAACTCATAGAATTCAGAGTTACGGTTACGCTTATTACCATAACCCCAAACTTGAATGGCCTTCAGACCTTGGCATATTTTGTGGGTTTTTAAAATACTGTTCAACTTGCCACTGTCAATCCTTTGGATATACTTTTCTAAAACGTCAATAACTTTCAAATGCTTAGATTAATTCTGGAATAAATACATTCTCTGCTGAGGGAGGTAATTTACTTGAAAGGGGGAAATAAAAGTGGTCAATTTCACTTTCTGTTTCCATTGAGACTAATTTTCTGTGCACCTGCCTTCAGGATTTAGAATAAGTGAGAAATTTACCTGTATTTTTAATGAAAATTCATGTTGTTTCCTTTTTTGAAAGTAGCACACCAAAAGAGATAGCATGCTAGTGTGGGCCTGTTCCTAATATTTGTAAGATCCAGGCAAGAACACACGCAAGGACCAGGACTGGGCAGCCCTGTGGTTTCTTACCGAGGTCGAGGAACACTGATTACATGCATGTGAACACTTCAGCCAGTATATGCAACGTCTGTCTTCTTTCTCATCCCACCCTCATGAGACACAGGTGTGTGTACACCACAGTAGGCACATGGCCAGGAGAGTCTAGGTGCTGATCCTAAGCTTAGTTGAGAGTGGGTTGTCAGGGTAGGCATGGGGGATAATCACAGGTGAGCCAGAATAGATGTGGAGTCCAGGGAAGAAGCAGCTTTAGTTGCCTCAAACCTAAAGGGGGCGGGGAGGTAGGAGGAGCGAGTACTGTGCTAGTATTAATCCATTCATATCAATGCATTCAGTGTGTCCTACTGCATATGAGACACCCACAACCACTTAACGAAACCCATTGTTACACCAACAAAACAAACATGAATGCATGCCCTGCCCTAATCTAGAACCCAAGTTGTAGCATTTCACTCATAGAAAACAAAACAAAACAAACAAATAAAAAAACAGATTTTATTTTTAATCAAGTAGCCTTTTTATTTTTTAAAAGAAAAAGCTAATATTTCTCATATGCTCGTTTTTGTATTTTTTTAACATTGCTTTCAACTTGGGACTCATTTTAACCTGAGCCTACTTTGAGCAGGTTTGTAAAGTAGTTGAACCTGATGTTCTCTTTTGCTGTTGATGTATCCAGGCCATTTGCACGGAACAGAAAGAGAGAATGACGGGAATGCACCCTTCCCTGGCTTAAGCAGAAAGCAGATCTTTTTCACAGGTCTATGTATGAGAAGAATGGAGAAAAGGGGAGGAAGGGAGCCATTTAAGCCCATGTCTCTGGACATCAGCCTGGTATGTCTTAATAGCTTGTCTGTTACAGAGTGTCATGTAACTTGTAGGAAAGAAAACATTTCTCAAACACCTGTAAGTCCATTCCATGGTACAGATGTGGCATCTTTTCCCACAAGGGACCACTGCAAAGCTAAAATCAACAATTAAGAACAGCTGCAGCCTTGCAACCAGCTGCCCTTGCTAACCCCCTTGTACAGAGGGCAAGGAGAAGGGTAATCAACACAGAAGACTGAAATTATCCTTTCCTTGCAGTACTTTTCCCTCTTGTGAAATGTGCTGGAACTTCCCCCGTATGCTGAAGATGTGTTCCTAAGGGTGCACTTCTGTTTACAAAATGTCCTGCAATGTTTCCAAGCCTTGGAGTCTGTGGTAATGTCTAACCTTCTGCTTCACAGAGCTGGGCTCGCAGCTTCAAATTGCTGCAAGAGCAGATTCAAATATGCAAGGAAATGCTATTGCTTTTGAGAAAGCTCCTTCAGGAAGCCATCAAGTGTGTCATTTGGTCACAGGCTGTAGGACCCCTCAAGAACTAAATGAATAACAGAAGACCAAAAGCCATTGATGAATCATGTGTGTGGCAAATCCTTTCAAAGGATCGACCTGCCCATGAATCAGAAAAGAAAGAAGAGCCCTAGCTGAGTGATTGGAAAACTAACATGACGAATAATAACTCATAGGTATCACGGGAGAGGAAACTGGGAAGAAAATGGATTTCACAGTGGTTGGAAGAAGACTAATGTCATAAAATCCTCTGAAAAAAATAATAATCATCTGATGAAACTTCCTGATACTGATGACTTTTGTGTGTGTGTTAAGGACTATCTCCCCAAGAGAAATGGCAGGAAAGTCATCAGCTAAATCACTTCTAGTGAAGAGAGAGAAAAATCAGAAAATAGATTATTCAGACATGCCCCTCCTCTCCCAAGCCTTTCAGGCAGTAAAGTGGGGAGTTCAGTGAGATGATCTCATGAGCTCTTCCATCTCTTAATCTTGTTCAGAGTGAGAACCTGTTTCTGGCTGTATTCCTCCCACTCCTTTTGCCTGTGGTCCTGCTGCTAATGGAGGCGTCCAACCCACAAACCTGGGGTGCACTAAATTTTCATCAACCTTCTCCATTTCACTTTTAAACAAGTTAGGTCACCTTATCAGCATAAACTGTGATTTAGAGAGATGACAGAGGAATAAATCAGGTTTGCAGGCCCCACTGCTGTGGCTGTTACATGGATGTTTGTCCCCGGGCCAAATTCAGAACTTAGCTTTGGTGCCTTCTTGTGTTTGCCCTTTCTAGGACTTGATGGTGTGCAATATAAAAATAAAACTAGCACCAAAAAGTTGATTCTCAGATATCTGATATCTTGCCTTACATGCCTAGATTGCTTGTTTTCAAAACATGAGCACACTGATCTGTGAATCTGTCAATAAGTCATAGGTCAGGGATCCTGATCTGAATTTGTTTTGCTATGTCACTACACACCAAATGTTTGATTCAGATGTTTTCAGACCTGAAAATCAACCTGTTTGAAAAGTTTTTGTTTAAACTTTTAAGAAAACTATTCATAGCACCTACTCAAGAAGAGACAATAGAATTTAAAATGAAAATAATTCATAGTGCATTCAGTTTTAATATTATGGACTTTGGGTTCATCCAATATCCCTTCTTTAACCCTTCTCTTCTGACTCACCATATTTCACTCCCTCTCTAAAGTCATTCATGTTAACTGGTGTCAGCCAAGTGGGATTCTTACATTTCACGAAAGTGAGAGGCATCCCAATGCTCTCTTTAATTTCTTTTTCTTTTTTTTTCTTTTTTTTTTTTTTTTTTTGAGACAGAGTCTTGTCCTGTTGGCCAGGCTGGGGTACAGTGGCATGATCTCGGCTCACTGCAACCTCTGTCTCCCGGGCTCAAACAATTTTCCTGCCTCAGCCTCCCGAGTAGCTGGGATTACAGGTGTGTGCCACCATGCCCGGCTAATTTTTGTATTTTTAGTAGAGATGGGGTTTCACCATGTTGGCCAGGCTGGTCTCAAACTCCTGACGTCAGGTAATCTGCCTACCTCAGCCTCCCAAAGTGCTGGGATTACAGGCGTGAGGCACCGTGCCCGGCCTCTTTAATTTCCAGCAAAAGCTAACTAAGCTGTCATTAGAATGTGACTTGCAAATATCCAGCTACAGGGAAGGTAATTCACCAAGGTCTTCAGCTGCTGCACTCTGAGATCCGCCATCACATTTGTACCACATCCACACTGGCTGCTCCCAGCCACAGGCTGCTCCCAGCCAATGACTGGGTGTGGTGGGCAAACCTGTTCCTGGGACAGAAGGGACTCCTCTGACAGCAAACTTTGGTTCACAGACTCCATAACAACGTTGCTGAAGCTTCCTTAGGCTGCACAATGGTCTAGGACACTTCCACCTAACCTTCCTTCCTTCTCTCCTTCACTTGTGAGATAGACTTGCTTCATAGTCTAACAGCTCTCTCTGTTCCCTGCCCATTTTCTCCCAGACAGGTATTTCCCCGAACAAAATCCTTGCACATTTAATCCCACCCTGATGTCTGTCTCTCAGACTAAGACAGCTTGCTTTTTCATTCTTGGCCTTTTTCAATAAAAATAGGAGGGCAGTGGTCTTAGTATGCCAATATAGGCCTCCTTACATTCTGCTAGATTGGGTCACAGTTTGGAGAAAACAGATTTAAATCAGTGTAGTAGAAAACAGATATCACATATTCTTTCTTTCAAGGCACAGATTACCCTATATACTAGTAAACAGTCTCAAGCCTGTTTGAGGGGAAGGGGAAGAGTTGATGAGCAATACTAAAAATCATCTTATTAAAAATATAAGTAAGATAATTTAATGCCCTTTATGTAGTTGCATGTGACAATGTGAACTAGGGCTCATTTCCTGAAATATTTTTACAATCTTTTGTTCCAAAACTAATACGAGAATTTTCTCTTACCAGGGGATGCATTGGGCTGAAATGTTATGGAATACTTTTCTGGGACTCTCAGCTCCATCAAACCATAAATGAGATTGGGGGTGAGGAGAATCTTCTCTGGCCTATCCACTTTCCATGGGAACCATCATGGCCATCCCATAGGCTTACTAGAAGAGCTGCTATGACCTTTATTCCTGCTTAGCCCAATCTCAGAAGGCCAGGGAATAACAAGAACCATTGATTCCCCTGAGCTGTGCCAGTGTGGTTCCAGCTGTAACAGCAAAAGCCCTGGAACACTGCTCATTTGATAAGAAAAGAAGGTACCACTTCCTCTCTTCTTCCTTCATCCCCACTAGTTTTAGAAAAATTAGGGATTGAGCCAGACCTTGCTAGTTGCCTGTCCATTCTCCTCTTTTTAAAAAATCTCAGTTTTGTGCAAAGCAACAATAGGTCCATCTAAAAATACTATATTTTCTAGTCTGCAAGCCAAGGAGTGAGGCCTCAGGAGAAACCAGCCCTTCTGACACCTTGATCTTGGACTTCTAGACTCCAGAACTGTGAGAAAATACATTTCTGTTGGTTAAGCCATCTAGTCTGTGGTGTTTTGTTAAGGCACCCCTAGTAAGCTAATGCAAGACTCATATTCAGAAGATACAGAAAGCTTTATAAAACAATCAAAAAGACAGTCAATACAATGAGAACTGTACAAAAAATTTACAGAAAGCACTTCACAAAAGAGGATATCCAAATAACCAATAAACATATGAAATGAAAAGTACCTCAACTTTAGGTGATTCATTAGTTATTAGGGAAATAAAAATTAAAAACATTATATGATACTATCACATACTCATCAGAATGGCCAAATTTGAAGAGATGGATAATACCAAGTGTTGAAGGATATGGAACAACTGAAATTTTGTACACTACTAGTGGAATGATACATTGATAAAAAAATACGCTGGGAAATTGTTTTGCAGGAGCATAGCTAAATATAAACACAATCTACAAGCCAGGGATTCTTTATATAGGTATATATCCACAGAAATGTGAACATATGTTCACCAAAAGATGTGTACTAGAATAGTCATTGTAGCATAATTTATAATAACTAAACCCCGCAAGCTACCTGAATGCCCAACAATACTGGAATGGATTTTTTTTAAATTTATATTTATACATTAGAATATAGCAGTGAGAATAAATGTTCTACAATTTTATGAAATAATATGAGTGATTCTCACAAACATTATGTTAAACAAAAGAAGTCAGACACAAAAGAGTATCTGCTATATGACTCCATCAAGTTCAAAATCAGGCAAAATTAACCTATGCCATTCTTTGGGTTGTATAAGAGGTATTTCTGAGGGAATAAGGATTCTGAAGTGCTGGAAATGTTCTAGTGTGTCTCCTGGGTGCCAGTTATATTGGTATGTTCATTTTGTAAAAATTAATCCAGCTACATACTTGTTATTTGTGAGCTTTTCTGTACGTATATGTCACTATAAAATTTTTATGAAAATGAGAGGACCAACTCAGTAGGCTTGCACTTTTTTCCTTATATTTTCCCCTTTTCATTCCTGGAACACAGATGTGATGCCTAAAGAAGAACCATGAGATGACAAACATGAAAACAAAAACTACGTGCTAAGGTTGCTAGGGAGAAAAACAGAGGCAGCCTAAGGGGACACTGAGTGCATTATAAAGCTCTGAACTGCCTAACACAGTCAGCCTTCTTGTTCCACACACAAAAAAACTTGAAACCCTAACTTGTTTAAGCCACCATCTAGTCAAGTTTTCTGTTATTCACAGCTAATGCAATGCTAACTGACAAACCAACTCCTCAACAGCTTCCTAAAAAATGAAATAGATGAAGAAAATACATGTTGCATGTGATGACCAAGAATGCATGACCAAGAAAAGTGAACAGGGATAATCTTGACCAAGGTTAACCGTGCCTCATCCTTCCCAGTTGGTATAACTGTACCTAGATGTGACTCTGAGTTAGGTTTCAGGCAAAGGAATTTAAGCTCACAGGGATACACTCTCTGTAAGTCTTTAATATGGGACTGAAACAGGCAAAGAATTCAGACATCAGTATTATCCTGGAAATGCATATGAATACTACAAAGAAATAAGTCATTGTTTATGTTAGTCTTATTACATATATGATTCAACTACTGTAACATAAATCCAAATTAGCAATGGCTTATTTTAAGGTAGCCTCTCAGTGTTAAGGTCCCTCAGTTTTAGAGACCTATGCTCCAATTATATTGTTGCTCTACCATCCCTAGGACATTGCTCTCATCGCATGGTTTAAGACTGATCACCATTACTACTCTGCATTCCAAGCAGCAGAGTAGAGAAAAGAGGGCAAGGAAGACATATCTCTCCCTTTAAAGGCATAACCAGGAGTGGCATTGTCACTTCTGGGCACATCCAACTGGCCACGCCTTGGTCAAGAACAAGGGAAGGGTAGGTAATGTAATAGTTAGCTGAGTGGCCACAATATCATTTAAAAATTCTGCTCCTATGAAAGAAAAGGAAAAAAATGGATATGGAAGAGGTAGGGACTAGCAACCCACTACATGGGATAATATATTCTACTGTGATTTCATCTATTGAGAATCTACACACCAGTAAGAACAAGAAGCAAATTTTTTATATCCTCAAAGCAAGTTTCTGAAAGGAAGAATGATTTGGAGAATGACTTAACTTTTTTAAAAAAAATTTGATCTAACTCTTGTCTCACCACGTTCTTCTATTCCCTGAGAATTCTGTTCAAAGTTCATCTTTCCTGTTAAGCACCCCAGATGAACTACACCTGGCTCCAATTGTGCTGATCACTTCCGCAATTTCACCAGCAGCACGTATCTGTCTGTGTGGAGCACTAAGTGATTATGCATGTGTGCACATCTTTTACTGAGGCTCTATGTATTTTTCTATGAAGAGGTGGAAATCATATGACTTTTGAAATCTGGCAGACATTGATTCAAATCCCAACTCTGTAGCTAAGTGGCTACATGCCCTTGCTACACCCCTCCTCACTGATATCTTTGGTCTCAAAAGAGGGTTCTGCTCTAGTTCACCCCATCTCTTCACCCCATCCCTCCCAATTGTTCTAACAGTTATCCCCCTCATGCCTTCAATCTGTCTTTCTACACTAACTTCTTTCCCTCATTATAAACCAGATCACATTTCTTTAATTTTTTCAAAACTCTCCCTCATCTTTATTTCCCATACTAGCTAGCTCTTCTTTCTGTCATTCCACACTATAACTTCTTAAAAGTGTGTACCCTCTTCCTCGCTGTGGGTCACCCCTCTCCTGATGTCCTATTACAAAATCAGCCTGTTACAAAAAGTCCTGACCACTTCAAAAAGCCAGTCTACTCATCGATTTTCTGCAGTCTCAGACATAGTTGACCATTCCTTCCTTTACAATTGTTCCCCTGAACCTTAGCTTTCACAACCTTATCTTCTCATATCTCTTCCCTGTCTCACCAGGCTTCCCATCTGAGGCCGCTTCATGAATTCCTCTTCTTCTCCTACCCATCAAAGGTTGGTTTGCTCAGGAACAATCTTTGGCCTTCTTCTCTTCTCTCTCTCCACACACCCTATGAATGTTCATCCATGCCTATGGCTTCCATAATTCCAAATCAGTCTCTCTAGTCTAAACTCTACTGAGTTCTAGACCATTCCAGTTTTCTTGGGACTGAAGGATTTCTTGGGCTGCAAGACTTTCAGTTTTAAAACTGAGAAAGTCCCAGGCAAATCAGAATGAGCTGGTCACCCTAGAAACTCTAAGTACCTACTGGACATTTCTATTTGAATGTCCTACAGACCCCACAAATTCAACATGTCCATCCCTGAAGTCATTGTCAATGTCTCACCCCAAGCCTACTCATCTTCATGTATTCACTGTCCCAGTGAATGGTGCCATTGTCCAGTCTACAACAGAAACAAAAACCCAGGAGGCTTTCTGAACACGGACCACTCTCTCACTCACCATGTCTGCTAGTCACAAAAACCTGAGAAGAACTGAAATGTGTCTTCATTGCCTCATCTAATTCAGGACTTCCTCATCTCTTGCTTGAACTATCATTATTACAACCTATCCTCCCTGCCCCTAGTCTTGTCCCTCCAATCTACATAGCCATGAGAGTGATTTTTCTAGAACCAAAATCTAACCATGTTATCCTCCTGCTTTATCAAAGGCTCCCATAAAGCTCAAACTCCTTGCATTGGACTCATAGAAGTCCTGTAAGATCTATTCCCTGCCTGTGACTCCAAAAATCCTCTTTCTCCTTTCACCAGCTACTGAACTCCTGGAACTCCTGAGAAAGAAAATTCTCCTTCACAGACCTGTTACTTTGCTCATGTTGTCTTCTTTACTTGAAATGTCCCTCTTGCTGCCTGATAAGCTCTTATGGATCCTTCAAGGCTCAGTTCAAGTGTCTCCTTCTCTAAGAAGCCTTCCCTGTATCTATAATATACCTCTATCATACATCTCTCTTAACATATGAAAATGCAATTATAGATGTATTCACATCTGTTTTTTTCTACCAGACTGGGTATAAAACTCTTGATGGCAGGAACCTTGTATATTCATTTTGTGTTCAAGGACAGTATTTGGAACAGTCAGAACTAAAATATATTTTTACATGACTGACCCAACTCTGGGTCTGGTTCTCCGTCCTTAAGAATGTTACCCCTATATCCGGTGTTACCCCTATCTTGAAGAGTATATTGCAGGGATTTACATACAGGAAAGTATCTATCTTTTGTTTGGAACTCAGCAGATCATCTCCTCCCTTTTATGATTAGGTGATGACCTGTATTTTCTGCATCCTTCGTGATGTCTCCAGTAGAAGCCTGATTGATACTTCTCGATGCCTAACACCAGGGTTTGGAGCTGGGGACCAGTAAAAAGTCCCTTTTCCTCCTGGGGGAAGGCAAGAAGTCAGCTTAGGAATTAGTCAATGTTTATATTAGTATTGATTCTCATCAATAATAGGAATCTCTACCGAGTTATTATCTGTGATGCTCCACCAGCTTCGTTCATAGAAGGATAATCTTGCTCTAAAATAATTCTCATTGGTACACTACATACATTGCACTCACCGCCATAGAAGTGCACAATAAGAAGAGCTGAGACTAAATATTTTTAAAGGGAAGGCAAAGCCATTTCACATCCACTAGATTGAAAGAAAATTTTTAAAGGCATGGCAGATATTGGCAAAGATGTGGCACAAGGGAGATTTTCATGCACTCCTGGTGGGAGAACAACTTGGGATAACCACTTTAGGAAACAACTGAGCAATACCTAATAAAGTTGAACATGCAATTACCCTAAGCCCAAGTAATTCCACTCCTATGGAGATACTCTAGAGATACTCTCATGCACGTACCAGGAAATATGTGTGGGAAAGTTCATAACAGCATAGTTTACAGTAGTATAAAAATTAACAAGGAAAGAAGGAAGGAAGTTTCATATATTTTCAAGTAGGAGGCAGGAGTCTACCTTCTACGGAGGAAGGAAGGAAGGAAGGGAGGAAGGAAGGGAGGAAGGGAGGGAGGCAGGGAGGGAGGGAGGCAGGGAGGGAGGGAGGGAGGGCTTATAATAATAAAAATGAATCAACTATAGCTATACATTTCAACAAGGGTGAGTCTCAAAAAATTAAAGCTTAAAGGGAAAATAACAGTGAAATTTCATTAATATAAAGTCCAAAAAGCACCCCAAAATCAAACAATACATTGTTTAGAGATCTACATGTATGGTAAAACTGCAGAGAAAAACACAAGACTAATTTGCATGAAATTTAGGATACTAGTTTAGGACAGAAGTGAAAAGAGTCAACCAGGAGGGGTACTGAAGACTTTCAAAGGTCCAAGTAATGTTCACTTTCTTAGTCTGGGTGGTCAGTATATGGCTGCTTGCTCTATTTTTGTATTATTATATTATTGCTCTCCAAACTGGACATGGACATTTACATTCTATTTTGCATTCAAGATATACTTTAAATTTTTTTAAATTTTTTTTAAAGAGAGGCTAAGTAACTTTTTCAAGGTTTTGCTAATAAACAGCAGAGCCATGACTGGAACCCAAGCCCGTCTGACCATAAAGTTCATGATGTTTTTCCCTCACACACACTGCCTCCCCAAATATTGCACTCACGTGTAAGTTGTAGTCCTTAATCCAAATGTTCACTAATGGATGAATGAACAAACAAACTGTGGTGTATACACACAAAGGAATATCATTTGGTCTTAAAGTGGATGGAAATGCTAAGACGTGCTACAACATGGATAAACCTTGAGGACATTATACTAAGTGACATAAGCCAGTCACAAAAAGACAAAAACTGCATGATTCCACATAGATGAGGTACTTAGAGTAGTCAGACTCACAGAGACAGAAAGTAGAATGGTGCTTGCCAGGGGCTGAGGTTGGGAAAAACAAGAAATTAAAAACAGCAGGTGCTGCTGAGGCAGGGCTGGTGCCCAGGCGTCTGTGGGACTAACCTCTTCAGCCCATCACTCTCTAACCACATGGCAGGAGGCACAAGAACAGGAAGGGGTGTGGCATCAGGAAGAGATGAGAAACAGAATCAGCACCTGGAACGCTAGCACCAAGAAGCCAGAATTTGCCACAAAGTTGAGCTCTGAGCCTGAACACATCTCCAAGAAGGATTTAGCTCATGTAAAATTCAGCAACTCATGCCTGACAGAAACACAACAGAACATACAAACATACATAAACAGCTATATCCCAAAACACAAGCAGAAAAAGAATTCAGTCATCTGGATAACTTGCCTGCATGATATCAAGCAGCCAGTTTTTGGACGACTGACTTAAGTCTTTACGTCTGACTTTTTGCCCTCAGCATGCCCAAAAGAGTTGAAGTCCAACAGCAGGCTGGCACTTTTTGTCCATTACATTAAACCTGCCACACAGTTATCTTAAGAATTCTCATGGTCAGTAGAGAACATATATGTTAATTTAACATTTGAAAATGAAATGTTGGCCAGGCGCAGTGGCTCACGCCCGTAATCCCAGCACTTTGGGAGGCCAAGGCAGGCGGATCACGAGGTCAAGAGTTTGAGACCAGCCTGACCAACACAGGGTGAAACCCCGTCTCTACTAAAAACACAAAAATTAGCTGGGCGTGGTGGCACACACCTGTAATCCCAGCTACTCAGGAGGCTGAGGCAGGAGAATTGCTTGAACTCAGGAGGTGGAGGTTGCAGTGAGCTGAGATTGCACCGCGGCACTCCAGCCTGGGAGAAGGAGCGAGACTCTATCTCAAAAAAAAAAAAACAACTATCACTGAGATAGTGTTTGTAAGCACTTTGGCTCCATCAGGATGCTATGGGAGGCAGCCTTCTCCCAGGGCTCCAGAGGAGAATACTGCACACATCCCCTGTAGCCTTGAACTCAGACTTCTCAGTATGTTCTCACATCATTCCCTTTTACAGCCAACTCCACTGGATGAGAGGGAGGGGCAAGACACAGAGCCTTCTCTGAGATCCCGCCACCATCCTCTCCAATTCTCTACCCCATCTTCCTTACCCAGAGGACTCTGTCACTTCTCTGTTGTGGAAATCTGTTCCATGAAAAGATGGAACATCCAGCCCCATATATTTTCAAGTAGAAGATAGGACCGTGCCTTCCACCAAGATTCATGTGATGGAGGAATCCCCAAAATAGGAAGGGCCTCAGAACTCTTGAGAGATGAAAATAGGCTAATATCCACAGCAAAGACCAAGACTTTATTATTATACTTAAAATTTTAGGGTACATGTGCACAACATGCAGGTTTGTTACACAGGTATACATGTGCCATGTCGGTTTGCTGCACCCATTAACTTGTCATTTACATTAGGTATTTCTCCTAATGCTATCCTTCCCCCTGTCCCCCACCCCATGACAGGCCCCCACGTGTGATGTTCCCCACCCTGTGTCCAAGTGTTCTCATTGTTCAATTCCCACCTATGAATGAGAACATACCATTTGACTCAGCGATCCCATTACTGGATATATACCCAAAGGATTACAAATCATGCTACTACAAAGACAACATGCACATGTATGTTTACTGCAGCACTATTCACAATAGCAAAGACTTAGAACCAACCCAAATATCCATCAATGATACACTGGATTAAGAAAATGTGGCACATATACACCATGGAATACTGGTATATGCACATTCCATATGGAATATGCAGCCATAAAAAAAGACTTTTAAAACTAAGAAGGAATAAGTGACTTCTTTTGTCCCTGGCTTCTCTCTGATTCCCTCTTATCTAGCTATCTAAATAAAAGAATGTAACAAGCTGAAAGGAAATGTGAAGAAAAAAAACACATGAATTAATAGCTCATGATATCCTACCTGACAAATTTTATACCCATAATTTCTTATAATTCCATCAATTGGTATTTCTATTCCCATCTTGTAGGTGAGACTGTCCAGTTTTAGAAGGATTCCCTGTGATCTTAGGCAATTTCTTTTTCTTTACACCTCTGTGTCCTCACCCGTAAGTTAGGATATATCTACCTCATAGGGCTGTACTCATGACCAAAGCTCATAGCTCCAAGCAACAAGAAGCAGAGCTCCAGGGATGACAGTGTAGTGTGGAATGGACACCACTAAACAGGGAGGGCCTCAGGCACACTGGCTTCCACACTGGCTGCCACGAATCCTCCATGAACCATAAACACACCTCTCTTTTTTTTTTTTTTTTTTTTTTTTTTTGAGACGGAGTCTTGCTCTTTCGCCCAGGCTGGAGTGCAGTGGCGCAATCTCGGCTCACTGCAAACTCCGCGTCCCGAGTTCACGCCATTCTCCTGCCTCAGCCTCTCCGAGTAGCTGGGACTACAGGCGCCCGCCACCACGCCCGGCTAATTTT
The DNA here is from genome assembly GCF_028878055.3 of Symphalangus syndactylus. Taxonomy (NCBI): domain Eukaryota; kingdom Metazoa; phylum Chordata; class Mammalia; order Primates; family Hylobatidae; genus Symphalangus; species Symphalangus syndactylus. The sequence goes on along the minus strand of NC_072437.2, from coordinate 88,078,672 downwards.
TTGTATTTCTTAGTAGAGACGGGGTTTCACCGTGGTCTCGATCTCCTGACCTTGTGATCCGCCCGCCTCAGCCTCCCAAAGTGCTGGGATTACAAGCGTGAGCCACCGCACCCGGCCACACCTCTTTACCTCTCTGAGCTTCCATGTCACCATCTGTAATACAATAGTGTTAGACTAGACTATTGCCAAACTCCCTTCTATCTCTCAAATTCATTGTCCACAGGTTCACCCTGCAAGTCAGCTCCTAAGCCCTGACAGAGTCCATGGGATGGGGCTGTGACCAGATGCTTGCTTCTCCTCACTGTCCCAGTTCCCATAGGAGGCCTGGTCTCTCCCTTCAGCTCTGGAATAACAGTTTGATCTGACCTGTCAAACTGTGAGCATCAGGTACTGGTGTGTGCTACACTCACAGCAACCCTAGGATGATTTTCGTTTCATCATCATGCTATCTTTCTATTTAAATGAAAGATAGCATGATCAGAACAGCATGTGGTAAACAACAAAGCCCACAGGAAAGAAATGCAAGGACCCCAGGGCAGAGGGACGATCTATGATGAGAAGGTCCGTAAAGGGTGCAGAACCCAGAAGTTCATTATGAGTGGGTGCCACTTAAGATTGTTTTTATTTTTCAGGTATGGTTTTTGCTAACATCATCATGTCATGTTGAAGGAGTTAGGGATATTATAGCCATAAGTTCATGCTGAGATCTCAAAAGAAGAAAAAGGAGAAATGATACTGTCTTTGCTCTGTGGCACCTCACAATGGAAATAATAGATGATAGATGTGTTTGGAAGTAAGGGAGGATTAGTGGCTAGGTGAGGTAAACAAAAAGAAAGCCTTGCCAGGTGCAGATCTGCATTTGAAACACAGCTGCTTGGAGTGGACCATACATGTCACCTAGGGACACATGCTGCTCCCATCTTGCTGATTTAATTTTCCTCTACATGGGGATTTCTAAAATGGAGCATTAGTGACTCCCTCCTTTGTATTCTGACAGCTCTTAGGCCGTATCTTTACTGTACTACTTCAAATGCTAACTAACCACGGTCCATCCCCCACACCAGACTCTGAGGGTCCCTAGTGCCTTGGCATCCGGCAGGTTCTAGGTCATGCTTATTTTACCAAGAAAAGCAGCAATTAATTCCAGCGTGGGAAGCAGGCGTTGGGTGAAGTTCCACAAAGGTTTTAGCCTATGAGCAGGACTGTTTTTAAGCAAGGATTTTTCCAGATGAAAAAGCAGAAAAGTTTTGCAAACAGTGAAAAACCAAGGAGAGAGGAGATGAGCCTAGAACAAAGAAAGACCCATAATCCCAGGAGGAGACTGGGGCATGAGGTCAACTTTTGGGAGACATGGAAATTAGTAACTGAGGCAGAGAACAGAGGACAACAGAAGTTTGAGATGCCTGTAGAAGACCCAGGAGATGTCCCAAAGGGAGGCAGTAGCATCGGTATGGAAGTCAGGAATCTGGATGACCCCAGACAAGTGCTGAGGGGGAAAGGGTGAGGGCCAAGGACGTGGCTCTGAAGACAGGAACATTTCAGGGCCCAGAAGAGAACGCATGAAGGAGACTGTGTAGGAACAGAGGTAAGGCTGTGCTGGGAAAGCCATGAGGAAAAAGAGTTTCCCAAAGTCAAAAAACGCAGGCAGCTGAGCTACCCTTTTAGATTTAGCCCAAACAGCACAAGGAGTGGACGTCATTTCAAATCCCAGAGCCAGCTCTGGTTCAGTGGCCTGGCCCGGGTCACCAGGGCCCCACCTAGCCCCTGGCAGTTTTCGTGGAGACTGTGCAAATCCACTTTGGAACCAATGAATGGACTTGTGTTCCAGGCTTATTGCAAAAGACTTGAAGTTCTGGTGTCTTACGGGAAAAAAAGAAAAACTGGTAACTTTTTTAATGCATGATAAAGAAAATGTGTGAGAATGTTCCCTGAGGTGATGGGTAGTTATTTTCCCATCAGTAAACCTCTGTGAAACAATCCGGGACTGTCCTTCCTCAAGGAGCTGAGGCCGCTCACAGAGGCCACCATCTGGGCAAGCAGGTGTGGCTGAAAAGCACACTGACAGGCCAGCCACGAACGCACGTGCAGAAGCTGATGTTTATTTAAATGCTGCAGCTGCTACTCGTAGATCCTGACGCTGCTTGTTCCTGGCTATTAGAATCGTTGCGGAGTCGGGGGGAAGGGGGATGTTTAATGCCTTAGCTCTGCGTAACCTATCCCAATTCTGTTTGCTACATAATGTGTATTTGTGTTTCACTAGAGTGCTTGAATCTTGCAAATGTGTTACAAGGCTGCAGAGACTGAGTTGGTCGGCTGCTGGGATCATTTCTCAGAAACTCACCTAGTGGTCTCACCTAAGGCTGGATTCTAAAATGTCTTAGGTCCATCCTGAATTCAGACAGGAGAGCTCACAGATTCCCCTGTGTGCCAACTGGTGCCTGAAATTTCTAAATGCAAATGCTTTGGATTGGAGCATTGTCCTTGGGGACAAAGAAATGCCCTTGGGCTTCTAGCTAACAAACAAGAGAACATTCTAAAAACCTCCCCACCAAAATCACCTACATGAACAAAGGAAATACCATAAAATGAGAAAAATTGTCCATGCAATAACATAAAGTCAGAAATTACAGCACTCTCGATTCCAATACAACATTAAATAATCCCCCCAGATCTACGGCAGGCAGCCAGCCCCTATGCTTGTTCCGCTTTGGTGCCTCAGGCTCTGGAGTGTGTCTTTCCATCCTGCACTGCCCTAAGACTGTTCTGTTTCCGCAGGAAACTACAGGTATATTGACTTCCCTCTACGCATACATCTGTCTCTACCTGCTCCCAGCTGGTCCAGTTTGCTCGTGGTCCAGGAAGCTGTTGTTTGTTGATCGAAGGCATAAGAGTAAGCCTTTTCTCCCAGGACCCTGTTTCTCCCAGGTATCTGTGCTGCAGGGGCTCAGGAGCAGCTTCCTTGAAATGAGGTCCCACAGCTGCAGCCACTTCTTCCAGCACCACCCCCTCTTCCAGGTTGCCAACTCAGCACCTTCCATGCGTCCTTTTCAGTCCTTTTTTGAGCCCCAGATAGCACCCTTTGTATCTTACCAAAGTGAGGTTGTGCCCCACTGAGCAATTCCTGTGTCTTGTCTGTTCTTAAAAATTGGGACTTCACAGACCTCTCTTCACATGGATAAGTAAAGGAGAATAAACCTGGGCATGTGGAAACATTCCCAAGCACAGAGATGAGAAGAAAGGCCAGAGGACTCTGAGGGACTCATTGCCTTCTAAAGCACACACATTGCAAGGACAAAGAGAAAACAATTGTAACACATGCTTCATGTTGCTAATAAAATACAAAAGCACATAATCTGTGAACAAAAGGAGAAGCCATGGTAAAAGCAGAACTATTCAAATGTCTATATATATTTGAGTAAGAATTTAACCAAAATAAGCATTTCTAAAAATAAACAATAAAACAGTACAAATAGATAAAATACTAGAAAAAACTATCCTAATTTTTTTTTTTAATCCAAGTCTGGATGTAGAGAGTTCTCACAATGATCCAGGCAGCAGTTTTGAAAATAAGTTTATACCTAGTTTGTTTTAGTAAATTTTCTAAATTCCAAAAACAAAGAAAAAATTCTAGAAGTATTCAAGCAAAAACCACCTGTTTTTGTTACCTGTTGTTTTAGCCTGGGTTTCTGTAAAGACAAAGCCTGAGGCAAAGGTTTAGGTGCTATTATTTTGGTGGGTGTACAACAACCCCGGGGAAGCAGAAGTTGCGAGAAAGGAAGAGACCAAGGAAGAGCAAATATCCAAGGTATCCCTAGTATCAAGCATAACAGATTTCTCAAAATTTCACGGGGCCTTTTGAGCTATGGCAAGTCTGTCCTGAGAAGGAAGGGAAAACATTTTACCCACTACCTCCCCACCTCGTGTTGGCCAAAAATGTGCCCCTGGTGATGTAAACTTCCATGCATCTCTGGGGTGCACATACATCATGGTGAGCAAGTCTCAAGATGTCCAGTGCCTCTGCATCAGCAGGGAAGCCCAGGTCGGAAGGTGAGGGATGTGGGACTGACAAGGCAAGCCATGGTCGGCTATGTCCATATGAAGTCCACTGGAGACCACACAAAGCTGGTCGTCACAGCAGCACCTGGGGCAGGACAAGTGCCAGGGGCCCCAGAGACTGGTTAGGCCTAGAGAATGGGAGGTGGCTGCTTTTCCTACAAAGGATCAAAAGTCAACTTTAGACTTATCCTCGGCAACTCTAATTTTAAACAAGCTTGGCAAAGCATGCCAACTTCATACAAGGCACTAGACACTAAAGCAATGGAGCAGGATTTCCGGAATTTAAGTGAAAAAAAAGTATGACCCAAGAATTCATACACAGTCATTGACCTTCTTGTAGAAAGACAGCAGAAAGGCATCCTCAGATGCAGAGGCTCAGAAAATCTCCTAATATCTTTCCGAATAAAGTTCCTGCAGTACACAGTCCCTAGTACACAGAAATGAAATGCAATTAAGAACCCAAGAAGAGGTCAAGTGCATTGGCTTATGCCTGTAATCTCAGCACTGGGAGGCCGAGGCTGGTGGATCACTTGGGCCTAGAAGTTCGAGACCAGCCTGGGGAAAATGATGAAACCCAGTCTTTACAAAAAATATAAAAACTTGGCCAGGCATGGGGTGAGGTGGGAGGATCGCTTGAACCAAGGATGTCAAGGCTACAGTGAGCCGTGATCACGCCACTGTGCTCCAGCCTGGATGACAGAGTGAGATCTTGTCCCAAAAAACAAAAACAAAATAAAACAAAAAAGAACTCAAGAAGAGAGAAGTTGTAACTAAAATGGATTATCAGGAAGCATTAAAACCTGTTAAATTACAGATATATTAGGTTGGTGCAAAAGTAATCATGGTTTTTGCCATTAAAAGTAATAGCAAAAAACCGCAATTACTCTTGCACCAGCTTAATAGGTCTGAATAATCACTGCAAATCTTAACAGAAAAATATTTTATAAAGAGATACATATTGACCACTTTAAAAAATTAAATGTGGCATTTATAATCACACATTAAACTTTTAAAGTCCCACATAGCTCAGCGTTCAAAATTTGGAGTCATAAATGCTTATCTTTATTCTTGATTTTGATGTTTCAAAAAAGATGAGCTTTATGAGTTAGGGTTTTATTTATTTAAGGTATATATCTGTAGATTGAAAATCAGGATGTTTACAGAGAGGCAAGTGCAAAGCAAATAGTATATACAGCACAAATCAGAATAAAAGGGAAATATAGACACGAAAGTGTAAGTTAAGACGCCTGAAAGAAAAATTAATTTAAAGTGCTGGGAATAAATATAAATGAATCAAATGTCTGTACTAAAAAAGAAAAAGGCTTTCGGGCTGAATAAATAACAATGAGCTATCTATAAGAGATTTGACACATTGTTTTTTAAGTTTGGCAAAAATATATCAGACAAATGTAATATACAATACAAAACAAATTACATTAAATTTTAAAAAGCCAATTTTTAAAAATTGATAATGGTACCATTCATAATAAAAATTTTACAATTAATATCTTTTATACACCTAAGAATAAAGCACCAATAGAGAAACCTGACTCCAAGCTCAGAGACACCAGTACCAGCCAGACAGCACCTCACCATCACCCAGACACATTAATATCATTGATGGTCTTATTTTATAGGTAAGGAAACCAAGACTGAAGAAAGTTAAGTCATCTGCCCAGAGTCATATAAATAATTACTGAAAAAGTTCAGAACCTCCTATCAGGTCCTCTGAGGGAAAATCCTATTCACTATACACCTAATTTTGTGTCATCCACCAACACCTTGTTTCCATCCCAGTGGGTGTGGTGGTCATTAGGGCTTTTCACAAACATGGCAGTTCTCTCCTTGCAGGCACACTGCCGCCTTGCACACCCATTCACTTGAGGTGTGTGTGGTAGTGCATCCATATGGGCTTCCTCAACATCTCTTTTTTCACATGGCCTTGGCAGCTAACGATGTTCCAAATAATGACTGCAATAATAACCCAAAGCAAAGACCCCACCCATCCAGCCCCTGTCATCTCAAGATGAACAAGTAGTGTGAGAGAAATCAATCTTTATTGTTTTAAACCAGTAAATTGGCAGTGGGGATGGGATGGGGGGTCTTCAATACTACAACATGATCTAAATCTATTCTGACTGAGTCATCATTAATAATTTTTTTCTTCAAGACAAGGCCAAGGACAAATGCATGCCAGCATTTCATGGGAAACATTTCATAGGCCAAAAGCCATTATTCAGTCATTTGTGGCTTTAGCCATTTAACCAGTTACTAATCCCCCTAATTGTACTATTGATAGACCAAAAGCCTATCGAGAGACCCTATCAAAGACTTACTGAAATCCAAAGATACGTCTATTGCATTTATTTGTTTATCAGATGAGCCATAATGACAAAGAAGAGATGAAGTTAGTGCAGAATAACTTCTTTATCAGCAATCCACACAAATTCCTGGTGACCACTGCTTGCTTTCCTAAATGTTCACAGATCCTTTTCTTTAGAAATCTACCCTAGGAGGTAATGAAACGTAACATTTGATCTGAATCTTAAGAGACAAATACAATTTTCACAGGTAGAAATTGAGGGGAAGGATATTTCAGGCTGAATAACAGAATGAACAAAATTTAGATGGAATAAAGTACGTGACTTTGAGTTAATCAACCCTTTGCATCCATTTTAGCCCATGATGCAAAGGTGAGCTAAATGGTGACAGTGACTTCATAATGTCTAAAGATTGTTAATGCATGCAAAGGGCTTTGGAAACAAAAAGTGAGCTGGACTGAGAAAATTGCATGTCTTAGCCTTTGGCATCTTGTAATAACTGATATATTACTTTATCTTTAAATGAACCTAGAAGAACTTTAAGTATATAATTACATATTAACCTAAGCACCCCCCGCAAAATTGCTTCCTAAAGGAATAATAAATTTTCAGTGACAAAATTTAATTAAAAACTCACTCTTAAGATTATAGGCAGATAAATAAAAGACTTTTAAAAGTGTTACACTTGCTGGGTGCAGTGGCTCACACCTATAATCCCAGCACTTTGGGAGGCCAAGGCAGGCGGATCACTTGAGGTCAGGAGTTTGAGACCAGCCTAGCCAATATGGTGAAACCCCATCTCTGCTAAAAATACAAAAAAAAATTAGTTGGGCGTGGTGGTGGGTGCCTGTAATCCCAGCTACTCCAGAGGCTGAGGAAGGAGAATTGCTTGAACCTGGGAGGCAAGGTTGCAGTGCGCCAAGGTCATTCCATTTGCACTCCAGCCCTCCAGCCTGGACAATAAGAGCAAAACTCCATCTCAAAAAAAAAAAAAAAAAGGTGCTACACTTGAGGAATGAATTCTTCTTGCTAAGCTTTTTTACCCAAAGCGAATTTGTTTCCCATAGGCTCGGTGACTAAATTTAGAGACTTCATGACAAAAATAATAGAAAGTGTCTGCACATTCATTATAGGCCCTCCCTGGCTAAGTAAGAGAAGGCATACCTCGCCTTTATGCTGTCATCCCAGAGGTCAAAGGTCTTCTGTCTAGTGCACAAAGCTGGAAATTTCCAAATAATCTAAGAAAACATTCAAACAGTTTCAGACAGTTTTTTCCATTATTTACAATGCCGCCCATGATAAGATGGAAATTTTCTGAGGGTGGCGTGATAAGCTTCATGTAAGCAAGACACAGCTAATGGCTTGAAGCGTGGAATTCCAGGGCTTCCTGAACAGGCCGTTTTAGTACAATCTTCCCTTGACAGGGTTAAGCTGCTTATAGATTCCTTGGATAACATTGCAAGGCAGACAGCTGAATGGAAACCCAACTCTAATGCCTCAAGACAAAAATGATAGAAAATAGCAAACTAAATACCAAAGAGCAAGGAGCTTCTGAAAGGTGAGACATTTCTCTTTCTATATCCTTTCATTTTTCTGCCTCCACTGAAGATGAAAATGGCAACAAGCTATACTGTTTTTGGTAAATTACTGGCCACACAGTCGGGTGAGAATTGTTAGACTGAATGAGCCAAACCCTAGATTTTACCAAAATTGCCAATGGATTTGAACCACGGGTTTGAGTTTCCAACAGCTATAGTTCGTTGGCTACATGGCCATCATATTCGAGCGTGTCTGCTCATGGTCACAAGACAGGAGACCACAAGGATGGTGCCACTGAGCCATGCCTGGAAGGCGAGAGAGCTGTGTGGGAGCTCTGTGCTTGCTGTAGGCTGCCCTTACTCAAACTGCCTCTCCTCTGGGCATCAGAAACCCCTCTACAAAGCTGGCCAAGAGGCAGGCAGGAGCTCATCCTGATATCTAGTCCTCACTAACTCAAATTTTATAAAAACAGGAAACAAAAATCCTAGAAAAGTGCAAGTTCCTATTTTCACAAGATTTCTCAGGCTATTTTACAGTTTCGAAACACTAAGCTGGTGCCTAAAACTACAAGAATACAGAAGTGTTAAAACTGCCAGACACTGGAAAGATCATCTAGTTCAGAAAATCCTTATACAAATAAGGAAGTAGAGGCCCTCAGAGGGGAGGTAACTAGTAAAGATCATGGTGCTGATGGTGGAGCCAGGCTTCAGATTTCCAGTCCAGATCATTTTTCCTTTATGCTATGCTGTGTCCTTTGTTTTCTGTTTTGTTTTGTTTTTTTGAGACAGAGTCTTACTCTGTTGCCCAGGCTGGTATGCAATGGCATGATTTCGGCTCATTGCAACCTCTGCCTCCCGGGTTCAAGAGATTCTGCTGCCTCAGCCTCCTGAGTAGCTGGGATTACAGGCGCCCCCCCACTACACCCAGCTAATTTTTGTATTTTTGGTAGAGACGGGGTTTCACCATGTTGGCTAGGCTGGTCTCAATCTCCTGACCTCAGGTGATCCACCCACCTTGGCCTCCCAAAGTGCTGGGATTACAGGCATGAGCCTGGCCCTCCTTTGAGGATCAAGAGGAAGTGGAAAAATTCTACCATCTAAATATCTCCTGAATGTGTTCCTCTCTAGCCCAAATGATACTACCTTCCACATTTTTTTTGTGAGACAGGGTCTCACTTTCTCACCCAGGCTGGAATAAAGTGGCATGATCATAGCTCACAGCAGTCTCGACCTCTTAGGCTCAAGTGATCCTCTTGCCTCAACCTCCCAAGTAGCTGCAACTGTAGGCACCCAACTACTTTTTTGCATTTTTTGTAGAGAAGGGGTCTCACTATGGTGCCCAGGCTGGTCTCAAACTCCTGGTGTCAAGCAATCTTCCCGCCTTGGCCTCCCAAAGTGCTGGGATTACAGACATAAGCCACCATGCCCAGCCCACACTTCTTAAATATTGCTGCTAAGTGTAGTTTGCTTTTTTCCCTAATGGACTGCCAGGACTCAAATCTCATCTACTCCAACCCTCTTCTCCACTATTTTTAGTAAACTGAAGTAATGTACCTAAATTTCCCAATGTCAATATGGCCCATATCACTTTCCTGCTTAAACCTCTGTAATGATTTCTCATCTTTTATGATGTAAAGTTAAGTTTCTCAGCATGGCCTGAAAATTGTATGATCTGACCATGCCTAACTAACACCTTCCCTACCATGCATGCTGAGCTCCTGCTGCAGGCACTCCTTGCACATCATGATTTTGGTTTCTTCCCTCTGTACCCTTTCATGTCATGGGTCCCTTATCTGGAAGATTCTTCTCCCTTTTGTTTGATTGGGTAATATTTATTCCTCTTTCAAAACATGGCTTAAGGAATATTCATCCCAGTGACCAATGACTATTGAGATCTAACTACTAGGCAAACTTCTAGTGACCACAGATCATGTCCCCAAGTGCCATATTTATTAGGCACTGCACCAGGTTGCTGAAGTATCTTATGGGCACCATATTAAAAATTCTTCTAGCTTTCAAACACATAGACAAAATATCTGATTAATAGGATAGGGACTTTCTGAGCATATAAAAGCTAGAAATCAAAAAGAAAAGACAAGTAGATCTAACTACATAGAAACTTCTGTTAAATGACTTGGAAAACTTTGCATATGACAAATTATTAGCATCTTTAATAAATAAAAAGTTTTTATGAAACAAGTACTAAAAACCATAATAAAGAAATGAGGAAAGAATATAAACTGAGATTCATAAAAAAGTACTAATAACTGTATAAAAAAGAATGTAATCAGCTACTCAGGAGGCTGAGGTAGGAGAATCGCTTGAATCTGGGAGGCGGAGGTTGCAGTAAGCCAAGATTGTGCCACTGCACTCCAGCCTGGTGACAGAGAGAGACTCTATCTCAAAGAAAAAGAAAAAAAGAATTTAATTCCACTAGTAGACCAGAATAGAAATAAAAGGAAGATAATATTTTTCAGCCATCTGATTAGCAATCATCATATTCAGCAATGACAGGGTAACCAATAAAATAATCACTCTCGTACTTTGCTAATGGGAACTAGATTTATATCACCTATCTGGAAAGCAATTTTGCAGTACATATCACAAGCCTTAAAATTTCATTCCCTTTGACCCTGTTTTTCTTCTCAAAATCTAGCCTATGAAAATTGTCATAAACGATAGAAACTTGTACTTCACAGCATTATTTATAGTAGCAAATGGGACACATTACTAGTGTTCAATAAAGGAATAATTACATAAATTCTGATAGAAATATAGAGTATAATGAAGTAAAAAAATTTCCTTTAAAGATTATTTTATGACAAGAGAAATGGTCGTGATTCAATGAAAATGCAAAGTCATCTTTGCAATATGATCCAAATTATATTTTTAAATCTATGTATGTCTAGAAAAAAAGACTAGAGATAGGTAGGCAGATAGACATTAACATTAATTATTTCTGGGTAAGTTTAATTTTTTTGTAGTTTTATGATATTCCAAATTCTCTACAATCACTTTACATTGCTTATATAATCACACACCCATATATATGTGTATACATATATATACACATGTAAAATATACAGATATATATATATTTATATGTATGTGTGCTTCTGTGTATGTGTGTGTATATATATCTGTTTAAAAATCAATGCAATCCAGCAACCCATCTACAATCTATATGATTAATTACTAGAATATTCCTTTTAAGACCTAATAAAAGTATCTAAAGCTGATAGCCACAAAAAAATGGGCTATAGCAACCCCAACACTGATGAAGGCATCACACAAAAACAGTCTTCCCTAACAACCTCAACGCTCATAACACCATAAACCATAAACATTGGTTACAATTTTACAGTGTTTTTATGTAGTTCCCCACTAGACTGTGAGTTCCATGAGAGCAAGGATTATGGATGTGTTGATCACTAGAGTTTGCTCCAGGGCATAAAATGCCTGGACACATATAAGATGCTCAATAATTTTTTTAATTAACTATAAAGGGAGAAAGATATTAAGGAAATCTAAAGTCGTCGGGGCCTCTAAAAGAATGCAACAATTGACAATAAAGCTCTTATTATCTCATAACCTACTTCGCCACTCCCCATAGTCAGCACCCAGAAGGAAAGCTGGAATCTAACTTTTCTCTTTTCCTCAAAGCCATTCTTACTTAAAGTTCTTTTCACTGAGACTAAATCCTTTAAATATTTTATCTAACAAAAGCCTCCAACACTCAGACGTAAATTAACAATCGGCTAATTGCAGCCAGAAGTGTCTGAACCCATAAAGAAACTCTTATTCTCTGGAATGAAGCCCCAGTTAACAAAATGGGAGGTCAGGTAACGTCTTCATAAGCTCCGGACTTTCTAACACCCCTTCGGCTGTGTTTCTGTCATACAGCAAGTCCTGTTCTGATCTTAAATAACAGAGAGAGAGACAGACAGATAGACAGTGTATTCATTTACTTTCACACTGCTATAAAGGCATACCCGAGACTGGGCAATTTATAAAGAAAAGAGATTTAATTGACTCACAGTTCCACATGGCTGAGGAGGCCTCGGGAAACTTACAATCATGGCGGAAGGGGGAGCAGGCACATCTTACATGATGCCGGTAAGAGAAAGTAAACAAGAGCAGGGAAAACTGCCTTACAAAACCATCAGATCTCGTGAGAACTCACTCACTATCACGAGAACACCATGGCGTTAACTGTCCCCACGATCCAATCACCTCCCTCCCTTGACGCGCGGGGATTACAGATCCCTCCCTTGGCGCACGGGTATTACAATTTGAGATGAGATTTGGTTGGGGATACAGAGCCAGACCATATCGGACAGATACTGCCAGGGACTCAGATAGACTCCACAGTGCTTACTAGTGAGTCTCCCATCCCCAACCTACCCCTACCTCAACTCTGGGCGAGGACAGCCACAGTCTCGGTAAGACCAGTAGTCACTGATGGCTAAAAGAGTATCGCGGACTGAACCAAATACTAGAAATAAGAAAGGAGAATGCTATGGGAAGCTTGCCTGGGTTTCTCCGTTCAGTAACTCGTTCAGGGCAAGCAAACAGTTAGGCCAAGAGTATAGTAAAGAAAAATGCCGTTGTTCTACTGTCTCCATGCCTCGTGAAGAAAGAATGGATTGGTAATTTTTTTTAGCTAGTAAAACATTTTGTTTATTTATAAGGATGTTGAGAATAAATTCTACCACAAAGGGGGATAAATAATGATTTTCCAAAGCATTAAATTATAACTAATTTCCCCTGAGCATCCAAAGTGTGTGATTTATTGATACTGTCTGGAATTTACATATAAGAAAAGTGAACTATCTAATTTGTTATGAATCCCATCTTGTTCTCAATTGTCAAAACACACACACAAAAAAACACCACAAAACATTCACCATTGCACAATAGTCTTTGCAATTAAAATGGAGTGCTGACTTTACCATCAAACAAATCTGGTTTTCAATCTGGTTCAGGTACTAAGTAGTGATGTGACCTTGGTCAGGTCTCTGTCCTCTCTCAAATAGAGAATGATGGCAGCCACCTCAAAGGGGTGTTACTGGGATTAATCAGGGATGCCTCCTGTGGTTCCTGATACAGCAGCCACTCAATAAATGGTCCCTATCCAGATCTGAGCAGAAGTAAAGCCATGTAACCCAATATTTATCAATAAAAACATCTTAAGTGCATATAGACCTTGCATTTAGACCGTTCCCTTTCATTGAATGTGAATTGCACTGTATCTTCTTGTTTGCACCAACCTCTTCTCATTTTACTTCACATTATGCCTGAGAAGTAGCAAAACCTGTTATTATTAATCCCCATTTGAAGTTGAGAAATTAAGCCTCAAACAAGTTCAATGAATTGTAAGCCATCACCACCATAGCTAGAAAGAAGAAGAAATGAAACACAAATCCAGGAATTCTGGGTATTCCAAGTACTTTACTCTTTCTATGCCTCCAGGTAGCATAGTTTCTAGACAAATAAATCTGAGATGCCTACTGGACCAACACAGTCAACTAAACAACTAACTTAGGAAAAGTTTCTCAAAACAAGTAATAGAAGCATAAAGGACTATGTCCAATAGATCATCTGGAAAGAGATACCCCTGAAATCTATAGTAAAAGAAATATATATTGGAAAGCCAATCAGCTCAGCAAACAGCAGCTGGTGGACTGATAGTAAGATAATGACTCAAATCAGAGAATAGTATATTGAACTTCCAGTACAGGAATTACTTTAATTATAACCAAAAAAGATTTTGCAAACAGACATGTGCCGAAAACAAAAGGGACAAAGATTCTCCAATGCTGTTAGGCTAGGCTATAAAATAACATTTTATGATGAAATAACATTTTTCTGATTAAAAACCCTTGATACAGCAACTCTCTCAGTGAAGCAAGACAAGGACAGGTGTACAATTACTTCTCAGCAATTCCAAAATCCAAAATGCTCTGGAAACTAAGGTATTTTTGTTAAGTGTGGCACCAAAGTTCATTTGGTGAACTAACATGAGGCTATGCTATGCAGTGTGGATATTCACATATTCCATATCAGACACGTTATGTGTGATCACAATCCAGACCCCACCTATAATATTATGTAATATAGGCACCATATTATCTTTCTAATATCTCAGATATTTTGAATTATTAAATATATCTGGTCACAAAAGTTTCAGGTAAGAACATGCAGGCCTATTGTACTATTATTTCCATTTTAATTTTCATTTCACTGTGTGTCTAATACTAACATTTGGGTAAAGGTACTCAAAATATAGAAAATTCTGCTAAGCAGAAAATCCATATGACCATAATTCTTAAAACTCTTCTTGTACCTGGAAAGAAACCCAAGATATGTCTATAAAACTAGGAAAAATTGGTTCAAAGAGGAATTAAATCACGTATAGAGTTCCCAAGGTTACATGTTAATTACTGTAACACGACTGCTAAAGAAAATGTTTTTTATCAAACTGTGTTGTTAAAACCATTGAGTTCTGATGTAAAAGAAAGATTTCAGCCAAGTCATCTGAGAAGTGTTCATAAGGATATCCCAGACTATTCACCTATATTTTCATCTCTGCCTTGATGTGTGCCCTGAGACAGGCTGCAGTCTCCAGACCTCTCTTCTCTTGGATAACTGCCTAGAGCCCGGGCTTGAGAGGAAAAGAGAAGAAAAGTTATATCCTGAAAACAGCAACATAAAAAGATCAAACAAGCCTACGGATTCCTCTGTTTGAGGAAGAATTTTTTAAGAGTTATGAGGTCTCTGGGTGGGGCTTAGGTGGTTTCAAGGTTTACACAGCTCTGAATTATTTGAGGTTGTCCCATGGAGATGGGGAGCAGGGAGGCTCCCGGTGGTTTGCTGAAAGTCGTCTGCTTCAGATCAAATTATTGGCTTCAAGCTTGGCAGTGAGGAACTAATCCCAATGAGTACCAAAGCCGAAAGAAGAAGAAATCAGGTGGGACAGGGCAAGAAAGGGATGGAGAAAGCATTATACTCTGAACTAGACTCTCCAGAGTTCCCTGGTTCTTTTTAAGCTAAAGATGAGCCCTGACATGAATACTCACTCTACACTCCCGCTCGTCTCCTTTCAGTAGCTGAGCTAGCTCCCTTGGAACAACCAACAGTGCTGTTTCCTCTGCATGGAACAGTCTCCTCTTCTCTTCACCTGCTGAACTCCAACTCATCTTTTAGGTCCTAGCCTAACAGTGTCTTCCTGTAGCAAGCTACCCGTGGTCCACCCTCAACCTGTCCCTGCACTACATTAGGTCTTCTATATAGCCCGCAGCTCCCTGCCGCCCCCATCATAGCACTTACTTCACTTGGTTATAATTGCTTTTTTTTCTCTCTGCCATCCCTGTTACATATAACCTCCTTGAGAGCAGGGGCTATATTGATCTCAGTCGCCATTATATTCACAGCACCTGCTGCAATGCCTAGCCCATAGTAGATATTTCATAAGTCCCTATTATTTCTGTGTTTTACATGTGAAAAAAATGTAAAAGCAGTTTTTTTGAGGGTGTTGCAGTAACATAGGCTAGTAGCTTTCAAACTATACCAACTTCTGATTCCGCCTCATTGGGCAAGGGGTTGCTTTCAGATCCCTTCTCCCACCTTCAACTAGAGCAGCTCCCTTCCGTCCACCTCATGTAATAATTTTTACATATTCCTCTTATATAAAAGAGTTCTCCTTCTGGAAAAATTAGAGAAGAACAAAACTAGGCAATAGTACTTAGGGGCATATAAGTGGGGATTTTGGAAAGGGAAATTTCATTTGCATCAACAGAATTTGGCATTTGTGGAAAAGGAAAAGACCTTAGATTTTGGGTTTAAGCCATTTGAAATGGGTAGTGGCAAACTTTACAAAGGGTAGGAATAAGCAGAAGAAAAATATTTAAGGAAGATAACCACTTTGGTTTGAGTTGGGTTGAGTTTAAGTTACTAGAGGACAATTCCATGAAGATAATCAGTTGAAAATACAGGTCTGGACATCATGGGGCATTATGGATACCAGCATATGGATGATGGTGAAGCCATGGTGTTGGATAAGATTACTAAGGAAAAGGAGGCAGATGAAACAGAGAAAAAAAAAGCCAAAAACCAGAAAACCCTCAGGAAAACTAGCATTTCATTCATTTGCCCAATAAATATTTATTAGATAAAATAAAGTGATAAAAAGAGAGAAAAAGATAGTAAAACAAAGAAGGAAGACAGAAGAGTAGTAAGAGAAAAAAGTGAAGGAAGAAAATGTGCCTCAGCCTCCTGAGTAGCTGGGATTACAGGTGGGCACCACCACGCCCAGCTAATTTTTGTATTTTTAATAGAGATGGGATTCCGGCATGTTGGCCAGGCTGGTCTTGAACTCCTGACCTCAAGCAATCCTCCTGCCTCACCCTCCCAAAGTGCTGGGATTACAGGTGTGAGCCACAGCACCTGGCCCAGCCTCTGTTATTAAGTGGTGGGCACAACAAGACAAGCCTCTGCCCTCACGAAGCTTATACCTTAGTGAGGGAGACAGATGTTAATCAAATAATCATTCACACTAAATAGAGTATGTCAATTATGGCAAATTCTAAGAATAAGACATACATCAAGCCATGGGAGTCTACAGGGAAAAAATTGGCAGAATAAGAACTTGTCAGGGAAGGTTTCCCTACAGAAATTATGCTTAAGTAAGACAGCAAAGATGAGTGGAACTTAAGTAAAGAGGGAAGAGCTTGATAGGAGAAAGCCCAAGATGTGTTTCAGGGATTGAAAAATCCAGTATGTGTAGAGCAGAGAGGGGAGGAATGAGTGAAAGTAAGAATGGAGGCTGGGCATGGCGGCTCATGCCTGTACTCCCAGCACTTTAGGAGGCTGAAGCAGGCAGATCACTTGAGAACAGGAGTTTGAGACCAGCTGGCCAACATGGCAAAACCCTGTCTTTACTAAAAATACAAAAATTAGCTGGGCGTGGTGGTGCACGCCTGTGATACCAGCTACTCAGGAGGCTGAGGCATGAGAATCTCTTGAACCACGGAGGTGGAGGTCACAATAAGCCGAGATAGTGACACTGCACTCTGGCCTGACTCTGTCTAAAAAAAAAAAAAAAAAAAAAGTAAGAATGGGGAGGCAGGCAGAAGCCAGACTATGTAGGGCTTTGGAGGCCAAATGGAATAATTTTTTCTCAATATATCCTAAGAGTACTAGTGACCACTGCAGGGTTTAGTGTGTGGGAGTGGGGAGGCTGGTAGGGAGATATTATCAGATTTGCAATCTGGAAAGATGGGTCCAGTTGAAAAGATGGAACACAAGAGGAAGCAGAATATCTGAACAAAGTTCCTAGAGACACAGGAGATCAGCCAGAATGAGAATAGGAGGTGAGGATGTATTTGAGAAGGATGCGTCTTCTTGAGAGATAGAAAGGATAGAAGTAAAAAGATGTGAGACAATGGGCACATTTGTAAGTAGAAGAAGAAAGTGTAGTTGAAAAGTTAAAAATTTGATTTATCTGCTAAAAATGAAGAAAACATAGGTAGAAGGTGGGAGTACAGTTTCTGTTATGGAGAAGGCTTCCATCAATATTTATTGGATGTTAATGAATGTAAAGGTTTGGAATAGCTGCCATGGCAATTGAGAAAGGGATCCCTCCAGGGAGCGTAAGAATTGCCCAGCAATCCAACGCCCACATTGCTCATTCTACTCAGTGTGGGTCATCAATGCCCATAGGGAAAAATGCATAGTCTCCAAAATATCATAAATTTGGAAACATTGTGGACATCTGCAATAGGAAAATCTGAATCATGGCATCATATTGCTTTAAAATGCTCAAAATTAGGGAGAATGTCTTCAATGCACTTGATTACCACCTCACAAGGGGAACATTGGTCATCCTGTGATTAGTCATAGGTGGTTTGAATGCTTTGGAAATGATGTTTGCTGCTGGCATTTTCTAAAGAAGCATAAATTATAACTAAATTTCTCCTGTTCATATGCATTGCCATTTCTTCCCACAGCTTTCATCAACAAATAACAATCAGAGCACTATAGCTAACAAAGTAATAGCTGCATCTTGTTTCTGACACTGTCAAGCTCTACTTACTAGACAGCCAGATGTTGTCTATGATCTCTTCTTTCCCCTAAGTAATGCGGGGCATAAGGTGAGACATAGTGGCTGGTGCCTTGGAAATCCAAAGCAGTCATCACAAAATACAAGGTAATTTTGATCATTGTGATGAGCAGGGAACAATATTTTTTTTCTATTCTAGCATCTTAGAGGTAGAAAGGCATTTTACTAGTGGTCTACTAAGTCGGGAACAAATGACACACTGGGGTATAGGAAGAAAGTACTATAACTTAATCTCCTATTTTTATTTTTAGAAGGCAAGGAATTAAGCTCATCTGTGATTAATTTATTATATGACTTGACACTGACATTTTGCTCAGCCTGAATATCAGATGCCACATGTGACGTACTGAGGGCAGAGTGGGGGCTGCACAGCATTGGCAGTGCCATTCTTTCTTGTTGTGTCCAATAAGGTAGGTTATGAGCAACCTCAGAAGACTCAATTTTGCTAAGATGTCAATTTTCTCCAAACTGATCTATAAAGATTTGACACAATCTCAATCAAAATTCAATTTTTCAATAGTCAAAAGTAAATTTTTCTGTAAAAATTGAGAATTTAATTCTAAAATTCATATGGAAATGCAAAAGACCTGGAATACTGAAGTAACTTTGAAAAAAGAACAACACTGGAGGGCTTACATGCCTTGATTTCAAGTCTTATTATAGAGCTACAGTTATCAATACAGTGTGGCATTGGCATAAAGATAGACAGATAGATCACTGGAGCAAAATAGAGGGTCCATAAATAGATCCACACATATACAAACAATTGATTTTTGCTAGAAGTACAAAGGTAAGTCAGAGAAGTAATAATAAACTTTTCTATAAATAGTGCTGGAACAATTGTATATCCACATGCAAAAATATAAACCTTGACCCATACTTTAAATTGTATATAAAAACTAACTCAAAATGAAACATAGACCTAAATGTAAAACCTAAAATTATAAAACTTCTGTTAGAGAATCTTTCTGATCCCAGGATAGGTAAAGATTTCTTAGATATAATACCAAATGAACAACCCATAAAAGGAAAAAATTGATAATTTGAAACTCAGTAGACTTTTGAAGAGCAGAAGCTTTTAATTTTGATAAGAGAATAAGAAGACAAGCAAAAACTAGGAGAAAATATTTATAAACTACATATCTCACAAAGAACAAATTTTAAAACTCAATAAGAAGAAAACATAAAAACAATTAAAAAAATAAAACGTTCAAATAGACACCTCACCAAAGATAGACAATTGGTAAATAAGCACATGTAAAGATGTTCAACATAATTAGTCTTTGGGGAAATGCAAATGAAAACCACAATGAGGCATGAAGTCAAATCTATCAGGATGGCTAAAATTTAGCAAACTGACCACACCCAGCGACGTCAAGGAAGTGAAGCAATTGGAACTCTCGTACACTGTTGGTGTGAATGTAAAATGGTACAATCACGTTAGAAAACAGTTTGACAATTTCAAAAATGTTACACATGCGCCTACCATATGTTCCAGCCATTCCACTCATAGGTTTTTACCTAAGAGGAAAATAAATATGTTCATATACAAGCTTGTACAGAAATATACATAGCTGCGTTTTATTTTGTAATAGCAAAAACCTGGAAACAGCCCCAATGCCCATCATTAAGTGAATGGATAAAGAAATTGTGATATAATCATAGAATAGAATAATACTCCACAATAAAAAGGAGTGAGCTATTGATATATTCAACAGCATTGAGGAGTCTCAAAATAAGTATTCTGACTGAAAGAAAAGAGTTTTTTTTAAAGATTACATGTTGTATGTTTCAATTTATATAAAATCCTAGAAAATGCAACTTAATGTGTAGTTACAGAAAAAAAGATCAATGGTTACCTTGGAAAGAGGAATTTCAAAAGGACCCAAGAAAACTTTTAGGAGTAGTAGGTTTATTAGCTTGATTGTGGTGGTAATTTTAATAAGACTATACATATGTTAAAACATCAAATTGTACACTATATGTATGTGCAGTTTATTGTTTGTTGGTTATGTCTCAATAAAATTGTTAAACAAAAGAAATCACGTCATGTTCGAGAAAAAAATATTTGTAGATTCAGTAAAAGACTATCGATGCTACCTTACCTACTATAGTACTTAGATAAAAGATAATCTATTAACTTTTCAGGATTCCAGTTGTACATGTAAAATAAAGAAAAAACTCACTTCACTCAAGAATTATAAAAAGTATTAGCTAGTATTGACTAGGTCAACTGAAAATGCCAAGTGTTGTGAAAACTGCTTTATTTTTAGTTATACAATATAGTGGTTATTTCAGATTCTTGGATCTGAACATGTAACTGTTGGCTGAATTTATCCCTAAATCCTTCCATTTGGGCAAATGACTTGATTTGCAGTATCAATTCAGTATATGGGTCGTTCAAGATTCCCAAGAGGCTGTGCTGGTGTACTGGCAAAGATTGTATTTTGGATGTAAGTGATTTCCTTATATAATCTGTAAACTAGACACTGACAAGTATGGTAGATTTCACAAATATAAACAACGTTACTATTGGACTTCATCTGTAATCAATTTATGAAATGCACCTAAGTAGATTTTCTAACGAGAGAGTTTAGGTACTTCAGTGTCAGAAGGAAAAGGCTTTTCTCCTTGAATCTTCACATCCACTAGCTAAATGGGCTAAACAAGAAGCACATCAAAAAAAGAAAAAAAAAGAACAGCACCCTGGAGTGACACAAGACTGAATTCTAATCCCAGTACTGGTACTCACCTGCATTAGACCTTTGGCAAGTTACTTCACCACTTCTGTTTCTTTGTAAGAAGGAAGCAAGATGCTTGCCTTCTGTGCCTCTTAACACAGATCATCCAGAAAGTTTGCAAAACCACCTCATCTTCAATATTTAGTTTTAAACCTTCACTGCAATGTTGTTCCAGCATAACACTTTGGTAAAGGAAAGGAATCATACTAGGGTCTTTCACTATGGCTTGATCTGACCCTCTAGGGCTCATGTTAAAGATAAGTATGTTGATTTTAGCCCATTTATAAAGTTACTCAGGCATCATTACCAACTCTTGCAAAATGAAACATTTATTTAATTGACTAAGGTTTATGAGACTTTAAAAAATATGGCAGCACATTGATAAATGAGTTACCCAGTCACAGCCTGATTCATTCTACAAATATTTGCTAAGTACTTACTGTGTGACAGGGATTCCACAGTAGACAAATCTCAGCTTACTATTTATTATGGACTGAATTTCCCCCCTCACAGACACACACAAATTCATATACTGAAGCTCAAATCCTCAATGTGACTATATTTGGAGATGGGACCTTTAAAGAGGTAAATAAGGTTAAAGAGATCAAAACAATGGGCCCTAACACATCAGGACTGGTGTCCTTACAAAAAGAAAAGATACCA
The DNA here is from genome assembly GCF_028878055.3 of Symphalangus syndactylus. Taxonomy (NCBI): domain Eukaryota; kingdom Metazoa; phylum Chordata; class Mammalia; order Primates; family Hylobatidae; genus Symphalangus; species Symphalangus syndactylus. Next base: position 88,057,233 of record NC_072437.2, on the reverse strand, counting down.
GGGACACTCAGGCACAGAGAAAAAGGCCCTGTAAAGACACAATAAGAAGGCAGCCATCTGCAAGCCAAGGACAGAAGCCTCAGATGAAATCAAATCTGCAGACACCTTAATCTTAGACTTCCAGCCTCCAGAATTGTGAGAAAATACACTTTGTGGTTTAAGCCACCCAGTCTGTAGTATGTTGTTATGGCAGGCCTCACAGACTAAGACACCATTTTTAATTAAGAAACTGACATGCCTGGTTTGAGAAGATTTTTGAGTCAGAGGTCAAGAGAAAATTTATACAAAAGACTGGATTAAGAAAATGTGGCACATATACACCATGGAATACTATGCAGCCATAAAAAATGATGAGTTCATGTCCTTTGTAGGGACATGGATGAAACTGGAAAACATCATTCTCAGTAAACTATCGCAAGGACAAAAAACCAAACACTGCATGTTCTCACTCATAGGTGGGAATTGAACAATGAGAACTCATGGACACAAGAAGGGGAACATCACACTCCGGGGACTGTTGTGGGGTTGGGGGAGTGGGGGGATAGCATTAGGAGATATACCTAATGCTAAATGACGAGTTAATGGGTGCAGGAAATCAACACGGCACATGGATACATATGTAACAAACCCGCACATTGTGCACATGTACCCTAAAACCTAAAGTATAATAAAAATAAAAATAAAATAAATAAATAAGCATATAAATAAATAGGTGAAGATAAAAAAAAAAAAGAAAGCTGAAAATGTAGAGAAAATGTGTTTTCAGAAATGCCCTGAGAATGAATACCTTTCTATAGCCATTTCTTGGGTCTTGGCCAGCTTTTCTCTATGTGTCTTTAAGGGAGAGTGTTTGCACACAAGAGTGAAGTTATCACACCAGGCAATCTGTCAGCATAGGAAAGTTTACACAATAGAAACGGTGACTCTGCAGCACCCCTGGCCAGCAGTCTCCAAGGGCCTCATGCTTGAACCTGACCATCCCCCTTTGACTTTTCCTCCCTTCTCCAAAAGTTCTCACTTTTGCTCTCCCTCTTTCTCTCTTATGGAAGAAAACCAGTCTGGACTGTGCATCCACTCAAAGATGAAAAGTTGGTCCCGAAAACTGGTCTTGTAGTAACTGCCCTTGAATACCTATAGTTACATAGTTGTGCTGTCTATTGGGTGTGTTTTTAACAGCTTTGGGGTTCTCAAAAGAACCTCTCTGTGTCCTCTACAACAGTGATCCCCAACATTTTTGATACCAGGGACTGGTTTCACGGAGGACAACTTTTCCACAGACACGGGGTGGAGGGGGATGGTTCAGGATGATACAAGCACATTACACTTATTGTGCAATTTATTTATATTATTAGATTGTAATATATAACGAAATAAGTATACAACTCTTCATCATGTAGAATCAGTGGGAGCCCTGAGCTTGTTTTCCTGCACCTAGAGAGTCCCACCTGGGGGTGATAGGAGACAGTGACAGATCATTATGCACTAGATTCTCATAAAAAGCACGCAATCTAGATCCCTTGCATGCACCATTCACCATAGGGTTCACACTCCTGTGAGAATCTACAGCCACCACTGATCTGACAGGAGGCTGAGCTCAGGTGGTAATGGAAGTGATGGAGCATGGTTGTAACTACAAATGAAGTTTCACTTACTCGCCTGCTATTCACCTCCTGCTGTGTGGCCCTGTTCCTAACAGACCATGGACCGGTACTGGTCCATGGCCCAGAGGTTGGGGACCCCTACTCTACAAGGTGGTTCCTGGTCTCTACATAATTTTAAAAGCCAAGAGGAGATATCCCCATCCCAACCCAGGAAGCAGGAGAAAAAGGAAGCAGGGAATAATGTAAGGTATAGAGGATTTGAAAGAAAAATGACTTTTCTTCTGCCTTCATTCCTCTCTCCCCATCTCCCTCTGGGAGGCCTTCACTATCCTCAGAGCTTCAGCTCTTGCCTCTAAGCTGGTAGTTCCCACACTGTGTTCTCAATTCCAATTTCCCAGAGAGTGCTAGTAGTATATCTATGATTGTCTAGCTGACACTTTCACCTAGATGGCCCAAACTCACCCCTCAATATTCTAACTCACCATAACCTTCCAGTAACATTTTGAGGGTTCTTATGTGTCCCAGACCATCTCATTAAATTTAGTTATCTGTTCACTTCCAAGTATAAGATTCTTTATTCTGAATGTCCTTCCCTTTGGCCTTTTTACAATAGAAACCTTATTGAGAGAGTGTTTTTCCATTTCATCTATTTTTTTAAATTACTCAAATGTCCTGTCTTTAATAACTAGGCTAAATGCTACTATTTCTAAACAATCATTTTTATTCACAAAAACACATTTTAGCCCCTTTCCACATCCCACCTTCATCCTATGAATATGTGAGATTTTTATGGGCTCACAGACAGTTTTGGAATAAAGAAAAGACTATTCAGAGTTTACTTTGGATTTAAAAATTAATAGTAAGTGAGTTAATTTTATTAAAGTTACCAACCAAATAAATACCAGGCATGGACCAATGATGAGAATGTGTTATGAACCAAGGATTCTAACTGATCCTCTGAACACCTGTCACACATTTAAAAAAGAATACAGAAACTGGATTATTCCTTAAACTTTTAAGTTCCGCTTACAAGTATTATTTTATTGGTAACTGTAGCAGATTTTAACAATCACTTTTAAGAGCTCTTTGGATAATATTGATTCTAATGTTCAAGTGTTACAACTAAATTTATAAATTTAACATATTCAATATACTTTTTAAGTACTTCAATTGTATTTATCCAATAAATTTTCCTCTGTACTTAAAGTAATTCTTATATATCGATAAATTAAATTTGTAAATGTGGTGAATTTTGATTTTATACCAAATATAAGCTAATTAAAATTTCAACCTAAAAATCACAGCTCAAAACCAACTATCCAAAAATGTAAGATCTGTGTCATTTTTTTTCTACATGTGGACTTCCATTGTTCCAGCACTATTTATTGAAATGACAAAGACTATTATTTCTCCACCAAATTGCCTTTATTCCTTTGTCAAAGATTAGTTGACCATATTTGTATGGATCTATTTCTGGGTTCTCTTTTCTGTTCCATATCTGTCTTTTCTTGAAAACAATGTCTTGATTACTGTAGCTGTACAGTAGGCCTGGCAATTGGATAGTTCTCTAACTTTGTTCTTTTTCAGCAGTATGTTTGCTATTTTAATTGTTTTTTGTCTCCATATAAATGTTAGAGTCCATTTGTTGATATTCACAAAATAGCTTGATGGAATTTAATTGGGATTGCATTGAATCTACAGATCAAATTGGGAAGAATTGACATTTTAACAATCCAGTCATGAACACAGAATATCTCTCCATTTATTTGGACCTTCTTTGATTTCTTTCATCAGTGTTTTATGGCTTTCCACATATAAATCTTATACCTAGATTTTTTAGATATATAACTAAGTACATCATTTTTGGATGCTACTATAAAGGGTTTTTTTTAACTTCAAAGTCCAATTGCATATTACTGATATACAGAAAAGCAATTGATTTATGTTTATAAACCTCATATCTTGCAATCTTGCTATAATTGCTTTTTAGATCCAGGAGTTTTTGTGCTGATTCTTTGAGATTTTCTACATAGACAATCATGTCATCTATGAATAAAGACTATTTTATTTCTTCCTTTCTAATTTGTATACCTTTTATTTTCTTATCTCATGTTATTGCAGTAAATAGGACTTCCAGTATAATTTTATTTATTTATTTATTTATTTATCGAGACAGGGTCTCACTGTGTCATCCAGGCCAGAGTGCAGTGACACAATCTCAGCTCACTGCAACCTCTAACTCCTGGGTTCAAGCAATTCTCCCGCCTCAGCCTCCTAAGTAGCTGGAACTACAGGCACACACCAGCACACCCAGCTAATTTTTGTATTTTTTGGTAGGGATGGGTTTTCACCATGTTAGCCAGGCTGGTCTTGAACTCCTGACCTCAAGTGATCCACCTGCCTTGGCCTCCCAAAGTGCTAGGATTACACGCATGAGCCACCTCGCCGGGACCCAGTACAATTTTAAATTGGAGTGGTGAAAAAGACATCCTTGTCTTATTCCCAATCTTAAGGGGAAAGCATCTAGTCTCTTACCATTTTAGTATGTCAGTTTTGAGATTTTTGTAGACGGTCTTTATCAAGCTGAGGAAGTTCCCCTTTATTCCTGGTTTGATGAGTTTTTATCATGAAGTGGTGTTAGATTCCATCAAATGACTTTTCTACATCAAATGATACAATTGTATGATTTTTCTTCTTTGGTTAGCCTGTTACTGTAGCCTGTCAATATTACATTGAATGATTTTCATATGTCGAACCAGCCTTGCATACCTGGAATGAATCCCAAATGATAGTAATGTATTACTTTTTATACATTGATGGATGCAATTTGCTAATATTTTGTTGAGGATTTTTGCATCTATGTTCATAAAAGATATTAGCCTATAGCTTTCCTTTCTTGTACATTGTCTGGGTTTGGTATTAGGGTAAGGCTGGTTTCTTCCTTCACAGTTTGGTAGAATTCACTGGTCCTGATGCTGTCTTTTGGCGGAGGTTATTCATTATTGATTCAATTTCTTTAATAGATATAGGACTATTTAGCTTATCTATTTCCCCTTTTGTGAGTTTTGATTATTTATGTTTCAAATAATTGGTTCATTTTCTCTACAATATCAAATTTTGTCACATGGAGTTGTTCATCGCATTCCTTTATTATACTTTTAATGTCCATGAGATTGTCTCATAAAATATATATTTTCTATTTTAAAGACTCTTAAAACTGCCATATTCTTTTCATATGCTTCCAGTCTTAGGGTCATGCAATTTGAATGGATATTAAAATGATAACCCCTTTGAATTCTGGACATATCTCATTTATTCATCTATCTTATTGCAACTTCCAAAGTCGTTTACCCAATAGAATTAGAAGGAATGTAAGCGTAGAGGATTTAAGCAGTTTTGCCCTAAGAGAGCAATAGATCAGACTTGTAATTCCAGCTTTAAATTGTTCATTGAATAATTCATGTAGACTTGTGATTTTAATCATCAACCTTACTATAATTATGTATAGTATTAGAATATTTAAGAGAAATTAAGAACCAGCATATGTATAAATTTATTTTATAAACTTATAAGCATAATTTAAATCTTCAGAAAAGTTTTGTTAAAGAAAATCAAAATATTTAATTTTAAAGAGAAGTTAAATAGGGAGAAGTACAATTTGTAAATTAAAACATTATGGCCGGGCGCGGTGGCTCACGCTTGTAATCCCAGCACTTTGGGAGGCCGAGGCGGGCGGATCACAAGGTCAGGAGATCGAGACCACAGTGAAACCCCGTCTCTACTAAAAATACAAAAAAATTAGCCGGGCGTGGTGGCGGGCGCCTGTAGTCCCAGCTACTCGGAGAGGCTGAGACAGGAGAATGGCGTGAACCCGGGAGGCAGAGCTTGCAGTGAGCCGAGACTGCACCACTGCACTCCAGCCTGGGTGACAGAGCGAGACTCCGTCTCCAAAAAAAAAAAAAAAAAAAAAATTAAAACATTATTCGAATGCCATCTTAAGAGTGATTGTTAAATTTGTTGACATAAATAAAATAATAAGAGCTGTAAGCTGAGTTTAAAAACTAAAGGAATAACTAGGTTTTCAAATTTGTACCTTTAAAAAGTGAATATTAATTTTAAAACCAAAATAAATCCCTTGAATTCACTTTTGTGGGCAAAAAAACCCCCACCTTTGTGGCCACCAAAAACTCACATTTCCTAGTTGTAACATTTTGGGACAACTTGCAAGTAGAGAAGGCTGGGCGAGCAGTACAGAGGGTGGATTTCACAGGTGCTTGGTAGGGGTTCTATTCATAAAAGAGTGCCATCCTGGAAGAAAACCTGACACCTGAAGATAATCTATAACTAAGGGTTATAGTCCCTTGGGGCTTGAAAAGGCAAACCAACTCCAAACCACATAATTTTACTCTCTAATGGCTGAAAATTAATAGGGAGTAGAAGGAGAAAGAGAAGTTGTGATGAGATTGGCCCTGTTTTTTCAATTGTCTACTTTATAATATTTCCAGGCATACTCCACTTGTTAACTCTTGGAGATGATCAGAAACTTATGTAGGGGCTTTAAAAGACAACCTCAGACACTTCAGAAGATTAACAACTTTAATCAATGCCTCCAAGTGTGTCTAACAATCACAGCAGCTAATGATATATGGGAGATGCCACAGGTATAATGTTCAGCCGCAAACTCATTCTCCATCTAGCTAAAAATGGTGGTCTTCCCTTCTGAGACCTTGTGTGACTGTCTATTTGTCAAGGACTCTAATCTTTTAGATGAAGAGAAATACACAAGTACAGGCTACTTTATCCTGATCCCAAACAATTCATTATAAACAAAGTGGCCACATATACCAGTGGTAAGTAAAATGCACAAGGAAAAGGATCAGCATTTGCCCAGTGCATATTATCTGCCAGATATCACAGGAATTATTTCAAGTAATACCATAAATAATGACATATTTATGTTACTTATATTATTATAAATATATTTGTATATTAATCACAACATATAATTCATTACAACCCTGTTAGGTAGATATTATTACTCCTGTTTAACTAGTTGAAAATTGAAGCTTAGAGAGTTTTCATAATTTATCCAAGTTCATAAGGCAGGAAATGACTTGAACTTCCCAAGCTCTTGCTCTTAATTCAACACTGTCCAATAGAAATATAATGTCAGCCACAAATGCGAGCCACATATGTAATTTTAAGTATTCTTGTAGCCACATTTATAAAGTAAGAAGTAAGAATAAACAGAAGAAATTAATTTTAATAACATATTATATTTATCCCACTTTGACCAAAATATTATAATTTTAGCATGTAAATCAATATAAAAATTAGTAATGAGATAGTTTACTTTCTTTTTTTCATACCAAGTCTCTAAATTCCACTAAGCTCTTTTAGCACATCTCTATTCAGACTAGCCACATTTCCAGTGCTTACTAGCCAGGGGCTACCATATTTGATAGCACAGATCTAACCTCTGGGCCACCCAACCTCCCTAGATTAGAAACAGCTATACTGCACCTGCAACAAAACTAAGAGAAAAATGTTACAGATTAAAAGTTAAATTGCTAGAAAACCATACCTTTTCTGGTCAAAAGATAAATGAAAAGAAGTAATTCATCAGCTGCACTCCTCTGCACAACAATCATAAATGCACCAAATGCACTGAGCTATTTACCTTAGTGGGACGGGAAACAAATGATCTAAAACTCATAAATCCACACTTCAGAAAGTGTAGACTGCAAGAGAGAGTAATAAATCCAAATGACTCCTATATGAATTCTGCTTGGCTGTCCTTTTTGAAATTATTTTAGAGGAATCCCCCACAAATTGTACAGTCCTACATGAATTTTATCCCCTCCCCCCTGCCCCCCAACCACCATCCATTCTAACAAATCTCCCTCAAGGGACTTAGTTTGAGTAAAGGAATTTCCTTTATTTATTTTCCATTTCCTTCTTGTTGTAATTGTATTTTTACCCGTCCTGCTTCCCCCACTTCCCTCCCTCTCTTCTCTAGCTGGTTTCCCAGATTCTGAAGCTTGCACTTAGGTTTTTTGTTTTGTCTTATTTTTTAACATTACCCATGTTACTTTGCTGCTGCTTTTCATTGATTGCCTGTAGATCATGTTCCCTCCTGCCTGGAGGAAAACGAGAAAACCTTTCCGGCACCATGATGCCTCCTGGTACGAGCCAGGGACCGAGTTGACTGACTTAGCAGGATACATGGTTGGGGAGTGTGGGGTTGGATGGGGTGTGGGGGTGGGATGTGTGCAGCTGCTGAAGGAAGTTTTCGAAGAGATAAAAAAATTTACCATTCCGCATCTTTGGTCTGGTTTATGTTTACAAAATGAAAATAGCTTGACTTTTTAGACTTCAGAATAATACCAAGAAAGGAAAAAGCACCTGAAGTCCCACTTAACAGAGGGAACCACTGTTAGCATTCTGGTTTTTAGAAAGTCTTCATTTAGTCTTTAACCTACAGGTTAGTGAAGCAGCCCCACCCATTTATCTACCCCTAGTCCAGGGCGAGAAGGGAAAGGAGTTCTGACTTACTTCTGAGATAAAGTAATTTTTGAGTTTGAAATAAGCACACAAGTTAAATTACAAATGCCCTATCACCTGCTCAAGCTGCTAGTAATGTTTATCTGAATATATGTCCTTTTGAATGTAATTATGGGCTAATAATAGAGCAGTAACAATAATATCTGTCATTGACTGAATACTATGTGCCAAGCATTAAACTGGGTGCTTGCCATATGTTCTCCCATTTTAAATCTTGTCCCAATCCCAGGAGTTAGGGTATTGTTTGCATTACACAGGTAAAGAAACTGAGACTCAGAGGGGTTAAGGCCACCTAGTAAGTGACAGAGTTCAAATTTGAACTTAGGCCTGTCTGATTCTAAACGCTATGTTCTTTTCACTATACCATGCTGCCAAAATTGCCAAAGTCATTATAAAAAGCCCCAACTGTGTCATCCAGAGTTGAGTGTTTATTGTTGTAAGAAAACAGTAAGTTACTACATTTACCCTCACCAATTTTAATACCTAAAAAATTGAACTTAAGAACTTGAAGTCAAACATGAAGTAATTTACTCCTGGCAGAAAGATACCTAGAATTCCCACCAGACACCTTCCCTAGCCCCAGGGACAGCAGGAGGGTTTCCTTGCTGCAAAAACTCCACATCCCAGTAGGCTCTGGAAAGTGGATATCTACCAGCCCACAGCCAGCACTTTCAGGAGAGCCCTGAGTACTGGATGGGGGTAGCCACCCCCATTTTCCTATAAAATCAGGAGAAGGCTCTAAGAAACCAGCTCATAAAAGAAACCTGTCTTTGATCAAGAGAGAACTTTTACCTCTAAGTACCATGTGGCTTGGGCTGTTTTCTCAGGGGTAGAGTTGGGATTGCAATGAATTAAGAAATTCACATTTACTATCCATAATCTCTGTATCCAAACACCCTAATGCCAGCCTTGATTTACAAGTACTTAAGAGCTTTAGAGGAAAATGTGTTCATAATGCAAAGAAGAAGCATAAAGAACTTTTGGCAGTGGGTTAAGCTGATGAAGCAAGGTACTACCAGCTCACAGGAAACTCAGTAACAATTAGGTAGCCAATAACCAAGCAATGGGCTTTTCTTTAGTTTACTACTCTCCAATGGTGTCATGTCATGGCAGTCAGAGGTAATGATAATACTTGCATGACACAATGGAGTAAATTGGAAGAGAGCTGGGAGAAACCACTATGACTTTCTTATATATTTATGATTGAAAAACTGAAAGTATTAGGGAAGCTATTAAGAATCGAATTATTTTAAACTTCCAAATAAGACCTTTTCAAATTTTTATTTAAAAATTTCAGCTTACGCCTTTGAGTCTAACTTTTTCCTATAAGGTTTAATGCATAAAATGGCTACATGTGCTTCTTCATCTAGGCTTCTTAAAATCATGCTGTCTTTAAAATTTTTAGCAACACCAAGCAAAACTTTGCACAAGCAAGTGATTAAAATTGTTTAAACATCTTATAATCATTCAGAAATTCATAACTATTAAAGCGGTTTAAAGAATCTAAGCTTTTCTTTTAAATTAAAATATTAGCTGATAATATAAATGTGTTGCAAAACCAAATTTTTTCACGTTAGGAATTTCAAAATAATAAAGAAATTCTAATGGGCAGAGTGCACACAAGTCATTAGTGCAGTGCTCCTGAAGATAACACAGACGTCACTCCATGGGCATATCAATAACAATAACGCAGGAACAGACCTATCAATGTGTGAAGGCAGAGATTCAGGGTGGCCACCTACGACTGTGCTCTCCAACAAGGCAACTAATCCAGACCAATATTTCATGCCTGTAATCTATTCACACCCACCCATTGGGAAGCTCTGCCCTACATGAAGATTACAAACCTGCATGGGACTCCTTCCAAAGTTCAGTCTGTGGTTTTTCTTTCACTACACACATTCTAGTTCCTGCAATTGAAACAATCTTTCTTTGTTTACTTGTTTGATATCACCCCCTTAACCTTCCACTAATCAGAGTTCTCGTTAGAGAGGACACCCATCAATTTTCCTTCTTCATATTACACAAGAATCACCATGGGATTTCAAGAAGAAAGTCCCCTAATATATTTCAGATCTTTAAATTAAAATATTCTTAATTAATTAATGTAACTTCTTAAGAGCCTTTATACTTAACATTTAATAAACTTTTATGGTCCAATAGGGACTTGCATGTACATCATCTTCAGATCCTTAGGACAGCTCTTTAAAGAGACAGAGTGAGTACTGTTTTTCCCATTTTAAAAATGAGAAGCTGACACAGAGACACTTAAGTAACTGGCCCAGAATCATTCAATTAGTAAGCAGGGGCTCAAATCTCCTGACTCACAGCCCAGCGCTTTTCCTCACCCTGCCAGCTCTTATCTACATTAAGGTAGCTGCCCGGGGCTCCCAGGTTTCCTACCAAAAAGCAAATGGTGGCAGTGTAAAGAGGAGCTGTTACCTTTGTGTCTCCAGGGTCTGAAGTCCTTTGCCCACTTACTGTGACCTGAAGTGGATGCACTTTGAAGTGCTCAGAACTGTCCAGGACAGATCCTATTAAAAGGGATCCGGATCCAGGGCAGGATGAAGAAAATCACTCTCTTTCTTCTCTTCCATTTCCTCTACTTCCCCACCCTTCCACTCTATCAAACTCAACTGAAGGCAACTGCACAGAGAAAAGGAAACCACAAAGGAAAGTACAGTCTGCATATGAAAGAGGACAGGGCAGTCCCTCTTTGCCTTAAGGTGGTGAAATTTCAAGAGTTTCCATGGAGCCTTTAAAAACCATTACTGTCAGGGTCGTCTCTTTCACCCTAACTTCCTCTGGCATTTGTTACTCAGTGGGCTCCTATCATGGACAGTGCTGCACCTTAGGAATGTCTGCACTGCTGGTATTCTCTCCATTAGGGCCAAAATGGGCCTGTACACTCAGGAGGTGTTAAACTCTTAGGGTGGGGGTCCAGGCACTATCATGCTTTGGATGGAGACCACAGCCAGGAGACCATGTAGTTACAGAATTGCATTTCTTCCACATCACTGAAAATATTATGGCAAATGTCAGCAAAAAGATTGCAGAATGAAGCTTAGTTCACTCCCAGCTGTCTCTCAGCAGATGTATCCTGCTTCTCAGAAAGCAGGGCTTTGTATATTCATCCAGTTAGAGTCCATCTCTCTAGATGATGAACTGTCATTGTCTCAAATTCCTTGATGATTTTAGCTTTAGCAACTTTCTTTGGCAACTTTTGCTGCCATGATTATCTTCCTCACATGGCTGTCCTCCTTCTGTCAGAGAACAGGGAAAAAACACTGTGCTAGCTGGCTAGTATCTTGCCTTCCTCAGCTCTGCTTCCTGCCAAGTTTTCTTTATGCCTTTCATGCCCTAAAGCCCTTGCTGAATCCCCCAAGAACCGATAAATCAAGATTTCTGTCAGGGTTGTTTATACTGCATTACTGTCTAAGCCCTTTTCTATACAAATCAAAATGAAACTACACCACTGTTTTAATTTCGAAATTAAATTAAAATATTTCCCATGAAAGGCTGATGGCAGATACTTCAGGTGAAAATCCAACACTAAGAACCATCTATAACCAATTCATTTAACTTGATTGTTGCAAGAGTTTGCCGTTGTTTTCCCATCTTGGTGATAAAAAGATGTTTCACACCTTCATCATATGGGTTGGTTGAAAATCTCAGAAATTCTTTGGTTATGACAGTAAAAATTATAGTAATAAGATAAATAATGGTTTACAATTAAAATTTCAAGAGCAGTGAAGATGGTGGCTATCAAAGAGTTAAAAGTTAATAATGTAATTGAATAACCTCTATACCCGGTGAAACATCGAAATGGTCTACAGTAGTAACTAGGCTTTTATATATTTTGAACATATTTTTTATTTTTATTTTTATTATTTCTAATTTTGTACTCCTTGAAATAAAAAAACCTATTAATTCAAGAATAAGTTGAGCAAAATTTGTTATATACTAGTAAGTAACAACTTGCATAGTTGCAAAGCTCTACTTATTTTTTTTTTCTGTTTGCAAATTCAAACTCCCATAGTTCTTGGGCACTAATTATACCCTCAACTTACTCAGCTTTTGGTGGGGTTGGGCATAGTTAACCCTTCATTCCTTTTTGAAGCACGTTTCTCTGTTGGCTTCTCTGATCATACATTGTCCTGGGTTTCCTTCAACCCCATTAGCTGTTCCTCCTCAGCTTCCTATACTGGCTTTACCTCACTTACCCACCTTGAATTGTTTGTGTTCCTCAGAACTCAGTCCTAAACTTTGTTTTTCCTACACTTTCCTTAGTTAAACATGTCACTCCTGAGATTATAAAGACTATTTTCTTCTTGACGTCCAATGCTACGTCTTTGGCCTCGACTTCTTCCCTCTCTCAACTTCTGCACATGGATGTTTTAAGGGGCTTAAACTTTACGTGGAAAATATAAAAGGAATTAAAATTCAAGCATTCAAAGAATAAAGGATCTAGAATAGCAATATATTTCTGCTTATCTTTTGCTTCAATATCCCTCGCAAAAGCTTTTTATAAACTTTGTTGAGGTATGATTGAAATAGGGCAGTCTACATGTGTTTAAAGCATATAATTTAATTAGCTTGGGCAAGTATATATAATTGAGAAACCATCACCATAATATTTCCACACCACCACAAACCATCATCACAAATATTTCATCACCCCAAAAGTGTTTTCATGTCCATTTGTAATCTACCCTTCCATCTACCCTCATTTCCAGGCAAACATTGATCAACATTCTGTTGCTGTAGATTAGTTTGTGTTTTCCAGAATTTTATATAAATAGAATTGAACAATATGTATCCTTTTGTGCCTGGCTTCTTTTATTCACCAAAATGATTTTGAGATTCATCCATGTTGTTATGTGCATCCATAGTTCATTCCTTTGTATTGACGAGTAGTATTCCATTGTATAAATCACTATTTATTTATACAGTCACCTGTTGATGGACCTTTGAGTTGTTTTCAATTTGGAACTGTTAAAAATAAAGCTGCTGTGAACACTCATGTAAAGGTTTTGTAGGAACATATGCTTTCTTTTGGGTAAATGCCCAGGAGTGGAATGGCTGGGTCATGCTATAGGCATATGTTTAACATTTTCAGAAGCTGCCAAGCTGTTTTCCAAATGGTACAACAAAAATGGTTGCACCATCTTAAAGTCCCATCAGCAAATTGTGGGAGTTTCAGTGGCTCCACAGCTTTGCTTTGCCAGTGTTAGGTCTTTTTGATTTTTGCTATTCTAAGGGGTGATGTTGAACAATCTTTAAGTGTGTTGATGCACCGTTTATATACCATTTTTTGTGAAGTATCTGTTTAAACCTCTAAACCATTTTCTTGGAGTTGTAAGAGTTCTTTGTATATTCTGAATACAAGTCTTTTGTTTAATACATGCACTAAGAATATTTTCTCCCAGTGTGTGGCTTGCATTTCTGTTCTCTTTATGGTGTCTTTCAAGGAACTAACCTTTTAATTCGGGTAAGTCTAAGTAATCAATTTTTTTCTTTACAATTAATGAATTTCGTGTTCTACCTAAGAAACCTTTGACTACCCAAGGTCATAAATCAAAACCACAATGAGATATCATCTCACACCTGTCAGAATACCTATTATTAAAAACTCAAAAAACAACAGATATTGGTGAGCTTGCAGAGAAAAAGGAATGCTTATATACTGTTGGTGGGAATGTAAATTAGTTCAACCACTGTGAAAAGCAGCTTGGAGATTTCTCAAAGAACTTAAAACAGCCTTACCATTCAACCCAGCAATCCCATTACTGGATCTATATCCAAAAGAAAATAAATCATTCTACCATAAAGATACACGCACTTGCATGTTCATCGCAACACTGTTCACAATAGCAAAGGCATGGAATCAACCTAGGTACCCATCAACAGTGGATTGGATAAAGAAAACGTGGTACAGATACACCATGGAGTCCTATACAGCCATAAAAAAGAATGAAATCATGTTCTTTGCAGCAACGTGGATGGAGCTGGAGGCCATTATTCTAAGCAAATTAATGCAGGAACAGAAAACCAAATACTGCATGTTCTCACTTGCAAGTGGAAGCTAAACAGTGGGTACTCATGGACATAAAGATGGCAACAATAGACACTGGGGATTAGTAGAGGGAGGAAGGAGAGAGATGGGCAATGGCTGAAAAACTGATTATTGGGTACTATGCTCCGTACCTGTGTGATGGGATCAAGCATACCCCAAACCTGGATATACCATGCAATATACCCAGGTAACAAATCTGCACATGTACCCCTGAATCTAAAATAAAAGTTAAAATTACTTTTTAAAGAAGAGAAAAAAATGAAAAAGAAAAAAATTCAAATAATGCCCAAAATCTAAATAATACCATTTCTACTGAAACTATTCTGAAAAATTGAAGAGGAGGGACTCCTCCCTAACTCATTCTACAATGACAACATCATCCTGATACTGAAACCTGGCAGAGACACAACAAAAAAAAGAAAACTTCAGGCCAATATCCTTGATGAACATTGATGCAAAAAACTTCAACAAAATATTAGCAAACTGAATCCAGCAGCACATCAAAAAGTTAATCCGTGATCAAGTAGGCTTTATCCTTGGGATGCAAGCTTGGTTCAACATACATAAATTAATAATTGCAATTCATCACATCAACAGAACTAAAAACAAAAACCATGTGATTATCTCAACAGATGGAGAAAGGGCTTTCAATAGAATTCAACATCCCTTCATATTAAAAAGAAATCTTCAACAAACTAGGCACTGAAGGAACATGCCTCAAAATAGTAAGAGCTGGCTGGGCACAGTGGCTCATGCTTGTAATCCCAGCACTTTGGGAGGCCGAGGCAGGCGGATCACTTGAGGCCAGGAGTTCAAGACCAGCCTGGCCAACATGATAAAACCCCCGTCTCTACTAAAAATACAAAAAATTAGCTGGGTATGGTGGCGGGCACCTGTAATCCCAGCTACTTGGGAGGCTGAGGCAAGAGAATTGCTTGAACTCGGGGGGTGGAGGTTGCAGTGAGCCGAGATTGTGCCATTGCACTCCAGCCTAAGCAACAAGAGTGAAACTCAGTCTAAAAAAAAAAAAGCCATCGATGAAAAAACCCACAACCAACATTGTACTGAATGGATAAAAGCTAGAAACATTCCCCTTGAGAACTGAAACAAAACAAGGATACCCTCTCTCACCACTCCTATTCAACATAGTACTGGAAGTCCTAGCCAGGATAATCAGGCAAGAGAAAGAAATAAAAGGCATCCAAACAGGAAGAAAGGAAATTAAACTATCCCTGTTTCCAGACAATATGACCCTATACCTAGAAAACCCCATAGTCTTTGTTCAAAAGCTCCTAGATCTGATAAACAACTTCAGCAGAGTTTCAGGATACAAAATCAATGTACAAAAATTAGTAACATTCCTATACACCAACAATACCCAGGCTGAAAGCCAAATCAAAAATGCAACCCATTTACAATAGCCACAAAAAGAATAAAATATCTAGGAATACAGAGGTGAGTGACCTCTATAACACAAATTATAAGACACTTCTGAAAGAAATCAGAGATAACACAAACAAATGGAAAAACATTTCATGCTCAAGAACAGGAAGAATCAATATTGTTAAAATGGCCATATTGCCCAAAGCAATTTACAGATTCAATGCTATTCCTATCGAACTACCAATGCCATTCTTCATAGAATTAGAAAAAAAACTATTTTAAAATTCATATGGAATCAAAAAGGAGTCCAAATAGCCAAGGCAATCCTAAGCAAAAAGAGCAAAGCTGGATGCATCACATTACCTCACTTCAAACTATACAACAAGTCTACAGTAACCAAAACAGCATGGTCCTGGCATAAAAACAGATACATAGACCAATGGAACAGAATAGAGAGCTCAGAAATAAAATTGCCCACGTACAACCATCTGATCTTTGAGAAAGTAGCCAAAAAACAAGCAATGGGGAAAGGACTCCCTATTCTATAAGTGGTGCTGGGATAAGTGGCTAGCCACATGGAGAAGATTGAAACTGGAACTCTTCCTTACACCATATACAAATATCAACTCAAAATGGCTTGAAGACTTAAATGTAAAACCATAAAAGCCCTGGAAGATAACTTAGGAAATACCATTCTGGACATAGGGCCTGGCAAATATTTCATGACGAAGATGCCAAAAGCAATTACAACAACAAAACTGACAAATGGGACCTCGTTAAACTAAAGAGCTGCACAGCAAAAGAAACTATCAGTAAAGTAAACAGACAACAGAATGGGAGAAAATATCTGCAAATTATGCATCCAAAAAAGGTCTAATATCCAGACTCTATAAGAAATTAATAAGCAAAAAAACAACACCATTAAAAAGTAGGCAAAGGACATGAACAGATACTTTTCAAAAGAAGACATACACACAGCCAAGAAGCATATGCACAAATTTTCAACATCACGAATCATTAGAGAAATGCAAATCAAAACCACAATAAGATACCATCTCACACCAGTCAGAATGGCTATTACTGAAAAGTCAAACAATAACAGATACTGGCAAGATTACAGAGATTATACACTGCAACCTTATACACTGGTATAAGGTTGTACGCTGCTCATACACTGCTGATGGGAATGTAAATTAATTCAGCCATTGTGGAAAGCAGCTTGGCAATTTCCCAAATAATTTAAAGCAGAATCACCATTTGACCCAGCAATCCCATCACTGAGTATATACCCAAAGAAGTATAAATTGTTCTACCATAAAGACACATGCACATGTATGTGCACTACAGCACTAGTCACAACAGCAAGACATGGAATCAATCTAAGTGCTCATCAATGGTAGACCGGCTAAAGAAAATACGGTACGTATACACAATGGAATACTATGCACCCATAAAAAAGAATGCGATCGTGTCATTGGCAGCAACATGGATGAAGCTGGAGGCCATTATCCCAAGCAAACTAACATAGGAACAGAAAACCAAATACAACATGTTCTCACTTATAAGTGGGGTCTAAACATTGAGTTTATATGAACACAAAGAAAGGAACAATAGACACCAGGGCCTACATGAGGGTAGAGAGCAGGAGGAAGGTGAGGATCAAAAAACTACCTATCAGATTCTATGCTTATCACCTCGGTGATGAAACAATCTGTACACCAAACCCCCATGACATGCAATTTACCTATATAACAATCCTCCACATGTACCCCTCAACCTAAAATACAAGTTTAAAAAAAAGAAAATATAATATAAAAAAATTAAAAATTTTTCATTTTAACTGTCAAATACATTCACACATAGTTGAACAAAAGAAAAATTCAAACAATACCCAAAGTATTAAATAAAAGGTAAAATAATTATATTCTCAAAAAATATAGCACCATTTAAGTTTTTTATTTTATCTTGTATCAGTTTTGGTAAGCTACATTTTTCAAGAAATCTGTCCATTTTATTTAAGTGGTAGAATTTGATAACATAGCATTTTCTTATTATCTTGTTATCGTCTATAGAATCTGTGGTTAAAATCCCTTTTTATTGCTGATATTGGTAATTCGTTTTCTCTCTTTTCCTTGGCCAATCTAGCTAGAGGTTTGGGGTTCATCTTTCCAAAAACTTAGCTTTTGGTTTTCTTGATTTTTCTCTTTCGCTTGTCTGTTTTCTATTTTATTTCTGCTATCTTTATTATTGACTTCCACTACTTTAGGGTTACTTTGCTCTTCTTTTAGTTTCTTAAGGTAGGACCTTAGGTTGTTGATTTTAAGTCTTTCCCTTTTTCTAACATAAGCATTTAAAGCCATAGTTTTCACTCTAAGTAATGCTTTAGCTCTTTTCACAAACTTTGTATATTTGCATTATCATTCAGATAAAATATTTTCTAATTTCTCTTGTCATTTTTTTCTTTGGCCTACGAAATATTTGAACTATGCTATTCAATTCATAATACTTGAGGTTTTCCTAGATATCTTGTTATTGATTTCTAATTTAATTCTGTTGTGGTCAGAAATATACTTTCTATGACTTTGCTTCTCCTACATTTTGAAATCTGTTTTATAGCTTACCATCATTTTTTTTTTTTTTTTTTTTGGCCATCGTTGTTCATCTTGGTGAATGTTATGTGCATTTGAAAGAAATAGGTATTCTGCAGTTGTCGGATGTAGTGTTCTATAAATATCAATTAAATCAAGGAGGTTTACAATGTTAAAATTATCTATACCTTTACTGTTTTTTTGTCTAGTTGTTCTATCAAATATTGAGAAAGGATATTAAAATCTTCTGTCACGATTATGAATTTCTTTTTCTCCCTGTAATTTGGTTAATCTTTACTGCAGTATTTTAAGTCTCTCTTATTAGGTGTGTGTACACATATGAATGAAGTGTCTGCCTGACGAAATGACCCTTTGATCATTATGAAATCCCCCACTTTGTCACTAGAAATACTCATTGTCTTGAAGTCTGTTTTATCTGATATTAAAATAGCCAATCCAATCTTCTCATTCTTACTATTTGTATGGTATATACAGTTTACATTTGTTTATTTTCAACCTTTTTTGTATATTTATATTTAAAGTGTATTTCTTAGGGGCAGCATATAGCAGCGTCTTGATTTTTATGCACTCTGTCAATCTTTGCCTTCTAATGGAGTATTAAGATCATTAACATTTAATGTAATTATTGCTATAATTGAATTTAGCCCTTCCATTTTTTTTTTTTTGGCTTCTATTTGTCTCCTGCTTTTGTTGTTGCTATTCTCTTACCTCCATTCCTTTTTTATTTTTTATTTTTTTTGCTTCTTTTGGATTCTTTGAATTTTTTTTAGTATTCTATTTTAATTTATCTTCAGTTTTTTCGCTATATCTTTTTGGGTTTTTTTGGGAGTTTTTAATTTATATACGTGGTATATATTATATATATATATATATATGTATAGGTTTTGTTTTGGGTTTTGTTTTTTTTTTTTGAGACAGTCTCACTCTGTCCCAGGCTGGAGTGCAATGGCTCAAACTCCGCTCACTGCAACCTCCGCCTCCCAGGTTCAAGTGATTCTTCTGCCTCAGCCTCCCGAGTAGCTGGGATTACAGGCATGTGCCTCCATGCCTGGCTAATTTTTGTATTTTTAGTAGAGATGGGGTTTCACCATGTTGACCAGGATGGTCTCAAACTCCTGACCTCAGGTTATCTGCCCACCTTGGACTTCCAAAGTGTGGGATTATAGGTGTAAGCCACTGCACCCGGCCTATATAACATATATAGATACAATATAATATTATGAAGACCAGGTGTATATATATACACACACACCCCAGGTATATATATCATATATCATATTCTAGATAGAGTTCCTGTGCTACCATTTTATGTAAATTGTAGAAGTCTTACAACCATAAGACTTTTACCTCCTCAGCATTTTTTTTTTTACAGAATCTCACTCTTTCACCAGGCTGGAGTGCAGTGGTGCAATCTTGGCTTCACTGCAACCTCCGCCTCTCAAGTTCAAGAGATTCTTCTGCCTCAGCCTCCCAAGTATCTGGGACTACAGGCGCACGCCACCACGCCCAGCTAATTTTTGTGTTTTTAGTAGAGGTGGGGTTTTCATCTTGTTGGCCAGGATGGTCTCACTCTCTTGACCTTGTGATCTGTCTGCCTCAGCCTCCCAAAGTGCTGGGATTACAGGCGTAAGCCACCACACCCCGCCTACCTCCTTAACTTTTATCTCCTCAACTAACCTTTATGGTACGGTTGTTGTATGTATTATATCTACATATACTGAAAATCCCTCCAGAAATGTAAATTTGTTTTCAGTGGTAGTACCTAAGTACAGGAAAAAATATTTATCATTTCTGTTGCTCTTCTTTCATCCCTGAAGATCCAAGGTTTGCTCTGGTATCATTTCCTATCAGCCTGAAGAACTTACTTTAGCATTTCTCATAATGCTGATTTCCTGGCAATACATTCTCTTTAATTTTTTAATCTGAGAATGTCTTTATTTTGCTTTCATTCCTGGAAGACATACCCACTGAATGAAGAATTTTAAGTTAACAGTTCTCTTCTTACAGCACTTTCAAGATGCTGTTTGACTGTCTTCTGGGCTTCCATGGCTTCTGATGAGAAATCTGTAGTCATTTGAATGGCTGGTCCTCTGAATGTAATGTGCTTTTTTTCTCTAATGTCTTTCAGGATTTTAAAATTCATCATTGGTTTTTATAGCTTTTATTTCCATGAGTATCAGGTATATTCTTTGATTTTATCCTGTTCAGGGTTCATTGAGCATCTTGGATCTGTAAATTATGTCTTATACCAAATTTGAGAAAAATGCGGGCCATTATTTCTTCAAATATATTTGTCTATCCCAGTCTTTTTCTCCTTTCCTTCTGAGATTCCCATGACATCTATTGATATTTTGCTACAGGTCGCTAAGGTTCTGTTCCTCTTTTTCAATATTTTTTCTCTGTTCTTCAGATTGGATAACTTCTATTGATCTATTCTTAAGTTCACTGGGGTGTTTCTTCTATATTTTCATTTTGCTATTCAGCCCATCCAGTTTTCAGATACTGCATTTTTCACTTCTAAGTTTTTCATTTTATTCTTTTGCAGTTTTAAGATATCCACTTCTATCTTCTCATACATTTCAAGGGTGGATTCCTTACTCCATGGTATGCAGCTATAATAGCTATTTTAAAGCCTGTGTCTGATGATTCCAACATGTGGGTCACCTTGATCTGGTCATATATTGATTATCTTTTCCACTGGGGTAAAAACGTGAACACATTTTTCTGGTTTTTTATATGTCATATAACTTTGGAATGGTGTCTGGGCATTGTGGATTTACATTTTATAGTCACTGGATCCTATTATAATCCTCTGGAGAATGTTGATGTTCTTGTTTTATGGCAATCAACTGTTTAGGCTTAGACTGCTAGTTCTGTCTTGCCATCTGTGGGCAGTGGTTCAAACCTCAGTTTGGTTGTCAAAACCTGTACTATGCTAGTTGCATCTATTACTCCTCTTTTTCTTTGAGAATGAGCCTGAGACTTGTGCAGATTCATACACAGAATTGGGAATTTTTTCTCCAGTTCTCTCCACTCTGGTATTCTCTCCTCATTCTCCATCCCCCTAGAGCCCCTTTTCTTAGTTACTCTAGCCAGCAGGACTGGGTTTCTATTGAGATTTTATCTGCTCACACTGCCACCATTCCCTCACTGCTCCATAATGAGAACTCTTTGGGTACAGCTGTAAGAAAGAATGGAAAAAATGTGAAACTCACCACCAGTGGTTACTTGTCCAAGTTTTGACCCTCTTCAACAATCTGCCTGTTTCGGTTTACTTTTCAAAATCCTCAGATACTATTTTGTTTTGTTTGTATTTTGTCCAGAGTTTATAGTTGTAATCAGTGGGAAACATGGGCTATATTGGGATTATTTTGCCATGCCAAAACCAAAATGCCCAATAGCCTTATAGGCTGAAAATTGGGGTATTTCACTGCCATTTCAGTTATTTAAATTGAAAAATTCTATCAGCAGCATGGGGATGTGTGTGTACATGTATATGGGCATGTGTGCTAAGCACTTGATCTATATGTCCCATACACTAATATAAATTCTTATCTCAAAATGTTGTTGCATTGCTTAAATAAGATAATGGAAATAAGGTGCCCAGTACAGTGTTTGGTAAATTGCAGACATTGGTAAATATTAGCTTTCTTTGCCACTATTAAGTATAAAGTATACTGCACTGCAATGACAGTTTTTTTATGCAAAAATAATATAACTGTGATGCAAAGTTGAGATGCTTAAACATGGCTTGGCATCTAATTATTACAGACACTGAGTGTTACTCTTTTTGTTCTTAATCATATACTACTCCTTAGTTCTCTCTTATTTACTGTTTCTCTGTTGATAACAATCGTCTGTGTCACTGGGACAACACTGAAATCTGGCACATCTACAGCATTAACCAAAGAATAATCTGTTTCCATAGCTTGACCCCATCCTAAAACCTTAAGTCAATTTTCTGCCTGCTTTGCATCATTCTCACACACACTGGAATTGCCTGAAAGAAAACCACACAAAAAATAACCTTCTAAATCCAAACTCACTTCAAAGTGAAGAAGTTCTCCATATGCAGCCAAGAATACCTGGGTGCAACCCATGAATGGCACACAATATTCAACAATTAATAAAAGATTAGTAAGGGCTGGCAAGATGGCTGAATGGGAACAGCTCCCGTCTGCAGCTCCCAGCTAGATCAGCACAGAAGGTGGGTGATTTCTACATTTCCAACTGAGGTACCTGGCTCATCCCATTGGGACTGGTTAGACAGTGGGTGCAGCCCATGGAGGGCGAGGCAAAGCAGGGTGGGGCATTGCTTCACCCAGGAAGCACAAGGGGTGGGGGAACTCCCTCCCCTAGCCAAGGGAAGCCATGAGGGACTGTGCCGTGAGGAACGATGCACTCCAGCCCAGATACTATGCTTTTCCCACAGTCTTTGCAACCCGCAGACCAGGAGATTCCCTCCAGTGCCTATGCCACTAGGGCCCTGGGTTTCAAGCACAAAACTGGGTAGCTGTTTGGGCAGACACTGGGCTAGTTGCAGGAGTTTCTATTCATGTGCCACTCATACCCCAGTAGGGCCTAGAATGCCAGCAAGACAGAAGCATTCAAACTCCCCTGGAAAGGAGGCTGAAGCCAGGGAGCCAAGTGGTCTAGCTCAGCGGATCCCACCCCAACGGAGCCCAGCAAGCTAAGATCCACTGGCTTGAAATGCTCATTGCCAGCACAGCAGTCTGAAGTCAACCTGGGACACTGGGGCTTGGTGGGGGGAGGGGCGTCTGCCATTACTAAGCCTTGAGTAGGCAGTTTTCTTCACACAGTGTTAAAAAAGCTGCTGGGAAGTTTGAACTGGGCAGAGCCCGCCACAGCTCGGGAAAGCCACTGTAGCCAGACCGCCTCTATAGATTGCTCCTCTCTGGGCAGGGCATCTCTGAAAGAAAGGCAGCAGCCCTAGTCAGGGGCTTATAGATAAAACTCCCGTCTCCATGGGACAGAGCACCTGGGGAAGGGGCGGCTGTGGGCACAGCTTCAGCAGACTTAAACGTTCCTGCCTGCTGGCTCTGAAGAGAGCAGCAGATCTCCCAGCACAGTGTTTGAGCTCTACTAAGGGACAGATTGCCTCCTCAAGTGGGTCCCTGACCCCCACACCTCCTGACTGGGAGACACCTCCCAGCAGGGGTCAACAGACACCTCATACAGGAGAGCTCCAGCTGGCATCTGATGGGTGCCCCTCTGGGATGAAGCTTCCAGTGGAAGGAGCAGGCAGCAATCTTTGCTGTTCTGCAGCCTCCGCTGGTGATATCCAAGCAAACAGGGTCTAGAGTGGACCTCCAGCAAACTCCAGCAGACATATAGCAGAGGGGCCTGACTGTTAGAAGGAAAACTAACAGACAGAAAGGAATAGCATCAACATCAACTAAAAGGACATCCACATAGAAACCCCATCCGAAGGTCACCAACATCAAAGACCAAAGGTAGAGAAATACATGAAGATAAGGAAAAACCAGCACAAAAAGGCTGAAAATTCCAAAAACCAGAATGCCTGTTCTCCTCCAAAGGATCACAACTTCTCTCCAGCAAGGGAACAAAACTAGATGGAGAATGAGTTTGACGAATTGACAGAAGTAGACTTCAGAAGGTGGATAATAATAAACTCCTCTGAGCTAAAGGAGCCTGTTCTAACCCAAAGCAAGGAAGCTAAGAACCTTAAAAAAAGGTTAGAGGAATTGCTAACCAGAATAACCGGTTTAGAGAAGAACATAAATGACTTGATGGAGCTGAAAAACGCAGCATGAGAACTTTGTGAAGCATACACAAGTATAAACAGCCAATCAATCAAGCAGAATAAAGGATATCAGAGACTGAAGATCAACTTAATAAAATAAAGCATGAAGACAAGATTAGAGAAATAAGAATAAAAAGGAACAAATAAAGCCTTCCAGAAATATGGGACTATGTGAAAAGACCAAACCTACATTTGATTGGTGTACCTGAAAGTGATGGGGAGAATGCAACCAAGCTGGAAAACACACTTCAGGATATTATCCAGGAGAACCTCCCCAACCTAACAAGACAGACTAACATTCAAATTCAGGAAATACAGAGATCACCACAAAGACACACCTCGAGAAGAGCAATCCCAAGACACCTAATCATCAGATTCACCAAGGTTGAAATGAAGGAAAAAATGTTAAGGGCAGTCAGAGAGAAAGGTCGGGTTACCCACAAAGGGAAGCCCATCAGACTTCTCTTTCTCTCTGCAGAAATCCTACAAGCCAGAAGAGAGTGGAGGCCAATATTCACAATTCTTAAAGAAAAGAATTTTCCACTCAGAATTTCATATCTAGTCAAACTAAGCTTCATAAGCAAAGGAGAAATAAAATCCTCTACAGACAAGCAAATGCTGAGATTTTGTCACCACCACACCTGCCTTACAAGAGCTTCGAAGGAAGCACTAAATGTGGAAAGGAAAAACTGGTACCAGCCACTGCAAAAACATAACAAATTGTAAAAACCATCGACATTTTGAAGAAACTGCAAAAACTAATGGTAAAAATAACCAGCTAGCATCATAATAACAGGATCAAATTCACACATAACAATATTAACCTTAAATGTAAATGGGCTAAATATCCCAATTAAAAGACACAGACTGGCAAATTGGAAAGAGTCAAGACCCATTGGTGTGCTGTATTCAGAAGACCCATCTTATGTGCAAAGACACATATAGGCT
Source organism: Symphalangus syndactylus (assembly GCF_028878055.3). Lineage (NCBI taxonomy): Eukaryota > Metazoa > Chordata > Mammalia > Primates > Hylobatidae > Symphalangus > Symphalangus syndactylus. The sequence continues at coordinate 88,032,267 of NC_072437.2, read as the reverse complement.
CAAAATAAAGAGATGGAGGAATATTTACCAAGCAAATGGAAAGCAAAAAACAAACAAACAAACAACAACAACAACAAAAAAAACAGGGGTTACAATCCTAGTCTCTGGTAAAACAGACTTTAAACCAACAAAGATCAAAAAAGACAAAGAACAGCATTACATAATGGTAAAGGGGTCAATGCAACAAGAAGAGCTAACTATCCTAAATATATATGCACCCAACACAGGAGAACCCAGATTCATAAAGCAAGTTCTTAGAGACCTACAAAGAGTCTTAAACACCCACACAATAATAGTGGGAAAACTTAACACCCCACTGTCAATATGAGACAGATCAACGAGACAGAAAATTAGCAAGGATATTCAAGACTTGAACTCAGCTCTGGACCAAGCAGACCTAATAAACATCTGCAGAACTCTCCACCCCAAATCAACAGAATATACATTTTTCTCGGCACCACATCGCACTTATTCTAAAATCAACCACATAATTGGAAGTAAAACTCTCCTCAGCAAATGCAAAAGAACAGAAATCGTAACAAACAGTGTCTCAGACCACAGTGCAATCAAATTAGAACTCAGGATTAAGAAACTCACTCAAAACCACACAACTACATGGAAACTGAACAATCTGCTCCTGAATGACTACTGGGTAAATAACTAAATTAAGGCAGAAATAAATAAGTTCGTTGAAACCAATGAGAACAAAAACACAACGTACCAGAATCTCTGGGACATAGTTAAAGCAGTGTTTAGAGAGAGAATTATAGCACTAAATGTCCACAGGAGAAAGCAGGAAAGATCTAAAATCATCGACACCCTAACATCACAATTAAAAGAACTAGAGAAACAAGAGCAAACAAATTCAAAAGCTAGCAGAAGACAAGAAATAACCAAGATCAGAGCAGAACTGAAGGAGATAGAGACATGAAAAACCATACAAAAAAATCAACAAATCCAGGAGGTGGTTTTTTTGAAAAGATCAACAAAATAGATAGACTGCTAGGCAGACTCATAAAGAAGAAAAGAGAGAAGAATCAAATAGACACAATAAAAAATGATAAAGGGGATATCACCACTGATCCCACAGAAATACAAACTACCATCAAAGAATACTATAAACAACTCTATGCAAATAAACTAGAAAATCTAGAAGAAATGAGTAAATTCTTGGACACATACACCCTCCCAAGACTAAACCAGGAAGAAGTCAAACCCCTAAATAGACAAATAACAAGTTTTGAAATTGAGGCAGTAATTAATAGCCTACCAACCAAAAAAAAGCCCAGGACCAGATGGATTCACAGCTGAATTTTACCAGAGGTACAAAGAGGAGCTGGTACCATTCCTTCTGAAACTATTCCAAACAATAGAAAAAGAGGGACTCCTCCCTAACTCATTTTATGAGGCCATCATGTTGATGCCAAAACCTGGCACAGACACACACACACAAAAAAGAAAATTTCAGGCCAATATCGCTGATGAATGTCCATGTGAAAATTTTCAGTAAAATGCTGGCAAACCAAATACATCAGCACATCAAAAAGCTTACCCACCAAAATCAAGTCAGCTTATCATCCCTGGGATGCAAGCCTGGTTCAACATACGCAAATCAATAAACATAATCCGTCACATAAACAGAACCAATGACGGAAACCACATGATTATCTCAATAGATGCAGAAAAGGCCTTTGATAAAATTCAACACTTCTTCATGCTAAAAACTCTTAATAAACTAGGTATTGATGGAACGCATCTCAAAATAATAAGAGCTATTTGTGACAAACTCACAGCCAGTATCATACTGAATGGGCAAAAGCTAGAAGCATTCCCTTTGAAAACTGGCACAAGACAAGGATGCCCTCTCTCACCACTCCTATTCAACGTAGTATTGGAATTTCTGGCCAGGGCAATCAGGCAAGAGAAAGAAATAAAGGGTATTCAAATAGGAAGAGAGGAAGTCAAATTGTCTCTGTTTGCAGATGACATTATTGTATATTTAGAAAACCCCATCGTCTCAGCCCAAAATCTCCTTAAGCTGATAAGCAACTTCAGCAAAGCCTCAGGATACAAAATCAATGTGCAAAACTCACAAGCATTCGTATACACCAATAATAGACAGCCAAAACATGAGTGAACTCCCATTCACAATTGCTTCAAAGAGAATAAAATACCAAGGAATCCAACTTACAAGGGATGTGAAGGACCTCTTCAAGGAGAACTACAAACCACTACTCAAGAAAATAAGAGAGAACACAAAAAAATGGAAAAACATTCGATTCTCATAGATAGAAAGAATCAATATCATGAAAATGGCCATACTGCCCAAAGTAATTTACAGATTCAATGCTATCCCCATCAAGCTACCATTGACTTTCTTCACAGAATTAGAAAAAAACTACTTTAAATTTCATGTGGAACCAAAAAAGAGCCTGTATAGCCAAGACAATCCTAAGCAAGAAGAACAAAGCTGGAGGCATCATGCTACCCGACTTCAAACTATTCTGTAAGGCTACAGTAACCAAAACAGCATGGTACTGGTACCAGAACAGATATATAGACCAATGGAACAGAATGGAGGCCTCAGAAATAATGCCACACGCCTACAACCATCTGATCTTTGACAAACCTGACAAAAGCAAGCAACGGGGAAAGGATTCCCTATTTAATAAATGGTGTTGGGAAAAGTGGCTAGCCATATGCAGAAAGCTGAAACTGGATCCCTTCCTTACAACTTACACAAAAATTAATTCAAGATGGATTAAAGACTTAAATGTAAGACCTAAACGCATAAAAACTCTAGAAGAAAACCTAGCCAATACTATTCAGGACATAGGTGTGGGCAAAGACTTCATGACTAAAACACCAAAAGCAATGGCAACAAAAGCCAAAATTGACAAATGGGATCTAATTAAACTAAAGAGCTTCTACACAGCAAAAGAAACCATCATCAGAGTCAACAGACAACCTACCGAATGGGAGAAAATTTTTGCAATCTATCCATCTGACAAATGGCTAATATCCAGAATCTGCAAGGAACTTAACCAAATTGCTTAAACAACTTAAATGCTTAAACAAACAAGAAAAAAACAACCCCATCAAAAAATGGGCACAGGATATGAACAGACACTTCTCAAAAGAAGACATTTATGTGGCCAACAAACATATGAAAAAAAAGCTCATCATCCCTGGTCATTAGAGAAATATAAATCAAAACCACAATGAGATACCACCTCACGCCAGTTAGAATGGCAATTATTTAAAAAGTCAGGAAACGACAGAGGAAGTGGAGAAATAGGAATGCTTTTATGCTGTTGGTGGGAGTGTAAATTGGTTCAACCATTGTGGAAGACAGTGTGGTGATTCCTCAAGGATCTAGAACCAGAAATACCATTTGACCCAGCAATCCCATTACTGGGTATATATCCAAAGGATTATAAATCCTTGTACTATAAAGACACATGCACATGTATGTTTATTGCAGCACTCTTCACAATAGTAAAGATTTGGAACCAACCCAAATGCCCATCAATGATAGACTGGATAAAGAAAATGTGGCACATATATACTGTGGAATACTATGCAGCCAAAAAAAGGATGAGTTCATGTCCTTTGCAGAGACATGGATGAAGCTGGAAACCATCATTCTCAGCAAACTAACACAGGAACAGAAAACCCAACACTGCATGTTCTCACTCATAAGTGGAAGTGGAACAGTGAGAACACATGGACACAGGGAGGGGAACATCACACACCAAGGTCTGTCAGGGGGTGGGAAGCTAGGGAACGGATAGCATTAGGAAAAATACCTAATGTAGATGACAGGTTGATGGGTGCAGCAAACCACCATGGCACATGTGTACCTATGTAACAAACCTTCACATTCTGCACATGTATCCCAGAACTTAAAGTATAATTAAAAGAAAAAAAAGATTAGTAAAACACAGTCTCTAAAAAGGGGATGTGGGAAAGTAGAAGAGAAATAGAATGAGAGAAAGTAAAGAGAGAGATTGAGAGAGAAAAAGAGACTGAAGTTTCCATGTTCCTTAAAAGTGTAGGAAGAATTCTAGTCAAAATATAATCATTCAAATGCTTTTTAGTCTTGCAGCTGTAACAATATGACCCAGTCCCACAGAAGTCAAAGCCATTTGCCATAAATAGAGGTGCCCCATCAGCCCAGGTCATGCTTAGAACTGCATTCCTGAAACCCCATTTCTGGTAATCTGCTAGAGAAGAAAAAAAAAAAAAAAAAAGCATGTTAAAATGGAGCGTTAAAGCAATCTGCACAGAATTTAAACCCCTCTGATTACCACTCTGATTACAACTGTATCTACCACCTTTTCTGGTGGATCTGGCAAGAACCTGCAGTCCTCAGCCTAATTCCACCCATTTATTCAACAAAATTAAACTGATAGCATTAATTGGGGAAAAATCTGTTTGCTTACCTCTGCCCCATTTGAAAGCCTTAGGTCAGCTCTCCGCCTGCTTTGCATCATTGTTACACAGAGTGTAACTACACAGAGTGGAACTACCTGAAAGGAAATCACAACACAAACAATAAACTTTTAAGTCCACCTCCCTTAAAAGTGAAGCAACTCTTTATATACAGCCAAGAATATCAAGGTGCAATATAGGAGGATGCCCAATATTCAAGCACAGTTAATAAAACATTAATACAACATAGTTTTCAAAGCATGGGCTATGGGGGAGGTGGATATCTGTGCTCCAGGTATCACCCTTTTGAAAGCAAAAGCAATTCTGCTCATTTGAGTGTTCTCCAATCCAACGTGAACTCGAGAGAGAAGAACTGCATTTAGGAGTCTAAACGACTGCTTCTTTACACTGCTACAACAGCATTGTAGGGGGTAACAATGCTGGGGCTGGAACACGGGCCATTATGAGGCTGTCACCTTCTCATGTAACTCAGCTTTTCAACTGGGCCAAAAGGCTTAGGGCTCCTGGGGCATGGGCCCATAGGAGCAGGCCCTTGAAAGGTAACAAGACCTGTGTTCAACCTGGAACCAATAAGGAAAATGAAGGAAAGCAGGTCTGAATGATTGCTGATTGCCAAGTGTTAGAGCAGGCCTGTGGCATATATAACTCCATACAAATGTACTTCTTACTGTAATGTAAGGGGCAAAACGGCAACTAAAGATAGTGTAGAGAAGGATGTCTGAGCACTTCAAAGGAGGCTTATTTTAACTCACAAATGGCTTATGAGTCTGGAAGACTTGGATTCCTTGAATCAGTGTTTACTAGGCTCCCAGAATGTGCCTAGTAAATTGAACAGCAAATTCTAGCCCTCCCTTCAAACAGTCCACTTGCTCTCAAATGGCAATCAATTCTATTCTTTTTTAAGGAATTGCAAGATTTTCTTAAAGCATTGAGGGTTTTGTTTGTTTGTGTTTTTTGTTTTTTTGAGATGGAGTCACTCTGTCGCCCAGGCTGGAGTGCAATGGCGCAATCTTGGCTCACTGCAACCTCCGTCTCCTGGGTTCAAGCAATTCTCCTGCCTCAGCCTCCCAAGTAGCTGGGATTACAGGCACCTGCCACCACACCTGGCTAATTTTTGTATTTTTAGTAGAGACAGGGTTTCACCATGTTGGTCAGGCTGATCTCGAACTCCTGACCTCAGTGATCCACCTGCCTCAGCCTCCCAAAGTGCTGGAATTACAGGCTTGAGCCACCATGCCCAGACAAGTTAGATTATTAAAGCATTTGGTCAGCTCCTTTATTTTGCTTTGTTGAAAGTCAGCAAAAGGGGAAGGCAGAGGTTTTAAGAAAGTTTAAAAAAAAAAAAAAGAAAAGAAATTACCTTCTTGGAAATTTTAATTGTTCCTGGATAGTGTTATAGAAAAGTCCTGAATGGGAGGAAGGAAATGTAACATATTTAGTGGCTACTCTGGCCAAACACTCCACCAAGTACACTTACAAGTGACTCTTTATAGTTTCATGAACACTGGGAAGTTTAGTTTCAATTTCAAAATGAGAACACTGCGATTCAGAGACAGTAAGAGGCTTGCCTGAAGTCACAGAGGAAATGCACAGTGGAGCTGGGATTTTAACTTGGTTCTCTCTGATTCCAAATGCTTCCAACTCTGCTATGTAATATGTGGCTGGAGGCAAAAACAACTGCATTCTGGTCCTGGTTGTTCATTTATGAACTGCTAAGTGACCCAGGACAAGTACCCCTATTTCTCTGGTGGCTGCTAAGGCTCCCTTCAGCACTACCATATGTGCCTCTACTGCTCAGGGCTTCCCAGCCCTTTCACTGCCAAGGTCCCTTTTCTTCTTTTTCATATTTTTCCTCTTGGGAGCTGATATGGTTTGGATGTTTGTCCCCCCCGTATCTCATGTTAAAATGTAATCCCCAGTGTTGGAGATGGGGCCTGTCGTGAGGTGACTGGATCATGGGGGCAGATCCCTCAGGAACGGTTTAGCTCCATTTCCTTGGTGATAACGTGACTCACGAATGGCTTATGAGTCTGGAAGACTTGGATTCCTTGAATCAGTGTTTACTAGGCTCCCAGAATGTGCTAAACATTGAACAGCAAATCCTAGCCCTCCCTTCAAACAGTCCACACGCTCTCAAATGGCAATCAATTCTATTCTTTTTTAAGGAATTGCAAGGAAGCCATCAGTTAGTACACATGAAATCTGGTTGTTTAAAAGTCTGGGACCTTCCCCTTACCTCTTGCTCTCGCTCTCCCCATGTGACACACTGGCTTCCCATCACCTTCTACCATGATTGCAAGCTTCCTGAGACCTCACCAGAAGTAGATGCTGGAGCCATGCTTCCTGTAAAGCCTGCAGAACCATGAGCCAATTAAACCTCTTTTCTTTATAAATTACCCAGATGGATATTTCTTTATAGCAACACAAAAACAGCCTCACACAGAAGCCATCCCAAATGTGTATCTCTCAAGTAATAACTGATCTACTTTTCCCAGAATAATTAATTTTTTAATCCTACATATCAGGAACATAGGACCACTATATCTATTCCAAATACAGAAAATTTGCTATGAGGAATTCATTGTGCAAGTGATGGGGGACCTGAAAGAGTCCCTAAGGAGTGACGAGACAAGAGCAGAAAGCCATTGCCATTCCTAGAGCCGAAGGAACAATGAGAGGAGACGTTGCTCTTGCCATCCAAAAGCCGCGACCATCAGTGGGAGCCAGAACAATGGTGGAGGCTGCCTGGTGGGATGGGACTGTGGGGGCAGTGACTATCCAAGCAAAGTTAGAGCCACTGCAGAAACACAGCCACTGAGGGAGACCCAGCCCAAGGCAGAGCCAGAAGGGAGCCACTCCCTGGCTTCTCCCCTCTCCCACCCTCTAGGCTTCCTCTGGTGCCTCCCATTCGCTGAACCTACTCAGAAGTCATTGGCAAGTAACCCTAGGAAAGGTAATTCCCTTTGATGCGAAGTGAGGGAGGGTAGAGAATGCACTTGAGAGGAAGCAGGAGAATGACCCACACAGCTTAAATAACTGGTCATCACAGCTTCTGATGAGCATATGACAGAAACGTGACCAAAGGGACTACATAAAACTCTAGCCAAAAGCAAAGCAACTTAACATCTTCTTTAGCCCATGAAACTTTGCCTCAGATGAAATGCAGACTTTCCACTAGGCTCCACGAAATCATTTTACACACTTTGGAACTCTCAGGTGATCAGGGACACCAGCCAGGGAAACACAATTCACATTTCACCAATCTTCTTTGCCTGTGATTCTAATAAAATACAGGGATCTGGACTGAAAGAACATGGGGGTGGAAAACAGGATCCTAATTCTAGCCCTGCCTGCTGTAATCCTCAGGAAGTGACTTCCCTTTCTTGTTACTCAGGCTTTCTCTCTGCAAAGGGGTAGTTGTAATTACTACCAATCTCTAGAATTACAAGTCATTACAAGATTACAAAATCACTACTAATCCCCAGAATTACTAAATAAAGTTAGGTAATACAGTTCTCAATTACTTGCACTATACCCAGAAAATGTACCACATGTCATAAACTCTAAATTTTTTTTACATTTCAACACCTCTAAAATTGAAATATGTCTCACCAGAACTTGCCATAGTTTAATTGGTAGCTGTGATAGTCAGTTTTTGTGTCAAATTGATTAGGCTACAGTCTCCAGCTATTCAATCAAATACTAATCTAAGTGTTGCATTGAAGGTATTTGTAGATGTGATTAAAGTCCATAATCAGTTGCCTATAAGTAAGGAAGATTATCCTAGACAGTTTTGGTGGGCCTGATTCAATCTGTTGCAAAGCCTTAAGTGCAGAGCTGAGACTTCCCTGGTGAAAGAGGAATTTTGCCTATGGACTCATGCCCGGAAGTCTCAGCCTGCCCTTCTAGTGACCTACCCTTTGGATTTCAGACTTGCCCAACCACCCCCCACAATCATATAAGCCAACTCCTTGCAATAAATCTCTTAATACATAGCTCCTACTAGTTCTATTTCTTTGCTTGAACCCTGACTAATATGGTAACTTTTTTCTTTCTCAGTAATTGATAAAACAAAGGTTCTTCTAATAATCAATGGTATCTTAGCTTTGATCAAATACGGAAATTTCTACTTTCTCACCGTAACTCATCTGATCATCCTCACAAAGCCTAAACCCCCAGAGCAAATCTGGAAAAAATAATATAAAATGCTTTTTAATCCATCAACCTTGATCTGATGCAATAATTATGGCAGTCTCTTTAGCTAATTGCTTGATCTATTTGCGTAAAATCTTTCCCTCCCCATCCTCCAATTCAAGAAGGTGACTGGTTGGAGGGGCCAGGTACACTCATTAATGATGGCGTGATAGAGGAAGAAAGGGGGTCCTCAGAGCTTTACTTGGTCATCTGAATTCTCACTGGGCCTCTGCTGCAGAGGAGTCAGACTAAGTTTCTCCCTCAACTGTTGACCACAGAGGAACAAATGGACCTGTCTGGCCATTTGAGATCATGTGCTGGCACCAAATGCTGGAACCCAGGATCCGAGCTATTTATTCTCATCTTTAAGTCCTCACCCAAAATGAACTCTCTCCTGCATGAGGGTCTCTGCTGGTTCACCAGGGCCCTCAGCATCTCCACCTCTCCTCCTTGGGACTTGGAGTTACATAAGTCCCTGGGGTCCAGAATGGCAGACCTGGGCTCCTGATACCACCTACATTCACTCAGGCACCATGATGGCCACGGTGCCAAGCCTACAGCTGTGATTTTCCTAAGGGCTTGAGTCTTCACTACAGTAGCCCAAAGGAGCAAAGGTTTCTGCATAGCATCCATACCAATACAGATACTGCTTTCTAAACCCACAGTCCCTTCCCTATCCCAAGTTGGACCCTAAGAGAAGAAAAACAAGGGCTCCAACACCTGACCTTCTTATTTCCATAATCTTCTCAGAATAGAAGGGAAAACTGTTCACATTCCTCAACATCATGTCTTCCTTCTATTCAGGAAGACCTTTGGTTCAGCCTACAGAGGCAGAACAGGAATCTTCTGAACATTTCTAGAAAAAACTAAATAATCTGAGTCTTCCAGACCATATCACTGATAGGCTACAGAGATTTAGAAAAGCTTTTTTCATTGGTCTTTTGAGCTCATTATTTCAATAATTGAGAAGCCCCCAAGATACCAAAATTTATAATAGAAATATATCTGAAAAAAATTAATGTATCATCTCCATTACAGATGTTTTTGTCACCACTAGGATCAAGAGTCTACATGTCACATGAATAGATAATTCTCAAAAGAAGATATACAAATGGTCAACAAACACATGGAAAAATGCTCAACATCACTAATTATAAGAGAAATGAAAATCAAAACCACAACGCAATACCACCTCACTTCTGCAAGAATGGCCATAATCAAAAAATAAAAAAAAAATAGATGTTGGTGTGGATGTGATGAAAAGGGAACACTTTTACACTGTTGGTGGGAATGTAAACTAGTACAACCACTATGGAAAACAGTGTGGAGATTCCTTAAAGAACTAAAAGTGGATTTGCCATTTGATCCAACAATTCCACTACTAGGCATCTACCCAGAGGAAAAGAAGTCATTATATGAAAAAGATGCTTGCACATGCATGTTTATAGCAACACAATTTGCAATTGCAAAAATATGGAACCAGCCCAAATGCCCATCTATCAATAAGTGGATAAAGAAAATGTTATATATCTATATAGATATAGATATATAGATATAATGGAGTATTACTCAGCCATATAAAGGAATTAAATAAAGGTATTCACAGCAACCTGGATGGAATTGGAGATCATTATTCTAAGTGAATTAACTCAAGAATGGAAAACCAGGAATGTTACAATAAACTTTGGGAACTCAGAGGAAAGGGTGGGAGGGGAGTGAGGGATAAAAGACTACACACTGGGTACAATGTACACTGCTTGGGTGATGGGTGCACCAAAATCTCAGAAATCATCACTAAAGAACTTATTCATGTACCCAAACACCACCTGTTCCCCAAAAACCATTAAAATAAAAAATAACTTTTTTAAGAAAGAGTCTGCATGTCACAAATGAGCTCAATATATAGGCTTTTATAAATCTACCAAATCAGGAAAACTTGGATTGACTAAGTCATTTTACTGAATTGAGAATCGGTGGCACACAGAACAGCAAATCCAGGTCTTGCTACTTAATCCATCTGAACCCTGCTTCCTCCTTTTCCAAAATCCCTTAATCAAAAATCCCTTTTCAGTAAGGGATTTTTCATGTTTCAATATCCGTTATTGAATAACCATTCAATATCCCTTGTTGAAATGTGAAAATGCTTTATACATTTCACAGTGCTTTGTACGTACACAGTATTAATACTCCCCTTTTTAAAGTCATTAAAATTCTTGCTTCACTAATTTTAAAACTTACATTACTCAGACTAACTTCTTGCATACCTCTAGTCTATGCAACTGTGTCAATTTTCCCAGCTAAAGAAACCCATGGCATCATTATTGTCATCAGCCCCACAATCATCATTATTATTACTATTATTGACGAAATGTGATATATTCCTTGTTGCAGCTAGACAGCTTGACATTTCTTCTTCCATTTTGTTTCCTAATAATATGAGAAAGATTAAGTCAATTTTTAACCAAATTTTATGCAATGACATAGGAAAATGAGTTATACTACTTCGTTCAGTCTGCCATTTGAAATGAAATATGTGTTGCTTGATTTTTCAAACAGAAAAAAAAAGTATTCCATAGTTTTCCAGAATTTCAGCAAAATCTGGTTAGTAGAAAGAAATTACAGTGATTTTAATTGCCCTGAATAAGAACTGCAGATTACAGAATGTGTAGTGATTTCTATTAGGAGACGTCATATGCTACCTAAACTTCATGGTACCAACAAGAGTGGGAAAGGGCGGCTGATAAGATCAAAGGCTACACCTGGCCAAACAAAAGTTCTTCTCCTGTCACTGCAACTTCGGAGAGCAAGCAAATGCTAGATCCAGCTAGGTAGGCCCTTATTCTTATTTATCTAAGCTCTGCAAACAGCCTTGTATCTACAGCCAGACTGAGAAGCACACTTAATGCATGCTTTTAAATTTTTTATTTTTTTATTTTATCTCAAACTATACCCCTAAGGGCTGTGAGCTGCCTTTCTAAGTCTAAGACGAGGCCCTTTGTGAACGTTGCTAAGGACAGTGGTAAGAAATGCTGAGATCGGTCTGACAGGAGCCTGCAGCTGAGTTCCTATCTATGGCAGTTGCTATAACTAAGTGTTACATTGCTGCAGGCCTGCTCAGCACAGCGTGTTGGTTTAATTACTTTTCTTACCAACTGGGTGGAGAAATATTTCATCTGGATTCTCTGTGGAGTGCTTTATTTGGTAATTGGTCTAAGAACAGAGGAGGAAACAAATCTCTTTTTGGCAGGATCTGGGGCCTCAAGGTAGAATCTCTGAGAGTCCTGTTTTTAAACAGAGAGGATGCAGGCAAGACATTGGTGAGGCTGTTCGGCCATCCGAGTGGTATGACTGCTCCAGGGGCCTGTGTGGGGACATGTATTAATATATTCAAGGGGGAAAGGAGTAATAGCCATCACTGAGGATGTAATTGATTTCAGGAGGTGACTAAAGGTCATAGGAGACAAGACCACTGAATTAGAACCTTGGACTCGAAAAGAAGAAATGTGACTGAAAATAGTGAGAATAATGTTTCTGTGTGGTTCATGCACTGGGTTTAAATGCAATTTGAAAGTTGAAGTTTAAAAAATGATTTGAATACTAAACTCTAAGCACTAAGTAGGCACCCCTCAAAAATGTTATTGTCCTAATCACCCAACAAAGAAGGCATTGTTGGACTAGGTATATAACCTTGCAGGGTCAGTGTTCTAAATAACAATACTGATATAAATAGATAAATTATGAAAATTTTAGTCTTTAAATGGTTTGCTGACTATAATCTGATTGTCTTCATGCCCAAAGAAAAATAAATAAGTAAAATAAGAACTATCAGAAAGTACTTTTTAGACCTTCAGGTATGGGCACTATTACATTCTGGTTTTGATCTACAAGTAAGAATATTATCAAATAGTTGGTCAATGTTTATTGATTTGAAATTTTTCATGTAGCATCATTCAGAAGATATAAACAGTATAACCAGATCCAAGAAAGGCTTAGTAACAGTACAAGGGAAACAATCCTAGAGGTTTTTATTAATTGAAAGTTCCATATGTGTCAGCAGAGTTTCATAGTTGCCAAAAAAAAAAGGTAATGAAATCTCAGGCTTCAGAAACTAAAGTACAGTGTTCAGTGTAATGTGTGCCCCAGTCTTGCTCAAATGCACACTGATAAGGAAACCTGGACTCTCATGTTCACTTCTGGACAAACTAAAGCACAGTAGAGTAGAGTGACTAGGATAGTAAGGGGAACAGAATGCACAGAATATGAAGAACAATTACAGAACTTAAGAAAACTTCACTTGGAGAAGAGAAGTCTTACGGGACATTTGATGACACATCAATATCTGCAAGGTTAAAGGAAGAAATTAGATTTATTGTGTCTTCCTCCACTTCAAGAGGAAGAATCAGGACCAACGGATAAATGTTATAAGAAGTAGATTTGAGCCAATATAAAAAGCATTCTGAAAATTAAAGTGGTCCAAAAATGGATTGAGCTTCCTGGTGAGATAAAGAGGGGCCATAACAGGAGTTGTTTAGGTAGGAATTGCATGACTATTTATCAGAACTATTGTGGAAAGCATTCTTGCATCACATAGATGATTGGCATGGAAGATACGTAAGGACATTTTGCAATTCTTGTAGTCCTTGATTCTAAGTATTATCTGTGATTCCTGATGCACTTGCTGTATGGACACATATGCTTTGCACAAGTAGATTTATCCAAATTCATTAAAAATAGTGTGACCCTGCCACTGGGAGAAAAATAATAATCTGTTTCTTACTTCCTGAACTAACTGCTATTTACCACCTATCATTATGAAACTTTCTCGTGGGTTTTCAGTTCAGTCTTAGTACTAAATAGGAAGTAACTGAAATATTAGTGAAGTTGGATATTTAGAAGTTATTGGCAAACACTTACTATGCACATATTACATGTTCAGCACTGCACCCACCCAACACATGCAAAAATGAATAAGGCATAGTCTCCACTCACGAGATGCTCATAGTCTAAAAGGTCAACTCACACCTAAAGAGAAATGTAAGATACTCAGTAGCATGCCAGAAGCTACAGAGTCTAGAAAAGTGGGTCTTAGTCCCACCTAGTTTAAGGGAAGACTTTCAGGACAGAATGATGGTTTATCCAGTAAGAGTTGGCCAAATAAAAATAGGAAGGGTATTCCAGAGAGAAGGATCTTTGTGAAGTGCAGAGCAGCAGAGCATGAAGGAACCACTAGAGTATAATGCATCAGGTGTCAAGCAGGGAGGGTGGAAAATAAGACTTCGGACAGAGAGAGAAGGCAATGTACAAAGGGCTCATACGCTATTGCTTAGGAGTTTGTGGAGCAGCACAACAAGACTGCAATCAGAAAAATAAGAAAGTTAGATCTGCATTTTAGGTGGAATAGTCCAGCTAGAATGCCAAAGACGGTAACTTAAAATTTGTAAATAATTTGGTGCAATTTGAAGTTTTGTTCACATGTATTGTCAAAAGTTTGGTTTTTTTAATTCCACACAAATTAAATCCTTTGTTAAGCACACATGCCTTCTAAATGAAATGCATTTACAAGAAAAGCAACTCCTCATGTTGGCCTTTCTGGAATCTACAGCTCGCTCTACTTCCTACTTCATCCATTTCTCCCAGGAATTGGAAGGTTGAATCAAAAACAGCTCTTTCTTATTCATCTTTTTCAGACATACATTTGGAAACTGCCATTCATCATCCTCATCCTAGAAAACAAAAAGATAGAAGCAGAAACCTGTCCTTCAAGAAACAAATCTGCAGGAGGGAATTTTTTTTTTTTACTCATAAAAAGCTACCTCTAGTTTTTTCAAAATGTTCATATCACCCTGGGCTGGCAGGGAAGGAGAAACCTAAAATCTGAGTTACTGACAATTGCTCTCAAAGCTGATAATTTTTTTTTTAAGCTAGAGCAAGATAATGATGGTGTCATGCAACTTAAAGACAAACTCTATATATCACTGAGACAAAACTTGCTCTTCCTGTCAAGGTCCTCCATGGACGACAACAGAAGTAAGACTCGTGCTGTCTCTATCTCATTTCTTTGGAATGAAAGTCGTCTTTTGTTCAGCATACACACTGCAACTCTGTTATCCTCCTGCTTCCATCCTTGACTATACAGTATTGGTGATAGTCCATTTTCCAGCACCTGTTATAAAACAGATGCATTTCCCCCGCCATTTAATTCAGTTAATGTTCCTAACAGTTTGGTGCAAAGTATCTCAGTCAGGTTCTCCACACGAAGTTTCTCAAAAGTGTACACACGTGAATAACACTAAACTAACTTCTACTTCCATATAATTATGTCACAAAGTCACACAAAAAAACTAAACAGAAAAAGAAATCCAGCTTCTGGGAGGGCTGCAGTTTTGCAACCATTTGCAAATAGTCCATAAGTCTCATCAGAGTTTGCTTCACTGTTAAATCAGGTCAAACAGGAAGAAAACTATGACGGTAGCAGGGCTGTTCAGTAAGGGCAGATTCTTCATTCTCCTTTTGTATCTCTAATCCCCAAACTCTATTATTTCCACACAAAGGTTTAATAATTCGGAGCTATGGGAAGACCTAAAATTTTGCTACTACATCTATCCAACATAGTCTAAGAACCTGCCTTTTGGAATCTCTTACACTAAAGGGCATTTTTCATCATAAACAGATCTTCCACTTAAGGTGACAAAATTTCACATGAATTTTCCCAGGCACAGGAAGAAATCTGCAATCTAGGGAGTAAGTACAGGCAGGACGTGCAGGACAGCTGGACACAGCCCTGGCCCTGTCATGAGCTTAGCTGTGTGAATATGGACAACTCAGTCTCCTGAGTCCTCAGTGCCTTCACCGGCACCAAGGAGATTTGGACAAGCCACCTTTAATGCCATGCCCAGGCTTAGAATCCCATTAGGGCAATGGCACGTGTTCTTGCCTGAGAAAATCTGTCTCAAGTTATAGGAAAAATGGAGGAAAACAGAAAGACGTTTAAAAAAGATAAGAATATAATCAACCAGTAGAGGCAGATGAGATTAGATAGGGTATTACCAAAGAAAGCAGAAATATGCTAAAACATTGTATGAGAAGAAAATAAGTAAGGAGTAGAGAAGACAGAAAATGAAAAGTGAGGATAATGAGTGACACTGAGAGAAGGGTGAGAAGAGCCACACAGAAGGAAGATAACTAGCCCTGCAGGCCGTGAGCTGACAAGTCTGGCATGGGCATGGCAAAGAGGAGAACAAAGACAGAGGCTCACTGGACATCTGTCTTCGCCTTCATCTCCCCCAGACAAAACAACAACTAGAGGACTCAGAGGTTCTAGAGGACTCTCAAGAAGTTCAGTCAACTTCCCAGGAAGAATTAAGGCTATTTAGGAGACAATGACACTCCAGTGGCCCTCCTCATTCAAGAATGTCAAGGCCCCTCTTTGTCTAAAGGCTGACTCCCTACCAGCTTCCCATAGAGTGAAGCCTGACAATCAACATATTCCACCCTCAAACACAGAGCTCAAGTCAGCCTTCCTTTTATAGCAGATACCCAGAAGGAAGACCATCTAAGCAGAGCAAAATGGCAATGCCTACATACATCATCATAACAATTTTGCACAGAGACTATACGGAGTGTGTACCCCCATGCAATTTTTATGAGAAAGTTACTTGAGGATTTACTCCAGAAAAATGACAGCTAAACACAAAGAGTGAAATTAAAAAAAAAAAATGAAACTCAATCAAGTATCCAATAAAAAGAAATTCTAGGATGATATCTGTGTGTGAGGCTGAGAAAGCAATTGGTCCAACTGGAACAGGATGTCAGCACATTCCATGAATAGTATCTCCAAGAAAAATCTTATAGCTTCCAAGCAATGTACAAATGTACAGAATGACAATGATGCTTGTTATTAGTGACATGTTAAAAAAAAAAAAGAGAGAGAGAGAAAGAAGTGTCCTATCTCAATAATGAATTCACATTTAGAACCTCCAAGAAAAACACTATCTTAAAAAAATCATGGCCCACATATGAAACAAACTAAAATGCTAAAATACTGCATGATTTTGAATAGTTTATAAATTATAAGAAAAGAAAAAGCATTTATCCTTTTGGCCTGTATAGTGAGCATAGTGTCTCTTGAGGATCAAGAGCTTGTGATGCTAGACATAAAGAGAAGAAAACATAACCTTAGCTTGTGGAAATACAATCTTAGAAAATATAATTTTTGGCTGTGAAATGGCAACATGTTATTCTCATGCATAATAATAAAATAGCTTTTAGCTTTAGAATCAATGTACTATACAAGATTTAAAATTGTTATAGAACAAAATGTCAATGTTAACAACTTTGATAATTAAAAAAATGAAAGTTCATAGTCAGAAGATGGGAGGCGAGATAATATGGAAGAGTTAGAAGGAAGGATAAGAATATGGATGGTCTCACCTAACGTGGTGAGGAGTCAAGAGACCATCTCTAAAGTTGATTGCACAAGGTTTGAGGTTTACAGGTATATTTTTTAAAGAAACACTGAAAAATTAAAATAATGATTACCAAAATTTGGAAGAGAGGGGACAGACGGGTGTTGTGTAAGTAGCTTAAGCTTCTACTTATAGCAAGGAGTCAATAAAAAGTGTTTTAAATTGATGAATCAACACAAAGAAGGAAACAATGAACACTGGGGTCTATTAAGGGTGGAGGGTGGGAGGAGGGAGAGGAGCAAAAAAGATCACTATTAGGTACTGAGCTTAATACCTGAGTGATGAAATAATCTGTACAACCAACCCCCGTGACACAAGTTTACCTATGTAACAAACGTTCACATGTACCCTCGAACCTAAATAAAAGTTAAGAAAAAAAGGAAAGAAACTGATGACTCAAGAAAAAAAAGTCACTGTTGGTGAAAGAATACAAAGTTACAGTTGTGTAGGATGAATAAGTCTAGACATGTCATGTACAGAATGGTGACAACATTGTATTGGATACTGGGAATTAGCTAATATAGTAGATTTCAACTGCTCTCACCACAAGAAAATAAAGTAAATGTGAGGTGATGGACAATCAATTATTTTGACTCTAGTAATCACTTTACTATGTATATCAAAACATCATGTTGTACACTTTAAATATATACAATTTTTATGAATAAAAGGGAAGAAAAGTAGAAAGAAAAAAATGAGATCCAGTCTAGGAGATAAAGCTGGAAGACACAAGGTATTATAAGCCTTCCAGAAGCTATACAATGTGTTTAAGTGTTAGGGCTATATAAACCTAGGAGTATGATTTGTAACCATTTATCAATGAGAAATGAAAGTATATATCACAATAGTAAAAAAGAAAGAAGTCATTGAAGAAAGAAATGGCTTACATTATCACACAATCAAGAAACCAGCAGTCATACCATAAATTTCAAACAGATGGAATATAATACAAGGACTTAGTTACAAGGGTGTTTGAAAAGGTCAGAAATCGGGAGAGTAAACATTGCTTTAAATATGTAGGAATTGCAAATGAGTGACCAGCAGGATTTGAAAGAAGGAAGAATAGAATGGTGAAGTCAGAGGAGGAGCACTGGCGTAAAATGATAAGTTTAGTTGGAGGTGTAGTTAAATAATCACAAGAGGCCATGAATAATTGTCAATTAAGTGCTAAAAACTATAGCCAGTGCTTGCCAAGCCCTTGAGCCTTTGGACACCTATGTCACTCTGTTTTCTGACATTGTCTTCTCAAAATGAACTGAAAGAGGGAAAAGGAATTGGGTTCTGAAATGGAGACAGTGAGAGTGGGAGGTTAGCTTGAAGCAGTGTAGGAAAAATCAGTGCACATGGAGAAATTGATTCCATGTGGTCCCAGTGGCACTAGCATCCCTCTTGGCCCTAGGGCATGTACTTGGTGATGCAGGTGTTTCTGTGGTTCATGGTTTTATTGCCTTTCCTTGGTTCTGTCCCGCCTTCTTCAGCAAATTGGAGGGGTAGGTTCTGAAGCTTCCACTTTCGCTGGAACTACAAATCCCTCCTAGTAAAGTGCTCCACCCCCAGCCCCTACAGGGCACACAACAGAGCCTGGTGCCTTGACAGCAAAGTGAAGGAGAGGTGTAACTTGCATGGAAATGCCCTGGAGTGAAACCTGTTGGAGACTTCATACACTGAGTTCAGGGTGTTTGTTTGACTTGAGATGTCCCACCATTCCTCTTTGAACATCATTTAACTGGATGTCATAGTTCACAAAAACAGTGAACATGCTTGAGCTACAGCTAATACTTTAAAGCCCTACCAAAACTACATTTACCTAGAATATCATTTAGGTCTCAACTCAGAAGTCAACTCCTCAGAGAGACCTGTTCAGAACACCAAGCTAAAACCACCTCCAGTCACCCTCTACCATATCACCCTATTTAACCTTCTGTTTAGCGTTTGTCTATGCATGCAATTTTCTCACTCATCTATGTGCTTGCTAGTTTATTACTTCTGTTTTCCTGGCTTACGGTCTGTCTCTCCTCACCAGAATGTAGGTTATACAAGGTCAGGTATGCTATTATATTCTCTGCTGTATCCCCAGACTCTAGAACAGTGTTTGGCATTTAGTAGGTCCAAAGTAAATATTTGTTGACTCTCAAATGTTTGTTGCATCTTTTCCTGACTTATGTATAGACTTGTTCTGGTTGGAGTTTTTAAAAATTAGAGAACAGGCTGGGCACGGTGGCTCATGCCTCTAATCCCAGCACTCTGGGAGGCTGAGGTGGGTGGATCACCTGAGGTCAGGAGTTTGAGACCAGCCTGGCCAACATGGTGAAACCTCGTCTCTACTAAAAATACAAAAATTAGCCAAGTGTGGTGGCGCATGCCTGTGGTCCCAGCTACTCCGGAGGTTGAGGCAGGAGAATTGCTCGAACTTCGGGGGCAGAAGTTGCAGTGAGCTGAGATCACACCACTGCACTCCAGCCTGGGTGACAGGGCAACAAGACTCTATCTCAAAAAAAAAAAAAAAAAAAAGGAAAAAGAAAAAAGAAAAATTAGGGATCATATGGACATTAGAATTAAATAAAATCAGAATTGGAGACAACTGTGACCAAGAAACCACCTTTGCAAAAATTGTAACTGAGAAAATAACAGTGAAAGCTATCTAACCTAACTGATTCCATCTTCCTTCTAACCTCCAAGCTGTCCTTGTTCATTTTTGTGTGTAGACTGAACTAACTTTGGGAGGAACTTCGTTTATAGTTTAACTTTGAAAAAGAGGATAACAGCCCTTTCCCAAAACAAACCCCCTTCCTGCCTGGGGACTAGACTGCTTTTGTGGGACTAATAAAGTAGCCACAAGATTAGAAATTATGGCTTTGGAGTCATGCAGCTGGAGGCTGCAAGATTCTAAACCTCTCCAGATTGCTCCTGGGAATAACATCACTACTGTAAAACCTAAAATCAGTGCTTGAGATATTTTGCAGACCTTGTATTTGATGGATCAGCTGGCACCACCCAGATCGATAAACTGGCTCATCTGGTCTTGTCACCGCCACCCAGGAACCAAATCAAGAGGACAGCTTTGACTCCCTGTGACTTCATCTCTGGTCTGATCAATCAGCACTCCCTACTTTCTGACCCCCTAGACACCGAATTACCCTTAAAAACCCCAATCCCCAAGTTTTTTGGAAGACTGATTTGAGTAATAATAAAACTCCAGTCTCATGTACAGCCGGCTCTGTGTGAATTAAACTCTTTCTCTACTGCAATTCCCCTGTCTTGATAAATTGTCTCTGTCTAGGCAGCAGGCAAGGAGAACAGATTGGGCAGTTACAAGCACAGGATAGTAAAACAAATAGTTCCGTCAGGGTGAATTCTTGAGTGAACTTTCTTAGAAAACACTTGTTAACAACTTTAAAAGATAGTTTATTGGAAGATAGTTTATTGGAAAATATGCAGCAGGAAAATTAATGTGAAATAGACTTTTCTAGCAGCTGCTAGCATGCAGACAGAGTCCCCGGATATAGTGCACAGGTAAATCACACTACAGAACACATAACTCCTCCTCAGAATTGGTTACATAATTTGTGGTGCCTAGTGCAAAATTAAAATGCAGGATCCCTTGTTCCAAAGGAATTACGGATTTCAAGGTAACAAGAGCAGAGCATTAAAACAAATACAGGATCCTTCTAACTGTAGGCACAGTCACACGCCCATGAGGCCAGCCCTGCTCTTTCTTCATCTACAACAGGAAAATGGGCCTGGGAGGGTGGTGTGGACGTTAGCCCGAGGGCAATTCTCAGAGATTGTGTGTGGCTGGGAGAACAGGGGTTCCCTAGGCCATCAGTGACTCAGCATGTGTGTCTGGGTGGTGGGGGAGGCATGTATGTGTGTGTCTGCATGTCTGTGTGTGTCTTTGTGTGTGTGTATGTCTGTTTGAACATGTATGTCTCTGTGTGCATCTTTATGTATTTCTGTTGTAGATGTATGTCTGTGTGGATGTGTCTGTGTGTCTCTATATGTCTGTGTGTATATCTCTGTATGTTTGTGTACACGAGCACTTGTGCAAGCAAGTACCTCCACTCTATTACCTAGCAGCATGCAATGGTCACCGAGGAACGAAAAGGAGGCACAAACTCTTGATAAGAAGAGAGAAGTCCAGAGGAGAGTGTGTGACCTGGCTAGTGAGGGACAGAAAAGGAAAAGCTGGAAGAAACCAGGAAACCTCAGCCACCTCCAACAGCAAGAAGATGTGTCGCAGAAGAAGGGAAAGCTGCCATCAAACTGGAATGAAATAATTTGAATCTACTTTCTAATTTGCCCCGAAGCCAGTTTTGTTCCAAGATCACAGGACAGAACCAGACAGCTGAGCTTTTCAAGGCCTTACATACACCAATTTTAAGATCCTGCAAACGCATAGAACCTCTATTGGAGGACAAAGGGGTCCCAGGGCCCCCTTGGGAGTCTTGATTACTCCTGTAGGGGAAGTTCACATTTAGATTGATATTGAATTTTCAAGTAGTACAAATTAAAACCAGTCCAACCCAGTAAGTCCCCTGAAATTCTTGAGCCAGGTAGGATTGGAATCTTTATAAGCATATGATTGGCTAATAGCTAGTCCGGTAGCATTGACTTACAACTACAGTCACACACTGCATAACAACGTTTTGGTCGGGGACAGCCCACATACAGAGAGGGTGGTCCCATGAGATTATAATAGAGGTTAAAAATTCCTATTGCCTAGTGACATCTTCAGTGTCTTCACTAATGTGAAAACAAGAAAAAGCCTCAGGCAGGTCCTTCAGGAGATATTCTAGAAGAAGGCCTTGTTATTATAGGAGATGACAGCTCCATGCCTCTTATTGCCTCAGTGCTTTCCAGGGGGACACGATGTGGCAGTGGAACACAGTGATATTGATTATCCTGACCCTGTGGAGGCCTAGGCTAATGTGTGTGTTTGTGTCTTAGTTTGTAAAAAAAATTGCTTAAAAAGTAAATAAAAATTCAAAATTTTAAAAATAGAAAAAACTTATAGAATAAGGGTATAAATAAAGAAAATATTTTTGTATAGCTGTATAGTGTGTTTGTGTTTTAAACTAGGTGTTATTACAAAAGAATAAAAAGTATAAAGAATTTAGAAGTTTGTAAAGTGAAAAAGTTACAGAAGGCTAAGGTTAATTAATTACTAAAGAAAAATATTTTTATAAATGTAGTCTAGCCTAAGTGTAGGTGTTTCTAAAGTCTACAGTAGTGAACAATCATTACTAGGCCTTCACATTCACTCCCCACTCATTCACTGACTCAGCCAGAGCAACTTCTAGCCCTGCAAGCTCCATTCATAAGTGCCTTATACAAGCATACCATTTTTTATCTTTTATATCATATTTTACTGTAACTTTTCTATGTTTAGATATGTTTAGATACACAAATACCATTGTGTTACAGTTGCCTGCAGTATTCAGTACAGTAATATGCTATAAAGGTGTGCAGCCTGGGAACAATAGGCTATTGCATACAGCCTAGGTGTGTGGTAGGCTATGCCATCTAGCTTTGGTAAATATACACTCTGATGTTCGCACAATGATGACATCACCTAAGAACATGTTTCTCAGAACATATGCCAGTCATTAACCAACACATGAATGTAGTTATAAACAAGTATAACCAGGGTGTTAATTAATCATTTATCAACCAGCAAGAAAGTCTTTCACAAAGTACTACAGGGGTCTGTCCTTAAATCTGTTCTAGTTAGTATTGCAAGTTAATGATTTAGACAAAAATATGGAAAACACATTTATCAGATCCACAGATGACCATAAAGTGGGCAGGATAACTAATATGATAGAATATAGAATACAGAATCAAGATTCAAATGTATCATCACCAGTGAAATGCTAGATAAAACTAACAGAATTAAATTTAACTGGGTCATTGTGAAGACCTTTTCAGGTCCCAAAAAGTACATGGCAAAGTCATAAAATATGAACAGCAGTTCAATTTGAATAATCTAGAAATTCTAATTAGTCAGAAGGTTACTAAAATGCAGTAATATGGCATGCCTATTTAAAAAAAAAAGTGGGGGGTGATGGTGAGACTACATTAATAAATAAACTCACAAAAGCCCAAGTCATAGAAAATAATAATCCCACTTTGTCTTCATTAATGATACCTAAGCAGCTTGCAATACTGATGTGGTCCAGTGGTATGACTTTAAAGATGGCAACACAGCACCTAGAGAGGTAAACAAACTGCCTTCAGCTGCAAGGATTGTAGTAGAATGCCAGGACTAGGACCCAGTGGTATCTAGACCATTAATTTTCCCCACTAGATGACAGGTCCTCCAAGCTGTATGTGGCATTGTCTTACCTGGACTAGGATGTATCTGGGAACATAATATGTATTCACAAATACTCTCCAGCAGGTTGACCAACACAGAGAAGAATGGCATTAGAAAATCCAAATGGGTTTTTAGGATGCTATAATTTCTATAGTACTCTGATCTTCCTATGAGGACCCCCTCATAGAACTCATGCTATGTGCCTATGACCAGGCTGGGTGCTGGCACTAATGAACAAGACAGCTCATGCCCTCAATTCTTATCACCCAACATGGTATGTAACAGTTGTAATTAGAAAGCACAAAACCAGTAAAAAGAAGAGAACTATTAAGTCTAAGATAGCCAAGGAAGGCTTGAGAGAGGAAAAGATATTCTACTTATATTTATATCATATTCTGATTGCTTCTTTTGTTATGTCAGCAAATTGATTAGCACTTAACTTTTGGGGAGACAGCATGAAAAGAAACAAGATCTTGCCCAGGTTGATTTCCAATTTAGCCAGTGTACTAGCTAAAATTTGATACAAAGAGGGAAGAACCATATATAAGATTGAGAGACTCTTTTATTTTTTGGGACAGGGTCTCACTATGTTGCCCAGGCTGGTGCAATCTCAGCTCACTAGAGTCTCCACATCTTGGGCTCAAGAGATCCTCTCACCTCAGCCTCCCAAGTAGCTGGAACTACAGGTGCACACCACCATGCTCAGCTAATTTTTTAAAATTTTTTTGTAAAGACAAGGTCTCAATATATTGTTCAGGCTGGTCTCGAACTCCTGGGCTCAAGTGATCCATCCAGCTTGGCCTCCCAAAGGGCTGGGATTACAGATGTGAGCCACCATGGCCAGCTTCACAGACTCTTAAAATAAATCTCACATAATAAATATATGCAGTAAGCACTAAACTTTAGCATCCACGCTTCAAACGCAAAGACCTCAACATATGCACTGGCGACATTGTGCATGCCAGGAAAAATGTAAGCGTGAGGAAAGCAATGCCTCACTTTTCACTGGTGTTCTTTCTCCCTTCAAGAACAGAGTGGATGTGGCCTGCAAGCACTGTCTCCACCAGAATAAACTTCACGAAAATCGTCGGCTTTGGTCAGTTATTATTTTGTTCTTTTTCAACTATTAAAACAATACTTTTTTTTTTTTTTTGAGACAGAGTCTCACTCTGTTGCCAGGCTAGAGTGCAGTGGCACCATCTCGGCTCACTGCAATCTCCACCTTTCAGGTTCAAGCGATTCTCCTGCCTCAGCCTCCCAAGTAGCTGGGACTACAGGCGTGTGCCACCACACCTAGCTAATTTTTGTACTTTTAGTAGAGACGAGGTTTCACCATGTTGGACAGGATGGTTTCAAACTCCTGACCTCGTGATCTGCCCACCTCGGCCCCCCAAAGTGCTTGGATTACAGGTGTGAGCCACCACGCCCAGCCAACAAAACTTTTTAAAATAGACTTTATCTCACTGGAATTTTCTCAGTGCTATTAAAGTGATTCCCACTCTATTTCAATAGGAATATTGGGTGAGTTGCATTATGTGTTCTGGTGGTTCTCTCTGCCATGCTTAAGGAACCATGAAGTACCATTTTCATTGTTTGAAAGTATCATTGGAAAGTACTTGTTGGAAGTCACCATTCACTGCCAGTTGGGGAGAGGGGTTTGTATTTTGGAGGCTCTTATTTTCTCATATAGGGCCTGGCGTGTAGAAGTTAGAGAGGCTACACTTGGAAAATGACCAGAGATCTCCCTAATACTCAGTGTTAGACCAGCAAGCCTGAGACTGAGAGGGGTCTTCACTCTCAGATTCTCTCCCCTCACTTCCTTGTCTGTTGGAGTCTTAGTCAGCCTTCCACTTTTTCGATAAAACTTCCGTGAAGCCCTGCTTTGAGATGAATTGTTCTTTCTGTTAAGTTCCCACTGTCTCCAGCTGTTATTACCCTATTTCATTTGGCCTTATATTCTAGTAAGGTGCTTGCACGTCTGTCTCCCTCACTTCTTGGGAATAAGAACTGATCTAATGCATGTGTGATTTTTCTCTGTTGGCATGGAACATGGTATTTGACAGTTAGTAAATCTTTGGTACGTTGAATTCTATGAACTTTCATCTTTGCATGAAATGGCCAGTCTGATAGATGTATTTTCAGTAACACTTACAAAGACCACGTAACCCTCCACTAAACGTGGCCCTTACACTTGCAGCATTATGCAATTAGTTCGTGTATATTTGTTGTCAGTCTCACAAGTCACAAAGAGCATGGTCCCTGCATCCGTGCAGCCCACACTTCTATCCCAGCTCACCCTGGGCAGCTTCTCCTCTCATTTCTCCCTCTGTAATCTGGCAAATGTTCATTGCTTCACTATCACCCACAGACCAATGGCCTCCCAATTCACACCTCTGGCCCTCACCTGCCTTCTCAATCTCCACAACTGTACTCTCCTATCTATCCACATACTCATCTGAATAGCTACAGGTAATTCAAACTCACCATGACAACCATTCTCTCTAAAGCATTACCGGTTTCCTGGGATCAGCAAGTGATAACTACTATGTATGACTGAAGGACACTGAACGCTCTCCACCTAGCCTAACTTTTCCACCATAAGAGTTATTCCTTTAATTAAGGTTCAAGATCTACAAAGATTTTTATTGAGTCAACATGGTATATAAATTAATGCTAGTAGATTTGTTATGTTTCCCCTTCTTAGCAACATAAGACTATAATCTCATGACTTTATTCCAGCCCCTAATGAGAAGGTCAGTGGCAAGTTATAAAAGGAAAAACAACATCTGCTTGACCATACACTTTATCTAAACCCACAGAGGGTCCATTTACCTCCCTGCTAAATTTAAGCTGGGAAACAGCTGGGATCTTCTCTCACAGGTGTAGAATGCAGAGGGAATCACTAGGTGCACCTCCCCTGATAAATATGCAAATATATATATGTGTGCCCCCCCACACACACACACATGCAGGCAAATACAGGCAAAATCTCATGTAAATGAACATAAAGGCCAATTTTATTCAATGGAACCAAAATTGTAACCAGAGAAAACAGCAATAAACAAAGGCAGAGGTGTTCCTCAGTGGGGGAAGAACAAATACAGGTGAGTCTTTGTCCAAAATGGCAGCCTAGAGCCCCAGGAGAACATGTGGAGGAATGAAGGAGTTGGTTCCCACCAGCCACCCTACACATACACATGTGTGTGCACACACCATGTGTGCAAACAGACAAACTCTATGGGGCCAGTAGATGAGAGCCTTTAGCACCAGCAGGCTGTACCATCCCTTCTCCCCCTACCTCACCCCTACCTCTGGCCTGGACTCATCACTTACCCCAGGTATCTGGCCTCAAGGCCAAGGAGAGGGTGCCAGACCCTGGGCCCTGCTGGACATCCCTATTCCAAGACTGGACTGGATGAAAACAATCCATCTCAAATCACTTGGGGAAATGGGTAGGCATATGGGAGAAAGTCATACAAAGATTAAAAAACAAAGTAAGTTCCCCCAGAAGTTCAAGTCTTAATTTTTCCATCTAAGTTTCCCTTTTCTCAAGGCAGTTGCCCCTCTATGTCCTTAACCACTGCCCCCCACCCACCACCTTTTCTTCCATCCGTGGGCATCTTGACCAACATTTCTTCTCTGCTCTCCCACTGAAACAAGGAGGGAAAACATTTTGATCCCCTCCTCTCTCTTTCCTCCCAAAATCATGCTTTTAAAGGGCCAGATATAACTCAAAAAAGGTGCTGTGTTTCACACCCTTGCACTAACTGCTTGTGGTGTTTTACAATGTGTCCAGAGAATCATCAGACACACTAGACTGCCTTCAGCATTGCTTTTGGAACTTCTGCTTTTCAAGAAAACTCCTATGAAGACATAAATTATTTTAGTGGCTCTAATCCCTTTGATAGCTCAGGCTGACTTGAAGTATATTCTGGAAACTTTACCTTGATGTAAACTGCTGCCTTCATGCTAGCTTTTTACTTTGTTCTTTCCCCAAGTGCTCAGGTGTTCAGGCATAATGTGATCTGAGAAGACTGTTTTGCATGTTGCAGTCTTATCTCCCAGCCTAGGGTTTCACCATGGATCCCATGAGATTTTGCCCTGTAGCTTGGGGACAGACTGAAGGGGGCAGTTAGAGTGCCCCAGATGTAGCCTCAGAGCAGAATCAAAGAAGAGTATTCTAGGACAAACAAAGGTGTCCTGGGCCTTAGCTGGAAGGGTCCCCACTTGTTTGAGTTGAGAGGAGACACTCCTCAAGATGGCAGCTTTGATCTTCAAGAACTTAGAAGGCCAGAGTTGTTTTGTTTGATTTTCCACATCCTCCCTCCCTAGTTAAGAGGGAATAAAATTTATGGAAGTATAACTCAATGTTGTTAGGGAAAGTAAATTTCTATAAATGAAATCATATTTGCCCTTAGCTTTCATTAAGTTACACTCCCATAAAATAAACATCTGTGCATAAGACATATAACTAGATTAAAGAATATGACAAAGCCTTTGAAATCATATGTGTAAAGAAATGATGCATTTGTGATAAAACATTAACAATTATGAAAAGTCTTCATGTCATTCAAATTACCTCTTCAAATTCTAAGTGTCAAACCATTCTTATCAGATGATGATAATCAGAGGTTGAGGGCTGGGGGGTGAATGGGGAACAAGGAGTTTTTGGTCAAGGAGAACAAAGTTTGAGTTAGACAGGAGGAATAAGTTTTTGAGATCTATTGCACAGCAGGGTGACTATAGTCGATGATAATGTATTACATATCTCAAAAGTAAATTTTAAATATCTCTGCACAAAAAATGGTAAGTAACTGAGGTGATAGATATGCTAATTAGCTTGATTTAACCATTCCGCATTGTATGCATATATCAAAACATCACAATGTACCCTATAAATACATACAATTAAGATTTGTTAATTCAAAATAATATTGAATTTTTTTAAAAAATTCTTATTAGGTAAATTCCATAGAAGGGGAGATACATGTTGGTTAATAACTTTTGAATGTCAGTCTTTATCTCATCCTAATATAAACAGTCCTATTTAAAGCTCTAACATACCTCTAACTGTTTCTTCTGAGGAATGTTTAATTTACACGACAGGTGGATCTAAATTGTGTTTCATAGGGTTAGGGTTCTTATAGCTCTCCATGTGTTTATTTAGTAGCTTTCATAAATTTTTCATGGAGAAATTCATATCAGTACACACAAACTAAAAAGGCTATTGCCTTGTCTTACTATAACTGAGAATGAGAAGGGTGAAGATTTTCCCAGAGTGAGATGTTTCGTATGCAAGATCTATCAACCTGTTCTTATTCTATAATATTAGCAGCAGTTGGAGATAATTTTTTTTCAGTTTTAAACCATCAAGAGGAAAATACTAATTGCTAAAGTGTTTTTAATCTGCCACTACCTGTGCTTACAATTCGTTTTTGCAACTAGTGTCCATGGCCAAGCCTCTTCCCTCCTCTCCAATAAATACATGACAAATTTTTTAATTTAATAAGAAACAAATCACAGAAAGAACTGTTAGGGAGCTTTCCTTGTTCATCTCAAACCCCTGTTATAACAAAAAGGTTAACCTAAACTCCAAAGCTGTGAGCTGAGGGGAAAAAAGGATGTTGAAAGGCATGTGTTTTATTTACTGCCATTTTGAATGTTTAAAACCTGAGAGTACTAAATGGGAAATTCAGCGCCCGTCTGCCAGGCTGGACCAGCAATCAATCTTAAAGCATTAATCGGGGGAGGCTATGGCAGTGAACGTTATCACTTTGCTGAGAAAGAAATCCCTTTGAAGGCAATGATGACTTGGCAGGCAGGGATCTTCCCGGAAGTGTGGACTGCAAAGCATCTGGGAACCAAACAAATGATGGCACCCTCTCCAGATGTGCAGAATGGCCGCTTTCTTTGGAAAAAGAAATTTCTAATCTCAATTATTCTCCTCCACCACTATGCATTCCTCCCAAGCCTCCCACCCCTCCAGAAAAATGTTCCTCCCGAGTTCCCAACCCCTCCAAAAAAATGTCCACCAAGTTTCCTCTGCTAACACTTGAGAGCAGAAGTGGGAGTCAACCAGGCTGATAAATCATCAGGCTTAAATACGCTTTTCAGAGAAAATCTTCTTACTCCTTTCTTCTGGGGGAACCCTTATCTAGACTTTTAAGGAATTTAATTTGATTGAAATATGATTAAAGCAAGATAAATCCATGGCAGGCAGCATAGTTTTCTATCACCACAAAGTTAATGGTGAAAAAAAATCCAGCCATGTTGTAAATTCATTAGGATAAATTAATAGTTCCATTGATGTACTCAAAATTAAAATGTGGTTGTCATAAATGTAATTAAGTAATTCAGTGGAAAGATTAAATACTGAAACAATTACCCACATAGTTTAAAGCATTATAAAAATATGAGAAAGAAAAATGGAAGCTGTTATTAATAGAACATGGGGATTTTCATGTCTTTAACTTTTTTTCTCATTCCCTCATAATGAAAAGAAAGAGAAAATAATATTTATGAAATGCCTTATATGTGACAATAAGCACTTACTATCTATTATTCCACTCGATTGCCATAACAATCTTGCAAGGCCGGTTTACAGATAATGCAAAGGTCACTGAAGTTTGGAAGTGCCAGGTAACTTGCCCAAGACCACATAGCTGACCAGTGGCCGAGTTAGCATTCCAGTTAAGGTCTGTCCAGCTCCAAAATAACATGCTCTTTCATCTGTGCCACTCAGCCTCTCGCCTCAACCTTCTGTTCCACATGTTTCTCTGTAGAAGCACAGACTGTAGCCCTAGCCACTCCTGTGCTCCCTTCACTCCTGTTCCAGCCTAGAGTCATCAAGGAATGTACATTCCTCTCTCTGGCCCCATGACTATAACCTTGACTTCTATTTAATGTTTAATGTACAAGGGTCAAGGAACAGTAATGTAAAAAATAATGATATTAAAATAAAACAGGAGGCAAGTAATGTGATTGGGCTCTCTCTCTCTTAATCTCTTTCTCTCTCTCTCTGTCTCTCGGAGCCTACAGATATCTAATATAAATCCCTTGTGGTGAGAAGGTACCAGGAGGGCTGCTAACAGTAAATTGGGAGTGGTCGTGGCAAAATGCAAAAGAAAGAAAACTGCTAAAAAAGACTGGCCATATGTAGCAAATTATAAATTATCTGGCTGCAAATATAATTTCTGCACCCAGGGCCAGTTGGGGAACATACCTCAGACACACTGTAAGAATCCCTGGGTAAGACTCAGTGAAGGTCCCAACAGGGCAACCAAATGAAACCATTCTAAGGTGTGGATCTTCTCCAGCATTGATGCCACTGTGAACAGTGGGTCTAGAGGCTGACAAACTGGTGTTAACAGAGGTAATGATGTTACATATTTTGAGGCTCTCTCATAACAGGCAGTTCAGCTTCGGCCTGTACAAAGCTGACATCCTGGCATGATCCAAACCTTGGAGATTTCTGAAAATGTACAAAAAGGTTTCATTCACCTAAAGTTATCGTTATTAAAGACCACAAACCAAGAAGCAAAGGAACTTCCTGCACTCTGAGTAACAAGACCACCTTATGCAAGAACACACACCATCCACATCCCACCCCCGAGAATGCTTTCTGCAAAGTGGAAGAAGCTGGGAACTGTGTGATGTGGCTTCAAAGTCCCTTCTCCACAAACTACTTTCTTCGTTATCCTGAAACAGCCTGAAATTCACACATCACGCTCCCCTTTGGAATAACACCCCCAAAGGATCCTGTTAGGGTATAAACTTCATCTTGAAGAATTAAACCAAAAAGCTAATACTATCTATGAACATCACAGGGTCAAAAATGTTATTGGAATAGCTCTTGTTATTAAAAAAGGAAGAGACCCAGAGATTCCTGGGACTCAAGTAAGAGACCATTACTACGCCGAGAACACACCAGTTCTAGCAAAGCTCTACTGACTTCATACCAGCGGGGCTCACCAAATAAAACATAAATCACGTGAAACCCAGCACAACAGCAGATACCACTCTTTATAACCAAACACCTGTTTCCACCACTTACCAGTACATCTTGTAGTTTTATCTAGTTAACTCCAGACATACACTTCCTTCCTTTCTGCCTTTCTCTCCCAGGTTTGAAGTTAAGTGTCAATAACAGGGGAGAGGGTCGGGCGCGATGGCTCACGCCTGTAATCCCAGCACTTTGAGAGGCCGAGGTAGGCGGATTAGTTGAGGCCAAGAGTTCAAGTCCAGCCTGGTCAACATGGCAAAACCTCGTCTCTACTAAAAATACAAAAATTACCTGAGCATGGTGGCGCCCATCTAATCCCAGCTACTCAGGAGGCTGAGGTACGAGAATCACTTGAACCCAGGAGGCAGAAATTGCAGTGAGCCGAGATCGCACCACTGCACTCCAGCCTGGGTGACAGAATGAGACTGTGTCTCTAAATCAATCAATCAATCAATAAATAAAACAGGAGAGGAGGGAGTGGAAGCGGTTCCACTAGGGCTAGCCTTTAAAAGGGAGGGGGCTTTATTCTTAGCATGTATGACAAGGACTTCCCTGTCAGGTGCTCCCAGCACCCTGGCCCCTCAAGCTGCAAAGTTTTCAGAAAATCAAATGTGACTTATCTTCTCCAAGTCTGCAGACCTTAGATATATATCCAATACAACACGGGATTTGTTTTGACATTAAGTGATTTTTCAGTAGTATTTCCGTTAGGTGAAGTGAGCTTTTGCTGAATTTGTGCTTCTGCAGGCTTTCACTGTTTTTTGACACATGGATGAAGATACTCCCAAACTTTCACTTCCTTGGAGACTGGGACACCCACAAGGCTTCACCACAGAAACCAAGTCAGACCAGGATCTTACCTCCAAGTGGTTTCTGCCCTTCTGAGATTTTTTCCTATATTTTAGGGTATCATAACTTGGTAAAATATTTTAAATTCTTTTTAAAATTAGGCAGTGTAAAAGTCATGAAATAAATGATAACTGGGGAGGTTATAAACCACATTTCTCTACAGGTAGAACATGCCACAAGTATGGTGTAGTGGAAAGCAGGCTGGGAAGGGAGCCAGGGGGTCAGAGGCCAGGTGACCTCCCAGTGTGGGGGGATCGGCTGGGTGGTGCCGAGACATTCAATCCCACAGGGCCTGCGTCTTATGCCTGTGTAGTGAAGAGAGTTGAGTGGGGAGTTCTCTGAGGACTATGCCAGACACCTGGTTCTATAATTGGAAGGATTTATTAAAGGGCATCTTTCTACTTCTTCTCTTCAGAAATCCTTTTTCTAAGGTATATGCCTCAAATGAGCAGCAGAGGCACGACGTGATGACACATCTCGCGTCAGGAAAGACTGTGCAAGTAGGGCTGTGCAGACATCAGGAGCACCACAAAAAGTCGAGGCAGTTTCTGACTTAAAATCCCAGCACTTTGGGGGGCCAAGGCAGGCGGATCACAAGGTCAGGAGATCGAAACCATCCTGGCTAACATGGTGAAACCCAATCTCTACTAAAAATACAAAAAATTAGCTGGGCACGGTGGTGGGCGACTGTATCCCAGCTACTCTGGAGGCTGAGGCAGGAGAATGGTGTGAACCCGGGAGGCAGAGCTTGCAGTGAGCCGAGATCACGCCACTGCACTCCAGCCTGGGCGACAGAGCGAGACTCTGTCTCAAAAATAAATAAATAAATAAAATAAAATAAATAAATAAATTATTCACACTGAAATCGAACTGACCATCAGAAAAGGTGCTATCTCCATGCACCTACAATCATCTCCTTTTCTCTCCCTCTTTGTAATCATTGCCCTTAGTACAAGTTGATGGTGGGTGTGCTGCTACATGTGGATACGGCTGATTGGCCTGGTAATGAATGAACTTGGTGGCTTTGCCCACGCTGGGAAAAATGCTGAAAACACTGAACAACCAAGGCAGGGCTTTAGCCGATCAGATGGACACCCAATCAGCAGCACAGTTGCAGGCTGGGATGCCACATGACTGGGCCCTGCCCCATCTCACATTCCTCTTCCCTGGGGAAGAAGGACACAGAGATATCACTGGGTGGTGCTGGCCCTGGTGACACCAGCACATTTTAGTGACAGAATCTACTTGCAAAAACTGCTATAACCCACAAGACAGTTAACTCGAATAAGGAGACAATATGTTTATAAAATATGGACTGTATCTATTTATCTATCTTCTATTTTAATATTACAAGAACTCATAAAACAAAAACTAGATTCTTAACAATAACCTCTGCCTAATTATATGGTTCCTCGATTCCATTCTCTTGGCTCTACCCACGTGAAATAACAGTCATTCTAAATCCCATGTTCAGTACTCCCTTGCTTTTGGTGTTGTAAGTTTTATTGCATTTATATTCATTCAAAAAAAAAATAATATTTTCAGCCAGGTGTGGTGGCTCACGCCTGTAATCCCAGCACTTTGGGAGGCCAAGGTGGGCGGATCACCTGAGGTCAGGAGTTCAAGACCAGCCTGGCCAACATGGTGAAACCCCGTCTCTACTAAAAAAAAAAAAATACAAAAATTAGCCAGGTGTGGTGGTGCATGCCTGTAATCCCAGTTACTCCACAGGCTGAGGCAGGAGAATTGCTTGAACCCAGGAGGCAGAGGTTGCAGTGAGCCAAGATGGTACTATTGCACTCCAGCCTGGGCAACAAGAGTGAAACTCCATCTCGAAATAAATAAATAAATAAATAAAGAAATAATATTTTCATTTTGGTTGGTTTTGACATATAAAACAACGTATGACATGTAAAAGTACAGCGTTTTGTGTGTGCTCTTTTGGAATGTCTTTTAGCTTAATATTATATTGCTAAGATTCACCCATATTGTTGTACTTAAAGATCATTTTTAAAGTAATGTATATTTCCTGATAAAAAGAAATGATGCTCATTGGAGAAATATTGGAAAACACAGAAAATTTCAAGAAAGAAAATAAAATTCTCCATAATCCTGTGTTTCTTTTGATCTTTGTCTGTCCCGTGCACACAGTATTTTTTTTCTCACAAAATTGGGATTATGTTGCATAAACAATAAATAAACAAGTAAATAGGTAACTACAAATTTTGATATGTGCAATTAAGAAAATAAACAGTGTAGTTTATTTTCTGTATAATAATAATGGAATCGAAATCATTGAATTGTATACCATAAATGGGTGAATTTTATGATACACAAATTCTATCTCAATAAAGCTGTCTTTACAAAAGAATAATAAGGTGAGAGGACAGAGGACCAACTTAATGTAGACAAGAAAGAGCTCTAGTATGTGTTATATAGAAAGAAAGACTGTGCTGGGCATGGTGGCTCATGCCTGTAATCCTAGCACTTTGGGAGGCTGAGGCAGGTGGGTCACCTGAGGTCAGGAGTTCAAGACCAGCCCGGCCAACATGGTGAAGCCCTGTCTCTGCCAAAAAATACAAAAATTAGCTGGGCATGGTGGCAGGCACCTGTAATCCCAGCTACTCGGGAGGCTGAGACTGGAGAATTGCTTGAATCCAGGAGGTGGAGGTTGCAGTGAGCTGAGAGCACGCCATTGCACTCCAGCCTGGGTGACAAGAGCAAAACTCTGTCAGAAAAAAAAGAAAGAAAGAAAGAAGAAACAAAGAAAGAAGGAAAGAAAAAAAAAGAAAGAAAGAAAGGGAAAGAAAGAGAGAGATTGGAAGAGGATTTAGCAAGTCAATTAATATATGAAATATATTTGATTCTTTTGTATGCATATTCTTTGGAGACCCTAACGTCTCTTATTAACAATGTGTTATGTTACATCATTTAATATTGGATTTATTTTTAAAACTCTTTTCTTTAAATATTTTAAGAATTGCCATGCTAAAACCCTAGAATACTAGCTGTCAACATTTCATAAATCAGCCATATTTGTAACTTGAACACACAATAGAATAAACCTATCTGAATTTTTCTCAGACTTTATACTGAAAAAATATATTTAGTTCCATCTGTTTAGAGTTAGGTAAGTTTGAGAAAATTCTTACTACATTCTGATCAATAGAGAAATTAACAGGCATCCTATAGTTATAATAAAATAACTTTTGCTATTATAATTAAGTATATTCGGCCGGACATGGCGGCTCATGCCTGTAATCCCAGCACTGTGGGAGGCCGAGGTGAACGGATCATGAGGTCAGGAGATCGAGACCATCCTGGCTAGCACGGTGAAATCTCTTCTCTACTAAAAACACAAAAAAATTAGCCGGGCATGGTGGTGGGTGCCTGTAGTCCCAGCTACTCGGGAGGCTGAGGCAGAAGGATGGCGTGAACCCGGGAGGCAGCAGAGCTTGCAGTGAGCCAAGATGGCACCACTGCACTCCAGCCTGGGCGACAGAGCAAGACTCCCGTCTCAAAAAAAAAAAAGGATATTCAAGGGTCCTAAAGGACTTATTTGAAATAATTACCGCAGTGTCTCTGTGAAATAGGTAATTCCGTAATCATTTACAAGGGATGACCCTAAACCCTGAGAGGTGGAAAATTTGTTAAAGTGGACCACTTTCGCTTGAATATCAGTTTGTTATTGCTGGTTTAGAGGTGTCTACACTGTACAAAGTAGAGATTCAGAAAATACTGAGTTAAGCTCATCAATACAGACAGCTGAGTTGGATAATTCAACTTGATTGCCGTCTAAAATCTGACCAGTATACGTAGTTTGCAGAAAAATTACAGTTGGTGAAGACCAATATAACCATATTAGTCAGTCTCTTTCAATTGCAGGTATAGAATCCAATTAAACCACCTTTCCAAAAACAGAATTTATTGGACTCTCAAAATTAGAAACTCCAGGGGCATTCCTGATTTGA
The DNA here is from genome assembly GCF_028878055.3 of Symphalangus syndactylus. Classification (NCBI taxonomy): domain Eukaryota; kingdom Metazoa; phylum Chordata; class Mammalia; order Primates; family Hylobatidae; genus Symphalangus; species Symphalangus syndactylus. The sequence goes on along the minus strand of NC_072437.2, from coordinate 87,996,015 downwards.
GATATTCCTGGGGTACAAAGAATATCATCTGGAATCTGCCTCCTTTCCTCCATCCCTTTGTTCTGCTTTCTCTGTATTGACTTGTTTCTCAAACTCTCTCCCAGGAGTAGCAAAGATGACCAGCAGCAGCTTTATACATGCTGTCCTTACAGCCAACCAGCCTAGCAAAGAGACGGCACCTTACCCCAAACAGCTCCAGAAAGAGCTCATGGGTAGGCTCAGACAAGCCTGCTGAGTCAGGTGCCGGCTCCTGAGCCATCACTGCCATCAACTGCATGAGCACTTTGATGGTCCAGGCTTGGGTCATGTGCCTGCCTCTGGATCCAAAGGTTGCAGATAGCCCCATCAGAACATCTATACCTGAGAACTGGGAAGGAATGATACCCACAAAGACGTCAGACAGACAAAAATCTTTCCTACCACAATGACTAAGTTCCGTGGCTTACTGCTCTGGCAATAAAGACTGTAGCCTTAGGCTATGAAAATTTGTCAAGTCTCATGTCTTAACTACATGGACCCTGATGTTAACCTATGATTAAAATGATTAATTTCAAATCATAGCCAGAAGGTAAGCTTAGGGAAAGCCTGCCTACACGGACCTCCTTGGCTCTGAATTTAGATGAGAGATGTCTAAGATTCATCTGAGTGCTGGAGTCTTGACTCCTGGTTTAGCATATGTGTCAGCATATGCACATGCTGGCATCCGCACTGGTGTACCAGCACAACGCCATGACAGCTTCCTGACTGGGGATGCAAAGCTGTGAAATTCAACAAAACAGACTAACATCTTGGAAGCATTCATATTCTTTTGATGTACATATGAAAATATTAAGATGAAACCACTCTGAATATCTTTTTGGCAACTTCATGTCATACAAAGGACCAAGATTTCTGCAGGCTGGAAGTACTAGAGTTGATAATCATAATTTTTATAAGATTATACAGATTTCTCTAGATATTATATTATTTGTTTTGTTAATATGATATTATATAACCAGCCATCCAAGGTAAAAATATTCCTATCAGCAAGTATGTTTCTTTAAAAATACAATTCAGAAAATAACTATATTTATAGCTATAGTATTCCGTGTGATGCCTCTATCATAGCAAGGTATCTTTTGAAACAAATGTTCTAGAATATCAGAATATCCTCAACCCATTTTCTACTAGTGAGTCTCAAAATATGCAATTATATGCAAAGTGAGTGCCTTATAACTAGGATTTTAACAGTCACACTAGGGAAAACATGCTTCTATTAATGAGTCAACAGTGTAACACCAGAACCAATTTGAACAGCCCACCTCTGACTCCTCTAGTGAAAGAGAAGGCTATCATGAGAGAAAAGAATTCTGGTTTGAGCCTGAGCTATGTCCAAGGTTAGAATTCAGACTTGTAGGGTTATGTCTGAAAGATAAGTGGAGTGACTCAACTAGAACATATTGGGAGGCTGAGGCAGGCGGATCACAAGGTCAGGAGATCGAGACCATCCTGGCTAACACAGTGAAACCCTGTTTCTACTAAAAAAAAAAAAATACAAAAATTAGCTGGGCATGGAGGTGGGCACCTGTAGTCCTGGCTACTCGGCAGGCTGAGGCAGGAGAATGGTGTGAACCTGGGAGGCAGAGCTCACAGTGAGCCAAGATCACCTGCACTCCAGCCTGGGTGACAAGAGCAAGACTCTATCTCAAAAAAAAAAAAAAGAACATATTGGTTTGAGGGACTGAAGTAAGAAGCCAGTTGAAAATGATTCATGCTAAGGTGAAAACATGTGCATGCAACATCAATGTCCCTGTGTTAGAGTACACAACATAGTGTCAGCCTAGCAAAAAAAAAAAAAAAAAAAAAAAAAGTGGGGGGGGAGGGGAATGTCCATGAAATCTCAAAGACTTTCTGTTAAAAATGGTAGACTGGACTCACACTTCAGATTCTTCTCCATCCCAAAACCATAATGAAATGCCAATATAGAGATTTGCTTAAAGGCATAAGCCCATAAGGACAAATGTGAAGATGGGAGACGCTACAATAGCAAAGAAATAATTTTTGGAAGTTAGGAAGCTGATGAAAAAGTGTTAACTGACATCACAGTACAAAGAAAGCTAAATACTTATCTACATCAGGGAAAGCCCAAAAGCAACCCAATTTCTACCTCAGAACCTCAGGTATCTCAGGAAACAGGGAATAATATTAGGCTAAAATTGGTTTGCTTAAAAGTCTTCAAATTCCTACTCTCCCTACTAGATGACAAAGATTTATTCTCTAGAGAGGGTAAAAAGAAGGTCTCTGGACTGCAAGACAATAGACGCTAATGAGTGTAGATGTATCATATTGAAAACAGGTGGATGAAGTAAAATGCAAGATATTGAGACCCCCAGGCTTATTTTCTCACTCAGCTCCCGTAACACTGACAGGATTCTACCCTCTGGCAGTAGGTTGGAAGAGTCTTCTCTAGGAATCCAACCAGCCCAAGAGAAAAAGAAACTAAAGTTATGAGCATCAGAAATTTATCCAAAAGAATATTCTAGCCAAACCACCTTCAAGTGTATCACATATACACACACAAGGTTTTCAATAGGCTTTCTATGTCCCATTTTTGCATATGAACAGGCAATTAAGGATACAAGATATATGAGGAAAACTTCTATTATGAAAGACAAATACCAAATAAACGAAAAGAAAAAAGCACCTTGGAGGAAACAGAGTGTGCAGAGGGAAAAAAAGCTTCAAAAAATCTATCAGTAATAACTTCAGAGAGATAAAGGAGAATATTGCACTTACGGGGAAAAAAGAAAAGGAAGAAGAAAAACCAGATGGAAAATGGGAGAGAAAACCTAAGAAAACTGGAGAAACAGTCTAGGAAGTTCAATATACATATAATCTGGAGAAAAAAAAAAAAAAAACAAGAAAAAATTATCAGCAACATAATTCAAGAAAATTTCCTGAAAATGAAAGACAGGAGTTTCCTCATCAAAAGAGTCCACTGAGTGTCCAGTACAATGGCTGAAAGCATACACACACCAAAATATATAATTGTGAAGATTTCCAATATTGAGGATCCTGAAAACATAGAGAAATAAAAATTTTCATAAAAAGGAGTAGTCAAAAGGACAATAAACTTCTCAACATAGAAACCAGAGGCAAGAAAACAATGAAGCATTCACTTTTCAATTGACAGAAAACAATTTCTAGCCTTGAATTTTATCCTTTGAGAGGTTTACATAAAAAATATCTCGATTTTTCCCGAAGGGTGGAGCCAAGATGGCCGAATAGGAACAGCTCCGGTCTCCAGCTCCCAGCCCCAGCGACACAGAAGACGGGTGATTTCTGCATTTCTGCTTGAGGTACCGGTTTCATCTCACTAGGGAGTGCCTAACAGTGGGTTCAGGACAGTCGGTGAAGCGCACTGTGCGCGAGCCGAAGCAGGGCGAGGCATTGCCTCACTCGGGAAGCGCAAGGGGTCAGAGAGTTCCCTTTCCTAGTCAAAGAAAGGGAAAACAGACGGCACCTGGAATATCGGGTCAGTCCCGTCCTAATACTGCGCTTTTCCAACGGGCCTGGAAAACGGCACACTAGGAGATTGTGTCCCGCACCTGGCTCGGAGGGTCCTATGCCCACAGAGTCTTGCTGATTGCTAGCACAGCAGTCTGAGATCACGCTGCAAGGCGGCAACGAGGCTGGGGGAGGGGCGCCCGCCATTGCCCAGGCTTGCTTAGGTAAACAAAGCAGCCAGGAAGCTCGAACTGGGTGGAGCCCACCACAGCTCAAGGAGGCCCGCCTGCCTCTGTAGGCTCCACCTCTGGGGGCAGGGCACAGACAACCAAAAACTCAGCGAGAACCTCCACAGCCTTAAATGTCCCTGTCTGACTGACAGCTTTGAAGAGAGTAGTGGTTCTCCCAGCACGCAGCTGCAGATCTGAGAACGGACAGACTGCCTCCTAAAGTGGGTCCCTCACCCCTGAGCAGCCTAACTGGGAGGCACCCCCCCAGTGGGACAGACTGACACCTCATTCAACCGGGTACTCCTCTGAGACAAAACTTTCAGAGGAACTATCAGACAGCTGAATTTGTGGTCTCACGAAAATCCGCTGTTCTGCAGCCACCGGTGCTGACACCCAGCCAAACAGGGTCTGGAGTGGACCTCTAGTAAACTCCAACAGACCTGCAGCTGAGGGTCTTGTCTGGTAGAAGGAAAATTAACAAACAGAAAGGACATCCACACCAAAAACCCATCTGTACATCACCATCATCGAAGACAAAAAGTAGACAAAACCACAAAGATGGGGAAAAAACAGACCAAAAAAACTGGAAACTCTAAAAAACAGAGCACCTCTCCTCCTCCAAAGGAACGCAGTTCCTCACCAGCAACGGAACAAAGCTGGATGGAGGATGACTTTGATGAGTTGAGAGAAGAAGGCTTCAGACGATCAAACTACTCTGAGCTACGAGAGGAAATTCAAAACAATAGCAAAGAAGTTAAAAACTTTGAAAAAAAATTAGAAGAATGGATAACTAGAATAACCAATGGAGAGAAGGGCTTAAAGGAGATGATGGAGCTGAAAGCCAAGTTTCGAGAACTACGCGAAGAATGCAGAAGCCTCAGTAGCAGATGCGATCAACTGGAACAAAGGGTATCGCTGATAGAAGATGAAATGAATGAAATGAAGAGAGAAGGGAAGTTTAGAGAAAAAAGAATAAAAAGAAATGAACAAAGCCTCCAAGAAATTTGGGACTATGTGAAAAGACCAAACCTACGTCTGATTGGTGTACCTGAAAATGATGGGGAGAATGGAACCAAGTTGGAAAACACTCTGCAAGATATTATCCAGGAGAACTTCCCCAATCTAGCAAGGCAGGCCAGCATTCAGATTCAGGAAATACAGAGAACGCCACAAAGATACTCCTCGAGAAGGGCAACTCCAAGACACATAATTGTCAGATTCACCAAAGTGGAAATGAAGGAAAAAATGTTAAGGGCAGCCAGAGAGAAAGGTCGGGTTACCCACAAAGGGAAGCCCATCAGACTAACAGCTGATCTCTCAGCAGAAACTCTACAAGCCAGAAGAGAGTGGGGGCCAATATTCAACATTCTTAAAGAAAAGAATTTTCAACCCAGAATTTCCTATCCCGCCAAACTAAGCTTCATAAGTGAAGGAGAAATAAAATTCTTTACAGACAAGCAAACGCTGAGTGATTTTGTCACCACCAGGCCTGCCCTAAAAGAGCTCCTGAAGGAAGCACTAAACATGGAAAGGAACAACCGGTACCAGCCCCTGCAAAAACATGCCAAATTGTAAAGACCGTCAAGGCTAGGAAGAAACTATAGCAACTAATGAGCAAAATAACCAACTAACATCATAATGACAGGATCAGATTCACACATAACAATATTCATGTTAAATGTAAATGGGCTAAATGCTCCAATCAAAAGACACAGACTGGCAAACTGGATAAGGAGTCAGGACCCATCAGTGTGCTGTATTCAGGAAACCCATCTCACGTGCAGAGACACACATAGACTCAAAATAAAGGGATGGAGGAAGATCTATCAAGCAACTGGAAAACAAAAAAAGGCAGGGGTTGCAATCCTAGTCTCTGATAAAATAGACTTTAAACCAACAAAGATCAAAAGAGACAAAGAAGGCCATTACATAATGGTAAAGGGATCAATTCAACAAGAAGAGCTAACTATCCTAAATATATATGCACCCAACACAGGAGCACCCAGATTCATAAAGCAAGTCCTCAGTGACCTACAAAGGGACTTAAACTCCCACACAATAATAATGGGAGATTTTAACACCCCACTGTCAGCATTAGACAGATCAACGAGACAGAAAGTTAACAAGGATATCCAGGAATTGAACTCAGCTCTACATAAAGTGGACCTAATAGACATCTACAGAACTCTCCACCCCAAATCAACAGAATATACATTTTTTTCAGCACCACACCACACCTATTCCAAAATTGACCACATAGTTGGAAGTAAAGCTCTTCTCAGCAAATGTAAAAGAACAGAGATTATAACAAACTGTCTCTCAGACCACAGTGCAATCAAACTAGAACTCAGGATTAAGAAACTCAGTCAAAACCGCTCAACTACATGGAAACTGAACAACCTGCTCCTGAATGACTATTGGGTACATAATGAAATGAAGGCAGAAATAAAGATGTTCTTTGAAACCAACGAGAACAAAGACACAACATACCAGAATCTCTGGGACACGTTCAAAGCAGTGTGTAGAGGGAAATTTATAGCACTAAATGCCCACAAGAGAAAGCAGGAAAGATCCAAAATTGACACCTTAACATCACAATTAAAAGAACTAGAAAAGCAAGAGCAAACACATTCAAAAGCTAGCAGAAGGCTAGAAATAACTAAAATCAGAGCAGAACTGAAGGAAATAGAGACACAAAAAACCCTTCAAAAAATTAATGAATCTAGGAGCTGGTTTTTTGAAAAGATCAACAAAATTGATGGACCGCTAGCAAGACTAATAAAGAAGAAAAGAGAGAAGAATCAAATAGATGCAATAAAAAACGAAAAAGGGGATATCACCACCGATCCCACAGAAATACAATCTACCATCAGAGAATACTACAAACACCTCTATGCAAATAAACTAGAAAATCTGGAAGAAATGGATAAATTCCTCGACAAATACACCCTCCCAAGACTAAACCAGGAAGAAGTTGAATCTCTGAATAGACCAATAACAGGTTCTGAAATTGTGGCAATAATCAATAGCTTACCAACCAAAAAGAGTCCAGGACCTGATGGATTCACAGCTGAATTCTACCAGAGGTACAAGGAGGAACTGGTACCAATCCTTCTGAAACTATTCCAATCGATAGAAAAAGAGGGAATCCTCCCTAACACATTTTACGAAGCCAGCATCATCCTGATACCAAAACCTGGCAGAGACATAACCAAAAAAGAGAATTTCAGACCAATATCCTTGATGAACATTGATGCAAAAATCCTCAATAAAATACTGGCAAACCGAATCCAGCAGCACATCAAAAAGCTTATCCACCATGATCAAGTGGGCTTCATCCCTGGGATGCAAGGCTGGTTCAACATACGCAAATCAATAAATGTAATCCAGCATATAAACAGAACCAAAGACAAAAACCACATGATTATCTCAATAGATGCAGAAAAGGCCTTTGACAAAATTCAACAACCCTTCATGCTAAAAACTCTCAATAAATTAGGTATTGATGGGACGTATCTCAAAATAATAAGAGCTATCTACAACAAACCCACAGCCAATATCATACTGAATGGGCAAAAACTGGAAGCATTCCCTCTGAAAACTGGCACAAGACAGGGATGCCCTCTCTCACCGCTACTATTCAACATAGTGCTGGAAGTTCTGGCCAGAGCAATCAGGCAGGAGAAGGAAATAAAGGGTATTCAATTAGGAAAAGAGGAAGTCAAATTGTCCCTGTTTGCAGATGACATGATTGTATATCTAGAAAACCCCATTGTCTCAGCCCAAAATCTCCTTAAGCTGATTAGCAACTTCAGCAATGTCTCAGGATACAAAATTAATGTACAAAAATCACAAGCATTCTTGTACACCAATAACAGACAAACAGAGAGCCAAATCATGAGTGAACTCCCATTCACAATTGCTTCAAAGAGAATAAAATACCTAGGAATCCAACTTACCAGGGATGTGAAGGACCTCTTCAAGGAGAACTACAAACCACTGCTCAATGAAATAAAAGAGGATACAAACAAATGGAAGAACATTCCATGCTCATGGGTTGGAAGAATCAATATCGTGAAAATGGCCATACTGCCCAAGGTAATTTATAGATTCAATGCCATCCCCATCAAGCTACCAATGACTTTCTTCACAGAATTGGAAAAAACTACTTTAAAGTTCATATGGAACCAAAAAAGAGCCCGCATCGCCAAGTCAATCCTAAGCCAAAAGAACAAAGCTGGAGGCATCACGCTACCTGACTTTAAACTATACTACAAGGCTACAGTAACCAAAACAGCATGGTACTGGTACCACAACAGAGACATAGATCAATGGAACAGAACAGAGCCCTCAGAAATGATTCCGCATAGCTACAACTATCTGATCTTTGACAAACCTGACAAAAACAAGAAATGGGGAAAGGATTCCCTATTTAATAAATGGTGCTGGGAAAACTGGCTAGCCATATGTAGAAAGCTGCAACTGGATCCCTTCCTTACACCTTATACAAAAATTAATTCAAGATGGATTAAAGACTTATATGTTAGACCTAAAACCATTAAAATCCTACAAGAAAACCTAGGCAATACCATTCAGGACATAGGCGTGGGCAAGGACTTCATGTCTAAAACACCAAAAGCAATGGCAACAAAAGCCAAAATCGACAAATGGGATCTCATTAAACTAAAGAGCTTCTGCACAGCAAAAGAAACTATCATCAGAGTGAACAGGCAACCTACAAAATGGGAGAAAATTTTTGCAACCTACTCATCTGACAAAGGGCTAATATCCAGAATCTACAATGAACTCAAACAAATTTACAAGAAAAAAACAAACAACCCCATCAAAAAGTGGGCAGAGGACATGAACAGACACTTCTCAAAAGAAGACATTTATGCAGCCAAAAAACACATGAAGAAATGCTCCTCATCACTGGCCATCAGAGAAATGCAAATCAAAACCACAGTGAGATACCATCTCACACCAGTTAGAATGGCCATCATTAAAAAATCAGGAAACAACAGGTGCTGGAGAGGATGTGGAGAAATAGGAACACTTTTACACTGTTGGTGGGACTGTAAACTAGTTCAACCATTGTGGAAGTCAGTGTGGCGATTCCTCAGGGATCTCGAACTAGAAATACCATTTGACCCAGCCATCCCATTACTGGGTATATACCCAAAGGACTATAAATCATGCTGCTATAAAGACACATGCACACGTATGTTTATTGCGGCACTATTCACAATAGCAAAGAGTTGGAACCAACCCAAATGTCCAACAACGATAGACTGGATTAAGAAAATGTGGCACATATACACCATGGAATACTATGCAGCCATAAAAAATGATGAGTTCGTGTCCTTTGTAGGGACATGGATGAAACTGGAAAACATCATTCTCAGTAAACTATCGCAAGGACAAAAAACCAAACACCGCATGTTCTCACTCATAGGTGGGAATTGAACAATGAGAACTCATGGACACAGGAAGGGGAACTTCACGCTCCGGGGACTGTTGTGGGGTGGGGGGAGGGGGGAGGGACAGCATTAGGAGATACACCTAATGCTAAAGGACGAATTAATGGGTGCAGGAAATCAACATGGCACATGGATACATATGTAACAAACCTGCACATTGTGCACATGTACCCTAAAACCCTAAAGTATAATTAAAAAAAAAAAAAAAAAAAAAAATATCTCAAAACATTTTTTTCTCCCATGCATTCTTTCTTCAAAAACTACCAGAGGATGTGCTCCAGCAAAACAAGGGAACAAAGCAAGAAAGAGAAAACATGAGCTCTAGATAACAAGTTACTCCATACAAGAGAAGGAATCTCCAAAATGGTGATAAATGAAGATTTATAAGGAAACAGCTATGCAGTAGACCCTGCTCAACCTGGAGATGGTCATAGGTTCCAGAAGATACTTCTTCAAGAAAATGAATTCACAGAATACTTAATTTTTGTGAGCATAAGGAAAGAAGGTTTATAAAACTAGTGTATTCTTGGAAGACAATTTGATTAAATTGGTCAAAGTTAGTGCTCAATATTTTAGGTAAATGAATAAATGGTCTAACTATATTAGTAGAATAGGGGTATGAGAAATGAGTGTCTACATAGTAAAAGCAAAAAAGATAAAAGAAATATAAATTTATTACTTAAGAGGCAGAAATTTTACCAGCTGTTTGAATAGAGATCATTTCACATTAAAAATGTGTTAACTAGGCACAAAGCTGAGTTTGTAAAGTTAGGGTAAAAAGAGAACTCTTAGGCATCAAGGAGTTAGGTCTGTGTGAACAGAGGAAGCTTTTGGAGGAGACCTGTGACCATTTGGTGCTGGGGTCTCCAAACGTGGAAGAGAGGCCCCATGGGGCTGAAACCCACAGCTCTAAGGAGGTGGTGCTACTCAGCTAGTGCTCTATGGGGATGCCAGGAAGCCAGACCCACAAGTTTAGGAAGAACTACAAACTGGATTCAGCTGCTGCAAGAGCAAGGAACTGCCATCACCACAATATAGAAGGATTACTAGAATAATGCCCACAAGAATACGAAGTGGCTAGGAGGAAGCAAGTCCTTCTTTCCCTCCAGGCTTGCAGGCTCCCCCCAGTCCCCGTTATATGCAGAACCTGACATAGGCACGGCACGCAAAGCTGAAATTGAGTGTGCAGTATCCCAATACCAGCATCCAAAACAGAGTATAAACCACTGAAAACTGGGTTCTTTGTAATCACAGCAAAACCCAGCAAACACTTAAAACCAACCTGTGGTATTAGAAGTGAGGGTAAAAGTTACTTTTGATGAGTTAATGATAAGAAGGACGTGTGCAGGAGGCCTCCTGGGGCTCTGGCGATGGTCTCTTTCTTGATCTAGGTGCTGGTTTAAATGAATGGAGGCTTGCCTTTGACATGCTGCTACTTCCCATTTCTATCTTCTATGCTTCATGCTGATTTTTATACTCCACTCTCAAAAATATATCCTCTACATCATTCCATGAGTATCTCTCTTTTAGCCATTTATTAGAAAACCCCTAGTTCCCTTAGAAAGCCACCATTCTCAAGGAGACATTTGAATTTTTTTTATTATACTTTAAGTTCTAGGGTACATGTGCACAACATGCAGGTTTGTTACATAGGTATACATGTACCATGTTGGTTTGCTGCACCCATCAACTCATCATTTACATTAGGTATTTCTCCTAATGCTATCCCTCCCCCAGGCTCCCACCCCTTGACAGGCCCCGGTGTGTGATGTTCCCCGCCCTGTGTCCAAGTGTTCTCATTGTTCAATTCCCACTTATGAGTAAGAACATGTGGTGTTTGGTTTTCTGTCCTTGTGATAGTTTGCTGAGAATGATGGATTCTAGCATCATCCATGTCCCTGCAAAGGACATGAACTCATCCCTTTTTCATGGCCGCATAGTATTCCATGGTGTATATGTGCCACATTTTCTTAATTCAGTCTATTATTGATGGATATTTGGGTTGATTCCAAGTCTTTGCTATTGTGAATAGTCTCGCAGTAAACATATGTGTGCATGTGTCTTCATAGTAGCATGATTTATACTCCTTTGCATATACACCCAGTAATGGGATCACTGGGTCAAATGGTATTTCTAGTTCTAGATCCTTGAGGAGTCGCCACACTGTCTTCCACAATGGTTGAACTAGTTTACACACCCATCAACAGTGTAAAAACGTTCCTATTTCTCCACATCCTCTGCAGCATCTGTTGTTTCCTGACTTTTTAATGATCACCATTCTAACTGGCGTGAGATGGTATCTCATTGTGGTTTTGATTTGCATTTCTCTGATGACTAGTGATGAAGAGCATTTTTTCATGTGTCTGTTGGCTGCATAAATGTCTTCTTTTGAGAAGTGTCTGTTCATATCCTTCGACTACTTTTTGATGGGGTTGTTTGATTTTTTCTTGTAAATTTGTTTAAGTTCTTTGTAGATTCTGGATATTAGCCCTTTGTCAGATGGGTAGATTGCAAAAATTTTCTCCCATTCTGTAGGTTGCCTGTTCACTCTGATGGTAGTTTCTTTTGCCATGCAGAAGCTCTTTAGTTTAATTGGATCCCATTTGTCAATTTTGGGTTTTGTTACAATTGCTTTTGGTGTTTTAGTCATGAAGTCCTTGCCCAGACATTTGAATTTTAAAAGGAAATCCTTGATTAGAGCAAAGGGGTATGTGTGTGTGTGTGTGCATAAGACAAGAGAGATTTAAACATGGCTGAAGACAGGTGATGTTGATAGGTACACCTGCATTCTACAACAGAATTTAGAAAGAGAAAATGGCTGTCAAAGAAATTATAGCAAATGAATAATGTATAATTCAATATATAGTCAGGTCTACTCACACAGACAGCTCCAAGACCAGTGCAAACACCATGAATAAATATATTCAACATCAATAAAGCCAAGCTGAGTTTGAAAAGGAGCTTGGAAAATCAAAGTCCTGTTGTTTGGGATAAATTTTCTTTAGTGGGTTGAAAGCCAGCCTTGGGTGCAGTGCATACAGAAAACAGCTCAAGCCATGACCACTGGCTCACATTTGCCACTTCAAGCCTCCTACAAGAAACATAACAGTGAGCAAAGGAAAACCATAGGGCTGGGTTTATTTTTTTCACTTGTAGTTCTTTCATTTTGGTGAGATATTCTTTCCTTTAACTTGACCACGCAAATAACATGTGGTTTTGTTTATCATGTTGTGAAAGGAAAGAAAATTTGAGCAGAGGTGCAAGGCCAATGGCAGTGGCATTACGAGATGCTGCTGTCCTTTATTGACATGAAGTCAAGTCCCCAAGAACACATGCACAACATCTAAAACATAGTATCCAAATGCTCCATAAATAGAATGTTTTTCTTTTAATATTTAATGTCTTTTCCAAGCTGTCTGTAATCAGCCAATATCACTTTTATAATCAGAAAAACATAATAAATCTTTAAAATATTGAATAGGCCTTCTCTCTTTTCTTCTACAACTTCTCAATTCTATGCAGGCAACATTGATTTTAAAAAAAACTCTTGATAGTTCTAACTGTGCAGGTCAGTGAATTATTTGCAGTAGCTGAGAGAGCTCAAACAGCTGTGACTGTTAAGAGGTATCATTGGGACTTCATTCCCAAAGTATCACAGCAGCACTGACCTGCAATAGTTCACAGACTTAGCAGACCAAAGTTTCCTGCCCCAAAACTCCTACAGTGCTTGACACCTGACCATTCAAAGAAAGAATGCAAGAGAAGTGCATTGTAAAAGTGACACTGAAAACATGAATAAAGCTAAAAAAATTTTTTTTTAATTTTTCTAAAAAGGACTACTGATAGCAGTGGTACTTTCCTTGAAAGAACACTTGTTCTTGAGAGATCTCTATCTTCAAATAGAGAACACAGGTAGGAACACATAGCAGATGTTTCTATCTACTAGTGGATGTTCCTATTAGATGTTCCAATCCAACACAAAATAGATGGGAATGTTCAGAGACTAAAAAATGAATACAAATTTTTTCCATATCATCATTCCATTAAGCATATTGTCAACAAGTTTCCTTCAAGACAAGACATAACTCCTTCTCTTTAGTTTCCCAGTTGCTCCCAAAGAGTAAGAAGGTGTTCCACTCCACAGCTTTTCCAAACACTATTTTTTTTTTTCAGACAGAGTTTATTCTTGTTGCCCAGGCTGGAGTGCAATAGCACAATCTCGGCTCACTGCAACTTCCGCCTCCCAGGTTCAAGCGATTCTCCTGCCTCAGCCTCCCTAGTAGCTGGGATTACAGGCATGTGCCTCCATGCCCGGCTAATTTTGTATTTTTAGTAGAGACAGGGTTTCTCCATGTTGGTCAGGCTGTCTCGAACTCCCAACCTCAGGTGATCCACCCGCCTCGGCCTCCCAAAGTGCTGGGATTACAGGCATGAGCCACCGCCCCCGGCCTCCAAACACTAATTTATTTCAAACTGAGGGACTGCTACAGAGGCAGAACAGCCTCCAGTGAACTTGTGTGTAAAACTAAAGACTGTATTGACTCTAACTCTACTTTGAAACAGTACAATATCCTCCTTCAAGGAAACATTTGAATTTTAAGTGGAAATCTTTGATTAGAGCAAAGATGTGTGTGTGTGTGTGGTGTGTGTGTGTGTGTGTAAAACGAGAGATTTTTAAATGGCTGAATACAGGTGATGTTGATAGATACACCTGCATTCTATAAATTTCAGTAGAATTTTTTGTTTTACATTACCATTTCTATTATATATTCGTCACTTTTCAAGTTACCAACTCTGTGTGCAGTTATATCAGAATAGTGAATATATGCTCACTCTTTTAACATTGCTTAGATGTGCTTAGTGGTGAATTCCTAAGCTCACACAAATTTTGTATGAATGAGAGATTAACCTTTGGTGTTACAACTATGCTGTATAAGGTTAACACATGTTAGATCTGCCAATTAAAGACACTAAAGAGAGGGCAATAATTAGTGCCAGGCTTTTTGCTTGGAAATCCTGTTGATAGCATATTTTCCTCCAGTGAATTACATTGTGACATGCACTGAATTTTGACAATGGGCTATCCCAAGCCTATATGAAACGCAAAACAATTTTTTTCTATAGCATATTTTTAAATATCTTGGGAAATGACTGAAAATAGACTTGAAATACCCTTTTCTAAACTTGCATAATTCCCAATTATTGGAGCTCTTTCTAAAGAGCACTCTGGAGGACAGCTCCATCCTATAGATACAGAGAACAAGTTCTTGGACGGCAGTCCTACAATGAAGGGAAAAGACAACCCACAGATCCCATAAGATCAAGGGCAAATGTGGGACCTCTGGTCCCAACAAATGAGTCCTAAAGCCACTGAGTTATCTAGACTCTTCCCCCAAATTAACCTTCACCCAGGAAACACTAATTCCCACATGCCATTGAAAAGGCCGAGAAACATCATAAGCTGAGAGTGATTACAAGATTGGTATTTCCTTAAAGGCCAATGGACAGACTGGGCAAGAAGAGTAGGGTGTATTTAAATGCAAGGGTCTGGGGAATATAATCATATAATCTTTACATCCGTGGAGGACATTCCAACAGTTGCGTGTTGTCTGCACCATGTTTTCCCAATTTATTAGTGCTATTCAAATATAACAGTAGAATCAACTCAATGTGTGTGCTGGAAATTCCAGTCCCTTTTCCAAAAACACTCTCCTGTCATCACCTCAAACACTGGCATTCTAATCAATGTCATATTTGAGAGAATAAAATGGCAGAGGAAGAGAAAAAAGAAAAATCTATTTCTCAGAGCCCTAATCACTTCTAAGTCCGACAACTCCAAATTGGGTTTCTTGCAAGATTACCACTTCCGTCTGAGCTGAATTGCCTCAACTTAGAGCTCATCCCACATGGCTGGGTGAGGACATTCTTCAAATGTCATGTTATAGGACATATCAGTTGTCTACATGTCTTCACCTCCCACTCATTTCTCAACCTATTCCAATCTGGCCGTATTATTCCACTCATTACTCCTGCAAAACAGCTTTCACTGAGGCCACCAATGAGCTGAGATGACATGTGTCCAGTTCTTATCTTACTAGATTTCTCAGCAGCAGTTGACCCTGCTATCCACTTCCTCCTCCAAGCTCTCTCTTCCTTGGGTTTCACTGACATTACCCTCCTCGTTTGCCTCCCAACTCTGCTGCTCCACCACACTCTCCCTTAAGAACTCTTTCCTCTTAGCCGGGCCTTTAAATGTTGAAGTAATTGAAGATTTAGTCCTAGAAACTCACTTCTCTTCTCACTCATATTTTTTCACAGGTCATCTTGTCCACACCCATGGTCACCACTCTGTATAAATGCAGGAGACACTATTCAGAACACAGTCTATGTGAACTGCTCCCCCTGAATTGTAAAGTGCCTGGTTTGAGTGGTTGTAAGGCTAGCTCTTCCTACCCCTGTGGTTTTAATTACCATCTATACGTTACTGACTCCCAGATGTATGTCTCAGACCCAGACAACTTCAAACCCAAGCCCACATATACAACTGACTACTTGGAATCCATTTGTTCATCTCAAAGCCACTTAAATAGCATGTCCAAAATGGAATCCATACCCCGCCTGGACAGACCTGGTCCTCCTTCAGCATTTCCTGTCTCTGCAAATAGCCCAGGATCCATCAGTTGCCCAATTTAGAAAGCTGGAAGCCATCCTTGTCAATTATCTCTGGCACCATCAACAAATAATGTTTGTGTGTTTGTTTATCTATCTCTCTCTACTAAAATGTAAGTCCTTTAAATGTTGGACTTGCTCATTTGCCACTGTGTCTCCAGAGCTAGAGGGATGTAAGGAATATAGCATCTGTTGAATGAGTAATAAAGCCTTATTGATTTTACCTTCCATCTAGCTCTTAACTCGCTTCCATCATTATCCAGGAGACTTGTTGGGGTTGCTCCCTCAGGTTTCCTCTCCTGGTTTAGTACATGCCTGCTCGTCTTTCAGATCTCAACTCAACAGCACTCCCTCACAGACCTCCTGAGGGCCCAAACTGCGTCAGGCCCCCTTTGTTGTCATAGCTCTTTTATCTTGACACTTCATTCCCTATCTGTTGTCCACAACATTTTAATTTTTATCTAACCTCTACCTAAATCATTCTTCTCTCTTCCATTCCCTCAAAATTGCTCATTAATTCGCCCAAAAAAAGTACCAAATCTCAGGTACTGAGCTAGGTGCCAAGAATCCTGAGAGAATAAATCCAATCTCAAGCAGTTCAGAGATGAATGCAAGACAAAAACTGCAAGCAAACCATATAACACAGTAGGTAACACTTGCAAAATTTGAGATGAATACAGAGAAGTGAGATAGTACAGAAGAAAAGGCGATTAACACCATCCAGGAGAGGGTGGTCAGAGAAGTGTCACTGAGTGGGTTTTTCAAGGAAGATTTTTCACTCTTACTTCTCTGTAGATGATTCATGAATTCAGAGCACCCATATAAATCATTTTGGTTTCCAATATTTTCTTTTTTTTTTTCTATATTTTATTTTAACCCATTCCTCAAGGCCAGCTGTAGACAGTTTGAGTCTAGAGAAACGTGCTATCTTCTTCCATGGCCTCCCCTTCATTATCCTTTAATTTCAGGTCACTCTCCCGACCCCAACAAGGCCTTTGCCCCTTCTTTCCTTTCTCTTTCTTCAAAAAGTAATATTACATTCACTCCTGCTAATGTATTATAAGTTATATTTTCTTAGAATACGTGAATTTTATAAGAGGCCCTTGAGAGAAATTGTCACTCTAAGAAATGAATCTCCATATAAGTGCGGAAGACCCACTCCAAACTCTTTAATTCATAACAAACAAGACCTTCTATTTTGTCTGTAAGTCATGCTAACACTGCCAAAACAAGCATGAGTCTCCAAGTTTACTATAATACCTCTATGTGCATTTTGGATTATTTCCCTCTCCAGCAAATATGAGAAGAACTTGAAGTGATCCTCACACACGAACTTTGCAAAAGAACATTTAGATTTCAGGGAAATCAGCAGGTGTGGTAACTCATACCTGTAATCCCAGCCCTTTCGGAGACCAAGGCAAGAGGATCACTTGAGGCCAGGAGTTTGAGACCAGCCTGGGCAACAGAGTGAAATCATGTCTTTATGAAAAAGAAAAAGAAAATTACCCAGGCATGGTGGTGCATGGCTGTAGTCCTAGCTACTCAGGAGGCTGAAGCAGGAGGATCGCTTGAGCCCAGAAGTTCGAGGTTACAGTGAACTCTGATCATGCCACAGCACTCCAGCCTGGGCAACAAAGCAAGACCGCAAGACCTTGTCTCTAAAAAAAAAAAAAAAAAAAAAAGATTCTTTACAAAAACAATTTCAGGGAAGCTTGATGACGGGGCTTTAGGGAAGTTCACTGGTGACATCTCCCTGGGATTCTCTTCCCCTCCCTTCATGCTTGGCCAGTCTCTACACTTTATTCAGCCTCAGCTCAAACACTACTTCTTCAGCGAAGCCTTTCTTTTCTCACAACCCTCATTCTCGTGGTAGCTTGCGGAATACTTCCACATATGTAATTAATTGTTTAATGTCTATCTCCCCCCAAGAGATGTGTCTGTCTTGTGTTCAGCTGTATTCTCAGAGCTTAGCACAGTGCCTGGTACATAGAAGTTCTCACAGCAAGTATTTGTTGAATTGAATTATTATATTGCCGCAACTATCACACTATATTGTAATGTGTTTGTTTCCATGTCTGTCCCTTAAGAGTAATCATAAATCACTAATTTTTGAATTCCCAGAGTGTAACACATTGCCAGGATAATCAATGATGAGGAAGGAAGGAAGGAAGTGAGGAAGGGAGGAAGAAAGAGAGGAAGGGAGTGAGGGAGGGAGGGAGACTCACTGACATTTCTACAATTCCAGTAAGATCTTAATAATAAATCCTGTTTATTATTATTTAAATAAAGCAGAGAATCAGGCTGTCAGTGTTAGAAGACTCAAAGATTCACAGTAATTCCTAACTTCTTCACGGGTTCTTTAGTCCGCATGTTTGCAAGAATCTATAGCAATCTCATTGTCCTCCTCCGGAAAACAGAATAAAAACTAACATTTCTGGGCACCTACTATGTGTCAGGCACTTTACATACAGCATAGTTAGTTTAGCGACAAACTAACTGAATAAACATCCTTTGAGTTGGTACTAAGTGCCCTGCACATGACCTTGGGGATCAAAGATTTATTATTGTCCCTTTAAAAAATATGACTCCTTGAACTCAGTGCAAAATTTCAGTTGCGTCCTAGTCAGTACAGGGGTGCGGGATGCACTGTCTCTATCACTCCAGCATAGGATTCCAATAAATCACTTTTCCACGGCAGACCTCAGGTTGCCTAACACAGTGCTTACGGCCAACTAACTCCTCACTGAGACGTTTTTAATTTAAATGCTGTCAAGCCAATATGTCCCCCACTTTGATTGAGTCAATTCATTTCAAAACTTAAACTGAGTTTATACTTTTGGCTTTACAACTAATTTTAGACTATCACTGTAGCCAGTCCACAATTGTAATTCTCTAGTTCATGCCTGTTCTATCATCAAACACAAAAGAACAGCAGGCTGAGCCTACAAATTGACCTTGGACAATTCTCTTAACTTCTCTGAACAGGGCTGCCCCACTGAACAACTCCAGGGGGCCCCATTCATCCCATTGTCTATGCAAATGCCTCCTCCTGAAGTTGTGTTGTGGCCTCAGCCCTGGATCTGCCATTCCTCATCTGTAAAATCAATGGGTTAGACCAAAAACCTTACTCTATGATTTGGGGTCACTTATACTTTTTGATAATTATTCCTTCTATGCTTTCATCCTCTTTCCTAATAAAATTACTGATGAGCTGCAAAATACAGAGTAGGATGTGTGTCCCCCAGGTCTCATTTTGCATTCTTGGGAGGCTGCTCTAACTAGGTCAACAGTCACCCTTCACTTCCTTTAGAGCACCATAGGCCTTCAAGAGTGTGGAAGGAGCAAGCAAACTGCCACTTCCTTGTCAGACTGAGCAAAATCCTCGTGAGCAATGATGTGTAACGACATGAAACATATATTCTGAAAAACGCCTGAAAAAAGACATCTGGCTGACCCTCAATGGATCTTATCCACAGAGAGAATAGAATAACTGGTCTGAAAGTCACTGATCTTGGCATTGTGATCGATTATGTGCCTTGCTCTTTCAATTTTGCTGAGGCTGACATCCATAATAGTGAGCTGTGATTGGCTGTTACTGGAAAGACAGGAAAATGCCATGCAGCACAGTGCTGGTTCAAAATGAAACCAACAGTACTAGATTTCTTTATGTTACTAATTATGTCTCCTGAAAATGGGTAGTAAGTTGGGAAATAATTCGATAAAAGGAAACATGATAAATGTACTATTTATCAGAGTGGGCATGGTGGCTCACACCTATAATCCCAGCACTTTGGGAGTCTGAGGTGGGTGGATCACGAGGTCAAGAGATAGAGACCATCCTGGCCAACCAACATGGTGAAACCCTGTCTCTACTAAAAATACAAACATTAGCTGAGCGTAGTGGTGCATGCCTGTAGTCCCAGCTACTTGGGAGGCTGAGGCAGGAGAATCGCTTGAACCTGGGAGGCGGAGGTTGTAGTGAGCCGAGATCATGCCACTGCACTCCAGCCCGGGTGACAGAGTGAGACTTCATTCAAAAAAAAAGTACTATTATCTATAAGAGGCAAATTAGCATGTGCAAAAGCCCTGCCTGACGTGGGGGGAGAGGTTAGTGAGTTCCAGAAACTGAAGGAAACCAAGGTGTTAAGAGCACAGTGAGCAAGGGGGAAGAGGGTGGGATATGAGGCCAAGAGGGACCAGACCATACATGGATGTGTCGACCACGTTAAGAACAGTAGAGGAATGGGGTAGTAAATTAGGTTATTGCAGCACCACAGAATTCTACCCATCACTGATTCCCAAAGTATGTTCTAAACACTTTTCAGTGGGACAGTCTTTCATAGTGTAAAAAGAAAACATTTCACGTAAATATTAATTTGGAGAATATGTGTCAAATCCTCATCTTTAAAAAAAGGATTTTACAATATTATAGGCTTTCAGAAATACTACAATGAAGAAATTTGTTTACTTTTATAATTTCCCAAACTTATTTGACTTCAGCGATGTTTTATTACCCCAAGTAATGTCAATTAAATCTCAAGAAAATAGCATTCTGTAAAATATATTTTGGTAAATATTGCTATACATTCATTATAGATGATCACATATGGGAAGCCTATAGAAAAATGAAAAACATACCATGATACAACTATATAAAAATATACATGTATGCAAAGGTTATATTTAAATCAAAAATATCTGCTGCTTATGATGACAGATTTATCAGTGATGTATTTATTTCTTTAAGTCTTCTTTAACACTGATAATAAATCATTTTTTCAATTAAAAAATTATAAATTAGTCAAAAGCAATGAGAGCCATATTTTTTTAACTTATTTGAATTTTTGCCAATTCAATCAATCCATGGGTGGCTGCACAAATTTCACTTCATTAGTGAAATTTCACATTCATTATTACGGGGAAGAAACTGTCATCATAATACCAGTTCTAATCCCTTGCTAGCAGGTTAATCTAATTAACTTCTCTTAATTGGATGAGTTAATTTAAACTAAAATGCAATTTGATTCATACCATGTTTCACTCCGGACATCACCATAGGATACATGGAATTCTCCGAACTCATCTTCCAATCCCATTACTACTCAGAAAGCCATTTCAAAGAGCATTTCACAGGCAGAGATCAAAACCTTTCTAAAACGTAAGTGTTGGGGCCAGAAATTAAGTCACTGTATTTTCAGTAATTCATTCATTTATTTATTCAACAAATACTTATTGAGAGCACTAGGCAATGCCTAAGAATATAAAAATTAAAAAGAAAATCATTATCCACAATGAATTCTCAGTAGGTGATATAGACATGCAAAAAAAAAATGGAATATGGAATAAATTCCCTTACTCTTTACTGCTTATTGGCATAACATTAGTTCAGAAAAGAGAAGCCAGTTGTTCCCAGCACAGGAAGAGTGGGTCAGAAAGGCTTCAAAGAGGATGAAATGTTTGAGTAGTATTTTCAAAAATGGATTTGCCAGGCAGATGAGGTTGAGAAGGACATCCCAGGTACACAGAAAAGAGTGTACAGAACATAGATGTGTAACGCAGCATGAATGCCAAGTGGGACCTAATAAGAAGGCACAAAAACCTGCTGTGAATCTATCAAATAAAATAGAAATTAACACATGACCGTAAGTTTGGATTTTAGATGGCAACAGCTATTATAAAGCAACAGAAGATTCAGCCAACTAAAGAGAAAGAGTGAAATCTCAGTTGGTTAAAGAGCAAATGAGTGTTGGCACCGGGGGCAGTGGCTCATGCCTGTAATCCCAGCACTTTGGGAGGCCGAGGTGGGCGGATCGCTTGGGCCCAGGAGTTCAAGACCAGCCCAAGCAATATGGCAGAACCCTGTCTCTACAAAAAATACAAAAATTATCCCCACGTAGTGGCATCCGCTTGTAAGTCCAGTTACTCGGGAGGCTGAGGCTGAAGAATCGCTTGAACCCAGGAGGTGGAGGTTGCAGTGAGATTGCACCACTGCACTCCAGCCTGGGTAACAGAAGAAGACTCCATCTCAAAAAATAAATAAATAAATAAAAATAAAAGTGTCAGGAAGCATACTCAGTAGACCCAGTCATTTGTGGGGCTCAGACATTTTGTCAAGTGATAGTCTTAATTCATGTAATAAGCAGGTGTTTATTATGGAATTCTGTTGTGCGTGTATTAATTTAAAAAATAAATATTTAGCCGGACATGGTGGTTCACACCTGTAATCCCAGCACTTTGGGAGGCCGAGACAGGCAGATCACTTGAGGTCAGGAGTTCGAGAGCAGTCTGGCCAACAAGGTGAAACCCCGTTTCTACTAAAAAATACAAAAATTAGCCCGGCATGGTGGCGCACGCCTTTAGTCCCAGCTACCCAAGAGGCTGAGGTGGGAGAATTGTTTCAGCCTGGGAGGTGGAGGTTGCAGTGAGCCAAGATCGTGTCATTGCACTCCAGCCTAGGTGACAGAGTGAGACTCCATCTCAATAAATAAATAAATAAATATTTTGTAACTGAATTTGCAATGTGTAGCATCAACAGCTACACAGCTACAACTACAGTATGAGTGATTCTTATAATTTCAGCAAGTCATCCTTTCATTTTTTAAAAAACAATAGTCCTCAATGGCAGGTTGCAAATAAATCTTGATATCCTCAGATTAAATGCTATATAAAAATAAAGGGGCCGGGCGCGGTGGCTCACGCTTGTAATCCTCGCACTTTGGGAGGCCGAGGTGGGCGGATCATGAGGTCAGGAGATCAAGACCACGGTGAAACCCCGTCTCTACTAAAAATACAAAAAAAATTAGCCGGGCGTCGTGGCGGGCGCCTGTAGTCCCAGCTACTTGGAGAGGCTGAGGCAGGAGAATGGCGTGAACCCGGGAGGCGGAGCTTGCAGTGAGCCGAGATCGCGCCACCGCACTCCAGCCTGGGCGACAGAGCGAGACTCCGTCTCAAAATAAATAAATAAATAAATAAAAATAAAATAAAATAAAGGATAATCTACTTCAAGTACAGATTCCTAAAGTGCAGAGCAAAGAAGCATGTGTTCTGAAATCTTCAATAGAACAAAAGGAGAGTGGTGCAGATTCACAGCAATGCTGCTCTCAGAATGTTTGTGGTGGCATTTCCCTAAGTGTCACAGGACATTTTGTAAGTATGCTTACTCCTGCATGAAGAGACTAGTCTGTGCTAACACTTAAAGAAAAGTAAAGGGGAACATTATAGAACGGAAGAATTACAAGGGATCTGAAGCGTCATCTATCTAACCTCTACATTTGATGGATGAAGAAGCAGAATTAGAGAGGTTAAGTGAGTCACCCATGGTTTACACAGTGAGTCAGAGCTAAAACCAAGCCTGCAACCCAAGATCCCAGCTTCTAGTCGTCTGGTGTATTTGTTTTTGCTGCACCCTCCTGACCTGTCCCAAAGGCCAAAACTCAGTCAGAAACAGAGCTAGAAGTCAGTTACAAGTTGAGTCAACAATACAGTGATGCCATTACCTCTGGGCCTGTAACTGAGGGTACTTTTTGTAGTCAACGTGGGGGAGGGAAAATCACTCTGAACACCAGTGCTGTGCATACATTCACAACTCATGGAGCAAAGTTCTTCTTCCAACATTTCATAGTCAGTCAGTCAACGAATATTTCCTGGGGAATATGCCAAGGACAGTGCTAGGCCTTGGAGATTACACTAAACCAGACAGAGCCTCTCCGCAGAATTACATTCTGGTTGGGGAAGACAGATAATAAACAAGTCAACTAATGAATACATGAGAGAGTAGTAAGTGCTAGGCAGAGAAATAAAATGAGATGATGTAATAGAATGCGACAAGAGGGAAGGTGGGCACTGCCTCATCTTGGATGGCCAGGGGAAGCTCTCTTCTCGTTAGTGGCTGGTGCAGAGGGCATGCAGTCGGGCATTAGGCATGAGCGTTCAAAGGAGAAGCCATGAAAGTGGCCTAAACCTGATGTTCAAGGGATGAGGTCAATCAGAAGTCAAGGCAGGCATATGTGTGTCTATGTGCAGGGGGATTTCTGTCCACGTGTCACCAACAGCAGCGGGGAGAGAGTGGGCGGAGGGCAGTTCAAAAGAATTTTCTGTAACAGTTTGCTGCTGTTTCCTTTGGCTTCTATTAGGCTTAGCTACTTAATATGCAATGGTTTTCACCCTGTGGCCTTCCTTCCTTCCTTAAGGCTCTAATAATATTCAATTGTCCCCCTTTTTTCCACATGACTTCTTTCTTATTTTAACTGGATACAACTGTTCATAACCATGGGATGAAGTAAAGGTGATGGAGACTACTGTCAAGACTCCCATCCTAATCACAAGCATTTCTAGGACCACGACAAATGTGGGAGAGCAGTGGAAATGCTGATTCAAGGGGCCTTCCAATAAACACAAATGGACTGAATCCAAAGTGAATGCAACACCATCACGGCTTCTTAAGGGAAAACAGCAAGGGGATGTTGGAATTAATTTAAGCCCTCTGACATTGACAGAGTTGGAAGCAGTACAAAACTCAAAAAGTCAATCTGCTTTGGGAATGTTAAAAAGAAACATTTGTTTGGAAAGAATTTTTAAGTGTGCAAAACGAAGACTATTTTCGGTGGAATCTGCTCAGTGAGCCTGACCACACGCGGGGGGCTGAGAGATGTATCGCTGATAGTAAAAACACAGCATAAAAGATGAAAAATGGTGCACCTGTATAGGGCACTTACCATGAATGGAGCTTGCAGGACCAGAAGTTGCTCTGTGTGAGTCGGTGAGTGAGTGGGGAGTGAATGTGACGGCCTAGTAATGATTGTTCACTACTATAGACTTTAGAAACACCTACACTTAGGCGACCCTAGATTTATAAAAAATGTTTTTCTTTCTTTAACAATAAGTTCACTTTACCTTACTGTAACTTTTTTCTTTATAACTTTCATTTTTTAGCCTGTTTGACTTTTATAAAAATACTTGGTTTAAAACACAAACACATTCTACAGTTGCACAAAACATTCGTCCTTTACATCCTTATTCTATATGCTTTTTTCTGTTTTTTAATTTTTTTAATGTAAACATTTTTGTTAAAAACCAGAACAAAAAAAACACACATTAGCCTTGGCCTACACAGAATCAGGATTATCAATATCACTGTCTTCCACATCCACATCTTATCCCAAAGGAAGTCTTCAGGGGCAGTAACGTGTGAGCTGTCATCTCCTATGATGACAACACCTTCTTCTGGATACCTCCTGAAGGACCTGCCTGAAGCTGTTTTACAATTAACTTTTAAAAATATAAGTAGAAGGAGTACACTCTAACATAACGATAAATAGTATAGTAAATACATAAACCAGTAACATAGTCATTTATTAGCATTAGTAAGTATTATGTACTGTACATAATTATATGTGCTTTTATATGACTGGCAGCATGGTAGGTTTGTTTACACCAGCATCACCACAAACATGTGAGTAATATATTGCCCTACAATATCATGATGGCTACGACATCACCAAGTGATAGGAATTTTTCAGCTCCATTATAATCTCATGGGACCAGTGTTGTATATGAGGTCTATTGTTGACCCAAATGTCATTATGTGGCACAAGACTGTAGTTATTTTATGTGTCATAACGTCTTTCCCTACTCCTCCTTAGTATCTAGATGGACTTTTCATGCTTTATTTTCCTTGTCTATGTAATATTTAGGAAAATTCTGGATGGCTAGTGGGAAAAGATTATATATCGCCCTAGTTTATCTTCCTGGATAGTTTTTTCTATTTTTTCTACCACTGCATCAAGCACCAGTAGATTCTAAAGAGGGACTCTTCTCATGACCAAAATGCACTGAAAACATGCCACCCCCAAAATTCCACCATCCTGCTGCACCCATGGAAGATGAAGTGACAATGATATAATCACCCCATAACAGTGAGTTACAAAAGCCCAGCTCTCAAGACTGGGGAAACAGAAATACATCTGAGGAAACTCCAGCTGCATTGTTAAGGATGCCTTCCTATTCTGAAACCTTCATTTTCCTATCCCTTGTTTTGCTAAACCAAAATTTTGACAAAATTCTCTTTTGTTTCTCTGGGAAAGCTCCTAATAATGTATTCCATATGATCACTGCCCGTGGAATGGTTAATTTTTTGCTTAAAGCTAGGGCAGTTTATCTTCATAGTATTTTAAATGTGAAAGTTTTCTGCCCTTTGAAGAGATTGGAGACATAAATTTGGAAATAGTTTTTATGGTGTGATAATAATAATATATACCTTCTGCTCACAATTCTTCACCAAGATGAAGGAGGAAATAAAAACTATTTTAGGTCAGATTTATAGTGTTTAGATTTTAATATATTCTTTAGATATAAACATGATATTTCAGATAATCACTGAAAATTGTCTCAGTTCAACTTTTTCCACTGCAATAAAGGAAGCTTTAAGATTGTACACTTATACATGTGGTAAAATATATGATATCATATGTATATAAAGTATACAGAAGTAGATAAACATCTATAGCCTAAAGATTTAAAGCCTGAGATCATATATTTTAAATTTTTATAGCTCACCTAGAAATCTAAGTTTATCATCTCAGATATCCTGGATCAAAGATATGCAGTTAAAAACCACGATTTTACATGGCTATATATATTTTATAATATAGTAAATTCCATGTTTTGTTTTATTAAATATAATGACATATCATGCTAACTTAATGGAGATACAGTTGATTCTCATTATTTATGGATTCTATATTTGTGAATTCCCTTGCTCACTAAAATTTTTTTACAACCCCCAAATCAATACAGCACTTTCGTGGACATTTGCAGACATGTGCAGAGCCGCATAAAATTTGAGTCATCCAATGCACACATTCCTAGCTGAGGTCAAACAAAGCAACACACTGTGTTCTTGTTTCAGCTCTTGTAGTATAAACAAGTGTCCTTTTTGCTGTGCTACGTTTTTCACATTTTTGTGCTTTTTTTTGCTGATTTCACTGTTTAAAATGGACCCCAAGCATAGTGCTAACATTCTGACTAGTGTTTCTAAGTGCAAGAAGCCTGAGATGTGCCTCAGGAGAAAATACGTATGTTAGATTAGCTTTATTCCGGAATTAATTATTCAGGAATAGTGCTGTAGGCTGTAAGTTCAATGTTAATGAATCAACAATACATAAGTAATAAGGTCTTTTTAAATAGAAGTACACATAAAACAAGATTACGTATTGATCAGTTGAGGAACTGTTGTGACCAGAAGCTGAAACTTAACCCTGTATTTACCCCAGATGGGATGGTTCAGTATTCACTAATTCAGTGTTCATGGCAACTTTACAGACCATAACTACCATGAATAATGAGAATCAACTGTATAACATTTATTTATTTATTTATTTACTTACTTACTTGCTTACTTATTTATTTTAGAGACAGGGTCTCACTCTGTCACCCAGGCTGGAGTACAGTAGTGTAATCATGGCTCGCCACAGCCTTGGACTCCTGGGCTTGAGTGATCCTCCCCACCTCAGCCTCCAAGTAGCTGGGACTACAGGTGTGCACCACCACATCTAGTAAATTAATTTCTTTTTTCTTTTTTTTAGAGACAAGGTCTCTCTATGTTGCCCAGGCTGGTCTTGAATTCCTGTGCTCAAGCAATCCTCCCATCTCAGCCTCCCAAAGTGTGGGGATTACAGGCATGAGCCACTGCGCCAAGCTGTATGACCTTTTTAAATGCCCATGTTAATACAAATGCTCTCCAGGGTGTCCATGCTTCCCATCCTGAATGCACAAAGATCCTGACTGTGGAGTTCTCTTTCCACAGAGCCTAATTTAGTGCATTAATGTAGGTTTCCTTAAGCTCCTTATCAGGTCATGCATCCCCAAAGGGCAGGGGGCCAGGAGGAAAGTAGTGACCAGCAACCCTGGGTGGCTGGACGGTACTCCCTATACAGCACAGTCCTAGCCAGAGCTGTTACATGACAAGCCAAAAGCAGGGCACAGAGGCTGCATCCTCAAGGAGCCTCGTTAGGACTGAGGCCAGGTTCCTGCACCTGAACAGAGCAAGACAAGAAGGGAGCGCCAAGAAGAGAAGCCAGGAGAATCAGAAAGTGAGTTTCAAAGGGAAGACACAAAGGCAGGATTGACAGGGACAATCGAGTCAGAGTTCAGGGATTTGCAGAGAAGTTGGATGTAGATCATGGCCTCTGGCCTGGAGGGAGAGAGGGGAAGAGCAAAACTGCTGACAGGGGCCGGGCACGGTGGCTCACGCCTGTAATCCCAGCACTTTAAGAGGCCCAGGCGGGAGGATCACTTGAGCTCAGGAGTTGAAGACAAGCCTGGTCAAAGTGGCAAAACCCTGTCTCTACTAGAAAATATAAAAATTAGCCAGGCACTGTGGCACGTGCCTGTAATCTCAGCTACTCAGGAGGCTGAGGCGGGAGAATTGCTTGAACCCAGGAGGTGAAGGTTGCAGTAAGCCGAGATTGTGCCTCTGCACTCCAGTCTTGGTGAAAGGCCAAGACTCTGTCTCCAAAAAAAAAAGGAGGGGGGCTGGGTGCGGTGGCTCATGTCTGTAATCCCAGCACTTTGGGAGGCCTAGGCAGGCAGATCTCCTGAGGTCAGGAGCTCAAGACCAGCCTGGCCAACATGGTGAAACCCTGACTCTACTAAAAGTACAAAAATTAGCCAGGCATGGTGGCACGTGCCTGTAGGCCTAGCTACTCGGGAGGCTGAGGCAGGAGAGAACTGCTTGAACCCAGGAGGCAGAGGTTGCAGAGAGCTCAGATCACGCCATTGCACTCCGCCTGGGCAACAAGAGTAAAACTCCAACTCAAAAAAAAGTGCTGACAGGGAGTGGACAATGATGATGATTCCTCCTAGGGGAGATGAACAAATTCATCTCCAAGATTCCTGATAGTCCATGATAATAGAGTGATAATAAGAAATAATGATTCAGATGAGATGATCAGCTTTGTTTATTAAAAATCTTGCCACTGGAGTCCTTCAAAGATAAACTTTGGGGACTATAGTTTTACTACTCTCTAGCATATGATAGTGTTTAGTAATACAAAATGTCTTTTACTTGCTTGCCCTGTAACAAAAAGGGAAAGAAAGATTTTTTAATGTCTGGTTATTTCCAGTGATTACAGCGTCTAGTCTTCTTTGTTATTTTTTTTAGCTTTTGTTGTAAAACTTCTCAATCACACACAAATGTAGAGGAGAATAGTCTAGTAGACTCCCATGAACCCATCCCCCAGCTTTAATCATTTTCAACATTTCAGTCCAGCTTTTTTAAACCCTTTATTTGACAAATTTTCATATATTTTTATTCAGCAAGTATTTATTGAGCAACTACGGTCAGGCACTCTTCTAGTGCTGGAGATACATGTATAAAAAAAGAAAATAGCCAAAAAATACCTGCTTTCCAGGCCACAAGGAAGCTAAAGTGCTTACATTCACTGACTCAAACTTTCCTCCAACAGGCTTCTCACTGCTACACCTTCATCCTCTCCTTCTGCCTTCTTTCTAGTTTCTGTCTTGGGTTCATCTGGTTTGGTTTTAGCGTATCTGTGTTCTTACCTAAACCACTCCAACTCTTCTTTGTAGAAAAATGTAGCACTAAATTGATAAACTAAATACTTCGTGGGGACCTTTAATGACTGACGTGAATCTAAATTTGCCTACTAGAGAACTCTGTATGCATAGAGAAATGTTCCAAATCCTTATTTCTGGCCAAAGACCTGTGTATTATTTTTACTTTCCCAGATAATTACCTTTAACATTATTGGATTTTTCACATACAGTTAGATGATTTTCACACTGATAATTTGGGAATTACATTGCCCCTAAGTTAACCCTTTTCTACCTAAAATTAAATTTTGCAGCTACCCCAAAACATTAGGAAATCTAATGCCCCCAAGGGCTTTGTAGTTAAAGTCATAACACAGTGGTTTAACGTCTATAGAACCCCTCTCTGATCTTTTGGGATTATTTTTATCAATAAAGTGAAAAAATGAGAGAGGGAAGAGGGAATACAGGAAAAAGGCACCACATTTTCCTGGTATTTCTCAACATAACCAGCAACTCCTTTCCATTCCTTTCAATGCAGCCATTAGGCCCTGAAATACAGTGCACAGATGGTGTTAGAAAGGACTCAGGCCTTGTGTGACCTTCCTGGTCAGTGATTCTTCCTGGCCCAAGTCCAGGAAGGACCTCCACCCATGACCGTAAAGTGAAAACTTATCTAACTCAGATACTACAACTCCAACCATCTCCAGCTGAAAGTAGTCCTTTGGACCAAGAGACTACAACCTTTCTAATATGTGATATTTTGTAAGGTGCCAATAATAGGCTCAGCAATGGGGACCCAGGTCTGAACACAAAACTGTGAAAGAAATTATTGAACTCTGAGAATGTCACCTAATAGAGAGACTGCTGTGCTCAGAGTATGAGACATGGGTCCTAATCCCAACTGTACCACTGATTTGTTGTGTGACAACAGATGAGTTTATCTGTCCACACTCCAGTTTCCTCACCCATAGAAAGGGATACCCACCCTGCCAACTTTACCCATATATTATGAAAACAAGTCAGCAGATGACTTAGTGCTTAGAAAAGTTAAAGCACTTGGAAATGAAACACATTAGTATGCAGTCTCCTTCCCCATCCCCTTTCTACATCTCATTTTGTGTTTCTCTTGCTGAACCTCTCCAAGAAACCCTCTTAAGCAATGAAAGACAACGTCTTCTCTTTGAGCATCAATTCTGTAATCCTCCAAGTGTACTTGGAAGGGAAACAAATTCTCCACCATGTTAAAGGCCTGTTTGTCCTCCTCTTCCCCCTAACAAAAAGAAAAATTGCAATAACTATCACTATTAATATATATATCACTGTTTGTCACTATTAAGCATATATCAAGTATTTGACTTGCATTGTCTCATTTGATCTCCACAAAAACCCTCTTTGATAAGTATGAGTAGCCCCATTTTACCAACGAGGAGACTGAAAATCAGTTTAAATAATTTGCCCCATTCAAACACCCTAGGGACTTCCAAATCCCAGTGGTGGTGGAAGGAATCCCTTCATGTCAGAATTTCGGGCACTCTAGCTAGCCTGAAATTATGTTAATAGCAAGTTAGAGAACTTTATTTGGAGGATTGGAAGGCTTGCTTTCCTGCATTATCCTTCAAACCTCCCCTCAGGGAGCACCTATGAAAATAAATCAGTTCCAGAGTTCTCACCCAAACTGCTTTCAGGTTAGACAGCCATGGATTCCAGAACAAAAGTATCCAGTGCAATTTAAAAAGGGGAGAAGCACACAACAGGGAAGCATGTCAAAGTGTGCACAAACAAGCTCACCCTCCACCACCAGGCGTATTTACAAGTGACCACGTAAATTGTGATTTAACGGTCCAGCATGTGGTATAAAATGTCAGCAACTTTCACAGAGAGAGAAGTCTGCTTTTTACACCCACACAGCACTGTACACTTGACTTGAGCGCCCCGAAAATTCCCCTAAGCATTTTTATCGTTACGTATCACTCGTATCACTCCACAGTTTAGTCAGCCAAACCATATCCTTTTCCAGCTTTAGATAAATTGCCTTTTGACAAACTGCACACAGACAAAATATCACGAAGTCCCCAAGTTGTAATCTCTACCCTGTTTTTCTATGGAGATGAGTAAGATTTTCCTATTTAGTTTTTTTAAGTACATAAGCAGCAGATACATGTAATATACGAATATTGTCATTAGTGTGTTTACTCGCTTTCTTGAAATGTATCTGAGTTTTATCACTACCTTCACCCAGATTATGCCACTTGCCACAAGAAAATTACTGCACAAAGACATATTGGTTTAAAAAAAGAGGTGGTCATTTGCCTTTTCTGAACTCTCATTATAATGGATAAAGCTTTAGCTGTACTTTTGGGGAAAATGAACATCATCAAAAAGTGTAAGCCGCTTTGTCATTTTTACCAAACTTACAGTCAACATTTAAACAAATCTTTTAATATACTGTAGAGAAGCGAACTTTATAAACCATTACAAAATGTTTAATCAGAATTCATTTTAGCCAATCTAGTAAGAGCTCAGCTCAGTTTTCTGTGCTGTAACAAAGCTATGTCTATTTTTAAGAGAATACAGTAACTAATACTTTATTCATCCAGCTAATATTAAACTTATGTTCAATAGCTATTAAGAAACATACTTAAGACTAAGGCTACAGGTAGAAAAACATGCACACAGTTTCTGAACACCCTGTACTTATTAGAGTTGCTAATCCAAAAAAAGTATTTGTCATGTAAATGAATATACACAGCTCTTTGTCAAGCTAATGAAACTTGTGATAAGTAACACACACACACAAACACA
Organism: Symphalangus syndactylus; assembly: GCF_028878055.3. Lineage (NCBI taxonomy): Eukaryota > Metazoa > Chordata > Mammalia > Primates > Hylobatidae > Symphalangus > Symphalangus syndactylus. Next base: position 87,963,797 of record NC_072437.2, on the reverse strand, counting down.
CACACACTGGCAAAGCTAGCAACCACTGGCCAAGTAAACCAACAATAGAGCTAAGAACAGCAATAGAAACATCCCCTGATATCTAGTACCTAATAGTGCCCAGTGAATGGTAGAAACTCTGTTTGTTCACAAATACTAATGGGTTTTAACCTGATAGAAATATCTTCGGGAGAATTGTAAACATGTTGAACATCAGGAGTAGGTCAGAGGCATCAGTGTTGAACATTTTTCACTTTGCAGTTTTATTGTTTTAATTTCCTACTTGAAATTAATATACTACTTTTTGAAATTAGTGTTACGCTAGATGCTGAGTTTATTTTCACATCTTAAGTGTATGAGTTTTACTTTCAGTTTTTACCTAACGAAACACATGTCTTGATCAATACACATTAGTTCACACAGTTGTCTACAAAGCCAGGTGCTTTCAAAATGATTGTATTCTATATTTGTAGAGTACCTTAGAGTTTTCCATTGCCTTCATGCCCATTATCTCATTTAATGCAAATAACAACCATGTGCATGAGAAGGACAGCATTATTGTCCCCGTTTTACAAGTAGGAAATGAAATCCAGAGACATCAAAGTGTCTGGGCCAATGTCACAGAAGTAATGAGTGCCAAAAGTGGGACTGGAATCTAGGCCTTCAGGGTTTTCCTTCAACATGCCACCCACACATAGTGCAACAAAACTACAAACCATAAAATTAATCCCAGAGAAGCTATTTCTACTATACCTCCATTCATTCAACAAGTGTCTATCTAGCACCTACTATGCCAAATGCTGAACCAGAAAGAGAGATAAAAGCTCAACAACTCTATGTGCTTTTTCAGGAGCTTTGTCTCTTTCTTCTTATCCTCATTTCCCGGAGTAGCCTGGACTTTCCTGCTTAAATTGTCCAAAGTAAATGTATTAGTCCATTTTCACACTGCTGATAAAGACACACCTGAAACTGGGAATAAAAAGAGGTTTAATTGGACTTACAGTTCCACATGGCTGGGGAGGCCATTTCAAAACCAATCATGCCTTCCCAACAGTCCCCCAAAGTCTTAACTCATTTCAGCATTTGCCCAAAAGTCCACAGTCCAAAGTCTCATCTGAGACAAGGGAAGTCCCTTCCACCTATGAGCCTGTAAAATCAAAAGCAAGCTAGTTACTTCCTAGATACAGTGGGGGTACAGGTATTAGGTAAATGCAGCCATTCCAAATGGGAGAAATTGGCCAAAACAAAGGGGTTACAGGGCCCGTGCAAGTCCTAAATCCAGTGGGGCAGTCAAATTTTAAAGCTCCAAAATTATTTCCTTTGACTCCAGTTCTCACATCCAGGTCACGCTGCTGCAAGAGATGGGTTCCCATAGTCTTGGGAAGTTCCACCCCTGTGGCTTTGCAGGGCACAGCCTCCCTCCTGGCTGCTTTCACAGGCTGGCATTGAGTGTCCACAGCTTTTCCAGGTGCACAGTGCAAGCTGATGGTGGATCTACCATTCTGGGGTCTGGAGCATGGTGGTCCTCTTCTCACAGCTCCACTAAGCAGTGCCCCTGTAGGGACTTTGTGTGGGGGGCTCCAACCCCACATTTCCCTTCCACACTGCCCTAGAAGAGGTTCTCCATGAGGGCCCTTCCCCTGCAGCAAACTTCTACCTGGGCATCCAGACGTTTCCATACATCTGAAATCTAGGCGGAGGTTCCCAAACCTCAATTCTTGACTTCTGTGCACCCGCAGGCTCAACACCACATGGAAGCTGCCAAGGCTTGGGGCTTCCACCCTCTGAAGCCACAGCCCAAGCTCTGTGTTGGCCTTTTTCAGCCACGGCTGGAGCAGCTGGGACACAGGGCACCAAGTCCCTAGGCTGTATACAGCATGAGGACCCTGGGCCTGGCCCACAAAACCACTTTTTCCTCCTGGGCCCCCAGGCCTATGATGGGAAGGGCTGCCATGAAGGTCTCTGACATGGCCTGGAGACATTTTCCCCATGGTCTTGGGGATTAACAGGTTCCTTGCTACTTATGCAAATTTCTGCAGCCACCTTAAATTTCACCTCAAGAAAATGGGTTTTTCTTTTCTACTGCATTGTCAGGCTGCAAATTTTCTGAACTTTTATCCTCTGTTTCCCTTTTAAAACAGAATGCTTTTAACAGCACCCAAGTCACCTTTTGAATGCTTTGCTGCTTGGAAATTTCTTCCACCAGATACCCTAAATCATCTCTTTCAAGTTCAAAGCTCCACAGATCTCTAGGGCAGGAGTAAAATGCCACCAGTCTCTTTGCTAAAACATAGCAAGAGTCACCTTTGCTCCAGTTCCCAACAAGTTCCTCATCTCCATCTGAGACCACCTCACCATGGACCTTATTGTTCATATCACTATTAGCGTTTTTGTCAAAACCATTCAACAAGTCTCCAGGAGGTTCCAAACTTCCCAACATTTTCTTGTCTTCTGAGCCCTCCAAACTATTCCAACCTCTGCCTGTTACCCAGTTCCAAAGTTGCTTCCACATTTTTGGATATCTTTTCAGCAACAACTCACTGTGCTGGTACCAATTTACTGTATTACAGACTAATACAGTTTTCACACTGCTGATAAAGACACATGAAACTGGGAACAAAAAGAGGTTTAACTGGGCTTACAGTTCCACATGGCTGGGGAGGCCTCAGAATCATGGCAGGAGACAAAAGGCACTTCTTACATGGTGGCAGCAAGAGAAAAATGAGGAAGAACCAAAAGTGGAAACCGCTGATAAACCCATCAGATCTCGTGAGATTTATTCATGATCACGAGAATAGACCAGCCCCCATAATTCAATTACCTCCCCCCTGGGTCCCTCCAACAACACGTGGGAATTCTGGGAGATACAATTCAAGTTGATATTTGGGTGGGGACAGAGTCAAACCATATCAGTAAACATGACAAAGGCTTGAAGTCACAGCATGCAATTTCAGGCACTGTGATGAAGGCATCCAAAGGACACTTTTTAAGTCCTTCCTTAAATCTTTGGCCTGCTGAATACTGTAGGGTAGAGTAGTGAGCTGTGACTCTGCTCTGCTCAGAAAACATGATTTAGTGACACTGGAAGGTGATATATTTAATGTCATAAATGACTTTTCTTTCCCATCGTCCAGATGTCTAGACCACATATGTGACTCAGTAACCTCCTTCCAGCACCCATCTGCCTCTCTGGGTCCATGCAAATCACTGAATCCCCCTCTTGCCCACCCAGGTCTGAACACCTAAGCAGAAAAATTTACAGAGGTGCTTCCAAGAGGCCGGAAATGGCAATCTTATCCAAAATTTCTCCTTCCTGAAATATCACCATTCTAGTTTTATTATTTATAATAAGTATTGATTTCTTCATTCCATTTATTTATCACCATTCTAGTTTTATTCTTTTACAATAAGTATTGATTTCTTCATTCCATTTATTTTAAAAATGTGAATGCTGTTAGAAAAAATAGTGTGGGAGTTTCTATTGCCTTCATGCAAATTTATTTACTATGGGATTTACTTGTTTACCAGGAATTTCTAGAAAGAGAGGAGGAACAGGGCAATGTGACTTGAATGGGATCCTGAGAAAGCGGAGGCCCATAGAACATTCAGAGGCAGGTAGGAGACAGCAAGAGAAGGATCGCCACAGACAAAGCTCTCCAACTTCGTGGCTTTGCCAAAAGGAGCTCTGAAACTAAGTTTATTCTTGGCTCCTGAAGACATAATGCTCCCTGGGCAATTTTTCTTCTTTTGTTGTTGTTGTTGTTTTGGGGTTTTTTGGATAAAAATATCTAAAGAAAATGAAATCAATGGCTCAAAAAAATATCTGCAATCATATGTTCAATGCAGCATTATTCAAAATACCCAAGCTATGGGATTAACCTAAGCATCCATCAACAGATGAATGGATACAGATACATATATGCAATTGAATATTATTCTGCCATAAAAAAGAAGGAAATCCTGTCATTTGCGACAACATGGATGAACCTGGAAGACATTATGCTAAGTCAAATGAGCCAGACACAGAAAGACAAATACTGTATAATCCCGCTTACATTTAGAATCTAAAAAAGTCAAACTCATAGAAACAGGGAGTAAAATGCTGGTTGCCAGGACCTGGGGACTGGAGAAAGTGGGAGGATGTTGATCAAAGGGCACGAACTTTCAGTTATAAGATGAGCAAGGTCTGGGGATCTAATGTACAGCATCGGTGGTGATGAATGTGTTCATTAATTTGATTATGATAATTATTACAATGTATACTTATATCAAATCATCATGTTGTATAATTTTAATGTATTCATTCTTTATCTGTCAGTTAAATACTTAAAAAGAAGCAAATAAGTGAACAAATATTTTGTAAAAGTTAATTCTTAATGTAAAATGAAACTCTGGCTTCTATGGGGGAAATGCATGAATAATTTTGAGTATGAAAATTTCCAGCTGCCTCTAACAATTAAACACTTAAAAAGAAACAAATAAATGAACAAATGTTTTTTCAAAAGTTCATTTTTACTGTAAAATGAAACTCTGGCTTCTACAAGGGAAATACATGAATAATTTTGGCTATGAAAATTTCCAGCTGCCTCTAAGAAATTTCTACCTGCATTACCATAAACTAAAATAAATGATCACTCCCAACACCTACCAATAAACATTCAGTTTTTCCACAAATCCACAATTTAGTCTAGGCCCTTGGAAACTTCTTTGATCCATTATTTTTCTTTTTCCTTCTTCTTTCCTTCCTTCCATATCTGATCTATCACTGATGACTGACTGTCCAAACCATCCAATTTGTTTTATTCCCTGCGATTACATTCTTTTCATTTCACCCCTGGTTTACAGCTACCACCTCAAGATTGCATTTCCTGCCTCTGGTCCAGTGGTTCTCCACCTTGGTTTAGCCTGGGGAAATTGAAAAAATAAGGATATCTGAAAGCCACCCACAGAGATTCTGATTTAATTGGTCTGTGGCGCAGCCTGGGCATTAGGATTTGTTTGTTTTTAATTGTGGTAAAATACATATATCATAAAATTCACCATCTTAACCATTTTTAAGTGTACAGTTCAGTAGTGTTAAGTACACTCACACTGTTGTGCAACCAATCTTCAGAACCCTTTTTATCCTGCAAAGCTGAAACTCCACATCCATTAAGCAATAACTCTCCATTCCGTCCTCCCCGCAACCCCAAGTAATCACTGTTCCACTTTCTGTTTCTATGAATTTGACTACTCTAGGTACCTCATACAACTAGAATCCTACAGTTTTTATCTTTTTATGACTGGCTAATTCATTTAGCCTAATGTAGACATATGTACGAAATATGTACATACCATATTTTGTTTATCCACTCATCTGTCAATGAACATTTGGATTGCTTCTAATTCTTGGCTATTCTGAATAACGCTACTGTGAACATGAGTATGTAAATATCTCTTCAAGACCCTGCTTTCAATTCTTTGGGGTATATACTCAGAGTGGATCACTGCCTTTGGCCTTCCAAATGCCCATAAAAGGCAGCCATAATTTGCTCTGCTGTAGACAAATGACATCAGGAATGACTTGAGAATATTCTACCTGGCCTCGCTCCAGGATTTCTTTCATCTAAAGGGGTGCGCTTTCTCTTCCCCAAGGCTTTTTGAGTCTGGCATCACCCTTTCTTGAGCATGGACAGTGTGCACAGCTACACACTGTTCCAATGCAATGGAAGCAGGGCTTGAGCTGAGACACAGATGTATCTTCACCGATGGAAAACATGGAGAAGGTAAGGACAGATCAGAAAAGGTGGCAAGCAAAACCCTGGCACTCTGGGTTGGAGGGAGAGTTCCTACATCAATAATTTAAGGGCTTCAGAGCCCCTGAGCACTGAACAGATTATTTTGCCCATTCCTCATTGATAATTAAAATTGCAAGCAGTTTTAAGGTTTAGACTGTAAAATGGGTAAAATGAAATCTTACCATGTTTTGGTTTTCCCTATGATATATATCAATTTTGATACTTTTATATACATACACATACACACATGAACATACACAAAAACATCTAAGCATGTGTATTAACTATTAGATATATATATCAAATGTTAAAACTTTTTCTTGCCATTGTTTCCTTATTTGACAGCCTCCTCTCTTGCCAGTGCCCACAGCCATGTTGACTTTGTCCTCTGGGTCACTCAATACTGTCTGTCCCTCTGATGAGGACAAGGATTAAAACTTACTGGTTCAGGATCCGTACCCAACTCAAAGAAGCCTGAAGGACATTTTCCGGCCCTACACATACTCGACAGGGTCTAAGAATGAGACATTATGACATAGTCTTAATACTTTAAGTACTAAGTTCAGGGTACTCTCCCAGACATCACACCATAGGATCCCGAGGTGAGGAGACACTAGGATAGACAAGGAAACTGAAATCCAGTCTAAAGTCACATGGCGGCTGGGCGCTCTGGCTCACGCCTGTAATCCCAGCACTTTGGGAGGCCAAGGCAGGCAGATTGCTTGAGGTCAGGAGTTCAAAACCAGCCTGGCCAACATAGTGAAACCCTGTCTCTACTAGAAATACAAAAATTAGCTGGTCATGTTGGCGCATGCCTGTAATCCTAGCTACTCAGGAAGCTGAGGTAGGAGAATTGCTTGAACCCAGGAGGTGGAGGTTGCAGTGAGCTGAGATAGTGCCACTGCACTCCAGCCTAGGTGACAGAGCAAGACCCTGTCTCAAAAATAAAATAAAATAAAATAAAGTCACATGACAAATTAGTGTTGCAGCCTGGTGTCCTGCCTCAGACAACTGCTCTGGACCACTGGGCTGGTGGCTCAGATCCCCTGCCCCAGCTCTCCCATCTGCCTTTGAACAGCAGGGTTCAGTCTGCCCAGCCGTCAGCCAACTGAGCTCTCAGTAATCTAAGCCCTACAGGAAATAGGAGCCTCAACCCCCCTTCTCAGGACACTTGTAATCCAGAGGAGTAGAGAGGATGCACATAATGAAAAGAGACAGGAACACAAATTGTTTTAAATACATAATCATACACAAAACCAGTTGCAGCTGGTACATAGGGTGGTAGGGCTGCTGCAGGGGTGGGTGGAGCTGGTCAGAAAGAGGCAGGCTCTGAGTGGAAGGGGGCGGGGGAACATGGCTCAGAGAAAGGCATGCTACCCTCCCTTTGAGCAAGAAAAACAACTGTCATCTAGAAAAGTTCCAAAGCCCAAGAAATACAACATGGAGAAAAGAGGTCTGTGGATCAGGAAGGGGGCATCTTCCCAGGACACATGATGGTAGTCTAGGCAAAGGTTGGCAATTGCTAAATGTCACAAACTCATCAGTGAGCTTTTAGATTTCTATCTAGAGGCAACCAGAAGCCATGGAGACAGTGGCTTTTCCTTAGGGGTACACTGGGTCATAGCTCCCCTATGAGCCCTAAGAACTGGCCCACTTTGAGGGTAGCCTGTGGTGAGGCCAACATTTAAATAGATTCTTCAGTGTAATAAATAATAGGGTAATGATAGGGTCTAAAATCATCAAAATAATCTTATACAAAAGGGAAACATTTTTAAAATTAACCTAAAGATCTAAATAGGGTAGGAAAGCAGGTTGCCTCAAACGTATCCTTTCCTGGCTTTGAACTCTCCACACACATTCAAGTCAGCAAGACCTAGAGAGACAAGGCATCTTGACAGAGGGAACAGAAGATTCGAGTCTGCTCCTGATTGTCAGACCAGGTCAAGTTCTCCAAGGGGACGCCACACTTCTAAATACTCCTCCCACTTGTGGCTGCTTGTTTGCTCTCCTGTTCCTGGATGGTAAATTCTTCCAGGGTAAGAACCTGTCTGTCTTATTCTTAGTCAAATGCCGCCCCCCGCCCCCACCTACCCACCCACCCACCAGCAGTTTCCACAGGCCTGGCACATCCTAAGTGCTCCATAATTATTTGTTAATTGATTTTCTGAATTGCTGAGCAAGTCACATTCCCTCTTTGAACCTCAGTTTCTTTATTTATCAGCTTGAAAATCTGAGCTATATCTGATAGTCCAAGAATTTAACTTCACTATGTTTGTGGCTAGCATTTCCCCAAAGGCAATGGGCTGAGATGAGGCATGCCCAAGACAGGAGACAGCCGCGGGCCCTACTGCAGCCTCCCCCATGTGTTGCAGTCCCCAACACCAATCTCAAGGGTAAACCTCAGGGAGATGCAGGGGACATACGAGAGGCCAGGAATCAATGGGGAAAGACTCAATTGCAAGTTAGGAGACCTAGATCTAGCCCTGGTTCTGTTACTCCTATCTGTGACCCCGAGAAAGTCACTGTAGGCCTCGTATTTCCTAATCCATAAAATGACTGGGTAAGTCCCAGTGAAATTTCCCTCCAGATCTCAGATCTTTTTTGTTTTATTTCTCTTCAGAGCCAAAGTTGCTCTGTCAGAGCCCTGCCAGCCATAAAAGAGACTTGAGCCTGTTGTTATTGTTAATATTCTCAGGATCTCCTGAGCTCCAGATTGGCACATTTTCTTAAGGATGTGAATGATTGAATCAACCAGAAGGAAAGAGACTCAGTTTCCTCTAACCTAAGCCACATTAGCCTAACAGAAACACAAGAAAAGTGTAAGGGCTTCAGTAGGGAAAATTTTGAATATCCAATATAATCCCTCCCCAAGCTGGAGTCACTGCACTTTTCAGTTTTTGCATCTGTGTTGTCACTGGGGAGTTATCTGGCTATATCTGTGTTTTAACATCTGTCAGCTAAATCAGAGACCTAAATGCAAAAATTGTAGGTCTCAGAAGCACCATGTGGTTTTTGACACTCCCTGAATGACACAGGGTCAAGAAAGCAATAAAGGAATTGCCATGAGACCCAATATAACATTTTCATCAGCAACATGGCCCTTGTTCCAAAAAGCCTTTGCTCCAAAAAGAAAGAATATGTACCCATTTCCTCCAGAACCATATTTGGAAATCTCAAGGGAGCAGACCATACAAACTGAAGCATCTGGGATGAACAAATGCCTTTCTATTTAAAGAGCATCATGTCTATAGACATAACAGAACCAACACCCATGAGCATCTACTCCAGGTATGAGTAAGCATCAACTTAAAGTGAGATATGTGTGCTTTGATATCTGGGATGCAATAATGCAGGTATCTCAGCTATGTGGACATAAATTTATGGAGGACTGGTTCCTAGGGTCCTACTGCTTTAACCAAAGGTCGCTCTTTCAGCTTCTTTTGTTTTACAGATAAAGAAATTGAGCTGAAAGGTGGTGGAGTGACAGGTCAGCTCCAACAGTCTAACGAATGTTAACAGCAGGATGAGAAATCACAGATTTCTCAGGATATCATATAAAAACTGAGTTAGCAAACCACTCTTCCCCATGCAAAGTATAATGTGGTGTCAATGTCTCACAACCCCAGGGAGCCTACCAGCAAATTCACATGACAAGTCTTCCACTGGGACAAGGGTAACATCTCCCTCCCTAAAAGGAACCAAAGTTTTAGTATTACCTACTAATTCTATGCAGGATCTCTCTTGGCATAAGAATATGAATGTGATAGCTAAAGTCAGGCTTCTGTTTCAAAGGCTGTTTGCTTAAATGAGGGTTTCTGGGTCTCTTGGCTTTTCACATATTTTGAACTCCACGCCTGATAGCCATATTCAGTAGAAGGCCTTGCTTAAATGCTTATTCCAGACCCATGAGGATTCCATACGAATGTTTTCATTGTTCTTCCATCTTTGGACAGCTAAAGCTCATTCACTCACTTTGACATGTAATTGTTTATATGAAGTCCTTACTACAAAGCATTCATTGTTATAAGCTCTTTACAAGTGTGGCCTCAATTTAATCCTCATGACAGTCTTATGGGGTAAGTATAATTTTGTCATCCCATTTTACAGATATGGAAACTAAAGGGACAGACAGGTTAACTTACCCAAGGTTAAGTAACTCACCAAGCTGATAACTGATTGAGTCAGGATTTGAACTCAGGCTTTTCTCCACTAGAAAGTAAGCTCCATGAGAACAGAGACTGTTTTATTGACTACTGTATTCTCAGCCATCCACGTGGTACCTCAGATATAGTAGGTGCTCAATAAATATTTGTTGAATGAATACACTGTACATCCTCCTCAAACCAAAGGAATGACCCAGCATCACAAGCATCAACTTGAACCAAGAGTAAATTGCATAGAGGAGCATTTCAGGAGAAAATTCTTCATGCAACCGCCAGGCTTTGCATAAAGAATGCCAAGTCCCATTGTGTCTGCCTGAGAAGAACTGGGAGAAATCCTTTTGACCTATTTCTTCCAAGCTGCCCCTGAGCCCCCCCTTCTCCCAGGCCACCCTTACTAGGTCACTGCTGAAACTGGGTCAGTGTTTAAACACTGCAGTCAGCTTATAACGCTTTAATCATTAAAGTTTACTCTATCATCTGCACGTTAAAGAAAGAAACTACTACTTCAAATCACAGCACCCACACTCACCTTTAGGCTTTTCTACAAAACCATGTTAAGACACAGACTTACAGTTGCCTCCTTTTTATTACAAAGCAGCTCTTCCAGAACTGGACTGAAGCACATGAGGCTTCATCTCTCCACTCCTGACCCTTCTTCACAGGGCTGCCTAGCTCTTGTCTTCTGCCATTCTCCCAGGCTCCTTCCTAAATTAAAATTTTGGATTATGCAGACTCTAATTCTTATTTAAAATAAAACCTAAATTACTACCTTATGTTTGGGGCAAGTCAACACCCCGTCTGGCATCTCTCATTTCTGTGTGAGATTTGAACAAACTCACCCGGCACAAGTGGAAAATTGGCCTTGCATCACATACTCTGTTGGGATCACCACATTTGGAATTCTAGGTTTATTCTTCCACAGAGTCAAATTTAGCCCAACCCTAGAGAACGGCTCTGTGCACTCTGACATTCAAAATAATATTTGCTAAAAAGCGTGGGGGTTTGCAGGCAACTTGAGCTGCAGCAAGAGGCATGTTATTACTGACTCAACTCCTACATGGGTTCCATCTTAGTCATCAGACACATGGTCACGTCCTCAGCTTCATTTCACAACCTACCCCCTTTTTTTTCAATCCAACCACAGAGGACACAGGTAGGTTTTGCATAGTTGTTGTTTTGTTTTATGAAAGCGAAAGCATAAGTAAGCCATTATGATTATAGTATTTTATTTTAAGGAAATCTCACCCAAGGTAAGACAAAACTTATATACAGCTATGCCTTGGATAAATGGGAGTAATGATGATTGCCCCATAGTGACCAGGTCTGAATAAGGAAGTAGCAATCTTAAATATTCTCTGTGGTTTAAAACCAAATTTCCTACCTGAACTTGATTTCCCATTGGATTTGTCTCTTCTGCCACTTTTTACCATTCACCAGCCACCAGGCAGACATCACTGACAAGGATAATTTTTCTTTGGCTGTAAAGATTGAGCCTCATTCAGGTTACCTCAAGGAAAAAGTAGACTTATTTTAAAGATAAATGGCCTAGGTCTGCCTCAGAAACTATCAGGATCCCAGGCAGTTACTTCTTTTCTTTCTTTAATCACATCTCTCTCTACATGTGAGTTTCATTTTTTTCCCTTTACCACTGATATCTTGCACATGACCAAAATGGCTGCCTTAACTATCAGTCTACCTATGACCTTTTTGGCTGGCTGGCATAGGCTTCAGTTTCCCATCTTCTGATTCTGAAGGACTCATAATATCTGTGTAGGCCAGTGCACACAGAACCTGGTAACTGGTCAGTCCAGGCGGTAGACATTTCTGGATGTGAAGTCAAGGGACCAACCAAGTCTAATAGCTGGGGAAGGTATGGAACAGGGGTAGGTTGAAGGAACAGACAGGGTGAAATTGTGTTGTATATAACACAATTATTAAAGACAACAGGGACTGAGGGTGAGCAAGCAATACTGGGCATCTCAAGTACAAATGTATAAAAATGTTTGTTCTCATTGAGGGCACACTTGATGACAGCCATCATTTAAAATTAAGATTTCATATATTTAATACTACTATTTTTTTAACCCTCCCTTCTTCTTAAGAGTAAAATTGAACAAGCTGGGCAAAAATTTTAAGTAGTAAGTCTAATAATGCTTTGAAAGGTCTGAAAGTCTTTGATCAATGCAGAATAATGTATGAACTCCTGACTTTTTCAGAAAGCTGTTTGTCAGCGAACATCATTGTGTCCCCTCCAAATTATCCCAACATTACAAAGAACCTAAAACGTGTAAGATGTACACAGTTTGAAATAAAATCAATAAACAACGGTTAATGTTTCTCACCACCTTTGTTTTACAGACTGCACCTACCTCCTGCAGCTCATAAATGCTCAGAAAATAAGAATGTCCACTGGCAATTCTATCAGTTTGTGCATGCCAATTCTTGACACTCTCCCCAATTTTCTTTCTGATATTAAGAATAATGTTTACAATGTGATAACAGCACATTCCTAGTGTGAATGTGGCTAACAACCATAAAAGCAAACACCTAGGGCCATCTCTGTTGAATACGCTTTACACGATTGGTCCCCATGGGATAAAGTAGCCCAGTGCTCAGTGAGGGAACTGTAGTATAAGTATCCATTGACCTGCAGCTGAACTTACCACTTGCTGTTTTTCTCTTATAATCTAAATCTGGAAATGTGCTGTCTGGTCAGCAGTGCACTACCAAGTCATTCAGCAAAATGCTCCAGATGCCATAAAAGCGTGCCTGGATGTTAGAAAATGAACTTGTAAAATATAGTCTCAGGATTGTGCAAAGGCTGTATTTCAGACAGCCAAAATGCTTCTGCCGAGACACCTTTGTCATGCAGCCAGGCAGCAGCTGTGTGTATTGTAGACGCTGTGGCTGTGAGTCTGTCTGTGGTGTCACAGCTGGCCCTGCCTCTGACCTGCGTTGTCACTGAGCACCCTCAATGGGACAACATTCTGAATCCATCTCACTGGTCACTGGCAGCTGAGCTAGGGCCAGTTTCTCCGAAACTCTGAAAGTTTCAAATCGACATTCTCTGTGGTCTAATTTCGCAAAACACATCACCACTATCCAACCATCGGCAAAGGGAAAACACCCAAATCTTATATGACACATCTTACACGATTTGAAAAAGAAAAAGGCAACTTTTTGAAAGACACTGTAGGCACTATTTTGAAGGAATAATCGTGTTTTTAAAAATACCATGTATTCAATTGTTAAAGCTGATCTTTTTTTTTTTTTTTTTCAGACCTGGGTCTTGGTTTTAATTTAATCTTAGGTTGATTAGTTGGTTGTTTTAGTCGGTGGTTTTGTCTTTTGTTTTTTAACAAATACTTTAGGTTTTTTTTTTTAGTACAGCTATCTCTGTATTTATCAGTATCTATAAATTATATTCTTTATCCTCCATAAACTTTTTTTTTAATTCCACCTCTTAATTTTGTTCTCAACTCAACTTCTGTCCACCACCACCACCCCATCACTTTTTGCCTTCAGTATTAGCCTTTTAACTGGTCTCCCACTCCACCACTGCTCCCAAAATCCATTCCATATGTTGCATTTAGAGTATCATTTGTTTATTTTGAGACGGGGTCTTATTTTGTCACCCAGGAGTACAGTCATACTCACTGTATGTAGGAGCATGGTCATAGCTCACTGCAGCCTTCAACTCCTGGTCACAAATGATCCTCCCAGCGTCCCGAGTGGCTGGGACTACAGGTGCACACCACAGGGTCTCTGTTATGCTCAAGCTGGTCTCAAACTCCTGGGCTCAAGCAATCCTCCTGCCTCAGCCTCCTAAAGTGCTGGGATTACAGGTGTGAGCCACCACACCTGGCCCAGAGTATTGTTTTTAATACATATCTAGCCCAGACACCTCCATGCTTAAAAGTTTTCAATGCCTTCCTAGCTCCCTTTCTACTTCTCAGTGTAATCTCACATTTTCCCTCTCCAACTGCCCATGCAGCACCTGCCTCCACACCTCAGGCCTCAGTGGTCTTTTGTCAGTTCCTCCCAACTCCTTGTCCCCTTCAGACATGGGAGCATCCCAATGCCATTCCCCCTGCTGGAAAAGCCCATCCCTCCTCTTCACCAAAGGTTCTCCTACTGGTCCTTCCTCTTGGCTTCACTGCCCTGCCTCAGAAACCTTCCCCAATTGCCAACTCAGGTGAGATCCTGTTATATGCTCTCAAAACATCCTGTTTTTCATCATACTCACTATCATAATGGTAATCCATCATGCGTGCAATTCACTGTTGAATGTGTGGTTTTGTGCCTGGCTTCACCCTAGTCTCTCCCAGATGCCTGACATGACAGGCACTCAGTAAATACCTGCCGCTTGTGGAGTACATCACCTTTACAGGATACAATAAAAGTTTAAAAGGACAACTCACTATGTTTCACACATGTTGGTTTGGAAGGGTCTGAGAAAGGGACTCTCTTTTTTTTCTAATTTTAATTTTAGGTTTAGGGGTACATGCGAAGGTTTGTGACATAGATAAACACATGTCATGAGGGTTTGGTGTACATATTACATCACCACTGATGAGAATGCTCTTTCCTCAGGGCTTCCTGTCACCCTGGACATAAATTACCCAAGTCTGGCTGAGAAGCTGACCGGTGGAACTTACAGTACAAAACTCAACTAGGCAAACTATGCAAGAAATCACAGGTTTCTAAAGTTAGAAGGAGCTTCAAGATTGTATTTATCTCGAGGAGTTCATGTCGAATAATACAATAGGCTCTTAGTTATATTTTTTCTCTGTCATTTATTTTTTTTAAACGGGGATCACTCTGTTGCCTAGGCTGGAGTGTAGTGGTGTGATCTCAATTCACTGCAACCTTCACCTCCCAGGTTCAAGCCATTCTGCTGCCTCAGCCTCCCAAGTAGCTGGGATTACAGGCACCTGCTACTTTGCCTGGCTAATTTTTTTGTATTTTTAGTAGAGATGGTGTTTCACCACGTTGGCCAGGCTGATCTCAAACTCCTGACCTCAAGTGGTCCTCCGCCTCGTCCTCCCAAAGTGCTGGGATTACAGGTGCAAACCACCGCGCCCGGCCAGCCTTTTTTCTAAGCAATCCTTTTATTTTAGAACACTTACATGATTGTGATGGTAGTACAGAGTTCTCTTACGTGAGCTTCCCCTTAGTATAGTTTATTTGTCACCATTAATGAGCCAATATTGATGCATTATTATCAATGAAAGTAGAGACTTTACCCAAAATTCCTCAGTTATCACTAATGTCCTTTTTCTAACCCAGGATACCATATTTCATTTTTTTGTCATTTCCTTTGGCTGTTCTTGGTTGTGACAGGTTCTCAGGTTTTCCTTGGTTTTGATGACCTTAACAGTTTTGAGTATTAATGATCAGGTATTTTGTATACTGTTTCTCAATTGGTTATTTAAAAATTGGGACATAACTCACATGTCATAAAACTGACCCTTTAAAGTATACAATGCAGTGGTTTTTAATACATTTATATAGTTGTACAACTGTCACCGCTACATGATTCCAAAATACTCTCATCATATCCAAATAAAACCCAATACCCATTAGCAGTCACTCACTATATCCCTATTGCCCAGCCCCTATCAACCATTAATCTGCTTTCTATCTCTATAGATGTGTCTATTCTGAACTTTTCAGATAAGTGGCATCATATGACATGTGTCTGACTTTTTTCAATTAGCACGATGTATTCAAGGTTCACCCATGTTGTAGCAGATATGAGGACTTAATTCCTTTTTATGGCTGCATAATATTCCATCATATGGATATACAACACTTTAGTCATCGCTTGATGGACATACGGTTGTTTTTACTTTTTGGCTATAATAAATGGTGCTGTTATTGACACTGGTGTACAAGCTTTTGTGTGGACATATATTTTCAGTTCTCTTGGGTATATATGTAGAAGTGGAATTGTTGAGTTGTATAGCAACTCTGTGTTCAAGTTTTTGAGGAACTACCAAACTGTTCTCCAAAGTAGCTGCAACATTTTCATTCCCACCAGCAATGTATGAGAGTTCCAACTTCTACACATCCTTATCAATACTTGCTAATGTCTGTGTTTTCTATTTTACCTATTCTGGTAGTATTAGGCAATATCACATTGTAGTTTTGAATTGCATTTTCCCAGTATCTAATGATGTCCAGCATCTTTTCATGTGCTTATTGGTCATTCATATACTTCTTTGAAGAATGTCTATTCAAATGTATTTTCCATTTTTAAAATTGGGTTATTTGTCTTCTCATTGTTAAGTTGTAACAGTTTTTCATATTCTGGCTACAGCTTTATCAGATGTGAAAATATTTGCAAACGTTTTTCCAATTGTGTGAGTTTATTTTCACCTTCTTGATAGTGTCCTTTGAAATTCAGAAGTTTTAACTTTTGATTAAGTTCAATTTATCTATATTTTCTCTGCTTATACTTTGGCTGTCATATCTGAGACCATTACCTAATCCAAAGTCACAAAAATTTAAACATATTTTTTTCTATGAGAATTATATTTTTATCTCTCATAGTTAGGTTTTTGATACCTATTTTCAGTTATTTTTCACATATTGTGCAAGGTAAGGCTCTAACTTCATTCTTTTGCATATCAATATCAAGTTGTTCCTGCACCATTTGTTGAAAATACTATTCTATCTCCAGTGATTTGTCTTGGCACCCTTGTCAAAAATCAATTGACCATAAATGTCTGAGTTCATTTCTGGACTCTCAGTTCTATTCCATTGATCTCTGTATGTATGCTTATACCACATAATCTTGATTACTGCAGCTGTGTATTAAATTTCAAAATTGGGAAGTGTGAATTATCTTTGTTTTACTTTGTCAATCTTGTTTTGGCTGCTCTAAATCCCTTGCATTTCCATATAAATTTTAGGACCAGCTTGTTAATATCTAGGGGAAAAAAAACCACTGAGCTTTTAATAAGGATAACACTAAAACTGTAGATAAAATTGGAGAGAATGACCATCTTAACCATGTAAAAATGTTAAGTCTTCCAATCCATAAACCTGAAATATTGCTCCATTTATTTAGGCGTTCTTTAATTCATT
This sequence comes from Symphalangus syndactylus, assembly GCF_028878055.3. Lineage (NCBI taxonomy): Eukaryota > Metazoa > Chordata > Mammalia > Primates > Hylobatidae > Symphalangus > Symphalangus syndactylus. The sequence goes on along the minus strand of NC_072437.2, from coordinate 87,946,786 downwards.
ACAACCATGTTTTGTACTTTTAAAGGTAAAAGTCTTGTACTTCCTTTGTGAAATTTATTCCTAAGTATTTTATGCTTTTTTATCCTCTTTTAAATGGAATTCCTTTCCAGCCTGGGCAATATAGTGACACCTCGTCTCTAGGAAAACATTTAAAAATTAGTCAGTCAGGGTGGTGTGCACCCGTATTCCCAGCTACATGAAAGGCTGAGGCAGGAGGATCGCTTGAACCTGGGAGGCAGAGGTTTTCAGTGAGCCAAGATCATGCCACTGCATTCCAGCCTGAGCAACAGAGGTAGACCCTGTCAAAAAAAAAAAAAAAAAGGAATTGCTTTATTAAATTATTTTGAATTATTTATTGATAGTGTATAAAAATACAATTGACCTTTGAACAACTAGGAATTGGAGTACTGACCCCCTTTCACAGTCAAAAATCTGCATGTAACTTTTGACTCCCCAAAAACTTAACTACTACTAATAGCCTGCTGTTGAAGGAGTTCAAGACCAGCCTGGGCAACATTGCAAGACCCTGTCTGTACAAAAAAGAAAAAAGAAAACTTAGCCAGGTGTGGTGGCACACACCTGTAATCCCAGCACTTTGGGAGGCCAAGGCAGGCAGATTACTTGAGCCCAGGAGTTCCAGACCACCCTGGGCAAAATGGTGAAACCCTGTCTCTACAAAAAAATATAAAAAATTGGCCAGGCATGGTGGCATGCCCCTGTAGTCCCAGCTATTGGGGAGGCTGAGGTTGGGAGGATCACTTGAGCCCAGAAGCTCAAGGTTGCAGTGAGCCATGATTCCACCACTGCACTCCAGCCTAGACGACAGAGCAAGACCCTGTCTCTAAAAATAAAAAGAAAAGAATAAAAGAGAAAATCACAAGAGAAAATACACTTATTATTCATTAAGTGAAAGTAGATTATCTTAAAAGTCTTTATCTTTATTGTCTGCATGTTGAGTAAGCCAAGGAGGGAGAAAAAGGAGGTGTTGGGCTTGCTATCTCAGGGATGGCAGAGGTAGAAGAAAATCATATAAGTGAACACACAGTTCAAACCTATATTGTTGAAGAGTCAACTGTACAATTGATTTTTGTATATCCATCTTGTGTCCTGTAAATTTGCTGAACTGTTTTATTTGCTCTAATAATTTTTTTTTGTTTTTTTTTTTTTTTTTTTGAGACGGAGTCTCGCTCTGTCGCCCGGCCAACTTTTTGTATTTTTTAGTAGAGGCGGGGTTTCACCGTGGTCTTGATCTCCTGACCTCGTGATCCGCCCACCTCGGCCTCCCAAAGTGCTGGGATTACAAGCGTGAGCCACTGTGCCCGGCCTCTAATAATTTTTCTTAGATACAAGATCATGCTATCTACAAAGAGAGATCATTTTAATTCTTTCCTCCCAATGTGAATGCCAATTTCTTTTTCTTGCCTAAGTACTCTGGCTAGAACTTCCAGGACAATGTCAAATAAAAGCAGTGAAAGTGGATATCCTTGTCTGATCCTAATCTTAGGAGGGAAGTTTTCAATCTATCATTATTGAGTATAAGTATTAAGTATAATGTTAGTTTTGAGCTTTTTGTAGATGTTCTTCATCAGTTTGAGGAAGTCCCCTTCTGTTCCTAGTTTGTTGAATGTTTTTATTATGAAAGGGTACTGGATTTTGTCAAGTGCTTTTCCTACATCTATTGAAATGATCATAAAATTTTTTAACTTTATTCTATTAATGACACATACATTGATTGATTTCAACATGTTGAACCAGCCTTGCATTCCTAGAATACATCTCACCTACTTATGGGTATATAAACCTTTTCATATGCTTCTGGATTTGGTTTGTTTGTGTTTTGTTGAGGATGTTTGCATTTATACTCATAAGAATTATTGGTCTATAGTTTTCTTTTTTTGTAATGTCTTTGTCCAGTTTTGGTATTAGAATGAGTGGATAAGTGGGGTTTTTCTGGAAATGTTTGTGAAGAATTGGCATTCTTTAAACATATGGTAAAATTTACTGGTGAAGCCACACAGGCCTAGGCTTTTCTTTGTGGGAAGTTTTCTGATTATTTACCCAAACTCTTTCTTTGTTATAGATCTACTCATCTTTTCTATTTCTTGAGTCTATTTCAGTAGATTGTGCCTAAGAATTTGTCCAATTTATCTAGGTTATCTAGCTTGTTGACATACAATTATTCATAGTGTTCCTGTATATTTCTTTTTATTTCTATAAGGTTGGTGGTAATGTCTTGCCTTTCATTCCTGACTGCAGTAATTTGAGTCTTCTCTCTCCTCTTCTTGGTCAATCTAGACAAAAGTTCATTAATTTTGTTGATCTTTCAAAGAACTAACTTTTGGTTTTGCTAATTTTCTCTATTGTTTTTCTGACCTCTGTTTCCATTATTTCCACTGTAATCTTTATTAATTCCTTTCTTTTGTTTGTTTTGGGTTCAGTTTGCTTTTCTTTTTCTAGTTTCTTAAGGAATTAGGTTGCTCCAATTAGGTTATTAAGATTTTTTTTTTCTATTTTAATACAGGCATTTATAACTGTAAATTTCCCTTTAAGCACTGTTTTTGTTGCAGCCCATATATTCTGGTATGTTGTGTCTTTGTTTTCATTCATCTCAAAGCATTTTCTAATGTCCTTTGTAATTGCTTCTTTTACCTTTTAGATAGTTAGCAGTGTGTTGTTTAATTTCCACATATTTGTGAGTTTCACAAATGTCTTTTTGTTACTAATTTATAATTGCATTCCACTGTGGTCAGAGAACATGCTTTGTATGACTTCAATCCTTTTAAACTTATTGAGATGCTGTATGGCTTGACATATGCTCCACATTCCATGTGCACTTTGAGAAGAATGTATGTTATGCTCTTTTGGGGTGGAGTGCTCTATAGATGTCTGTTATATCTACTTGGTTTATGGCATTGCTCAGGTCTGTGATTGTTGATCTTGTGTCTAGTTGTTCTATCCATTATTGATAGTACAGTATTAAAGTATCTGACTATATACTGTTAGATTTTTCTAATTCTTCATTTAATTCTGTCAGGTTTTGCTTCATATATTTTGGAGCTCTGTGGCTATGTAACATTCTTATATCTTCTGGATATACTGACTTTTTTAATCAATACAAAATACCCTTCTTTGTACCTGGTAGCAATTTTTGTCTTACAGTCTACTTTGTCTCATAGTAGCAAAGCCACTCCAGCTCTTTTGTTTACTATTTGTGTGGTACGTCGTTTTCCACCCTTTAACTTTGAACCTTTTTGTGGTTTTAAATCTAAAGTATGTCTCTTGCAGATGCCATATAGTTTAATCATGACATTTTTGCCTCCCAATATCTGTCTTTAATTGGAATGTTCTATCCGTTTATATTTAATGTATTTACTGATAAGGTAAAATTTAGTTATTTGTTTTCTATATACATATGTTACGTCTTTTTTGTTCCTCTATTCCTCCATTACTACCTTTTCTTGCTAAATAGATATTTTCTAACATAGCATTTTAATTCTCTGTTCTTCTTTGACTATTTTTTAATTTAATTTTTTAGTTGTTGTCCTGCAAATTACAATATCTTAACTTATAACAATATAGTTTAGATTAATATCAACTTAATTTCAATAGCATATAAAAACATTGCTCTTATTTAACACCATTTTCCCCTCCATAGTTGTGCTATTGTCATGCAAATTACCTCTTTATATATTTTATGCCCATCAACACAGTTATATAATCATTGTTTTATGCAATTATTGCTTAAATCTGTTAGAAAAAAAGTTATAAATAAAAACTATATTTAAACATTTATATTTACTTATATTGTTACCTTTACTGGTGGTGCTCTTTATTTCTTCATATGAATTTTAGTTACTGTCTGGTGTCCTTTCATTTCAGCCTGAAGGAGTCCCTGTAGTATTTCTTATAGGAAAGGTGTGATAGTAACAAATTCTGTTTTTCTTTATCTGGGAATGTCTTAATTTCACCTCCATCTTTTAAGGATAGTTATTTATTCTTGTTTGACAGTCTGTCTTTCAACAATTTAAACATATCATCTCAGTGCCTTCTGGGATCCAGGGTTTCCAATGAGAAATCAGCTGTTGATTTTATTGAAAGTCCCTTGTAAATGATGAGTCACTTCTCTCTTGCTACTTTCCAGATTCTCTTTATCTTTGGCTTTTGATAGTATGATAATGATCTGTCAACCCCAGATTATGATCTGGGGTGTTTTTTAGGTATTTATCTTATGTGGAGTTCACTGAGCTTTGGGGATATGTAGATTAATATTTTTCCTCAAATTTGGGAGGTTTGGGGCCATTATTTCTTAAAATATTTTTTCTTCTCTTCTCTATCTCTCTCCTGAACTTCTGAGACTCCCATTATGTATATGTTGGCACTTTTGATGATGTCCCATAAGTCTCTGAGTTTTTTTCATTTTTCACCATTCTTTTTTCTTTCTGCTTCTCAGACTGAATCTCAATTGACTTATCTTCAAGTTTGCTCATTCTGCCTTCTGCTTACTCAACTTTGCTTCTGAAGTGAATTTTTTATTTCAATTATTATAATTTTCAACTCAATAATTTCTATTTGCCCCTTTTATCATTTCTATCTTTTTTTAATATTCTCTACTTGGTGAGATATTGTTCTCATATATTCCTTTAGCTCCTGAAATATATTTAAAATAGCTAATTTATAGTCTTTTTTCAGAAAGTCCAAACTTCTTTAGGGACAGTTTCTATGGTCTGCTTTTTTCCCTGATACTTTCTTATTTGTTTATCTCATAATTTTCTGTTGAAAACTATATACTTTAACTATATAATAAGGAAAGCCTGGAATACAAATTCCCCTCCTTCCCTATGGTTTCTGCTTGTTACTGTTTGCTGGTGGTGGTATTGGTAGTGGTTTAGTGACTTTTTTGAACTAATTCTGTAGTCTGTATATTTCATAATGTTTTGCCACTGAAATCTCTGCTCAGTTAGCATAGTGGTCAGCTAATGATTAGACAGAGACTTCCTTAGATGTCTGGAATCAATAAGTTTACCAGTCTTTGCTGAAGAACTCTGCATGTCTAGGCATGCTTTCAACAGGCAATGCTAAAACAGGCCATTTACAACTCTGCCTTAGCCTTCACTTCTTGCTTGTGCAGAACCTCATGATTAGCTAGAAAAGCAAAAAGCCAAAGGTGGGACCTTTGAGGTCTTTCCTGAGTATGGGCTCTAGGCTTGTAAACAACCCCACACATGCATGTGACCTTTTAGGTTCTGAGGAATATGCTGGAGCCTTTCAAAGACCCCTATGAACATATCATTCCCCAGCATTTTCTTTTAAGCCTTTTGGTTAGCCTACTGTTTGCCACAACTATTATTCAGTGCTTCAGGCAGTTGAAATTTCAACATTTGCTTCTCATCATTTTGGATGAACACCCCTAAGTAAAAGCCTGTTCACATTAGATGACCTCTGAGTCAGGTCAAATAAAGACAGCCCCATAAGTGGGATCTTCCAGGGAACAATCAGAAAAGTCAAACAATAAAAGTCTCTAGGAATGGGGATTTGAAGGAACTCCAACCCTATTCTTCCCTCTCATGTGGCTACCAGCCTGCTGGTTTTCACCGTGATTTATGGGCTGTTGATTTTCAAGGCTACTACGGAGCTGGAGAAGGAGGGGATTGTAATAGGACAAGTTAAAGCACCACAAAGCTCTGTATTTTTTACCAAAAATCAGCCGTTTTCCTTGAATAAATGCTCCCTGGATTGCTGCAAGACCTTAGCTCTAAGAAGCTCAATGGATCACAAGTAAAATAAATACACAGAATCAAACACCAAGACACATTATAATCAAGTTGTTGAAAACAAATGATAACGGGAAAATCTTTAAAGCAGCCAGAGAAAAGGGATATATTACAGACAGGAAAGCAATAACTTAAAATACCACTGATTTCTCACAAAAACAATGCAAAAAAAGCTATAACCTAAAATTCTATGTCTAATTCTATATCCAATTTTAAAACTCCTTCAAAAATAAAGACAGGTTCAGGCAAAATAAAACTGAGAGAATGTATTGCCAAACATACTTCAGGTGGAAGAGATACATGTAAATAATACAAATGATTCTTTTCTAATTTATTAATTCATAAAAATAATTGATTATTCAAATAAAAATAATTATAATGTATTATATAATACATAAATCTCTGAAGTCCTCTCTGTGGTTTTTCTTTAATCCAGCATGGCATGATAAACTAATAGACATTTCCAGGTGAGGTCACAGCAGAGAACAGAAACACTAGTTCTGCATTTGGGCCAAAACAAACTCAGGAGAAATTCATGGCAAGCAGATGTCCTCTCTATTACCCACATATACTTTATACTTCTCAGGTCTTTGATCTCCTTACCCTCCTCTTCTCTCATTAGAAATAACTTCCCCCTCCCCTCTCTGCTTTTCTAAGATCTGACTTTCTTTAAGGGTCCAGTTCAAATCCTTCCTCCTTCACGCAGCTTTTCTAGGCTTATCCAAGGACAGCTAGCTAGTTAATGGCAGTTGCACAATTAGAACCTGGTCCTTCTCAAACTTCTTCAGGTGGTAGGTGTCATGAAAGTAAAGGCATCTTTGCAAAACACTATGAAATATTGCTACACTTAGGATTTTTAAAGTTAATGTGTTATGCTTAGTCGGATATTTTATTTTATTTTATTCCACCTTTTTGCCTGTGACACAGCCTTCAGGAGATCCTGAGAACATGTGCCCTCAGTCAGATCTTTCTTACACTAGATTCTAGTACAGAAACAAACACCAAAGCTTTAAAAAGTATTGGGAGAAAAGCATACATAATTCTGGGAAAGTGTTTCTCTTAAAATCAAGAAAAGACACTTATTTTTCCAATATTTTAGTGGCAAAACAACTTGGTCTTGCCAGAAGAACATCAGTGTTCTGCAGTTCATTTTCTCTCTCTCTCTCTCTTTTTTTTTTTTTTTTTTTTTGAGACGGAGTCTTGCTCTGTCACCCACACTGGGGTGCAGTGGCGCAATCTCGGCTCACTACAACCTCCGCCTCCTGGGTTCAAGTGATTCTCCTGCCTCAGACTCCCGAGTAGCTGGGACTACAGGCGCGTGCCACCATGCCCAGCTAATTTTTGTATTTTTAATAGAGACAGGGTTTCACCATGTTGGCCAGGATGGTCTCGATCTCTTGACCTCGTGATCCATCTGCCTCAACCTCCCAAAGTAATGGGATTACAGGCATGAGCCACCGCGCCTGGCCCTGCAGTTCATTTTAAAGATCATTGTACTGTATAACATCCTAAAATTCTCCTTCACTTTCCATGACTTCAGGTTCAGATGAGGCTCAACCCCATCCTGATCTCCAAGGAGATTTGCAGAAAAATAATTTTCTCAGTATTATATGGCTCTACAATAAAGTGTACTCTTTGTCATCTGTCATGTCTGTGTCATGTTTCATTTTAGAACAAAGATAACTTAGATTTATAGCCTAGGACATAGCTAATTCCAATATCCTAGGTGTAAACTCTCCTGGTTACTCCAATAGATTCTCTAGTCTCAGACTACTTTCCATACTCTGCCTCTTAACACATGCATTCAAGTTAAACAGAAAAATTACTGATGTGTTCTTGCCTGGTGGTCCAAATTTTTAAAAATAGAAAAAGAAAACCCTTATGTGGAAAAAAGAAATGTGTCCACTTCCACAGACACTCTCCTAATATGGCGCTAACAAAAGATCCAGGGGCTGAAATATGGCTATATCTAGAGCACCCGTGGATCTCTAGGGATCTGTAAAGTACTCCCTTACCTCATGGTGCTTGGCACCCAAAGAGCGGCCAAAATGTTTGCTACTCATTCCTGAAGGAAATCCACCGTTGTCACCTGAGGCCTTATCAATCACACATCACACAACTCAGCAATGCACTATGGTTTAAGCTACAACCAACTGCAAAGAAAAGCAACTCCATGTTCTCCATAGAGGAGACAAGGACCCAAGGGCCAAACTGATTCTCTGAGGTAAGCTAGGCCCTTTTGGAAGAGCTACTGATTCAGAATTCTGCCAGTATTCGGAAGTTGGAATACAGCTGGTCTCTTAGTCACCACTAAGGGTAGAACAAAAAGAAATGAGTCTAAACTTCACCAAGAGAAATATAAGTTAGACCAAAGGACAAATCTGTGGAAGACTGTCAGCAGGATACAACGCTCACATGTGTGCCAAGCATTTTTAAATTAGTCAACTGTCCTCACCAGAGGCTGTGACTAACTAAACATCATATCACCATATCCAGGCTGGGCATGGTGGCTCACGCCTGTAATCCCAGCACTTTGGGAGGCCAAGATGGGCAGACTGCTTGAGGTCAGGAGTTCAAGACCAGCCTGACCAACATGGTGAAACCCTGTCTCTACAAAAAATACAAAAATTAGCCGAGTACGGTGGTGCACACCTGTAGTCCCAGTTACTCAAGAGGCTGAGGCATGAGAATTGCTTGAACCCAGGAGGCCAAGGTTGCAGTGAGCCACGATCCTGCCACTGCATTCCAGCTTGGGTGACAGAGTGAGACCCTGTCTCAAAAAAAAAAAAAAAATCGTATCACTATATCCAGAAATGGTGATAAGTAATATATAAGTAATATCACCATTCAATATATTCTTTAATATATTCTCATATATTCTTAACATATTCTCATATAAGTTGAATTTCAATAATATATTCAAGAATGTATTACTATGCCTTCAAGAATATATTACTGCAACTTCAAGAAAATATTGTTATGACTGGGGAACTAATATAAAAGTCTTGTTCAACCCAAAAATGGTTCCTGGGATATTTCTATGCAATGTAAGAATTCAGAAATTTGGTTTAAGTGACTACTGAAATAAACCTTGTGAGGTAAGCAAGCTACATGAAGATAAATAAACCAGTGGGATTTTTTTTAAGTATGTTTATTCAAGTTGGGGAAAAGCCACATAATTCACTATATGTCAAGCCTAAACTTAGATTTTTCATCATCATCTGACAATATGTGGCAAGCGCAGTTTTTGCAAAACAGTCAAACTCCCAATCAGTAATAAGGAATCTTTTAACTCAAGGTTGCATATTGTTCTTTGGCTAAAAATAGTAGAAAATCTCAATCCTTTAAATACAGAATAATCTCTCTGATCTCTCTAACTTATTTTACTTCCTCTGATCACATAATACTGAATACCTATTATGTGCCTAGTATGTGGAAAGCTTTTCTCAGCATCAAACCGAAATTTTAAATATCAAGAAAAAAGAAAAAACCCTCTTAAAAACTTTTTACACTCTAAGAGGGAAGAGAAACGAAAAATAAATTAACAAATTTTAAAAAGACTTTTTAACTCTTTAGCATGTTTTGAAAATCACATTATAAGTTTGAGCATGATGTTATTTAACTAATTTGTATGTATTTGTTCCCTGTCATAGTTATAGGAATATTTTCTCAAACTTCTGAGAATATTTAAAATCCATATTCAAATTATTTTTTAGGAGCCTAAGACTTTACAAGAACACATTTTAGAACTGACTCTAGTCACCACAAACAAATTCAGTGATGTGTACACGCGCATGCATGAATACATACAACAGTTGTGCTCCAGACACTACTCACTCCCCACAACTTCTCACTCCCCGACCTTCTACCCCCAGCCCCCTGCCCCTGGGGACGCCTGATCTCCAGTCTGGGAAAGGAAAGTGCCTCCTCCACATCCTCTCCCAGGGTCTCTCCCCAGACCTGAGTCCGTGGGGAGAAATGCTGACTCACAGCCACAGCCGGTTAGCAGCTCTCACTTCCCTAGCCCTGCTGAGCTGAGCAACCCCAGGGAGCATGGAGAAATTGTCGGTACACTCTCCAGAAGACTGTGGGAAGAAACACCCCTAAGCCTTGAGCCTGGAGTCTGGCGGGCTGCAGGAGCTACCAGCAGAACCTCAGGCACAAGGGATCCACATGTTCACAGCTGCCACGGGGAAGACAGAAAAGAAAGGAAATTAAAGGTCAAGAGGACAGAGAAAGCGAAGGGAGAAGAAGAGAAAAGAAAGAAGTGCATAAGGCGAAGTCGTCAAAAGTGGACTGCCCACCCTTTCCTGGCCCTGAGATTTTCTTCCCTGCCCCTGCCCTAGCTGAAGGCCCCTCTGCAGGATGCCCCCGTCCCGGAGGCAGCCAGCCAGCCAGGCAGTGTCTCCCTGATTTCAGCTGACTAAAATATGTTGGCCTGAAGCCTATAAACTTGTGTGTTTTTGATTGCTCACCAGATTCTCATCCAAACGCCTTTAACGTTTTCACTCCACAAAGGAGAACATGTCATGGAAGTGACTTGCCTAAGAACATACTTCAAGCTATCTCTTCACCAAGAGAACTCTAAGTTAGACAAAATGACAAATCTGTGGAAGACTGTCAGCAGGATACAATGCTCGTGTGTGCCAAGCATTTTTTAAATTAGCCAACTGTCCTCACCAGAGGCTGTGACTGACAAAAAGTCATATCACCATATCCAGGCCGGGCGCGGAGGCTCATGCCTGTAACCCCAGCACTTTGGGAGGCCAAGACAAGCAGATTGGTTGACGTCAGGAGTTCAAGACCAGCCTGGCCAACATGGTGAAACCCCATCTCTGTCAACCAGACCCAAGGGTAAGCTACTGCTCTGCCCTGGATAATACCCCACGTATAATAATCTATAATTCTATATACCTTAGGACACTGAGGCCACGTTTCATCATCCGAGAAATTTAAATAGTGTTAACAATAAAAAGAAAACACTCCTTTTAGTTCTCAAAAGCAATTGTATGATTCAAGTTGTAAGTTTCAGTACAGGCAAAACTAATACATGATAGGAAAAAATATGATCGACAGCTTTGGGGGTGAGGGGATGGGGGTTGACTAGGGAGGAACATGAAGGAACTTTCTGGAATGATGGTAATGTATACGTTCTATACCTTAATAGTGGTTTGGGTTACACAGCTGTATTCATTTATCAAACCTCTTTCAGTGGGCATTTCAGTGTATGTAGATTTGACCTCAAAGGGAAAAAAACATGGAAAATATTTATTTAAATCTAGTTAGAGCTATGCATGCTGAAGTGTCTAAGGATGAAGTATTTTAATGTCTGCAACTTACTTTTAAATATATTCCAAAAATAAGATGTGTTGATGAATGGATAGAGGGATAGGTAGATGAATATCTACATGTGATGAAACAGTATAGTAAAATGTTAATTATAGAATCTAAATGATAATCCAACTGGGTTGTTCACTGTCAAATTGTTCCAACTTTTCTGTAAGTTTGAAAATTTTATAATAAAATGTTGGTTTAAAGCATTTGAGAATTGTTGATGGGTATGAGATTTTATATTTAGGTATTATCTTATGAAGACAGGTGTTACGTCTGACTTTCATATGTATATGATATATACATATTAGTAATGGCAAAAACTGTGATTACTTTTGCACCAACCTAATAGAATACAACCTACTTGTATATATGCCACAGATACACACACACTCATATATTCTAGTTTTATAGTAAAAAATTCCAGTTTTATATTAAAATAATAGAGTAATTTAAAAGGCATCATATGAATTAACAAACTGACCATCAAGTATATTTTATTTTATCACATAGACAGACTTCTGTCAATATGAAACCTTTTATCTGTTAATTCAGTTTTACACATAAAAAGCATGCACAGAAATACATACACTGAGCACCAAGCTTATGGACAGGTATTGTAAGGAGCTGCTATTAACATATCATGTTAGAAGCAGGGCAGTAAAAACAGTTCCCTTACATCTCCCCTCTGTCTATCCCTATATGACATTTCCACATTACTAACGCCTCTAGATTAGATTACAAGAAGCAGCGATTTAGAAAACCAACTTAAAGCAGATAGATGAATAGGTAGATGAGAGAAACAGAGATTAAATTCTTATTGGATATTAATGACTTGGCCTTTATTTATGACTGGCCTCTCTCCTAAGGATTTGAGGTGCTTCCAATAAAAATATGTGCAATAATTGATAAAATATAATAAGAAGAGAGCATCAGGACTAGGGAAAATATAAATAAGAGTGGTAATTTTAGACCAAGAAAAAGAAAAACACAAATTATACGCAACAAGGGAGCCTAGGATAACAGCTACAGTTGAACATAATATTTGTCTCTGAATCACAGAGAAAAGAAACTATCAATTATGCTGAATTTTCTAATTTAATATTTAATTCAATGTTTTAAAGCAATTTTGTCCTTGAAACTTTTGGAGAATATTCAGTGATATCACTGACAGCCCTCTCAACACCATTCCTACAGAAATAAGATTTAGTAAAAGGTATTCTATATCTGTTTCTCAACAAATTGTTGAATAAAAAATCTAGAGCACAATAATGGTTATCCCAAAGGCAAGAACTTCTAGTAAAGGAAATTCCAGGTAATACAAATATAGACAACCTCCAAGGGTGGGCAGAGTAGATAGAAGTAAATAAAATAATATTTTATCTCATAGTCTATGCCTGATAAATGAGAAAAATATGACAACACTTTTTTCTTTTAAAGTTCTATAATGTAATAGATGCTCTTTCTCTCAACACTATTCCCAATCCCCGCATCACCTGCTTCTCTCCCCTACCCTGGCCAATCTTGGGAAAGAGGGTACCCTAGCCACCTTGTTTGTTCTACTTATGGACATGTGATTACAGGATCAGGGATGCTCAGAAGGCTGGCTCTGCAATGAGAGAGCTGAACAAATTTGACACACGGAGAAGCAGAAACTAAAGGTGGAGACAGGCATCCTTCTGACCTTCAGGTCCTCTTCCTGGTCTCCTTGAGGCCTAGGGGCTTTCTTCCAGAGTTCTGTGAGATAACACCATTGTGGCCTTTTAATAAACCCCCTGTTTTACTAAAATGCAACCAATGAATATTTAATTTCAGGAGCAGCTTAGACACATATTCCAAGAATGGAAATTTCTGTCGGTTTGGCTTGATTCAAGCATAGAACTTGTAGCGTCTAGCGGAAAGGATGTATTCTAAACCATCTTCCATAAATATCACGTTTCTCAGCCAACCTTTGATGAAAGTGATGAAGAGCAGACAATTTAAGATGGTTTGCTCTTGCAGGGCCTGGAATGCTGGTGCTCTGAGCTGATCCATATGCTTCAAAAATCTCACAAACAGATGGTGAGGTATTGATCTTTTTTGAAAATTAGGTAGACTGCTCTGGACTCATCCAGATGGACTCAGACCCATGAATTTAATCAAGGTCAGCAACCTAGGGAAGAACAGGTCTGACTGGGTAGAATGGGTATTAAACTGTTTTGGTAGCAAAAGGTCATCCTTAAGCTTTATCAATTGTAAGCTTCTTCATCAAAAGTGTGGAGGTTTATTATGTCAGAGTCTAAAATGGGGCAAACTATTTAAGAACTATGGAATTGGGAAAAGCAAATCTTCGAGATGTCAAGTGTCCATCAAGAGACTCCAAAGGCAATTTTCATATCATTCATTGTTATTTTTATTATTAAAATGCTTATGGCAAAAAAAATTCAGAAAATATGGCAAAATAGTTTTTAATAGAAGGTAATTAAGGCCAGGCATGGTGGCTCATACTTGTAATCCCACCACTTTGGGAGACCAAGGTGGGAGGATCACTTGAGGCCAGGGGTTCAACACCAGCCTGGGCAACAAAGTGAGACCCCATCTCTACAAAAAATGCACAAATTAGTCGGGCGTGGTAGTGCAAACCTGTAGTCCCAGCTACTTGGGAGGCTGAGTTGGGAGGATTGCTTAAGCCCGGGAGTTTGAGGCTGCTGTGAGCTATGACCCCACCACTGTACTCCAGCTTGGGTGCCAGAGTGAGACACTGTCTCTAAAAGAAAAATAAGAGGGTAATTAATAACCCAATCTTCTAGGATAATTACTGTCATTATTTTGCCATATTTCCATCCAGTAAAAAGTGTTTCATTTATTTATAAAACTATTTTGTAAACGTAACAAAATATTATAAATATATGTCAATGTCAATACATTTTACAGCGTCATTTTAATAACCATTTAATATTCCAGTAGATGGCCATGCCATCATACTTTATTTAAACAGTCCCCTGCCATTGGATGTTGAAATGATTTCTGGGGTTTGGCTACTATAAAAGATACTGAAATGAACATTCTTATATATAAATCTATATTTACTTGTCCAATCATCTCCTTAGGATAAATTCCCAAAGCTCTTCAAAATTTGATGTGTTCCACTCATTAGAAGGAGTTTTTCATTGGTAAGAAGTTTATAGTAAGATAGAATCGGATAAATTTTTGAGTGATTCTTCCATATTCTTTTCTGCAGCACAACTTCTTAAACTTAGCATTCTAAACTTAGTTTTCCAGGGTTTTTGGGTTTCTTGTGGGCACCAGGCATCCTCTTCAAATCAGAAGCCTAATGACCACACCCATATTTACTCAAATAAGATGCCCTTAGCCAACTAGAAGCCACGAGGAAACTAAAAAGCCTTTCCTTTCTCTGCAGTCTGCTTAATGCCCTACTTTCAAATGTATAATTTTGTGTGTGAATGAGCCCAAGAACCCCTAGGTCAAAAGTGCAAGTGAGAAGACATGGCTGCTTTTGGAGCACCAAGGATGGTGTTAGATTCACTCAATATAGTCTACAACATTGGTCCATACAATGGAGATGCTAGTAAAGATAGCCCCAAATATTTATCCTATCATCTGACATTTATCAGTGTTAAATTATATTTATAAATTAATTAGGCAAGTAATTATACAACTACCCCAAGGGGACTGACTGACCCATGGGGAAATAATTCTTGCAGTCATCATCAGATAAAACCTTAGCACGCAGAGAATTATCATAGCCATTGCATACTCAAAATACATGCAGATGACAAGATTATCAAATGGCAGCTATATGTGCAACAGACACCTTAGGGGGAAGGATGGAAACATATGACATCTGTTGATTTGGCCACCAACTAAGGAACAGAATCTGGAGAAAACTGGTTCTTGTTGTATAAGCCCTGATGCACAGAGATGATCCTCCCCTTTCTGACTGAGAAAAAAAAAAAGTGTCAAATTACCCTGACTTCTTCCAAATTCCCTGTTGTGATTTGAATTGTGTCTCCCAAAAATCCATATGTCAAAGTCCTAACCTCCAGTCAGAATGTGACCTTATTTGGAAATAGGGCCATTGCAGATGCAATTAGTTAAGTTAGGATGATGTCATATTGGAGTAGAGAGGGCCAGTATGACCCAGTATGACTGGTGTCCTTATAAAAAACGGAGAATTTGGACACAGAGACATACACATACAGAAGTAAGATGATGTGAAGAAACACAGAAAGAAGATAACCACCAGAAACGAAGAGAGGCACAGAACACATTTCTCCCTCACAGTCCTCAGAAGGAAGCAATCCTGCCAACACTCTGATTTAGACTTCTGGCCTCCAGAATTGTAAGACCATACATTCCTGTAGTTCCAAACCACCCAGTTTGGTACTTTGTGGCAGCCTGAGCAAACCAATGAATCTCTTTAGCTCCCTTTAATATCAGAAAGAAGAAAGGTGTGAAACACTGAAAAAATAAAATAATTCACTTTCCAAAATCCTGGTCTGTTTGAAGACAAAAAATGTTAAGCCACAGAAATCAAATCGTAGCATCAGATTTATTTATTTTCTTTGAGACAAGGTCTCACTCTGTCGCCCAGATTTGAGTACAGTGGAGCAATCACAGCTCACTGCAACCTCTGTCTCCCAGGCTCAAGTGATCACACACCTCAGCCTCACAAGTAGCTGGGACTACAGGCACATGCTCAACAATTTTTTTTTTTTTTTTTTTTTTTTTTTTTTTTTTTTTTTTGTAGACTCTAGGTCTCATTATATTGCCCAGGTTGGTCTCA
The DNA here is from genome assembly GCF_028878055.3 of Symphalangus syndactylus. Classification (NCBI taxonomy): domain Eukaryota; kingdom Metazoa; phylum Chordata; class Mammalia; order Primates; family Hylobatidae; genus Symphalangus; species Symphalangus syndactylus. The sequence goes on along the minus strand of NC_072437.2, from coordinate 87,930,898 downwards.
AACTCCTGGGTTCAAGAGATCTCCCCACTTTGGCCTTTCAAAATGTTAAGATTACAGGAGTGAGCCCCCACATCAGGCAGCTATTTGTTTAGGACCCAGAATAGAAAAATTGCTATCACTGGGAAATGAAATAATTTGCTCGCAGAGCTATTAGGTGAAAGGGCTAAGGTTTGACACAAACCTGTTCAAAGACAGTCACTCTACTATGTGCTGCCTTTGACAGGCCTTCACCTCCCTTTGCACTCCAGCTCCATTTCCCTTTGCGTCTCCTCTGCCCTCAGATACACAAGGCCCCCATGCTGCCCTCGGCCACAGCCCGCACTCCAGCACCCTATCCAAGCCAAGCCAGCCTCCCCCAGAGAACCACATATTCCAAACAAAATGCACCCTCTGCCACTTCATTTCTCCTTGATCCACAAACAAAACTCCTGGGCCTTCAGAATGGGATCGTTGCTAGATTTTCAGAAGAAAGCAATCTGAATACCTCAAGAAGTTTACACAAAAGTGTATATAATGCCCAAGGAGTTTGTAAGCCAAAGCATCTCTACTTGGCAGAATTTATGGGGCAAATGACTTCAGTAAAGTGCATTTTGGTGTTACTTGATGGCTCTGGGTGACTGTCCCCACTCTCAGGGATCTAAAGCATAGTCAGGGATCTGTGAAGCCATTAGGCTGTCCCCCAAATGCTTTCCTCAATCTCACTCATCTTTTTGTCCTTGTTAAAATGTGTATGTCCCTGGGAAATTTGCATCTCAGGGTACTGGCCATCTAAGTGTCTGAACTTAAAAATGGCTCTATCAGATTGGCTATGATATCAGAATATAGAGCTGAGCTGCAATAGTTTTCAATTTTATTCCTCAGCAAACAGGGGAGCTCTTTCCAGGAGGAGGAAAAGTGTCACTACCCTAGGTTGGAGGGAGAGGGAGAGATGCCATCAAGAAGAGGATCACAAGACAGCACATCCAAAAGGACTCAAGGTCATGCTTAGCCTGTCCCAACATTTTGCCTAACACAGAAATAACAATTTTAGCCACAGCTTTGTCTCTCAACTGCTTTTAAGATGTCGTGGTAATTGCAGCTTTATTGAACATTTTCAATGTCTCGGCACTTTTTAAGTATTAACTCATTTCATCTTTATAAGCTTAAACAGTGGGTGCTGTTATCCTTCTTCATCATAAATGGAAAAAGAGAGCCACCAAAGGGCTAAGTAATTTGCCAATTAGGGAGTGAAGCCAGTCTCTAAGCCCAGGCAGGCAACTACACAGGCTCCTGCTCTAACCACTGTTCTAGGCAAGGAAGCCTCATATGTGACATCAGGTATAATTATTTCAGCAAAAATACAGAGTGGTAAATGGAAGCATCTGCCAGCCCATGTGAGATACAGGAAATGTTCCCACTTGATGCCCAAAGCCGACATCAGAAGTTCTGACCAGCTAGCCCTCCAGAGCCACCAGTCCCACCATCGGATCCCAGGTACACAAGTCCCACTGGGATGATACCTAGAAATGACTGCCATTGCCCTGCCTGTGACTTGGTTTAAACAGCTAGGCAAACCTAAAAATATAACTTTGGTCTGGAGAACTCAGGCTATTCCTTGTAGGTCTGATTCCAGCTGCCACTTTCCACTGTATTTCACTAGGGATGGCTGAGCCAACCTCCCAACGCAGCCATACGTTAGTCATGGAACCAGGAGGCCTCCTCCCTGCCCACCTCTGGAGCACTCCCTGGAGGCAGTCCAAATAGCTTATCTCAGCTGTCACACTAAGGGAACTGAATTCCAAACAGAACAGGAAAAAAAATTTCTCAAATGTCTGCTCTCTTTCCAGGATTTAACAGGCCTGATACAAGAAAGTAAAAATAACAAAATTAAATGTGTGAAATTCTAGGGAGTATAATGCTGCAAATACATTGTTTTATTTTGTTGTTTTAACCATAAATTCTTAATCTGCTTGTGCCTTTTCACTTCAGTAAGGGAGAGTTAAAATATGTCAGTGCCTGACTATTAAAAAAGCAGTGTCTGAATTTAAAAACGGCTCTATCAGATTGGCTGTGATTTCAGAATATAGAGCTGAGCTGCAATCATTTTCAATTTTATTCCTCAGCAAACAGGAGAGCTCTAAACATTTCTCTCTCAAACACAGAGAATTCTGATCCTAGAGATACAAGACAGAACAGAGTGCTGTGAAGTGAAGGCCTCTGCCAGACAGGGCTAGCTCAGCCTTTCAGAGACGACATGAGAGCTGCCTCCAGTGCTCCTCAGAGTCCAGCTTGAGCAAGCCCACCCAGGCCACAAGAGAGAAGGCACTGTGGAGTTCCCACCTCCAGAGGCCAGCAAGCCCCTTCCAAGCATTAAGGCCCAGAGGTCACCCCATCCCCCAAGGAAGGGTATTCCATTAGCTGCCAGAAAGCCTGATGAGCTCAAGTGTGCAAGATATAAGAAGGGATACAGCAGCAGGATGCCCCTCCAGAGGATGGGGACAGTCCTTCCCAAGAGAAGGCATAGGTCAGCAGGACAGGGAGATTGAAAGAGGGGGCTGGAAAGAGGAGAGAAGGATTGGGTGTGAGCAAGAAAGAGAGGTAAGGGATAGGGGAGCTCCAGCTCCAGCCAAGAGGGACAGCATGTCTTCTCCCAAAGATGTATAACTGAGCATGTTTTCTCCCAAAGAAATGTATCTATCTGTGGGGAATTAGATAATGATTATGTTGGATAAAGTCATAACCCTTGATCCTTCTATACCAAGCACGTACATCAACCACCCAAATCCTTCATGATCCTATGTGGGTTCTGCCTAAGGAAGACTTTCAAGGCAGGAGGCCCTTGAGGAAGAACAGAATCATCATGTGATCATCCAGGGTCCTCTATCTCTGGCAAAGACTGGCCTGATGAATGGGATCAGAGCTGGAGGCCTGGGTATCTTTTGACTGCAAGAGTTAGGGGTGGCGGAGTGCAGCAGCCAAGACATCCCCAACCTGTCCCTGAATAACAGACAAGTCTACATTTCCTGAAATTCTGTAACACTGTATTGACAATAAACATCCTAGAGAAGTAAGAAAGGAGGAGCTCCTACAACACAAGGCTACCATTGCTGCCTTCTGCACTTGTTCTTTTTGCTGTCCTCTCTGTTCACTCCTTTGTAGTAAATAGCTCTTAAATCTTTAAAACAAAAATTAAATAGAGACAGAAATCATAGAGAATCATAGAGACAAAGTAAAACAGTGGTTGCCAGGGGCTGGAGAATGGGAAGTTAGTGTTTAATGGGTACGGAGTTTCAGTTTTACAAGATGAAAAGAGTGTTGGAGATGGACGGTGGAGATGGTTGCCCAATAATGTGAATGTACTTGATGCCACTCAACTGTATGCTTACAAAGGGTCAAAATGGTATATTTTATGTTATGCATATTTTACAACAATTTTTTTTAAGTTAATGGGGCCGGGCACGGTGGCTCACACCTGTAATCCCCGCACTTTGGAAGGCCGAGGTGAGTGGATCACTTCAGGTCGGGAGTTCAAGACCAGCCTGGCCAACATAACGAAACCCTGTCTCTACTGAAAATACAAAAATTAGCCTGTAGTCCCAGCTACTCGGGAAGCTGAAGCTTGAGAATCACTTGACTCTGGGAGGTGGAGGTTGCAGTGAGCCGAGATCACGCCACTGCACTCCAGCCTGGGCAACAGAGCAAGACTCTAAGAAAAAAAAAAAGTTAATGGTATTTGCTAGTCTTCAAGGTCAATAAAGAAAAGTGCAGGGTAACCAGGTAAATGTGTCCCACTCTACAGCTAATTTTGAGGAGACCAGAAACCTAAGGGCAAGAAGGAGTATTGGCAACTGTTAAAAGGAAAGAAAAGTAGACTCTATCCCAGGATCCTGCAGCAGAGAAGAAAAACAAAAACCAAAACATTTGAGAGGCAGGATGAGCATCTGAACTGGCCCTGGAGTTTGGAGTAGATAGACCTTTGAGTGATGTAGAGACATAGAGGCAGCACATTCCTCCAGGCCTGCCCCATCACAAGGCCATCCCTCTCACTCTTCATTGTCTCTTCCAAAATATTGCTGTTCTTGCCTTCCTCAGTTGTCTCTTCTTTTGAACTACAGGCTATCCTGTAACACCATCACTTTCCCATCCTTTCCCACAGTGTGCCTGAGAGCCTTAATATCTGGTTTGCCGTTTCCTGGACTCTTGCCAGTTAATGGGGTAATTTCAACATTCATGTTGATGACTTAGCCAATCTCATTTCCTCTGTTTCCAAATGGCCATCTTCATCTTTGGTAACCCATTCCTGAGGCCACACCCTGCAATAATAACAATAGTCATGACTATATATCAGAACTTGCCAAGTGGCAGGCACCATGCTAGTAACTTTACATCATTTTCTGTAACCCTCGCAGATAATGTAAAGTCAGGCTATAGCACTCCTATGTAGAGATGGCCCAGCATCACAGAGATAATGACTAGATAGGGGCTAGGATTCTAAACCTGCTACTCAGACTCCCAAGTCCATGCTCTCCTCTCTTTACAGCACAGCCTCAGAACACATCTGAAATGTAAACCCTGAAACTCCTGGTCTCTGACCATAGACTCTTGCCTTGCTACCTCTTCCGCCAAACCTCTTCCTTGGCCTCATCAAATGTCCAACCTCTCAATGCTTACTTTTATTCCAAATTTATCAATCCTTCCTGATGCTTCTTCCTTCCATAACTGTGACCAGAGGAAATGCTGAGAAAATCCTCCTAAGACTGTTTCTTTGGCTCAGTGCCCATGCAATGATCTCCCTCCCTTTGATCATCAGACTACTGATTAAATTAGTAAAATCCTCTAGGCCTAAAATTGTAAGCAATGCTATAATGGTGATATAAGTGCTGGTTTGAACTTTAATAAGTGTGATAGATTGGTTGGAACCAAGTGAAGAGAAAACAGTTGATGGCAGGTGGCACATGATAAGAACCATGGCTATTCCCATTTGGTCTCATAAAAATGAGGCCCCATGCTTCCTCTCAGGGCTGTTTGATCCAGCAGGAGTGCATTCTGACCATGATGTCACTGCTGGCATCCACTGAAAGACATGCTGTCTCCCTCCATCTTGAAGACGGTGACTCAGCACCCTAGGGTTTCCACAAGTGGCTGGAAAAATTTCTCACTCCCTTTACCATCCATCAACATGCACCCACTGCCACTGAATGATTGTGACAGTAAAGTGTGCCCTTCAAGACCTCCCTTTCCTCTTCAAGACTAAGGTTTGCAGGGGGAGTTGAGGAGTGAAACAAAGTAGAATTCTGTAGTTTAATGTGAAAGCATGTGTAAGCATGTATGTTCTTTGTCATTAGACAAAGAATATGACAGACAAAAATGCAAAAGCATATGAGATAGACCTATATGTAACAAGTTCTGAGCCCTTGGTCATCAATAATTCAGAGCCTATCCTAGTCAATGGATTGAACGACACTCTCAACATCTCCATTCTCTTGCCCTCTTGCCTAGTCCTTCTGCTCACCCTTGACATTCCACAGCAACTCTGTTTTCTCCAATTCTGAATATTCTGCCACTGTTGGAAAAGAAAATCATAAAACTATGTTGATTATCTAAATTACGTTTTAAAGCTCAAACCTCAGCTCTGCCCTGCATATTCCTGTATTGTGTTTCCTTACAGCAGCATTTCCAAATTTGTTCCATGTTGCTCAAGTTCCCTACCCCAATCCTAGCCCCTTGACCCTCATAAGACAACACAGCTTCCTAACGTCCAAGAAAAAAAAAAGCAGTCATCCACAATTTCTATCCCTTTCAAGTTTTACTTCCACTTATCTTCCCCACTTCTTGTTCAAAAAGAAAGTATCTCATTTCCATCCAGGGCCAGTCAATCCATCAGCGTGTTGATCCTGGCCTTCCTCTTCTAGGATGTTTCATGAACTCCAGACTTCTTCATCCAAAAAAATCAATCACTAAAGCAAGCCTTCCCTCAGTTCTACGTACTCATCAAACCACCGCCCTATGGCTGCCCTCCCATGAGTACCCACCTGTTTTTGGTACTCATGCCCTCCACTGCCTCACCTCCCCATTCATCCCTCAATTTGTCATAATTTAGCTCCCAATCCTACTCCTATGTTGAAAATTCCCTGGCAAAAGTTAACAATTTCCTATCAAACTCAGTCTTTATTTCTCCCTTAATCTTTCTGAAGCTACAGTATGGATGGACATGGGTAAGGTGGTACAAGGAGGATTAAGCATGGATATGGGAGTCAGTGGCCTGGGTACCGTCCTGTTTCCACCAATTACAAACTGTTTAACCTTAAGTTGAATTATTTGACCTATCTGCACCTCAGTTTCCTCATCCTTAAAATAGAAATGATGCTAATAATAGCTTCTAGTGCTTAAGGCTTACTAGCTAATTGGGTGGAGACAGATGCAATATGAGACACTGAAAGCTGGATTGGTGGGGGCCGGCAGGGGGACAGTCAGAGTAACAGGGATGTAATCGTAGCTACAGAATCTTGTGTAATCACAAGATCTCTGGGTCTCACTTTTAAATAGTCTGGGTGCCATGGTTTGAATGTGTCCCTCTGATGTTTGTGTCCCTCTGATGTTTGTGTCCTCTATGTAGGAGGATTGTTTGACCCTAGAAGTTTGACAGCAGCCTGGCCAACATAGTGAGACCCCCAAAAAATTAGCCAGGCATGGTAGAATGTGCCTGCAGTCCCAGCTACTCAGCAGGGTGATGTCGGAGGAAGGCTTGAGCCCAGGAGTTCGATGTAGTAGTTCAATGTCACTCTAAAATTCATGTTGAAACTTAATCCTCAATGCAACAATATTAAGAGGTACAGCCTTTACAATATGATTAGTCCATAAGGGCTCTGCCTCATGGATAGGATTAGTGCCCTTATAAAAAGACTCAAGGGAGTAGTTTGGTCCCTTTGCCCCTTCCACCATGTGAGAATGCAGCAAGAAGGTGCAAGCCCTCACCAGACACCAAATTCTGCTGGTACTTTGATCTTGGATTTTCCAGCCTCCAGAACTATGAGAAATAAATTTCTATTCTTTATAAATTACCCAGTGTGTAATATTTTATTATAGCAGCAGGAACAGAATAAGACACTGGATGATCACCAAAGTTATTCCTGGCCATAAACACTTATATGACCCATTAAACAGTTTGGCAACAATTTGAGAAAATGTACAAATGAGTGCTAGATGAGCAGTACAAGTGATCAAGGGTTCAGAGAAGGGATGAGTGCTATGAGAAGCAAGTTTAAAGGAGGTTGGGCAGGTAAAAACATTCGTGGACCTAAAAGACAGGAAAGATTTTGATAGATGTGAAAGAAAGAGATTTCCAGGTTTGACAAGCAAAACAACAACAAAGGCATGGAGTGATTCAAGGTGCACCAGAAAGACCTCCCTGACAAAAAGATTTTCCCCATCATTTATCAATAGATTTGAATATTAGCTAATGGTTTTGAAGTTATTATTTGACCACAAATAACTTGCTATTTACAGTTGATAAGGATGAATGTGACCTCTGCCCTGCAGCCATTTGAAGTAATTTGTAGACTGGACACAGTGGCTCATGCCTGTAATCCCAGAACTGTGGGAGGCCGAGGCAGGAGGGTCACTTGACCCCAGAAGTTCTAGACCAGCCTGGTCAACATAGTGAAGCCCTGTCCCTACAAAAAAGAAAAAATTAACCAGGCACGGTGGCATGTGCCCGTAGTCCCAGCTACTCAGGAGGCTAAAATGGGAGGATGGCTTGAGCCCAGGGGTTCGATGTAGTAGTGAGCTATAATTGTGCCACTGCACTCCAGCCTGGGCAGCAGAGCAAGACCCTCTCTTGGGTCTATGGTTATTAAAAATAACCATAATAATAATAATCTGTAGAAGAATGGTTAATAAAAGATGTATACTAGGGTAGTAATAGTTGTTTCAAGGCAATGGATTGTAGGTGACTTTTATTATGTTTATCTGTATTTTTCTAAAATGAACATGAATTGTTATTTGTAATGGGAAAGAATAAAAGCATGTTTTTTAAGTTTTAAATACAATTAAGGAGGTGGTAACATCTTAAGTCATTAATGATTAATAGTGGGAAGGACTAGGTGACAGGGCTGGTACATAGCAGAAGAAAGAGATGCCAGAGGCACTGAGAGAGCTGTTGAAAATGGAGATAGCAAAGCAGTGACAATATTATTTTCCTACCTCATAAATTTGCCCATGCAACATCCTATTTTAACTTCTAAAAGTCCATTTCATTCTTGTTTACCCCCAATTTTATTTCTACCACCCAGAAGAATTCAAGGATGTTATTTAAAAGATCCCTTTTTAAGTGCTGATATACAAAGGGTAATGCAACTAAGATAAAAGTGTGATACCTTTTCAGTGCTGTATATCTGTCAGTCATTCTTCACCACAGTCCCTACTCTCAGGTCTATGGAACCTTGGAGTAGTGAGGAGTGGAAGGGTGGACAAGGTGACTCATAGTTACAAGCGTGATGGTGATAGTTTTTTATATACATTAAAATGTATTTTTAATTCATTCTCCCCTATGAATCAGGTTCTCTGCAGCCTTTTCACCAATATGGCCTCAGAGAAAGGGAAAAAGCAACTCCTCAGGAAGGAGAATGATATAACTTAAAACTATTTTCTACCAAACATTAGGGGAAAGAAAAGTTCATGGTGATGGGTAAGAAGACGTTAAAAAGATTGAGACATAAGCAGGAAAACATGGTTTCTTTGCCTTGGACCTAAATCTCAAATTGAGAGATTTTAAGTGAAGGTTAAGGGAAAAGTCAAAAGTCGAGGATTTTTCTATTTAAAAATGGGCAAAATATCTTAATAGACATTTCTCAAAAGAAGACTTAAAAAATGGCCAACAGCTACATGAAAAAAAATGCTCAAAATCACTAATCATCAGAGAAACGAAAATCAAAACCACAATGAGATATCACTTCACATCCATTAGAATGGCTTTTATCAAAAAGACAAGAGACAAGAAATGTTGGCAAGGATGTGGAGAAAAAGAAACCCTTGTACACTGTTGGTGGAAATGTAAATTAGCATAGCCATTATGAAAACAGTATGCAGCCTTCTCAAAAAATTAAAAATAGAACTATCATATGATCCAGCAATCCCACTCCTGGGTATATATCCAAAGGAAATGAAATCAGTATGTCAAAGAGATATCTGTACTCTCACGCTAACTGCGGCATTATATAGTATTTCCATTTACAGATACAATAGACATAAATAGGCTGGGTGTGGTGGCTCAGGCCTGTCATCCCAGCAGTTTAGGAGACTGAGGCTGGAAGATCACTTGAGGCCAGGAGTTCAAGACCAGTCTGGGCAACATAGTAAGACCCTAGTCTCTAAAAAAAAAAAATTGTTTTAATTAGCCAGGTGTGGTGGCTAGTGTCTATAGTTCCACCTACGTGGGAGGCTGAGGTGGGAAGATCACTTGAACTCAGAGGTTTGAGGCTGCAGTGAGCTATGATTGTGCCACTGCACTCTGGCCTGGGCTTCCAACCTGGGTAACAGAGCAAGACCCTGTCTCTAAAACAAACAAAAAGACATAAATAACTTCAGTTGCAAGAATAATAGTAAAATGTACTTAAATAATTAAAAAGTGGTGAGTTTTGAGTACTACCTTTCTTTTTAATATTGTAAGTTTATATAACTTATCTAATAATGGTTGCGTATAACAGCTGACTTGCAGAATTCCCCTAAACTTAACAATCAGCTCTGAAAAGCAAGCATGAGCCAGTAGATCATGCTACTGCTTAAGATCTCACAACCATTTACGGCAGATATCATCTTGGAGAGGCAAGTGGAAGGAAAATTGAACAACTGAGTCATTTCCCCAAAATAAATTAACTTATCATTAATGATAAAGGTAACTGGCTACTGCCACCTCTGCTGCCACCACTTTCAATCTCAAAGGTTCAGGAAGAGATGAAATCAGTTACCAAAACGTTACAGAAACTATATTTCTTGTATATCTGAATTTTAGTGTGTGTCAATTAGAAATACTGTGCCAAGTATGGAATCCTTCAATGGAGGTAGCTTATGTGGGTGGAGGTTTATTGCATTCACATGTCAAACAATAAGGCTTATTACTTCATGGTCAGAAAACAGCTGCCCCAGCTCCAGGCAATACATTTGCTTTCAAGCCAGGATGAAGGGGCAAGCAGCACAGCAGTTTCTATGCTCTTTTATCAAGAGCACAAAAGCTTTCCCAGGAGTCTTCCTTCCCCATTCCCTTCTTCCCAGTAGACTTCTACTGCTTAAATCTTACTGGTCAGAACTAGGTTACTCAGCCACCCCTAGCTGCAGGGAAGCTAACCTTATCCTTAATAGAAGATATTCTAATTGGCTGAAACCAGTCAGGATCCATTGCCCGGGCTGAGTACATTGCTGCCAATATATGAACAAACTCTGGGTTCTGTTAGTGAGGAAGACTTGGGTAATGGAGAATGGGCAAGCCGGCAGCAGAGTCTGGTGCAGTTTAAGTCAATATTTCTAACCCCAATTTACACAGCAGATAAAAAGTAGAAGGACTATTTTAAATGGAAAAGAGCCAAGATTGGCATTTGCTTGCCAGAGCATGAGATGGAAATGCAGGAAGAGCCTGGAAGTGTCTCTCATATCTAAGGCAGAATGCTACCAGGGGTACAAACGGGTAGGGCCTGGACGCCTTAGCTGCTGCTGGACCTCCAGGTCCCACCGGCCATCATGCTGACTGAACAGCCACTGTAAGAACAGGAAATGGGGTAAAGACAATGAAGTCCAATGCTAAAGAGGTTTCCCTGTCCAGGAAAACAAAGGAACAATAGACTCTTACTGCTTAATATCTTAAGAGCTTCGTGGTGCTTTCTGAGGACCTGAGGCCCACTTGCTCTTCCCTTAGAACACAGCTCATGTTTCATAAAGCTGGGGCGAGCAGTAGGACTGAGAAGAAAAGTGAGAAGATTCCTCCTTCCCTGCCTCTAATGAACAAACCTTGGGACTAACAAAGGTTAATTACTTGCCTGATCCAGGCTTATTCCTTGAAAAGGAGCTGAATGACTAAACATTTGTGAACATTGAGTCGCACAGCCCATCAGCAAATGGAGCCTGCCCTACTCCAACCAGGCACATGACCATCACTTGGCTAATGGACTAATTGTAGGACTTATGCTGGATTCAGAAAAAAAGCAAGTCAGAGCTGTTCAGGAGGCTACAGGGGCTGGAGGAGTGAGAATTACAACTAAACGGGACTTAAATGTAAAATTAAAAGTTCCACATTAGCTTTTCTGAAATAAAATATAAGTCTTTTACTTGAATAAGCTGAATAAATGCAAATGATATCAGGCAGAAAAGATCTGAGATTTATCTATCCACTGCAAAAATTACACTTGTGAATTGTTTATTCTTCTAGTGAAACATGTCTAATGCTTTCCCCCCTCATAACATTAACTTGTTTAAAGAACATTTATACGATAACATCTTGAGTTCTTTGTTTTCTAGGTTTCTCAACCAAAGTTCTCTTCTTGAAGTCTTTGTGAAAAAAAAAATTGCTGCCTCTTTAAACTAGTGCTCAGGCATGAAAATGTTTAACTAATTTCATTTTCTTGATAAAGTTTATCTGTGATCAGAACTGAGTCATACCAAAAATACCTCTATAAGATTTGACCTTTTACTTAAATCCCACATCGAGATAATATACTCAAAATGGTTATCAATAGGGCCTTTGTTTTTTAAAGCACATCTAAAATAAATCACTTTTTAAAAGCAGAAAACTGTTTTCAATTAAGTCCTTTACAGGCAATCAGCTTGAAAGTTATACTTGCTCTTTTATTTTTTTATATATAAATTATGCCCAAGAGTGCCATGATAGCAGCAGTATACTAACTATGCCTTACCTTTGCATTTACTTCTTGTCAAAATAAGCTTTACAAATTAATTGGTTTTAGAGTGCTTTATGACCAATAATGACTGCATTGTACTAGTCCCAGAGTAAAAGCAATGCAAGCACCAACTACTTTTTCTTGTTATTGAGAAACACCTAGTCTAATTAGATAAGGATAATTAATTCTTAATTTCTTCTGATGAAGAGTTTTCTTGCAGTAGAACAATTTTACCCCATTCCAACAATGTTTATCATTTAGAAAAGCTTTAAAGAGACTTCTGCTTGAATCTCTGACCCAAGTAATTCTGTGATACCTACACAGGGCTAACTACTAGGTTTGGCCTCCTGTATGTTTTAACCACCTCACCCTTTCATCAATGAATTCCTATCTGCTCTTCAGATGCTAGGAGCATACTAGATAAGTAGATAATTTTAAAATTATCCATTCAAAAATAGGCATTTCATGCCTGTAATCCCAGCACTTCGGGAGGCTGAGGCAGGAGGATTGCTTGAGCCCAGAAGTTTGAAATGGCCGGACAACATAGCAAGATCATGTCTCTGGCTTAAAAAAAAAAAAGGCATTTCTCTTATTTTTTAGGTTTCCCATTTTTCCCCATTTGCTTTTGCCTTAGATCCCATCCATGTCAGTGGCTGCTTTTATTAATGGCAGATTTTGCATTTTCCTTAGAGATTTACTAAGAACATCCTAGAGGAGCAAAATTCAGAACTAAACAAGAAGAAAACAACAAAATGCAGGAATACAATAATTATATATATAGATATATATTTAATCTACATTACTATATAATGAGTTTGCTGCTTCTAAAATTCGTGGTAAGGGGCAGTTTTTTAAAAATTAGATCAAGGTTGGAAAAGATGTTTACCCAAAGGACCTAGAGATGAGAAGAGTCAGAGTTTGGAAAAAGCTGAGAATCTCATTAGCCCAAAGTGGTGAGTACAAGGCAGGAAAGGAAAAGCAAACCTGAACTTTGAGAAGCTGGATAGATAGGAGCAAAGAGCAGTCCAGGATAGGGTCTGGAACAACTAGGACACCCTTTGCCAGCCCCCAACCACATAGAGAAAGGGGAAGAAGAGAAGAACAGTGACCAAGCTGAAAGTCTGAATTGAAGGCACAAAAAACAGCAATAAGAATGACCATAGGCTTCAGGTAAAGCCATTCTTCCTCTCAAGTCTTTCTTTTGGACCAGTTACTGGGCGCAAGATCTCTGAGAAGTTTTGCCATAGAAGTAACATCATTACAACATGTTAGCATCCTGGTTAACTGGATTAAGAATATTAGGAGCTACATCTCCAGCCCTCTTGGATAAGCCACCTGCAAATGAACGAGCCCCATACCTAGAACTTGCCACCCAAAAGATATGTCCCTGTGCTGTGGCCCAAACAGCTCCACCAGCTGGACGAACCTATAACTTGTTGACAGCTTTCCCTCTCTGGTTCTCAGATGAGGAATGATGATAAAACAAAACCAAAAGCCATCTTATTAAGGAAGATCAGCTCCAGTGGATTTCTCTGAGACAACCCAAGTTAGATGGAGCTAATGGGAAAAAACACAGGAATTCTTTAAACTATCATTCAAGCAAAACATCTCTCCTAACTGTTCCTTTTAAAGTAGCTAGACCTATTAGAGATTTTATTGAGTGGATATAAGCACTTTCTACAGAAACTTTTTTTTTAAAGTACATCACCTTTTCACAGAACAGAGAAAGAGCTGTCACATCAGTTCCTGATGCCAAGCACAACAATATAAAGTATATACCCTACGAGTTAGATGAAGCAGAGGAAAGGGATCAAGAGATTAATATACCTCTTTGAGAAAAGCACCCAAAATAAATAAATTTATTATTTATTGCAAATTATTTTATTATTTATTGCAATTCTCTAATGCCTTGTTTTTCACTGAGCTCTAAAAACATGATCATATCCATCAAGTAATACCCATATATATGCATGGGAATTCAATTGCAATTTACATGTTCCTATACTCTCCATGGATGCTGTGATGGTTAATTTTAATGTGTCAACTTGACTGGGCCATAGAGTGCCCGGACATTTGGCCAAACACTCTTTTGTGTTTGGCCAAATTCACTATAAGAATGTTTGTGGGTGAGATTAACATTTGAATTGGTAGAGTGAGTAAAGCAGATCACCCTCACTAATGTATGTGGGCTTCATCCAATCAGTTGAAGACTAAATGGAACAAAAAGGCTGAATGAGAGAAAATTCCTTGTCTGACTACCTTCAAGCTGGGACATCTGTCTTTTCTTGCTTTTGGACTCAAACTGAAATATCAGCTCTTCCTCAGTCTTGAGCCTGCAGGGAAGTTTTAGAGTAAAACTTAAGACCCATCAGCTCTCCTGGGTCCCAGTTTGACAACTCACCCTGCAAATCTTTGGACTTGTGGAACTTGTCAAGTTCTACAGTCACACGAGCCAATTCCTTATAATAAATGTATTTATATACAGAGAGAGAGAGAGAGTTGTATGTGTGTGTATGTATATATGGAGAACCTATAACGCTCCTATGGTTCTGTTCTGTGGAAAGCCCTGAATAATACAGATGCATCTATAAATTTATAGCAAAGCTGTGTAAAGGATAAAGATATGCTAAATCATCTTAGTCATTTTCCTCTCCCCTGGAGCCCTGTGTCCTGCTCTTATCCTGCTAGGAGTAACTCAAAGAATAGTTTGGGGTAGAAGTCATCCTCAGACTAGAAAGGAATGAGGCACAGCACCACCACCATGCTCAGAATTAACACCTAAATTTACTACCTTTATATATGGCCTTCTGGAAGCAAGTGGTTTTAAACAACTTTGTTTCTCCAAAAGGAGAAGTGAGGAGTGTGACTGTGGGCCCACTGTTTGGTAAATACTGTAACAGTAACTGTATACCTCTCCTCATAGTGACCTTACTAATTTAATGAAAGTGTGAAGGCAGATGGATCTGGTTTGCAGGGTCTTAGATGACTTTATTGAACACATCATATCAAAGTGAGAACAAGCAATATGTCTCCAGCCAAGATCAAAGAGTTTTAAATAAACAAAATATTCCTACTAATATGAAAATTTCATTCACCAAAATTCTGGAGCAATGTGGCTTATTCTCACAAGAAAACCCACCAGAGCTAGATAGAACATATTCCAGAAGACTGCATACACCAGGGAAGGTCAGTGTGGTGTGCAGGGGCACACAGGATGAGAGAACCACCCAGAGTGAGGACACTCTAGGCAGAGCAAGAGAGAGATTTTCATAGTTGTCATGAGCGGAAACTGGCAAGAAGGAAAGAAGTATCAAGGAACTGTTTAGGAAGCTTTCTGTATCCTTTCACTATATAAAATCCCTATGCAAAGAATAAAACTTACAGCAAATATTTACATTATTCTTCAAAGTTTCTCAAGTTGGACTGTTATTTCTTTGAAGGTTAAACTACAAAGAGACTGAGCCCATACCAGGAGACCTGGCTTTGTCGGTTACACTGCATTAGACAAAGTCCATCTTCAGATTGCAACATCTTTCCCAATGCCCATCAGCACAGACCTTTCCCATCACTATAACAACCTACAATCCACTATAAACAGTGGGGTCATCATCAAGAAAAGTGAAAGAATTGAGCTTTGGTATTTTCTGTTGTCTATTTCAGAAGTCTTTCCTTATTTTTATAATTCTTAGTACCTTAGTATCTCAGCACCCATCAACTAACTCTAAAAACAAGACAAAACAAACAAACAAAAAAAGCGAATTGGGTTATGTCCAACATTTTGGCTCCAGGCATGGCTATAGGTTTCCTCCGCAATGTCTCAGACCAATAGAAAGATTACATAGACCCTATATAGCAAATGTAGAGAAGGTTACAAATACCAGCTTAACCTACAATTTCATCACCTGAGAAGACTAGAAAATAGGTTAAAAAAGAAAAGGAAAGCAGACTGTAACCAGTCTGTGAATTACCTATCACAAAAGACACTATAAAGAGGAATCAGACACTACTGTTGTATAATATCTTAGGTCACAGTTACATTCAAAAGTCAGCACTTAGGACTAAAATTACATATCTTCAAAATTAAACCTTGAAAATCCCTAAGGAATGCACCATATTAGAGACACATTTCTCAGTTAAGTCCAACACATCCAGATTTTCCTCCAAAGTTGGAACAAATGACTATGACTTTGGTTGAGACCAGAGACCTAGCTTCCATTTAGAGACATATGGTATTGCCTCTTGGCCTTTTGGCTAAGATCATGTATAGAGACTATGGCAACAAGTTGTATCAATAAATATTAGAATCATACTTGGCACAATGAAAACGTCACACTCTGAGCAGCACATGGGAACAAAAATGATAAACATAACAACAGGTTCTTTTCTATCATCTTCTACATACTCTAGGGAAAACACTCACTGGCTGGAATGGAAAGCAAAATTATATTATATAACTGAATTTGTTTAAGCTACACATACATTTTATGGAGACTTGACTGTATTCTGAAGGAAAAAAGCATGGAAAAGAAGGAACATCAAACTGGTGGACTTGACCTGAATACCCACTGTCACTCACTCTAAATCTATTTGGATGTTTAGCCTCATAGCAAATGCACCTGGCTGAAAGTCTATAAAGAAACCATTTTGTCCTTAGAGTCTCAGAATTATCCTAAAGGTAGAGAAAGGAGACAGTGCCTCCAGAGTTGATGTTGCCCCAGAAGAAGTTAATTTAAGAAAACACCTAAGAAAAGCCACAGTCTGTTTTCCACTGACTTAACAGATAGTTGTGGCCATATGAAGGCCAGAAATGACAATGGGAACAGACACAAGCCATGTTTTTAAAAACTGAGAAGTTAGAAGACAGCATTTCCCAGTTTCAGAGTCAAGAGTTCGCAACTCATCCTAACAATGCTAGAACAAGGAGATGTGACATGAGCACACTTTAAACACCTTAGTTTATAAAGTATTAGAAACCCAGCTGGGGCACTGAGCAGCTGCTCTTCTAAGAAAGCTCTTTGGGGCTGGGAATGGTGGCTCATGCCTGTAATCCCAGCATTTTGGGAGGCCAATGTGGGTGGATCACTTGAGACCAGGAGTTCAAGATCAGCTTGGCCAACATGGCAAAACCCTATCTCCACTAAAAGTACAAAAATTAGCCAGGTGCAGTGGTTCATGCCTGTAGTCCCAGCTACTCGGGAGGCTGAGGCAGGAGAATCACTTGAACCTGGGAGTTGGAAGTTGCAATGAGCTGAGACGGCACCACTGCACGAGACTCTGTCTCCAAAAAAAAAAAAAAAACAAGCTCTTTGGCAACCTATGACCATCAGCCCTAACCTAGCATCAAGACAGGCAGAGGCAGGTGTCTATGTCTGCATTTGAGAGAAGTTGTATAGGAATCTGGTTCAGAAGCATCCTTTGTAGTTCCCGTTCTCTGTCCTTCAATTGCCATCAGTCCAGTGCAGCCTTGAAATGTAATCCCCAAACTAGCCCTTGTCTTTTCCCCTGAGTTAGCAAGAAAAAGCAGAGCAACAATGGAACCATGATAAGGAGAGGAAAGGAGATGAAGAATTAAGGTCTGAAGAGGTAAACAGACATGGAGGCTGCACCCAGAGATGGCCTAGCATGACTGCCATCCACTGCTGCATTCATGTACTCACTCAACAAATACTGATTGGGTGTCTAATATGTGCACAATATTCTCTTGAGCATTTTTCATGTTAGAGTGTCTTAAAGGGGGATTACTTTCAGCACCTTTTTTATTAAGCTCACTGCCTCATCTTGGGAGTAAGCATGGGCTTTTCTTTATGGAGAGTCATGCTACTTACCCCACCTTCACACCATCAGAGGCTCCTAGCCTGGGAGGTAATGAAAAGAAGAGGAGAATTCAACCACAGCTGTAGGAGAATTGCCTCAGATATGGTCAGCTTCCCAAATCAAAGCAGGGACTGAGTTCATGGCATTCGGTGTCCCCCCTACCCACCCAAAAAACAAACAAACAAACAAACAAAAACTTCATCTTCCCTGCAGATCCCTGGAGGGACATTTTTAGAAGAGAAATCTGAGAACACTTAAGGAAGTCAATGAGGGTAATTTACAGTAATACAAGAGATTTTTGAGTTCAGAGATCGAGGACAGCATCTATAAGATTTCAACCCAAGTTGACACATACAGCAAGGGTTGCATGGTGAGACAGATGGAGGATCCATTTCGTCTTCTGTTGGAAGAAAGATGCCTGCTGTCCAAGGGCTGTTTCTCAAATAGCCCTTATTCTCCCTGTGGTTGAGCAAATTAAGAAAACCTTGTTCCAAAGCCACCAAATTCATCTTTTCTTTGATAAGCAAAAATGTGCCCATTTGTGACAGTGCAGATTTAGGCAGTTCGAAAACAAGATCACAGGCAAGGAAATCCAGCCATGATTTTCTGAAAGCCATCCTCAAGATTGAAGCTAGGGTCTGTCTTGGCTGTCCTTGACATTTTATTTGTCTATCTTTCCTTTTGGTCAAAAACTGTATCTATTTTTTTAAAGTAATAGCCCCAACAAGATAATGACCTCATGTAACTGTACCTGCATGAGACAATGCTGACAGCAGAAAATCTAAGAGTACCCAGACCAGGGCTCCAAGCAGAGTGTCCTGCTGAAAGCAGACGATAATGCCTCTCTCATCTCAGGTAATGTTTTGTTCCAAAAACACTCCTAGTCAAGTAGTCTTGTTATTTTATTTTATTTTATTTATTTTATTTATTTATTTATTTTTTTTTTTGAGACAGGCTCTTGCTCTGTTGCTCAGGCTGGAGTACAGTGGCATGATCACAGCTCACTGCAGCCTCGATCTCCCAGGCTCAAGTGATCCTCCTATCTCAGCCTCCCAAGTAGCTTGGACTACAAGTACAGGCATGCACCACGAAACCCTGCTAATTTTTTAATTTTTTGAAGAGATGGGGTTTCACCATGTTGCTAAGGCTGGTCTTGAACTCCTGACCTCAAGTGATCCTCCCACCTTGACCTCCCAAAGTGCTGGGATTACAGGTGTGAGCCACCGCACCTGACCTTATCTGGTTATTTATCTCACTAAATGAAGCACTAAATCATGGTAAAACCATAAAGCATGTGCAAAATAACATCATTATTATTATTCCATTGCCTTGAGTCTGATTTGGAAAAATTATTTTAATGGTACGAACACTGAGAAACAGAACTGCCAATTACCTTACTCTAACCCATAGTTTATTAGTTATGTGCTTATAGCAGAGGAAAAAGTTATGTACAGACCCGTTTAAGAGCCTACAGTACAAAGTTTGAGGTGAAGGGGAAGAGGAAGGTTTGGAATAAAAGAGGACAGACTTCCAATCCCTTATATGTGGATTTCCAGGGAAGTGACAAACAGAATATAAAAACAGGGAAGAGCTTTTATCAGTACTGGAAACTAGAGAGGGCATATACACTGTCAAAAATGTTGAGGAATTTCTGAATGCACTACAGAGGCACAGAGCCCTGACCCCACCTCCTAGCCCCAACGCACAATTCCTTCCTACACACATATACATACAGAAGTTAGTGGAAGAGACCCTGATAGAAGGCCACTAGCACTTCCTTACATGGAAGGTGGGTGCGGACCAAGGGGTGGGCAATCACATGATGTCCACCTAGGGACTTCCCTTGGAAGGGGAGCTGCATGGTCATTTAGGCAGAGGAGTAGAGTTCCTGGCAGAGATGGTCCATCTGCCCCAAGATAAAGTTGTCAATGATGACAGTCTGAAACTGCTTCTTCACTCTCTGCACCCCCGCTTCCACAGGTTCTGGACCTCTGATGAAGTGATGCAAATTTACATCAAATGTAGATATTCCCTATTCTTGTCATTTGAACCTGAAGGATTTGTGCAGTTCCCCATATCAATTTCTGCTAGATCTCACCTCAACTCCTACTTTATTACAAGATAGTAAGCAATAACACAGCTTTGTCTATAAGGATGAACAAATACAGTAAAAGCCTGTATAGCCAACCTGCACTAAATGACTACACATTTAACCAGTGCTCCCTATGTTCTCAGGGAAACATACTGGCTGATACCAGGCATGCTCAGTGCTCCTGGCTCGCAGCCTCCTCCCTCGTAAGCCTGTAGGCTTCTACTCCCAGCAATTGCATGGTCCGCTTACCAACAGGCAATTGATAGAAAAGTTGTGCCACTTGTATTTGTTATTATAATCATATTTAACTAAATATGTTGTCTGATGAATGTGACAATAAAAATAGTTACATTTAAAAAAATAGGTTGAATCCTTTTAAAGAATCAATACAGATATGTTGCTAAGATAATCTGCTCTTCAACTGTATATGACAAGTGTTAATGGCAGGGAAAAATAGTAAAAATACACCAGTATTCTTCACTCATTGTATCACAGTGTCTTTAAGATCTTGCTCCTGTCTAAAGAAACTGAAACTGGAAATCATAGGTAATTCATAATGAGTATGGTTTATGAAAGAGAGATGATATGAATAATTAGTGGACACATTTTGGAAGAAAATGTCTTGATCCTAAAGGATTGGCTAAGAGATGTGCACATTGGAGTTTTATTTTAAAAGATATGTCTATATTGTTTTTATGATTCTACACCTTAACCAGCTTCTTTAGATTAACCAAGCAACTACTGATTCTGAGCACAAGATGTAAGAAGGCTACTCCCAGAAACAAATCAACAGAGCTATTAAAAGAGATTATGGTTTGGCTGGGCACAGTGGCTCACGCCTGTAATCCCAGCATTTTGGGAGGCCTAGGTGGGTGGATTACTTGAGGTCAGGAGTTCCAGACCAGCCTGGCCAACATGATACAACCCCGTTTCTACTAAAAATACAAAAATTAGTTGGGTGTGGTGGCACGTGCCTGTAATCCCAGCTTCTTGGGAGGCTGAGGCACTACAATCACTTAAACCTGGGAGGCAAAAGCTGTAATGAGCCCAGATCATGTGACTGCACTCCAGGCTGGGCAACAAAGCAAGACTCCTTCTCAAAAAAAGATATTATGGTTCAAATAGAGAGGATAGACCTGAAAAAAATAGTAGAAAATGCTTCCCTTTGATTTCCTACAAGGGAGAGAAGAAATTTTAAAATGTTTGGAAACTAATTTGCCAAATGATCAGCTTCTTACTAACTCAATGAATGAACAATTCACTGAGCAATCATCTGGCAAATACTTTACACAGGGTTTAGAGCAATTTCTCATAGCCATTGCACCAGGGCACAGGAAGGTGCAGAAGCAGAAGCAATAGGGACAGGGGCAAAAGTAATTAAAACAAAAAACAGTGCTTTAAAAAATAAACAAACAAACAGAAAACACTTGACCATCCCATAGAAAATGCTGAACATTCTAAAAATTCTCAGAGTCTAGAATGTGAAAAATAGGCAAAGTTCATATTAAACAGCATTTAGCCAATGCATGCCCAGGAGGAGAACTGCAGTGACAACAGAGACAAAGTAAAAAATATAAACCTCAATTTTTCAGCAAAATCATTATTTGGTCAAGTGATTTTTGCAGAATTAGCTTTGGTGAGCTGGTCATTTACCAAATGGTCTTTGGTATATTCACGTTGGGTGAAGTAGCCAGCTTCCAAGGTAAAAAGGAGAGCCTTCTGGCTTGAGCGAAGGAATCACTTAACTCCAAAGTCAGTTCCATAGGGTAAGGGACAATATCTATTTGGTTTACTCTGCACTTACCCCAAGGCCCAACACATACCAGACACTCAAAAACTATGTTTCATGAATAAATGCTGAAGACTAATAATGAACAAAAAGGTTTTATACATAGGTCAGGGCCCAGAGAGGCAAGAGCCTTGAGTGTTATGCTATGCATGCTGCGACTTATCCTATCTGTAAAAATGAATTCATTGAAGGCTTCTGAGCAGCAAAGTAACATGACTGAAAGAAGTGGCAGGAAGAGTAACCTGTTCTTAATTAGCAGAATACACTTAAAGAGAAGAAACTGCAATCCAAATGTCTCTCAGTGGATGAATGAATAAACAAAATGTGGCACAGACATAAAATGGAATATTATTCAGCCTTAAAAAGGAAGGAAATTCTGACACATGCTACAACATAGATGAACTTTGAGGACATTATGCAAAGTGAAACAAGCCAGCCACAAAAGGACTTATACTGTATACTTCCACTTATATGAGGTACTTTGAGTAGTTAAATTCATAGAGACAGAAAGTAGAATAGTGACTGCCAGAAGCTGGAGGA
This sequence comes from Symphalangus syndactylus, assembly GCF_028878055.3. Lineage (NCBI taxonomy): Eukaryota > Metazoa > Chordata > Mammalia > Primates > Hylobatidae > Symphalangus > Symphalangus syndactylus. Next base: position 87,908,799 of record NC_072437.2, on the reverse strand, counting down.
GGGGAAATGGGTAGTTAGTGTTTAATGGGTACAGAGTTTCTGTTTAGGAAGATGAAACATTTCTTGAGATGGATGATGGTGATGATTGCAGAACAATGGGAATATACTTAGTGCCACGGAACTGTGCACTTCAAAATGGTTAAAATGGTCAATTTTATGTTATATGTATTCTACCACAATACAAATAATCTGGAAGTCAAAGAGAACATGGCTAGATTGGAAAATTGCATTTTTCCATATGAGCAGAGCAAACAGTTTTAAGGGTACAAGAGTTGAGTTAGAGTGATCATCAGATAGCAAGTCATGAAGGGCCCTAGCAACTCTGATTAAGGGTGTTGACTTGGTACTGATATTTGAATAATTCTAACTAAAATGTTCCTACTTATTAATAGGGGGTAAAAGAGGAGAAAACGCTAATAGGATGATTCAAGAAGCTATGTCATTCACGCATGGTCTAATCCAGGGTCTTGGTAATAGAAACAGAAAGGAAGAAAAGAATGGATATCATAGGCATCGCAAAGGAAGTATAGACACTATTTTGATTGATTGGATCGGGGAAGGGGTTGAGAACAAGGAAACATCAAAGTTTTTCACCTGGGGAACTGGAAAATAATAGTAACATTAAAAGAAAAGGTATGGCCTTAAAGGAAGAGGTGGTTTATAGGTAAAAGCGATGATTTCCCTATTTGACATGTTACATATGAGGTGACAATGGAAAATCAAAACAGAGAAGTCTAGTAAGCAGCTGGAGATGTCAGAAAATGATGAACAAAGTATAACTAGTTCAAACTACCAAAGGTAGGCTGAGGACAGACCCCTTACCATATGGCAGCTGGTAAATTAATAATAGCCTTCAAATATGGTGGTGAACAAACTGTCTTCATTGAAAATGATTGATTACTAAGACAGAAAGTTGTTGAAAAGGTAATAAAATAACACCACATACATCCTTCTGCCTAAAATTAGGCCGAGTTTTATTTGGATGAAGTATAATGTCTTCTATGTCTCATGGACAACATCCTGGAATCACATCGCTTACTGAAATACTTTTTGAAATACATCTCCTCGGATGGAGAAGTGGAATCAAAAGAGAAAACTTCAGAATCTATGCTATCAACTTTTCTTTTTTTTATCCTCAAATGAGTTATGTTTGCCTCGCACTAATAACTTTTATTTCACTCAAATTAGAGCAATAATCTTCCATACATAAGTGTCTTCCCTGCCCAATAATTCAAAGAAAAAAATCCAAAATGATTAGTAAAGAAAAATATAAGAATTAACAGACCCTTTAAATTTGTTTTAAATATTTTGAAGATTTTAAAAGTGTTTAAAGTTTGTAATTCCTAGTAGGAAAACATTATCTGAATGAATACCCTAATGGCAAACCACTGTAAGATGCTTCAGCTGCATTTGGGGGGGAGGGGTAGGGATTATCTTCAAAGCACCCCAGCTCTCTTGATGAGAAGGTCAGAGGTACATTGGTTCATAATATTGCGACATCCATAAGGTGATCTAGGTTGCTTTTCCTTCAGCAAGGGCTTTATTTATCAGAAGGGCGTTACGCTTGACCTCCAAATTTGGCTGACAATTTACTGATGAGATTCATAACCTTTGGGTTGCTCTGGTATTTTGACATATTTGCTGGGTTCTGAGCCACATCCTGGAAGGCTACCATAACTTCTGGATCCTGCATGGCTGCAAGAACCTCTGGATCACTAAGAATTTCACTGAGCCCAGGCATTCCGGCTATTCCAGGTATGACCCCTCCCATTCCAGGCATTCCTCCGGGAAAATTACCAGGCATTCTCCCAGGAAAGCCACTTGGAAAAGAGCCATACTGAGCTCCTGACTGTCATCTGGCTTCTTCCTCCCTCTGGGCTCTCTCATGCTCTTCTCGAGCCTTCTTAACTCGTTCTATTCTTTCTTTGATCTCTCGCTCTTCACATTTTCGCTCATACTTTCTCCTATGTTCTGCAATTTTCTGTGCCCTAGGTTGAACTTCTTTCAGCGTTGCACTAGCATCTTCATCATAATCCAATTTACAGGCAAAGGCAAGATCATGGGCTGCTTCTGCCCAGTGGCCTAGAAGGCTGTGTGCTTTCCCCCGCCTCTTGTAAGGCTGAGCTGAATCAGGATTTATTTCAATGGCTCTGTCACAGTCTTGGATGGCAGCATTTGGCTTCTGTAATTTGATGAAGACACTGGCCCTCTTGGCATACAAAATGGCCAAGCGAGGATTCAGCTTGATGGCATCTGTGAATAAGTCAATGGCTTTCTGGAGTTCACCATCATTTAGGGCTTCAATAGCAGCCACTTTTTTATCATTTGCCTGATCCATCATCTCCTCCGTTATCTCCGCATTTTCATCTCCCATTTCTTGAGGAGCATCATTGTCTGGTTCAATCACACCTTCTTTATCAATTTCTAGATCACTTCCCTCACTTGATGGTTCGTCTGCCTTTAAGTCTTCCTCCACCTTCTTACTATCAGGTTTTTCTTCCTTGGTATTTTCTTCTGATTTAGCTTTCTGAGTAGTAGGTGGTACTTTACCTCCCATGCTCTCCACCCACTCCCTCAGGAAGCGCATTTCCTCGGTGTGCTGAACACTCGGATCCTGCTTACACATTTTCACAAAGGTCCGAAGCTCGTTCACTTTGCGGGGGTCCATGGTAGGGAGATGGTGGGTGAAGCTGGGGGGCTGCGGCCCGGTTCCAGGCCCAGGCGCTGGCTCGGAGTGACCGCGCGGAAGGGGGCGGCTGCTTATGCTATCAACTTTTCAAGCCAGATTTCTCAATCCGGTTTTCTGAAATATTCAACCTGAAGTTGCCTAGTCTAGTATCAATATGCATTCATTCTGATAATATAATGTACAAAGGACTGTAAATACCCTATCCTTTGGTGATACTGTCATTCAACAAACATGCACTAAGAGCTCACTACAGATCCAGAGGCAGAATTAAGAGTGCCAGGAATGCAAAGAGGAATGCCACATATCCCATGCCTTAGAAAACCTCACAGTCGAGAGGGGAAAAGAGGGTGAATGAAGCACTGACTCTGACCGAGCACACTTAGAACCTGATCCAGGTTCCTGGAAAAGTCTCCTAATACAAATGCTCACTTATAATGTTTACCTTAGTTTTTAGAGAGATTTGATCATATTAGTCACTTGATTATAGAAAACCGTGTCTTTGTTTTGTTTTTTCATTTTGTTTTTTTTAGAGACAGAGTCTCGCTCTGTCTCCCAAGCCGGAGTGCAGTGGCGCGATCTCGGCTCACCGCAACCTCCACCTCCCGGGTTCAAGCGATTCTCCTGCCTCAGCCTCCCGAGTAGCTCGGACTACAGGCACGCACCACCACCCCCCTCTAATTTTTGTATTTTTAGTAGAGACCGGGTTTCACCATGTTGGCCAGGATGGTCTCCATCTCTTCACCTCGTGATCTGCCCGCCTCGGCCTCCCAAAGTGCTGGGATTACAGACATGAGCCATCAAACTCGGCCGATTATAGTAAACTGTTAAATCCAATTGTTACATCCTTGAATACATATGTAATATGTAATTATTATAATTATTACTTTAGATTATAGAGATAGGCAGTTAGCAAGAAAGGAAGGAATGAGCTATCAAGTTACCAAATTATTTTGAAGTTCCTCTCTACTTGAATTTTTAAAACTTTTTATTTGATTAACCCACAGTCAAAAACACTACTCAGTCCCTCCAGCTTTTGCAGCTTTTACTGTCTCTGTTCTTCAATCCAGCATGTAAAAAAAGAAAGATGGATTCATTCTATGAACTAATTATTTCATTAATGTATCCTCAGATACCATGTCGGCTCCTCGAGGATAAGAATCACATCTTACTTTTCTTTTGAAACTCCTATGAGCCTAGAATGGTTCTTATAAATATTTACTTAATCTAATTAAAATAAATTACGTGCTTTAAAATCCTGTGTCAGTTACATCGTACTGTAGAACACTGCCAAATCAGTAATTAAACATGCTATCCTTGCATAGTGCCAAATGATTTTTTCATTTTTTGTTGTTTTTTAATATCCAAAGTGTTACTTTTCTTTCTCACAGCTAGTTCCTACAACTCTGGAATTTACACTATTTTCATATTTCCATAATGACACCTGCTGGTAGGAGAAGAATGGATGAACTGCAGGGATTTTATTCAACTACTTATAACCAGCCATTGTCCAGTCGGAAACAACTAATGTTCCTGCATATACAAAGAGTAAATCTCAATGACTCCAAATACCCAAGTACTAAAAATTTGAAAGAATAAGACAAGTGCTGTTTCAGTACTATTTTCCAACCAGAATTAAAATTTATTCCTATAATCTCTGTCCAAAACAAAATTGCTGCAATTAAGAGTAGTTATTAACAAAGGCCTCAAAATTATCAATTCAATTCTGTTAAATATTTTACTCCATTTGTAAATTGGCATTTAAATATGACTATTAAAGAGATTATCATCATAAGGAATAAGTTCTAGTATTTGATACTACAGTAGGGAAATTATAGTTAATGATATAATTTATTGTATATTTCAAAATAACTAGAAGAGAAGAATTGCAATGTTCCCAACACAAAGAAAAAATAAATGTTTGAGATGACAGAAACCCCAATTACCCTGATTTGATCATTACACACTGTATACACATATCAAAAATCACATGTACCCCAAAAACACAACTATTAACAATGAATAAGAAAATTTTAAAAGAGATTATCATTCTCTGAAACTTTTTCTGTTCTTTCATATAATTAATTACTGGATCAAGGTTTAAGCGGACCAGAAGACAATGGATGGGACATTGGCTTCAGTGGTAACCAGCATATCATCTTGCCCTTGGGGAGCAAGTGAGGAGAAGCAGCAAGGCCAGCCACTCTGGAAACACTGCTGGATGCTGACTATGCCAGGTCTCCTGCAATACCCAAATAAGAGATGTGGCTGCTGGGTTCACCTGTCCTACACTGCAAGCTTCAAGAGGGATATGATGAGGCCGGGTACAGTGGCCCACAACTGTAATCCCAGCAGTTTGGGAGGCTGAGGCAGGAGGATTGCTTGAGTCCAGGAGTTCAAGATCAGCCTAGGCAACATAGTAAGACCCCATGTCTACAAAAACATAAAACTGAAAAATTAGCCAGGTGGTGGTGCACAGCTGTAGTCCCAGCTACTCAGGAGGTACTGAGGTGGGAGGATCAGCTGAGCCCAGGAGGTCAAGGATAAGGCTGCAGTGAGCCATGATCGCACCACTGCACTCCAGCTTGGGTGACAGAGTGAGACACTGTCCCAAAAAAAAAAAAAAGAGGGAAAGGATTATGCATCCTCAGTGCTAGCACACTACCTGACACCTGACACAGAGTAAGCACCAATGAGTATTTTTAAACAAAGCGTGTGTGTAGGTAGGGACAGGGCTGGGGTTGGAGAGAAGGGTGTCAACAGATTTGATCCTGGGTAGACCTTGCCCAGACACCAAAATGTTAACCAGATTAGGTGGGTTAATTCTGACAATACGTGAGTGAGCTTATTTGACTCAATAGTTTAGAAAGCAGGCAAATTAACCAGATGGCCCCCAAATAAAATATGGATAATCTGTCTGCATATAGGTTTTGTATACAGTTAATAGGTACATGTATAACTCATCATGACACATATTACACAGACTTTTTCTTATTTCACTCACAAACCCTCTTCTGATGAGAAATCAGTCATGTGTGCTGGTGACAGGGGTCTTCAAACAATGTTTCTTCCTAACTGCCTGCAGGATAAAGTCCAGACAGGCACTCACTCAGCTGACAGTTGACTTGTGGCTGTTTTGTCTTTGCAAGTATGCTAACTCCTTAGACTTCCCTGGACTTGCTTTGGTTCGACTTCTTTCACTCGGAAGAATCACTTGTGAGCAAAGCGTGAAGCAGACTGCTTCTGATTCCCCATTTCAAAACGACTCCTCTTCCTCCACAACAGCAGGCTAAGGGACATAATTATCAGGCTATTCATCAAAAGCTGCAATTTTCTTTTTCTTTTTTTTTTTTTTTTTTTGAGATGATGTCTCACTCTGTTACCCAGGCTGGAGTGCAGTGGCGCAATGTCAGCTCACTGCAACTTCTGCCTCTTGGGTTCAAGCAATTCTCCTGCCTCAGCCTCCCAAGTAGCTGGGATTACAGGCACCTGCCACCATGCCTGGCTAATTTTTGTATTTTTAGTAGAGACAGGGTTTCACCATGTTGGCCAGGCTGGTCTCGAACCCTTGACCTCAGGTGATCCATCCGCCTCATCCTCCCAAACTGCTGGGATTACAGCTGTGAGCCACCAGGCCCAGCCAAAGGCTGCAATTTTGTTTCAAAAAGGAAAATCCTTTGGGCACTTTAAAAGGCTTTTTTTACTCCTACTGAATGTAGACTAAATCAATTCAATAAATACTACAAACACCCACTGTGTACTAGCCATGGCAGGCACTGAAAAAAGTAGTCCTGTGTCTTGTCCTTAAAAAAAAAGAGTTCATAGTCCAGTATCACAGGCATTAACCCAGTCTGCTATGATGACTAAATCATACCCTGACAGCAAGTCAGTATTTAGCTAACCTGGGGTTCCTGTCCCATCCCCACCTCACAGAGGCTATCGCTGGTACATATAGCCAAAGCACACATATCAGAAAGAATGTGCTGTTCCAGGCTCATTAGGACACCCATGAATGCCAAATCCTAGTTCCCAGACTCCTACATTTCAAGGGAATCCAGCACCTGGCCCAGGGCTTTGTTCATCAATATTTTTGATTGAAGAATGAAGCTGTGTCAAAAAACTGCAGTGATTCAGAATAATGTAATCCTTGGGTCATAACAAATGAGTGTGTGTGTGTGTGTGTGTGTGTGGTGGCAGACACACTAAATTGGAATACTTTCAGCCCAATACTCTACACAGCTGATGAAGGCACTGCATACTTTGCTTTACATCTAGAGAAAACACCATTGTGATTCATTTTGTCTCGGGTTTATTAAATACAAGAATCCCAGGGGAAACCCCAACTCTCTACCTACTACCCTCAGATCAAAATTCATTTTGAAAGGACAACGCATTTCCACACCCGGGTCCCTGACCTAAGATAAATCTGTAAACTATCAGAGAGAGCTCAAGTGAAAAGGGGAAATTATATTTATTGAGTGTTTATCACATGCCAAGAAGTACACTGAGGGTTCCTTTAAGTCTCAACAATTCTGTGATGGATCGCCATCCAAACTTGACAGCTGAGGACACCAAAATTCACAGAGGCTAAGAAACAAGCTGAAGTCACATAGCTCCTGGTGGCAGAATCAAGGCTTCTTCTTCCACTACAGTGTGTCGCTTCCTCATCTCACAGGTACTGTCAGACTGCTATGAATATGTCCACAACATTGGTATGAAACAGGGCAAGTCCAGGCTTTATGAAACCTAAAGTGTATGCAAATTTTGTGTCCCTCTTTAAGAAAAAAAATATAAAATTAGATACAAATAATGAACATTTATTGAGAATGAGTGCAGAAATCACACAACTTACAAACTTTTTTAAAGCTGGCAAATACCACAAATATTTTCTTTCAACTTACACTTATGGCTTCCTTTTTGTTTCCTCGATCTCTTTTTTTTCTTTAATTTTTTTTATTATTATACTTTAAGTTCTAGGGTACATGTGCACAACGTGCAGATTTGTTACATAGGTATACATGTGCCATGGTGGTTTGCCGCACCCATCAACTCGTCATTGACATTAGGTATTTCTCCTAATGCTATCTCTCCCCCAACCCCCCACCCCCTGACAGGCCCCAGTGTGTATTGTTCCCCGCCCTGTGTCCAGGTGTTCTCATTGTTCAATTCCCACCTATGATTGAGAACATGCAGTGTTTGGTTTTCTGTCTTTGTGACAGTTTGCTGAGAATGATGGCTTCCAGCTTCATCCATGTCCCTATAAAGGACATGAACTCATCCTTTTTATGGCTGCATAGTATTCCATGGTGTATATGTGCCACATTTTCTTAATCCGGTCTATCATTAATGGACATTTGGCTTGGTTCCAAGTCCTTGCTATTGTGAATAGTGCCGCATTAAACAAACATGTGCATGTGTCTTTATAGCAGCATGATTTATAATCCTTTGGATATATACCCAGTAATGGGATGGCTGGGTCAAATGGTATTTCTAGTTCTAGATCCTTGAGGAAACGCCACACTGTCTTCCACAATGGTTGAACTAATTTACACTCCCACCAACAGTGTAAAAACGTTTCTATTTCTCCACATCCTCTCCAGCATCTGTTGTTTCCTGACTTTTTAGTGATAGCCATTGTAATTAGCATGAGATGGTATCTCATTGTGGTTTTGATTTGCATTTCTCTGATGACCAGTGATGATGAGCATTTTTTCATATGTCTGTTGGCTGCATAATTGTCTTCTTTTGAGAAGTGTCTGTTCATATCCTTTGCCCACTTTTTGATGGGGTTGTTTGTTTTTTTCTTGTAAATTTGTTTAAATTCTTTGTAGATTCTGGTTATTAGCCCTTTATCAGATGGGTAGATTGCAAAAATTTTCTCCCAATCTGTAAGTTGCCTGTTCACTCTGATGGTACTTTCTTTCGCTGTGCAGAAGTTCTTTAGTTTAATTAGATCCCATTTGTCTATTTTGGCTTTTGTTGCCATTGCTTTTGGTGTTTTAGTCATGAAGTCTTTGCCCATGCCTATGTCCTGAATGGTATTGCCTAGGTTTTCTTCTAGGGTTTTTATGATTTTAGGTCTTACATTTAAGTCTTTAATCCATCTTGAGTTAATTGTCATATAAGGTGTAAGGAAGGGATCCAGTTTCAGCTTTCTACATATGGCTAGCCAGTTTTCCCAGCACCATTTATTAAATAGGGAATCCTTTCCCATTGCTTGTTTTTGTCAGGTTTGTCAAAGATCAGATGGTTGTAGATGTGTGGTGTTATTTCTGAGGCCTCTGTTCTGTTCCATTGGTCTATACTCTGTTTTGGTACCAGTACCATGCTGTTTTGGTTACCGTAGCCTTGTAGTATAGTTTGAAGTCAGGTAGCGTGATGCCTCCAGCTTTGTTCTTTTTGCTTAGGATTGTCTTGGCTATGTGAGCTCTTTTTTGGTTCCATATGAACTTTAAAGTAGTTTTTCCAATTCTGTGAAGAAAGTCATTGGTAGCTTGATGGGGATGGCATTGAATCTATAAATTACTTCAGGCAGTATGGCCATTTTCACGATATTGATTCTTCCTATCCATGAGCACGGAATGTTCTTCCATTTGTTTGTGTCCTCTTTTATTTCGCTGAGCAGTGGTTTGTAGTTCTCCTTGAAGAGGTCCTTCACATACCTTGTAAGTTGGATTCCTAGGTATTTTATTCTCTTTGTAGTAATTGTTACACTATGGCTTTCAACAGGAATATGTCCTTCCTGTCATATCTGAATTCTGTTTTTGTCTTCTGTTTATCTTTTATTTTTTTTTTTGAGACAGGGTCTCACTCTGTCACCCAGGCTGGAGTGCAGTGGCACAATCTTGGCTCACTGCAACCTCCACCTCCCAAGTTCAAGCAAATCTCCTACCTCAGCCTCCCAAGTAGCTGGTATTACAGGTGCCCACTACCACACCCAGCTAATTTTTGTATTTTTAGTAGAGACAGCGTTTCACCATGTTGACCAGGCTGGTCTCAAACTCCTGACCTCAGGTTATCCACCCTCTTCAGCCACCCAAAGTGCGAGATTACAGGTGTAAGCCACCGTGCCCAGCTATTTTTGTTTTTTTATAGATTCAGGAGGTACATGTGCAGGTTTGTTACTTGGGTATATTGTGTGATGCTGGGGTTTGGGCTTCTAATGAACCCATTACCCAAATCATATCTGAATTTTGATATGAACAGTAATTCTGAAAAAAAAATACACAATTAACCTGAAATTAAGGCATATATGAGAACAATTCAAACGTTCCTATGCTGCACTAAGCTACATAAGAGGAATTCATTGAATTCCTCTTATACTATATACTGTGACTTATTGATGAAAATGTGTGACAGTTTGTCATGGAATGCTTGTTTCTCAGAGTATGTCTCTTGTTTTAGAGGCAATTTTGCACACTTTCCTCTGGAACCATCAGGCTGTCTCAGGACAAGATGCGACAGTGCAATAAGATACATATATGAGATCCAGAACAGGAGGCAGAAATCATGTGTCTTCTCACACAGACATTCTTGCTCCGTGCCTTCAGGCTCGTGCCCTACAAACATAGGGATTCTGATAAAATCAATTCCACACTATTCTCACAAAAAAGAAAATTAAAAGTATATATATATACACACACACACACACGCACACACACACACACATACTGAGTTTGCAATTGTATACTCAGTATCACTGCATATATTCCAAACAGGAGAGAATATATTTGGCTGGCATCAATTCTTCTGCTCACAATTTTATGTCTACAGAGGTAAGAATTTCCTACATTTGAGCTTCTCAAACCTTGTTTCCAGCCTCATTTTTCTCCACTACCCCATATTTCCAGGATGAGTGCCATAGGACTGGCTCCTAGCCTTAGGACCTATGGCCTTCACCTTTGCTCCCCATCCATGCTGGTGAGCTGTCCAATGAGTGGTAAGAATATTCCTACAAGCCATTCCTCACCCAGATGACTATGAAAGGGACTGCAAACTACATTAAAATATCACACTAAAATACATGTATCCCCAATTCAACTTCCTCTAGCCAGATCCAAAACGTGCCCATCACTCAGATACCATCTGACAGGAGGAGAATGATGATGGTGAGGAAGTCGGAATGGAAAAAGAAAGTGATCTTCAGTGACTGCACTTAACACATCTTGATTTTGCAAAATTTAGAAATACACATGACCATATGAATATACTGCTAGCCTTCGTTATATTGCCCGAGACTGGCTGCTGGTATGTAGTAGATCATATTACAGGAAAACAGAGTTGGAAGAGAAATAATCCAAGGGCTGAGAGGACATTTGATGGGTCTAATAGGGTCTCTATATATCAAAGACTTGGTTCAAAGCAGATACTGTGTAAGGGAAGAAAAGTAAAGGTCTTCTTAAAGAGTAAATGTTGTTCTTAAAGAGTAAAAGTAAATGTTAAAGGGTTAAAATTGGCCAGACGCGGTGGCGCACACCTGTAATCCTAGCACTTTGGAAGGCCAAGGTGGGTGGATCACCTGAGGTTAGGAGTTCAAGACCAGCCTGGCCAACATAGCAAAAACCCGTCTCTACCAACAATACAAAAATTAGCCAGGTATGGTGGCAGGCACCTATAATCCTAGCTACTTGGGAGGCTGAGGCAGGGGAATTGCTTGAACCCAGGGGACAGAGATTGCAGTGAGCTGAGATCACGCCACTTCACTCCAGCCTGGGTGAAAGAGCGTAACTCTGTCTCAAAAAAAAAAAAAAAAAAGAGAGTTAAAATCACCTGTGTCTCAATGATTTTAACAAACTACAGTCAACCAACTGAGAATCTCCTACAAATGTGACCTCCACAATCCACTCTAAAAGAACTTCGGAAACCAACACAGCACAGTTCAACAATTAAGATCAGCCTTTTTGCCTTTTTTTCCCTCATGTTGGTAGTTTCCTATCTTGCACACATGCTTATAAAGGGGCACTTTGTAGAGAAGCTAGCAATACTATTGTCCCATGTATTATTTTTAATAGCCTAATATAGCCTGTAAGGTTATTGTTGTCTGCCCATCCCCCCTTTGTCAGCTCATCAAAGCTTAAATGTCCAGTTTCATAAAAGGCAAATTGGTTTTCATCAAGGACTGAAAAAATAAATATGATCCCTCACAAAAAGACAGTGTGAGGTCCCTGTATTCTATTGGATATAGCCTGCAGAGTTGATCCTTCAAAGGAAAATATCCATTAATTTCAGCTCCAAAGGACACGCGAATTGACCCTACAGGATTTTTGGCCTTCGTTTACATGCCTTATACAAACAACTGCCTCTTTCCCCTCCTGTTGCTACCTGAATTGGGTAGCATGGGCCAGGAGCTTGAGAATGCCTCTCTGTCCAGATACAGATACTCTGCAAATAAATCCTACAGTCTTACAACCCAAGAAAGAATGTCTCTCCTAATGTCTAAACATAAATGTACAACACAAGCTTTTCTAACATCTGTGAAGTTGAAAACAAACAAAAAATACTTGCCATGCTTGCTTAAGACTCTAAACCAAAATCGCATCACAAATTCTCTTGCCGTACACTGGTTCACCAAAAAAGGAAACTAACAATATTTAGTTCCTGGCTACTATGTGCCAAGAACTTTCATACATGCTTCATGCATACCCTTTTGAGGTAAATACTATTATCTATATTTTAAAGATAAGAAAACTGAGGCTCAGAGAAATGAAGACATTTTTCCCAAGATCTTGCAGCTGTGAAGGGGCAGGGGTGGTATTCAAACAGAAGACATGACAGCTTTTGAAGTGGTACCTACAGAATAAGGTGGGAAGGCCATAGACTTTGGGCTTAGCTCATGGCTTGTATATGACAGCAGTGTGATCTGAGACAGATGGCTGGGCCCCTTTTCTCATCCTAAGACAAGGATAAGAGTAACACTCACCTCAGAGGTATTGCAACAGCTGAATGAGTCGTGGATGTAAAAGGCTAGCAGTTAAAACATGTTCAAGAATTTGCATTACTTTCCCTTCCTCTCAAGCTCCTTGGAAGCAGAGGCCATACCTTTTTTTTTTTCCGCACACCCAGCCCTTAGCAAATATCTGTGAAATAAACTCTGCCGTGTCCAGTGTTGGTGACAGCTGACATGGTGTTTTCAAAGCAATACTGGCAACATTATGCCCACAACATTAAAATTCTCATTTCAACAGATTGCTTGCATGAAATATCCCATATGACAATGCAAACAGAGTAGGAAATAGGTGGGAAAAGAACTTTAAAATGTATTAAACCATCATTTCCAGAATCTCTTTTATTAAAAAAAAAAAAAAAAAGAAAAGAATTTAAGCCCCTGGAATGTAGGTGAAACAGTAATTAAGTTACCGAACAAACATTTTAAGCAGCTTCATGACTCTGCAAGAGGCATGAATGGCTAGTGGGCCAGGATTACATCTGACCCAGTAAGGTGGTCCAATGGGGCCAGGCTTCTAGGCTTCCAGGCCAGCTTCTAGCACACTAACCCAAGCATCAAAATGCTGGAGCCAGCCCCCAGCCTTAAATGAAGGCAACACTAATATAAGAAATAGGGTTTGGCTTACAAATATATGTTTTGGCAAGAATTGGTCCACTTCTCTTCATTTCCACTTCAACCATCCTAGTCTAAGCCACCATTATCTCTAGGCTGGAATTCTGCAATAGCTTCTCTAACTGATCTCCTGCTCCTGCCCTTGACCTCTATCATTCATTCTCACACTGCAGCCAGAGATAGCTTTTAAAAACACAAATCAGACCACGTCAGTCCCCTGGCCTCCCACAGTTCTTAGAATCAAAACCAAATTCTTCATTATGGTCTGGAAGGCCTAACGGAATCTGGCCTCTGCTTATCTCTTTATTTAGAGAGTAAATGAGCAAATGAATGCATGAGGGTGATACAGCAATGCTCCACCTATCTTGGATGAAGCCCAGAATGTCTTGCATAAGAGGGGTGACTGCTACTACTGTCATTTAACCTTTTTGGAATGTCTTGAGCACTCTGGGCTGTGTACAAAACACAAAGAAAATTCAATCCCTCAATCCCAGTTTTGTACACTGGGCTGTGTACAAAACACAAAGATAATTCAATACACTTCAAGAGCTATATTCCAAGAGGTAGTTTTCCAAACATGGAAAGAAGAGAAGGGTCTTGCTTAGCAACACTTATTTCATTCTCTTTTTACTTCTTCAGACTTAGACAGTGGTGTGCAAAGAGCCATGCACAGCTGTGAGAAAAAAAAAACTAGAAATACTAGGAAAAAGTAGATGTATGACTAGGAGGAAGGCGGAGAGAGAAACCAGTAAAAAGATAAGGAATAGGACATGGGGGTCAGAGAAGGGAAGAAGCAATTAGGAGGAAAGGGAGAATCTATTTATGACTTTCTGTCTTCTGTGACAGCCATTTGACTAGGACTTATCCAAAGAAACAGAAATCAAGGTAAGCCTTTGGGCCTTGGAAGACCTATGACTATCTAGGAATGGAATTTAGTAGCTAGAAGACTACATACGTACACTTGGCTCTCTGAGTGGATGGATGAACAGAAGGCAAGAGTTATGGTTGGAAAATATTCCACCATGACTGCTTTCATTCACCTCCATTTCTGAAAATAATTTTCCCGTCAGTCCTCAAGTTTCCATAGACACTGATTGTACATGAACAACATTGCATAAGGAAGTAAGGGATGGGTAAGCCTCCTTCCATTCTCCCTATCCCCCTTCTTACAGAGTTTTGGAGTCATCCACCAATAAAGTAAGAGCAGCAGGCTACAGGAATTTTAGCTCTTTAAATAACCCTGCTGTTCCTTCCTTTTTCTAAATTTCTAAAGCATTTATGTGTCATATACTGTCTTTTCTCATTATTTAACTGGTTCAAGTGCCTTATGTCTCTTAATAAATTATAAGTTCCTTGAGGGTAGAAACCATGTATTCTTTCTTTCATTTGCATTCCCCACAGTGCTCAGCACAGGATCAGACACATCAAAAACATTCAGGAAAAACTCACTGCTCTAAATATGATCAAGAGCTTTATGGGACTGCCAATTTATTTATTTTCATTTTTAAAATTTGTCTTTATTGCCCCTCCCAAAAAATCCTCTCTCAAGGATATGAAAATTTGTATCCTGACATCAGGGAAGAAACTGAGAAAGAATCACAGTTAAAATGTCAACAATAAATTCATAAATGGATGCACTCTACTTCCTCATCTGTATAGATGGTCTACCATGCCAAAAAACATCCTGATACCTCATGATGTGAGCAGTACTAATAATAGTTCATCCTGTTGCCATGTAAACACTGAGGAGCTAGCCCATCAATAAATGTGCTGGAAATACTGATCCTGTTCTAAAAATATCACTTCCTTTTCTCTTCAAGAAGCAATTTTCCAGGTTAACACAAATATGCAAGGAGAAGTGCTGAAGTTCTTCAGGGCCGCCTGGAACTCTTGTAGATCCATTAGCTGGATGTCCCAAGTTCTTCTCACACTGTGAGAACTGGACTGAGCTGTCACTGCCATTGCCGACTTACTAAACTCTCCGAAAATGCGGCAGAGTCTAAGGTCGTGATGACCACTCCTTCATGGATCCATGGCACAAATCATGAAATGACTGAATTCTTTCCCTTGAGTCTGAACTTGGCCTCAGAACTTCTCTTGAACCCCTAGGCACCCTCAAGCAGCCTCGATCAAGCAGAATAAAGACTTCACAGGAGCGTGGTGGCGGGCGCCTGTAGTCCCCGCTACTCGGAGAGGCTGAGGCGGGAGAATGGCGGGAACCCGGGAGGCGGAGCTTGCAGTGAGCCGAGATCGCGCCACTGCACTCCAGCCTGGGCGACAGAGCGAGACTCCGTCTCAAAAAAAAAAGACTTCACAGGAAATCTTTTCCCTATACCTGAGCTAAGGCCTTCTGATCTCCCATAAAGAGCTACTGTGAAGATCAAACTCCAAATTAGGCTGTGAAATGACCTATATTTGTCTTCAGTGACCCTTAAGCTCTCTTAACAAGAGTTATCCCCCTTGTCTCTAAACTGCCAAAGTTTCATGCTGTATGTCTTCCCCTGGCCTACCTCCCACGAATGTTCTCAGGATCTTTCTTCCACCAACCTGGTTCTCTGTTAAGACCCTTCTTTCTTAGTTCCAAAGATAACTGCTCATTTAGCCTGACAAACTCACCGAATGTGCAAATGCTCCACAGGAACATATTTGCATTTTTGAAAGTCCCTTCTGGAAACAATGGCCAGAATGACACCAATGGGGGAAATTTCAGACCTTAATGTGAATTGGCTAGAGGAGAAATTTGGGGACCTGAAAGAGAAACTGCTCTCAGTCATATCTCCTTAATTTTCTCTCAACTCTTTTTCAACCAGTCACTGACCTGGGTCTTTTCTAGATCCATTTCAGCAAGGCTACTTAACCACCATATAAGAACATAACCCATAAAACACCCTCAAACACCCAACAGAAGCTAAGGTAGCTGAAAAAAGAAGTACCTGATTTCCATGGGCACATGTTAAGTGGAAAAGTTTGCTCCCTTCACCCAAAAAAAATCTTGCCTCTGCAAGCATTGGCCTGGTACCTTCCAGAAGCTGAATAAATTAACTTTCCAATACCACTTAAGGTAAATGGCTTAATGTTTTCACCAGATCTGACCAGGCCCCAACAACAAGGAGTGGGTGGAGATGAGCGTGTATTTTCATTTATTTCATGAGCCCTATTCTCTATGGACTTGTTGTTTCTAAAACTACATACAAAAAAAAAAAGCTTTAACTGCATTAGTAACTTTTGTTTTGTGGTACATTATTATTCACTTTCAATAATGTAACTCAAAATGACTTATAGGATTACAAGAATATGGTATAAAATTTCTAATACAATTCAATGACCCTTAAGCAAAAACATGATCACCATCAACTGAAGTTATCCTATACAATGGCAGGAAACTGTCAAGCCCAATTATGTGAAAATGCAAGAGAACTGTTTAGACAAGCTCCTCACCAAGACTTTCCACTGCTCATACAATAGAGGAGGCTGAAGATCAAAACTATAATATTATATCAGTTTTATGATTATAAAATATGCTATTCAAGTTAGTTCAATGTAGCATTGTCTGTCCTAGTACATATATTAGGATAACATTACAATGTATTTCTAAGAGGCAAATCACAGAAGCCACTTGCCAATCAAAATGTGTACACTCCAGGTGAAGCTAGACAAAATTATTGATACGAATTTTCTCCAGAAGAGTGATTTAGGAATGCAAAATACTCTAGATACACCACCCATCCAGAGTTGGTGGGTCTTGTTTTATTAGATGAAATCCATTTCCTTAGACACTTGTTCAATTGAGGTCTTGTAAAACTATTAGATTAGCATTGGGCATATAGTAAGTGCACAAAGAAATTTTTTTTTTTTTTGAGATGGAGTCTCGCTCTGTCGCCCAGGCTGGAGTGCACTGACGCGATCTCAGTTCACTGCAAGCTCCGCATCCCGGGTTCATGCCATTCTCCTGCCTCAGCCTCCCGAGTAGCTGGGACTACAGGCACCTACCACCGCGCCCGGCTAATTTTTTTTTTTTTGTATTTTTAGTAGAGACGGGGTTTCATGAAAGAATGAATGAGTGAATTGTTGGATAGACTAAGTATCTTCAAGAAATGCAGAAAATGCCAATGTAGAACCATATTACACTTTCTTCAAAAATGCTATTCTACTCTGTTGTTAATTATCTCCTTAAGATAATTTCACTTTTTTAAATGTTTTAAGGCATTTGTTTTACTAGCAATGAATTAAATGTTAGTTAAGAATCTGCACATCTAATCCATTTAGATATAGCATGTATTTTCTTCCTAGTTCATACAGCTCATAAAATGCAAAAAATGTATAATCCTGCTAGCATAAGTCATTAGCAGACAAAGATAAAAACTCATGAGCTCTGTGTTTTATTTTATCTCACATTCTGCTTCACAGTCCAACCAAGTTTCATAATGAAAATTTTTCTCAGCCGATGCCTCAAATGCTTTATTTTTCAAATACAATTGATTTGACCAATATCGCTGTGGTTTGGAAATGTTTTTCTTCCTGTTGGTCTCTGCCATGATCTTCTCTGGATATAGTTCAATTAGATGCCTTCTCACTTTTTCACAAGTTGCCTGTTATTGTAAAAGTTTGGGAAAACTTTGAAAAAGAACTATAAAACGTTTTCACTGTCAGTAGAAAAAAAAATGGATTGCTTGAGCCAGACACAGCTCCCCGTAGAGCTAACCTTTTGATCCTGGAATCCTTTCATGCACTTAAGTCTTCACTAGCGTCAATGGGAGTGTTGTGTATGCAAGGGCAGCAGGATCAAGTTCAGTCTCTTCTTTAGTACTCTGTAGCCAAGTGGGGTAGCCAGCTGAATCTGGTTTAGTTAAAAAAAAAAAAAAAAAAAAAAAAAAAAAAACTTTCCTGATGCTTTGAAGTTTTTTGGGCAGTGTAATAATATCAGGATTTGTAGGAGGTTATTTTGCATAATCCTTAATAAGATATTCTTATGGCTTCAAAAAGTTAGTGGGATAAGAGAAGCAAGAACCTCCAGCACTCATAGGAAATTTTTTTTAAGTTCTGGGTAGAAATGGCTCAAAATGCATCTCGGGAAGATACATAATTATAAGACTGTCCAACTGTGTGTTCAGGCAGGAATGCACCTAAAACTATTCTTGATAGATGGATTTCTACTCTATCTTTAAAAGATAGAGATATAATATAATATCTCTCAAAAGCTCTGATGAAAACAAAGAAGCTTGCTGCAGGATTCTACTATGTGTGTGGATTAAGTAACTCTGTGACTAATCCAACTATTTGAATCAACACAAGGCATTCCTTTAGAATCTTTATCACTCTAACCCCACACTCACTCATTGATGTGGACTTTTTTCCAGGCAAGGTCAAAGGGCTGACCAAGGTGATTCTGCACCACCAAATAGACAGGAGGCTGGAGAAGGGACAAGTGCAGCGGCAGGACACAGAAGCCACAAAATCTCTCTGCTGGAAGCCAGTTCACCTTATTGTTACCAAGAAACTGAGGTTCACTTTCTGGCATTTTGGCCTGAGCATTAAAATTTTAAATTAACACCATTGAACACAACCTACTCTTTTTTTAATGAGCGTTTTATTATCACTTTGTGGAAGGGTACCGAAATCTCTGATTTAGTATAATCATATGATTATGATTTATTCATATTGGGAATTCAGCAGCATGGGCAACAACAACTCGGGTCTGGGGGGAAAAAAAACAGCCTCACTAAATAATGGATGGTCCCACCACTAAATATGGGGTTAGGAGTGAGTTTCTCTTTGGTTAAATACACATGCACACATATTTCAGTAGCACGACAAAGCGAAAACAAACAGAATAAAGGTGAACATTGTACTTAGTAGTTGGAAATGAAGTGTGTCATTTTAATATATATGAATAACTGATTTTTCCCCACCTTTTGGAATCCAGATGTTGGTAATCTTTGCTTCCAAATGACGATTGCCTTTTTAAGGAATCTCTTAAAACTTTAGTAGTGGTCCTCAGACAAAAAGACACTGGGTCTGGGCATGGTGGCTCACGCCTGTAATCCCAGCACTTAGGGAGGTTGAGGCAGGCAGATTACCTGAGGTCAGGATTTTGAGACCAGCCTTGCCAACATGGTGAAATTCTGTCTCTACTAAAAATACAAAAAAAAAAAAAATTAGCCAGGTGTGGTGGCGCATGCCTGTTGTCCCAGCTACTCGGGAGGCTGAGGCAGGAGAATCGCTTGGACCTGAGAGGTGGAGGTTGCAGTGAGCTGAGATCATACCACTGCACTCCTGCCTGGGTAACAGAGTGAGACTCCATCTCCAAAAAAAAAAAAACAGACACCGACCTAGAGGTAAAAATATTCAAATTCCCTACGTTGCTACCTCCGACAAATGAGAACTATGGGTCCACACAAGTTCACTTATCAGTAAACCCAACTAAAAGATGCATCTTTTCCTGTTTGGGGGCATATGATAGAATTATAAAAGTAAATGACTTCATTAAGATAAAACAGGTCTCTGGTGTTTCAAGACAAAACCACTGGACAAAGAACAGACAATGCATAAAAGAAATACATAATGGCCAATAAATATACAAAGAGATGCTCAGCCTTGCTTGTAATGTAAATAATGCAAGGAAAACCAGTACAGCAATTTTTCTATCAGAATGGCAAACTCCAAAAGACTGACAGCAATGTAGGCATGCAGGGGAATGAGCGGAAACAGACACCTTTGTGTATTGATGATAATGTAAATTTGTATGACTTGAGCAAAAACTCAGCCAACTCAGCAAGTTTATCACTATCAAATTGTTAAATGTTTCCACCTTTTGACCCAACTTTTAAGGACGTTTCCTTAAACAGATAATTGTACATGTGAACAAAGAAGATGCAAAGAAGATGTACATGTGAACAAAGAAGATGCCATGTGATTTATAATAGTGAAAAACAGAAAATAAGTTATGTCCACTAATAGAAGATTGGTTAAATAAATTATTGCTCATTCATTCAACCATTGATTGAGGGCCTACTGAGTGCCAGGTAGTATTCTATATACAATATATAATGCATCCATTAAAATAATGATGTAGATCTATAGTGATTAGTATGGAAAAGGTTACAAAAGTTTGTATTGTATTTTTTCATTTTGTAAGAATATGTATATATTTACTTATATATATTTATATGTGAATATATATGCATTGAGAGTCATCTGTAAAGATGACCACCAATATGTTATATTACCAGTGGTTATCTCTAGGATTGTTGTTGTTAGCATTGATCTTTATGAGAGTCATCTGTAAGGATGATCACCAATATGTTACATTACTAGTGGTTGTCTCTGGGACTGTTGTTATTATTGATCTTTATATTTTTCAATACTGCTTGAATATTTTTACAATAAAGCTATATAATCTTCATATTCTAAAAATATTAGGAAAAATTTTGAAGGAAAAAAGAAAACTTTTGGTCAATTTAATCTTATTAATATGCAGGAGAAAATATCACACAGCCACAGAATTCCAGAAATCCAGCTGCAGTTCTAAGAAGTAAGACGTAAAAGCAGATGCTTGCCCACAGGATGAGGTAAACAGGGACGAAGCACAACGGTTCCATAGAGCTGAAATGCACAATGCAGCTGAATGTACTCTACTAAACTCGAAATCCAGGCCAGCAAAGTCTCCGAAGACTGCAAAGGCTAAAAACTAATAACAATAAACATATCATACACAGGGCTTTTATATAACTTGGATGTCATTTGCATTGAAACATTGGTCCTTTAACAGTCTATAATGCTCCTTTCTAACTCTATATATTATTCCTCTTCCTTTAAAAAATAATTTTCCATGCACCCTCCCCATCCTCTTAATCCTACAAGACAGTTTTCAGTCTGAGCAGGTGGGGAATGCATATCTAGGTTTAAAGGCTAAAATACACTTGGCTTTACCTGATTTATGATTATCTTTGCCAGAGTATCAAGTGCATATCAATAGCACTATCGTAATGCACATATATTTCCTTATTCTGCCATAATAAGTAGAATCAACAGGATGTGCATCGTAAAGGTAGATAGAGAAACCATAACACAGAGTGATATACCAGACAGAACTCATGCTAGAAATTCTCCCATGAATCTGATGAATCTGAATACATGAATAGCTGGCTCAATATGAGCAACAGCACAGAAACCTACAATCATATCCGATCTTTTTTCTGCTAGGAATGAACATTCACAGATTTCTCATGTTAAATGCTTGCAGCAATTTCTTAAAAGCCAGGACTTCCACTGTGAGAGGTGTGCTACGTATTCAACTTTGAATTTTTTAAGTTTTTGTTATGCTGTTATTTAATCTTACTGGGTTACATTACATTTTTCTACCTTGTACTATGTATGCACATAAAACAGCTGTTTTCTGAAATCCATATAAACTTCTGCTCCAGGTCTTTAAGATGGAATCAAATCCCAGCAGTAAGCAAACACCTTACTTTTCACGGTTTTTACGATAAAAATTGAAAACGAAACTTGAAGACATTTGGTTCAGTCAAACGGAACAAACAAAGCAAGTACTGTAGTCTAGTGTCTTTTATTAGGCCAACTTTGAGTTCTGAACACTCAGCTCTCTTGACTACACAGAAGTCTTAAGAACACGTGTTCATATGCACATGTATCTAACTTTACCATGGACCCATAAAATGCATCAAACATTCTACTTTTGTTACTTTCAAAAAACTGTTTTAAGGAATCAGGATAACCAGCCAGGGGATTTTTAAAAACTGAGAAAAATCTTCCGTGGCATATGACCTTTCTGATTAGAGAAAGGGCATATACAGAGGGTTGGCCAAGCTTCAGGTGGCCATTGTTAGTGAAGCCAAAAGACTTGTTGAGTTAACTGTGTTACCTGTGCCAGAAGCACCAGGCTCCCTCTGGTTTCTCAAACTTACTCCCCATTTGTTATATTCTTTAGGCGAAAACTCCAACCTGAAGTACTCTGCTAGTGTTCGTAAAAACAAATTAGGCTGTATAGATCTGAGTGTCTTGCAAAAGCAAAGAAAATTTAGGAAGTCCCAAAAATATCAGACTGACCTATGTATTTTTTGGACATTCACCAAGTTAGTGAGAATAGGTCTGGTTATCCCTATTGGGCAAGGAAATGGTAACAGTTCAGGTTTCTGGGATTTACATTAATAGTTCAAAGTTAGACAGTGGGGTGGGAGGCAGAGTGCAAGTCCTCTCCTTGCCTGCCAAAGCACGTCCTCACTGTGGTTGCTTCTTTAAGAATCTTTGTGAATGAAGCATTAAAGGAAATGATTAAAAGAGAAAGAATACACCATGTTCATTATTCTGATGCTGCACAGTAAAAAGTTACTTTCATTTTCTTTAATGACATTTTTGTAGAATGGTATCAGAAGTTTAAAACAGTTTAATCTCAAACTTCTTAAATAGTTGAAAGAAAAATCTCTAGGATAACAACTGAAGTAGTATAATCTTTTCTCATAACTGTTCAGGAATAAAGGGTTTATGTTTGGTTGTGTGTGTGTGTGTGTGTTCATAATCAGTGATTCATATTGAATCAATACCTTTTGTGGTTTCATTGAAATAATATGTTTGAAATAATCAAGAAAATTTTTAACCTCAATTCAAATTTCAATACTTAAAGCTTAGTAAATTATTTAGAACTTCTGTGCATTCAGAGGGAACAATCAAAAGAGTGAAAAGATAACCTACAGAATGGGAGAATTCACAGATCATATATCGATAAGGGGTTAATATCCAGAATATCTAAGGAACTTGTATTTTTACAACAACAACAAAAAAACACCTGATTTAAAAATGAACAAAAGACTTGAATAGACATTTCTCCAAAAAAGATACACAAATGACCAACAAGCACAGGAAAAGATACTCAGCATCGCTAATCATAAGAGAAATGCAAATCAAAACCACAATAACATATCACTTCACACTCATTAAGATGGTCACTATCAAAAGAATAGAAAATAACAAGTATTAGTGAGGATGGGGAGAAATTGGAATCTTTGTGCACTGTTGGTGGGAGTGTAAAATGGTGCAGTCATTATGAAAAACTGTATGGAGTTCCCTCAAAAAGATTAAAAATAGAACTACCATATAATCCACAAAGATATTACGCAAAGCAAAACAAGCCAGTCTCAAAGGACAAATATTGTATTATTCCACTCAAATGAAATATATAAAGTAGTTAAAATCATACAAACAGAAAGTAGCAAGGGAGTTCCCAAGGGCTGGCAGGGAGGAGAGAGGGAATCGGTGTTTAGTGGGTAGTTTCAGTTTTGCGTAATGAAAAAGGTCTAGAGATCTGTTGCACAACAATATGAATATACTTAACACTAGTGAAATACACATTTTAAATGGTTAAAATGGGCAGGCACAGTGGCTCATGCCTGTAATCCCAGCAGTTTTGGAGGCCAAGGCAGGAGGATCGCTTGAGACCAGGAGTTCAAGATCAGCCTTGGCAACATGGACAGACCCCATTTGTACAAAAAATTAAAAAATTAGCCAGGCCTGGGGGCATGCGCCTGCAGTCCCAGCTACTCAGGAGGCTGTGGTGGAAGGAGGATCACTTGACCCCAGGAGGTCAAGGCTGCAGTGAGCCATGTTCGTACCACTACACTCCAGCCTGGGCAACAGATGAGATCCTGTTTCAATTTAAAAAAAAAAAAAAAGAAAAGTTAAGATCGTAAATTTAATATTGTGGAATTTTTTTACCACAATTTAAAAAAACACTGCAATCTAAAAAAAAAGGAATGTATTGTCAACATCTTTTAGGTTATGTCTAAATAATGAACTAAATTTAAAAAACAGAGTTCAATTCATTGAAAAAATTATACTAACATATTGTTTGACAAAAATAATAAATGCACTGAGTTGTTTTTGTTAACATGATTATACTATGCTTAAATTCTTGCGGTATGTATAATACTATATTTATGCCATGGCAATATAATTTTGGGGTTATTAAGCCTAGAAGTCTAGAAAAACTTATCCACTGTGTTAAAACTAAAAGATCTCTCCAACATTCCATCTGAGTCCAAAATCCCATAATCCTTATCCGTTTATTAATAAGAACTAAATGGAACACTTCTTCCATTTTTTAGAGACACACATACACTTCTATATCTCAAAAGCTTAAAGGAAGGAGCAGTTTACATGAACACATAGAAGGTATAGTGCTGAGGAAAAACGTTTGAAGTCTTAAAAAAAAATTACAAGGGCCCTTCACACTTCATAGGCCTCACTCTTACTCACTGAAGTATTCTTTGAGGGAGATCTTATGTATGTTTTAGCTGGTTGAATTTTTTCATCTCCTTCCCATCCCTGCTCCAATCACTACTTACCACCAAATAACAATTAGATATCAAGAAAACTGAGCCTGTGACAAGGTGAACACTGGCTCAGCCTCTGCTGAAACAGTCAAAGGCATGAACTAGCCTGGCTCTTCTCCATATCTTGTCTGGCTGAGGTCCAGTTGGCTTGGTGTAGACTCAAAGGACCAGCAACGAGCTTCCACAGGTCACCTGGTTGATTCTCCACTAACTTAGGCAAGCCTCCACCTATCTAAACCATTCCTTCCACATCAGTTCCTGTCTTATTTCCAAAGATCTCCAGAAAAAGAGACGCCATGGTAATGCATTCTAATGTTTAACAAACCTCACCATTGGGAAATCCTTTATTTCCAAGCTAGCTCCCCGCTGCAGAAGTTAAAGATAATTTCCTTTTGTTCTCTTCTCAGCAGCAGGAGAACAGCTGGTCGCCAGTCTCCATATAATAACTTTTCATATACTTGAAAACTTTTATTAAGCCACCCACTAGTTTCTCTTTTCCAATAATCCTAGCTCCTTTAACCTTTCTTCATAAGTCTTATTTTTCCAACCTTTTAATCAGTTTTGTTCTTCCTACTGTATTCTCTTCTTGCTCTAATTTATGTAATAGCCCTAGACTACTGGAAGTGAAATCTGAGCTGTTAAGGCACTACAGTGGACTGGAGAGGTAGTTCAAGGCCTGTGAAGCAGGAGATAGAGATGGCAAGCTGGGATGAGACAGAAAAAACTGGAGAAAGAATTCACACAGTCAAGATAGTCTTAGGAGTGGTCTTAACAGCCATTCTGAATTTCCCCCAATTTCTTGCAGAGTCATCATATTTTCTAGGCTGTCATTGGATAACATTACAACCAGTTTTAAATTCTGTGAATGTCAGTCTTGACCAACATTTGGAGAACATGTTTTCCAAGGCACCCTTCAGTACAACTTTAGACTGCAATAAAATAGGTCATACTGGCTGACTCAGAAGAATGCAAATCTCTAGAAACTCATCAGCTAATAAATGCTGAACACAAATATTAAACACACACCAAGACACATGGTTTGACTCTATCCCAGTCTTTCATCAAGAGATACGGCATAATAATGTCTGAGACAAATATTCCTTGTTCTGAGATGGTCTGACACGCACTGCAGTTTTGATCTAAATCCTAGGTGGCAGAAAGTCCTGAAAATGTCAAGGCGTTTAAGAGCACCCTGAGTTCCTGTGCCCCAAAGGAAGCGTGCCGTTTGTAACTCACCAAGAGTTTTCTTTACAAGTGTATTTTTTTCTATTTTTATTAAATAAGAATCCATGAATAAATGTATTCAGATGTATAAAGTTAAACTTTTTACTCTTGATTATGACAGGAGAGTTCAGAGAAAGAAAAAAGGAAGGAAAGATAGAAGAAAAGACAAAAGGAAAGAAGGAAGGAAGGAGGGAGATGGGAGGAAAACAAGGAAATAAACAAAGAGGAAGAAAGAAAGTTGGGTTTTGCAAAATTACAAATGAAACCTTTCCTACTTTGTGGCCTCGGTAAGGTTAAACACCTTGGCAAAATACTACTTCTATTACGCCCATTTTAACAAAGACAAAGTGGAGTGTTTTAAAGTTCTCATTTCTCAAATACAGTATTTCTACCCCAGTAATTTTTTTAGGGCATAATTTTTCCCCAAATAAATGGAGTTCAGTTTGTATTTCTCAACTGTAAATCAAATTATATTCTTCAGGACCAAGGCAGGCTGCCTTAACAGTTGTTTGCATGTCCCTGCATACATCTGTGAGTTGTGTGTCTATTTAGAATGTGTCTTTAATTAACCATCCTACTGTGTTGAACGAGTTGGTCTTAGCCACTGATTGAAAGGTATTGAGTTGCTTATCAAAAACAAATTGTTGCCATCTGTATAATAAATGACAAATGGTATTAACACCATAATGAAATTCAGAAATCAAGATTGATAAGGAGAGGGATATTTTTAATACCCAAAGTTTGCTTTTTTCCCCCCTTCCAACCTCCAGGTACTGAAAGAAAGTCAGGCAGCAAATTGCACAGATGGGCTCTTACCTCCTGCTACAGAGCAGGAGGTAGTGAAGGTCTTGACAGGGACATTTACATTGCAATGTAGAATCCAGGGATGCCAGATGTAGAGTGGGCTCCTTTTATGTGTCTTCTGGCCTGACTCCTCTGACTCCCACCACTGTAGACTGAAGTGGATAGCACAGGACCTGGCACATAGTCAACATGGCCATGTTCAAATAAGCATTTGCTGAGTAAATGAAGACAAAAAGTCATAGTTTCTGAATCTCATGTTATATTGGCACCAATATTTTTCTGTAGCTGGAAAAAATTAAGACAGAGGAATAAAAGGCCTAGCTATACAGCATAAACTGAACGCAGTGGCCAAGTGATCTTTTTATCCAGTTGTATTGTGATCATCTTATCTAATGAAGATGTCATGGAGTGTTAGGAGCCCACTTTGAACTGCTTGGTTACAGTGCTATTTATTAGAAGTATATAAAGCATGTATTGTGATGACCTAAGTTACCTGCCCAGAATAATTCAGGATACTAATTGCACAGGGCCAAGAATCAAATGCAAGCATCCTGCATTAGGGTTGTACCTGTTCCCCATTATATCATGATCTCGATTCCTTTGTGACTAGTTATGGCTGTATTCCATTGTCATAAACTGAACCCCCACAGTGGAGTGCTATATTAAAATGGTATTGGCTATATATCAAAACATTGCCTATTTGTGAACTTTCTTTCCTTAAAAAAAAAGCATAGCAATAACTGAAGTGTATCTTCAGAGTCACAAAATCTAAAGATCAAGAAACTTTCAACTAAAATGTAACACATGATTTGTCTTCATGGATTTAATGAATGGCTTATTACTAATGGTGGTAAATCAACAATGACTCTTTCCCTAGGACCAGTGGCCCTACCCACTGATCTTGGGCACTTTTCTCCTCCCTCCCTAACAAGGATTTTTAGAAGCTCAATCAAACCAGACTCTAGTTCCTGGAATACAAATCACAACATTCGATAATATGTTACCATTCCCAAAGGACTTTATATTTTAATAAGAGAGGAAATCTAAGTCAGCCAGTTTCTAAATTTAAGAAAAGGAATAAATTATTAATCTATGAGTCCATCATACCAAATAAAAATAGAAATATAGTATAGTGGAACTTATAACTTCCCAGGATTCTTTACAAAGTCTCATCAGAAAAGTCAAAGATGATCAAGGCACCAGAGAATCTTGATGACCTTTTTCCCCATACTCTGAAAAGAATGTCCTGGACTCAAATTGAGATAAAAACTGGTACAGTAATGATGAAAAATGTGCCTTAAGTTTTGACCAGTTCAGAGTGGGAAAAGGTCAGAGAAAGGCCTCTCATACACATTTTGCAGGAATGTAAAACAGGATGAACTTTCTGTAGGGAAACTGGCAATATCAAAAGCCACACGTACATCCCAGCGGACTCAGGACTTCATCCTAGGGAAATAATCAAAGATGCACCCAAAGATTTGGATACAAGATATTATGCAACCCTTTTTAAAACAAAATAAAATAACTTCAACCAACCACAATGTCCAGCAATAGGTGATTGATTAAATAAAAACAGACATCTGGTCAGGTGCGGTGGCTCATGCCTGTAATCCCAGCACTTTGGGAGGCTGAGGCAGGTGGATCATGAGGTCAGGAGTTCAAGACCAGCCTGGCCAATGTGGTGAAACCCCATCTCTACTAAAAAATACAAAAAAATTAGCCGGGCATGGTGGCATGCACCTGTAATCTCAGCTGCTCAGGGGGCTGAGGCAGGAGAATCGCTTGAACCCATGAGGCGGAGGTTGCAGTGAGCCAAGATCACACCAATACACTCCAGCCTGGGCAACAGAGCGAGATTCCATCAGAAAAAAAAAAAAAAAAAATAGACATCCACAGTGGGAATCACTGTGGAGCCATTACTGTGAACTAGCTGGGGCAGTAGATATTAACTAGAAAATACCTCCTCACTCCCAGTAATGCAGTATGAAAGATCACAGAGTGTAGAGTAGTGTGAATGGAATGGCCTGATTTGAGTAAAATCTCTCGCACATGGCCATACGTACATATTTAAATACTTACATCTATTACATTTATATACTTACACCTATTACATGTATATACCTACATCGATTACATGTACATACTTACATCTATTACAGACCTTAAGAATATACCCCAAACTATAAATGGACTTCCCTACAGGGAATGTGACTGAGAAAGAGAGAGTGGGTTGGCAGAATGCAGGGAGAGAGAAAGTTTAATTTTCTGCTTTATAAAATAAAACTACATATATATAATTATAATTATACATAAGTATATGTAATTCAAAAACAAAAATTAAAAGCCTTTAAAAACCATCTTTTGGAATAAAGACATGGGAAGCAACTCACAATGTTTCCCCAAAGTGAAAAAAACAGTACAAAATAATAGAAACAGCCGGGCGCGGTGGCTCACGCCTGTAATCTGAGCACTTTGGGAGGCTGAAGCAGACAGATCACTTGAGGTCAGGAGTTTCAGACCAGCCTAGCCAATATGGTGAAACCCCATCTCTACTAAAAATACAAAAATTAGCCAGGCATGGTGCCACACTCCTGTAATCCCAGCTACTCAGGAGGCTGAGGCAGGAGAATCGTTTGAACCTGGGAAGCGGAGGTTGCAGTGAGCCGAGATCACATCATTGCACTCCAGCCTGGGCATTTCAGTGAGACTCCATCTAAAAAAAAACAAAAAACAAAAAACAAAAAAAAACAAACAAACAAACAAAAAAAACAAATGACAGAAAGACTATGATTCCAACTTTGTAAAAATAAATCATACGTGGCATAGAATATAAGAGAAATATAGAGAACCAAAAGGAATGGAAACATATCAAAACATTACTAGTTAGTTCTGAGTGGTGAGATTAAGATCGATTTTTTTTGAGTTTTATAAACTTTCTCAGTGAACATGGATTACCAGTATAACGGATAAAAACATTCAATATTATTAAGACACAAATTTTTAAAAACTGTAGGTTCAATAAGTTAATGGCATTTGCTTTTCTAATACTGTTAGGACTTCAACCTTCTGACATTGACATTTGCTTTTAAATACTAAGCAGGGTTACTCTGAAGCTTAAGATGTCAAATTTTTACAGATGAGTTTGCATTTAGCTCACTATGTTGTACATGTTCTAATAAAGACCTAAACTGTTCAATGATGGTAGAGACCTTATGTAGCAGGCCAACAAAACTGAAGCCCAAAGAGTTAAAGTGATTTTCCAAAAGCACAAATCTTTTCATTTAATGGAAGAGCTGAGAGGAGAATTGATTCTAACTCCCAGTCTAGTGTTTTTCCATGACATGATGCAGCTATGTTTTGGATGAGAATCACTGAAACCACAACAAAAATAACACTTTAAGAAATGTACAGCATAATGGTCAATGGATAAAATTTGTATGTAGCTTCAAAGAGAACTGTTAAGTCCAGGAAAATACCAGGTTCCACTATCAAAATGCCATTGGCTTTTCTGAGAATTATATCTAGAGAAATGATTAGATTCGACCTAAAAGGATACTTAAGGGAATTTAATTTTTATTCTAATAGTAACACAATTCAAAGCTGAAATGAACACATCTGGTTTCATTTTCTTTACTGATTAGGATAACTAGAGATTCTGAGACATCATGCATGACACTGTCCTTTATTTGATATGCAAATAAAGTTCCTGGCTTGAGTGTAAATCTTCTACTTTCAGCAGTACCCCTCGTAACTAATTATTTTTTATATCCCTTCCTGGGTCCAAAAAAAAAAAAAAGCTTGAGGTATAGTTATTCATTAAGAAAGGCATCCTTCCCACAAAATGCCTACTGGCACAATTCCCCAAAAAAGGAGAAAAAAAGTAGGCCTTAATTAATTAGAATCCAGATCACTTGGATAATTGCCAGTTCTGCTTTGTTTCCATCCTTCCCCAAAGGTTGTGACCCAAATCCAAGGATAAAAGGCCAAATGGAGGGAAGGAGGGGACCACATGGCAGAGGGGTCAATTTCTATTGTAACTATGAAGCAGACCCACTTATTAAGAGCCACGTAATGTGCTAAATGATATTCAAAGATTACCAGAATCAGGTTGTTCTCAATGGGACCAGACCCCAAAAACTATTCTCACACTGCCTGACTCACATTAAACATCCCCTACACACATACACACCCTCCAAAACAAACAAAAACATCCATAACCTTCATCACTCTCATTAATCAATCGAGTTTGATATAACAGGATATTGGGCACCTTCACCTTTGCTAATGAAAACCTTGCTTTGTACTACAAAGCCAAACATGTTTTCTTTTTTTTTTTTTTTTTGAGACGGAGTCACTCTGTCACCCAGGCTGGAGTGCAATGGCACAATCTTGGTTCACTGCAACCTTTGCCTCCCGGGTTCAAATGATTCTCCTGCCTCAGCCTCCTGAGTAGCTGGGATTACAGGAGTGAGCCACCACGTGTGGCTAATTTGTGTATTTTTAGTAGAGATGGGGTTTCACCATGTTGGCCAGACTGGTCTTGAACTCCAGATCTCAGGTGATCCGCCCGCCTCAGCCTTCCAAAGTGCTGGGATTACAGGTGTGCGCCACCAAGCCCAGCCAAACATGTCATTCTTGATCTCAACAATGAACTACAATTGCTTGGGACACGTCACAAGCAATCCTCATACTTAAAGGGGCTTAATGCCTATCTTTTCTTCACAGGGCATCCCGTCCTAGTTGCGAACTATGCACATAATTGACTGACAGATTCAGGGAACCAGAGTGTGGCTATGCATTCATTCATGTCAGGCAACATGACATTTTAAGAAATAGGGACCTGGAAGCCCCTCTCAGTTTTATTTCATCAGACCTAGATATAAATGATAGTTCCATCTGAACTAGAGAGAGACACCAAGAAGAAAACTTGGTAATGGGGTACAAATATATCCCTTTCCACAGTCAAGTATCATAGTCTCACTTCACAATATTCCTAAATTTCAGGCAGAGGAAGTAGAATCCAGAATACACAGTACCTTAATGTATTTAAGCAAGCAGAGATTAAATCAATGGGGAAGAAGTGACCCACAAATCACAATTAACTGCTGTTTAACTTTTAAAGTAAATAAACAAACTTGCCAGCTCATATGGCCAGATATTTATTTATTTATTTATTTATTTATTTATTTATTTATTTATTTTAGAGAGACAGGGTCTCACTCTGTCACCCAGGCTGGAGTACAGTGGCGCAATCATAGCTCATTGCAGCCTACAACTCTTGGGCTCAAGTGATCCTCCCATCTCAGCCTCCTGAGTATAGCTGGGCCTACAGGTGTGCACCACCACGCCCAGCTCTTTTTTGTTGTTTTGTTTTGTTTTGTTTTTGAGATGGAGTCTCACTCTGTTGCCCAGGCTGATGTGCAGTGGTGCAATCTCGGCTCACTGCAAGCTCCGCCTCTTGGGTTCACTCCATTCTCCTGCCTCAGCCTCCCCAGCAGCTGGAACTATGGGTGCCCGCAATGACACCGGGCTAATTTTTTGTATTTTTAGTAGAGACGGGGTTTCACCATGTTAGCCAGGATGCTCTTGATCTCCTGACCTCAGGATCCGCCCACCTCAGCCTCCCAAAATGCTGGAATTACAGGCGTGAGCCACCACGCCCAGCCTCATTTTTTTTAAGTTTTTGTAGAGATAGAGTCTAACTATGTTGCCCAGGCTGGTCTTGAACTCCTGACCTCAGGCCATCCTCCAACCTCGGGATTGGTGCTAGGATTACAGACATGAGCCACTGTGCCTGGCCACATTTTTAAAAATATGTTCTGCGACCTACTTGTATGAGATAAGGGCAGATGGACAGCATTCAGAATAACAGCAGAATTATAATCAAATAGGGGACTGCCAGGTTATGCCACTAAATTTGTATTAAGCCCAATCCCTATACTTTGTACATGCCTGATGCTCCAGAGTAACAATTGTCATTCATAACCCATTGAAGTTCACAGCAGTAATTGTGGTATCCTAAAATGCCTACTAAAAAAGTCAACTAGATTAAATTATATTTAGTATAGTTATACCAATCAATATATCTCATATTTTTTCTCATATGTTAACTAATTATAAACTGGCAAGTCACATGCAACGCAGTCTAATTAGTCAAAAATAGTTCAATACTGACCATTTAAAACCACACCAGTCTTAGTACAAATATGACAAGTAAAACAGAGATACAGAGCCACACTGACAACCAAGAAGCTATCAGTGCTGCACTGTCTCATCATCTGATATTACATACTGAAATATTTAAGTATTTCCAAATTTTTCCATCAGTCCAGATAGCACATCCCTAAATAAACATCAACAATGTCCTAAGTGCAGAAATCAAGCTGGTTTTTCTTATCCTGGCTTCCAGAATGTTCTGACCACTGCCCTACCACCACCACCCTCTCCCACACACAGACATTTTCACCCTTTGAGACACTGCAGTGTGAGGAAGAGAATGGAGAAAGAAAGGGAAGTCTCATGACTTCTGAAGTTGAAAGAGGAATTATGTTCTGAAAAGGAGAAAGAAGATGACAGTTTTGCTTAATTCAAGTATTGAGTAAATATTGTTGCTTAATCATTTTTTAAAAGAGACATTAGTGGCTATTTTTTTGGCACAACTGTTTTTAAATTTAATTTATAAGGATGACATCATGATGTAATTGAAACTTGTGTCACACACAAAAATCACTTTGCCCCTCACGCATAACAACATCCTGCTCCCCCAAAACCAAATCATCCCTTTCATAATACGGCCTTAACCTGTGTCCTTAAATACAAAGCAATCTAAATGCTAAAGTGAAGAGCCTAACACAGCTAAACTGGGAAAAACATGAAGTGGAAATGTTATCTCCCTTGGAAAAGTAAGTAAAATGTATGTTAAGGAAATGGGTAATTCAGGGAACCCAAATATTCAGACAAATTCCCAGATGTTTGTGCTGCTGTCTGAACGTTTTAAAGAGGAAACAGCTTTTCACTACTTCATGAATCCTCCCTCATTGTGAAGACGATTTCAAAGCCTCCAGCATTTAAAAGGAAAGTCCGTTCTCAGAGTCGTCGGATTCCCGCTGTGTCTCAGGCACCACAATGTCCCAGAAACTCACGGAAAAAGCTCAGGCCTGTAAACATGTCTGATTTGGATCTCCCACTCCTAAGTCTGTGTTTATATATTGATAATTAAGATGGATTTATGAAGCTCAAATAATATCACATTTCATATTTCTCTAATCAGTATCTCAAAACAATTCAAACAATAGTTATTTTAACATTAACAGCATGGGGAGGACAGCCACGAATCCCCACACCTTCCCTTGGCCATCACATGCTTGCACCGGGAAGTTGTAACTAGCTCTGGCAGTGCCAATGAACGAACGCGGTTAAAAATCAAGCAGAAAACAGCTGAATGTGCACGCTCAGCTACATGATTTTCACTGTCTAAAACTGGGGAAAAAAATCTCAAACAATTTTCACCCAATTTGGCTTGCCTTTCTCGCCTGTAAATTGCAATACTGCCAAGTTACAAGTAAAATATTCTGCCAATTTCTCAGTTTTGTGAGCAAAGAAAAAAAAGAAAGTATACTTTCCCTAATGGAATAAAGTGTGTGTCTCTGTGTTTGTGTGTGTCTGTCTCTGTGTGTGTGTGTGTGTGTGTATTTATATTTGATTAATTCAACATCATATGGGACTCCTGTCCAAATTTTTCAAAATACACATACACATACATACTTTGTGTCAGATCATGAAAAGTAAATCTCAAATCCAGATTGAACTCAGAGGGACTAGGAGAAATATTGTTTGTACCTCACTTTCTACTATTGTGCAAGTTAGACCAGGATCTACCACTCTTCTAGATCTTTATTCTAACATGACTCATATCACAAATGTGATCAAGTGACAAGTTTCAGCCTCCACAAAAATGAATTTAACTTCTAGAAAAGGTCCCCAAAGCAAATTGACAGCCAAAGACAGTTTCAATTCAGAAGTGCTGGTAGTCATAGTGGTAGAGGTTCTAGGGTAATGTCTCACTGAGATACGAGGATGAGGCTCTGAACTCAGGAAGGAAAACACTCAAAACGTCCTGCAGGCATTATGAACAGTAGCCACTGAATCCACTAATATCCTTCCTCAGACTTCACTGCTTTT
This sequence comes from Symphalangus syndactylus, assembly GCF_028878055.3. Lineage (NCBI taxonomy): Eukaryota > Metazoa > Chordata > Mammalia > Primates > Hylobatidae > Symphalangus > Symphalangus syndactylus. Next base: position 87,874,001 of record NC_072437.2, on the reverse strand, counting down.
TAAAGACAGCAAAATATTGAGATAGATTTTTAATTGAAAATTCTGAAAAACAGCCACACTCAAGCCTTTAATACCTCTCTTTCTTCTCAAAGTTAGGAAAGTGGTATGCTCAGTGTCAAATAACTAATGCTCATTAAAAATGGTCAGGATGCTGTTGCAGATGAAAAGTGAAGCTCTGGTGTGTGGAACAAGAACCCAAATGCATTGTCCACAATGTCTACTCAGTACAGCCATTCTAGAATTTGCCCATATGCATCAAAAGCCTTAAAAAATAGCATGCCGTCCAGGCACAGTGGCTCACACCTGTAATCCAGCACTTTGGGAGGCTGAGGCAGGCAGATCACTTGAGCCCAGGAGTTTGAGACCAGCCTGGACAACATGGCGAGACCCCATCTCTACAAAAAATGCAAAAATAGCAGTGTGTGGTGGCGCATGACTGTGGTCTCAGCTACTCTGGAGACTGAGGTGAGAAGATCACCTGAGCCCAGGAGGTTGAGGCTGCAGTGAGCTGTGATCACACTCCACTGCACCCCAGACTGGGCAACAAGTGAGACCCTGTCTAAAAAAAAAAAGAAGTAGCATGCCATTGTACCCCATAAATAGATACACCTACTGTGTATGTACCCACAACAATTAAAAATAAAAATAAAAAAATAAGTAGCATGCCATAAATACTAAACAGACACACACTCAGACTACAGGATACTCAATGTAGCACTATTCATAATAGAAAAAAAAGGGGAAATAAGTCAAACTTTCAACAATAAGAAATTTGTTAGACAAAATGTGGTTCATTCTTCCATCAGTGATGATACAGAAATTTAAAAATCATGTTCTAGAACAATATTTAACAACATAAAAATATTTGCATACATTATGTAGTCATAAAAGCAAGTTAAAACATATTTGGATGTTATATATGTTATCCTGCTTTATAAAGATATGAATGGAGGGATAGACATCAATGACAGCATTATCTCTGGGTGATGGCAGGGAAAGTAAATTTTATTTCCTTCGTTGGGTTTTCCTGTATTTTCCAAACTTTCTACAATGACAATACGTTATTTATATAATTAGATGAATAATTTTACTTTTAAAATTAGCCATGTGTGATCCTTACAAGAAAACTGTTTTCTTTCTCCCTCTTGGTCCTATCCCACCACTCACCCCCTAAAATGCAGCCTGAATTTCGCCAAGTTTCCTGAACTCATGTGGGTTCTTTTCCCGATTATGTCAAATGAAAACAGTCCTAGAGGAAATTGGACTGTAAAAGCCAAATGCTTCATAAGTTCATGTTCAAAGAAGGCAAGTAAGGACCCTGAGTGGCCAGAAGAATCTGGTGATGAAAATGAGCTATTAAATGGATTCATTACCTTGGTTTTTACTAATGAAAATGTTAGCAGCTTTGTGTTCCTCAATTATATTTTGAGGCAAAATGATGGCATTTCATTCATTTATTCATTCAGTCATCATATACTTACTGTGCACCTCAGATGTGGCTGCCTATTTCCAGGCCTGGAATACACAGAAGGCAAGACTTGATGTCAGGCCCCTCAGTCTACTGAATGCATGGCTGTTCTGGTGGTTGTCAGGGCATCCCTCCTCCTCAACCATCTTCTTCAGCCACTGCAGTTCTTTATATACTAGATTTTTGTTAAAGTTTCATTTGAATAAAACATTCCTTTGCTTAAGAAAAATATGCTCAGAACTTTTTACTGTACTTTTTTTTTTTTTGAGACAGGGTCTCACTCTGTTGCCCAGGCTGGAGGGCAGTGGTGCTATCTCAGCTCACTCACTGCAGCCTTGACCTCTCAGACTCAAGTGATCCTCCTATCTCAGCCCCAGAATAGCTGAGACTATAGCCACATGCTACCGCACCCAGCTAATTGTTGTATTTTTTGTTGTATTTGTTGTATTTTTGTGGTTTTGCCATGTTGCCCAGGCTGGTCTTGAACTCCTGTCTTTGCTGTACTCTTATTGGATCGACTAGATGCCCTAGAAGCGAGTGGCATCCACAGACAGTTTTAAATGAACTCAGGGGTAAAACTATTAGCCAAAATGCCCCCCGCCGTATGTTTTATAATTTATGTTGCCTATATCGGCTTTGAAGACTTCCCGTCAATCTTTCCCATCCATGGCACACTGAATTATCTAAATCTGTTTGAATCCTTAATCTATGCTGCTAGAGTATAACCACATCCTTGTCAACATTGTCAGAGGCTGTAAAGCTGTTTTTCTCTAGGTCACCTCACCCTAATCAAGTGGTCTAGCTCTCTTTCCCAAACGCCTGTGTAAGCAGACTTTACAAGAACTATTGGAAAACTTTAAAATGAAGAGTTGGGGCCAGGCACAGTAGCTCACACCTGTAATCCCAGCACTTTGGGAGACTGCTTGAGCCTAGGAGTTTGAGACTAGCCTGGGCAACACAGAGAGACCCTGTCTCTACAGAAAATCAAAATATTAGCCTGGCATGGTGGCGCACACTTGTGGTCCCAGCTACTTGAGAGGCTGAGATGGGACGATCGATTGAGCCCAGGAGGTTGAGGCTGCAGTGAGCCATGATTGCACCACCGCATTCCAGTCTGTGCAACAGAGACCTTCGGCATCTGTTACAGCACATGTTTATAATTTACCTAAATAGGTATGTCTCTCACCCACTAGACTTGGAGCTCCTTTTTGGATAAGGAATTTGCCCTTATCCTGTATCTCTGTATCTACAGGCTCAGAAATCTCTGTATCTATAGGCTTGGCATAATTCTACTATTTCCAATAAATGTTGGGTGTTAAATTAACAAAAGAAAAGCAACAATAATAATTTATCAAAATCTGATCCTATTGAACTAGGATTTTTTTTTCTACCAATAGATTATTATGACACACCTGTTATTAGGGTTCATATGCTTTTTCGTCTATAAAATTAAATTAAGCTAAACAATTAAAAAGCACTGTAAAAAAGTTTTTTTGTTTTTTTGGGTTTTAAGAGTGTTCTATGGGGTGAACACTATAAGAATAGTCACCCAGCTGTTTTAACTGAGGAAACAGGCCAGGGAGGGATAAAATGACTAACAAGTACTCACGATTTTTAGTAGTTTCATAGTCAAGGATGTAGTGTAGCATAGTGAAAAGAACTTTGTCTTTATCGCTGGGTTTGAATTGGAGCTCTGCCATTTACAAGCTATATGATCTTGAACAAGCTATTTAATTTTTCTGAGGCTCGCTTTTTTTCTGCACATGTTCTGCATATACAGGGACAGACAGCAGGCTCGTCTGAAGGATTAAATGAATCTAGGAGAGTGTTTGGCACACGGCAGAAGCCAAGCAAGCCTTATTTTCCTTCCTTCCTGATAGGCTGTCTCCAGTAGCAAGGACTCAGTTTGTCTTGATCAACGTTATATCCTCAGCACACAGCACGGTCCTTGGCAGGCAGAAGATGTTCAACAGATATTTGCTGAATTGATTGATTGATGTAATCCTAGGATTTTCGTTTTAAGTAAAAAGCTTTTCCTTGTACCTATAAAATTTTATCAACTTATAAAATTATAACATGACCATAATCCCTTCTTCAGTCACAAACCTCTCATGGCCTACATGCTAATGACAGCCACCTTCAGTCACAACCCAGGGAAAGTGACCTAAGGGAATTTCCACTTAAGTGTAAGGCTAGACACACATGTGTTTCTCTGTGTAACAAAGCAAAACTAATGGATAAGCATCTCTTTATTCTGAAAATTTTCTAGCAAGCAATGGTAAAGAGAAATTAATTGCATTCTGTTAATTTAATTTGTATAAAGCATTCTTGATGTTTATTTTGATCTCCTTAATTTTTTATATTGGCAACCCTAAAATATAATTTATAGAGATATTATAAGTTCATCCAAGCCTATTTTTTATAGGAATTTAAAATTTTCAAATGTGAATTCTCTTAATATGATTCTTTTCTAGACTCATCACCCTCTGCGTTGGGAAGGCACTCCATGAGAAAAGGTAAGAGAACACAAGCTTAAAGTCAGATGGGTCTGCCACTTACTCCCCAAGTGGCCTTGCATAACCTCACTGAGCCTCATTTTTCTAATCTAAAAAATAGAAATAAAAATACCCACTTGATGGAGTTGTCATGAGCATTAAAAGAGACAATATATATCAAGGGCCTATGGAACAGCAGGCACTCAAGGAATTGCTGTTCCCTCCTGTCCCTACCAATAATGCTACAAAAGGATTCAATTAAAGGCATCATGCCTGAGTATTTTCATAATCACTGTAATATCAAACTAGCACTTTTTTTAGTCTAGTTAGTTGCAAGACCTTTCTTTTGTTTCTCAGGCAGAGTTAGTAGCCTTTGACAATCCTGAGCCCTAGAAATATTGTGAAGGCCTTAACATTTCCAGAGAGGACTTTTTTAAGTCTCAACAGTTGCAAGAACTTTCTTTTGTCTTTCTAGCACAGTTATTAATTCAGGGCAATTCTGAGCCCCAGAAATACTGTGTTTGCAGAGAGGATTTTGAATGCTATATAAGAATACGGGCTCAGTCAATACACAAAAAGCCGTTCTTCTATGAATGATCTCTCAGATTTCTTCATGGGACCTCCTCAAGCTACCTTGAACTAAATGCCCCACCCTATAACCCAACTTCCTGAGATCATAAAGCCTGCTCTCTATTCTCCAGTGAATTCGAATGTCTTGTATATATTTCTCTGTATCTTCCACTGGATGGTAAATTGTGAGGACAGGACAGTGTCTTGTTCACTATGCATGATTTAATCTCCAACAGCAATTCTCTAACTACAATATTCTTACAAAACTTTCTGCTAGATGAGTTCTCTTGAAAGTACTTTTTAGTTGCATATTATTTTAAAGTCTGAAGTATTAATTATGTGGAATAGCACAGGGATATATGTGGGGCCTGGCACGGAAACCTCAGCTCCCTTGATAAAAGTGAATCCTTCAAATCTTCACACCAGAAGGAAACCTACAGGGCATCTGATCTAACACAGCCCTTGGTTTCATCTGCTGTGCATCATGAAAGCCCCATGATGAACTATTCACCCTGGGTCCCCCTCTCAGGGCCCAGGCTCCTCTCCTCAAGCTGTCTCTCTGCTCCCCCAGCAGGTCCTCTGCCCTCTAAGTTTCAAGGATACTGAACTTCTTGTAAGTAGCCCCAAATAGCCATGCTCCCTTCACCCTGGATCTACCCGGGTATCCTTTTTCATGGCATCCTTTAATTGCTTTTTTTCTCTTAAGATAAAAATTGGATTGTAAGCTGTAAGGACAAGAACTGTCTTCTTCACCATCCTATTCCTGTGTCTGACATGCAGTAGTCTCTCAATAAATATCTGTTAACTGAATGACTTCCTTTTGGCAAGATTTTCAGAAACACTTGACTAAAGAGTAAACGGAAAGCAAATGAGAAAGAAGCTTAAAATACAAGAAGTTTAGCCAGGAAAATACAGATTTCCAATCCTAGTTTGGTCGCAAGGAACTCTGACCTTGTCCCACCTTGAGACTGAGCATCCTGTCTTCTTAGAACAGGCAGCAGAACTTCTTAGGCCTCTTTTTCACTGGGAGAGAGTTTTCCCAATGCCTCCAGATCCCCACCCTTCACACATATCGGCCCAGGTCCTGTCTCCTGGTCATTTTTATGCCTTTCTGCAGGCCACGTGGGACCCTCTCTACCAAGTGGGCCAACTAGGCCTTTCCCTCCACACTCTTCCTACAGCGAAGCCCACCTCCCTAGCACAGCACAAGACCCCTCCTGACCGGCCCAGGAGTGTGAAGAACACACAACGTCCCAAGAAAGAGGCACATGTGTGAACAGGGGATGAATCTTTTCCAGGCCTGTAACCCACCTTTTGTCTGTGACCAGCTGTGTGAAGAAGAGAAGAAGAAAGTCCAAATTCACTTTACAGGCAAAAATACTTAGAGGATTCTAAGAAGGTAATCGGCCTTGAGTTAACAGATTGTAGAGTTGGGAAACTTGTGTAATTCTTTTTGGTCGCAGAAGAAACCTGAACCTCAGTTAACCCCCTGCTCAGAGGCCACTGGGGCCTGGAATGCTCCATCTAGGCCGTAGCCTGAGGCTTCCTTGCCACTGGACCATGGGCAGAGGCTCTCTCAGAGGGGTAGGCCGGCCCCGATTTGAACGACCTTGGTCCAGATTGTGTCCCGCACCCAGAAGGCGAAGGCTGCTGCACCGCAGTGGCTGGGAGCGCCGGGTCAGGCAAGGTTTCAGGGCTCTGAGCGGCGTCCCGGACCCACACCCCAAAGGCTTCTGCTGACTGACAGAGACCCGAAAGATCCACAACTGGAATACAGAGTTCCCTCCGCCCCTGATCCGTTCCCCGCCAGACTTGCCTGCCCTACGAAGCTCTAGAAGCGGTTTCCCGTGCGCGCCCCTTGCTCAGGGCAGACCGGAGCAAATGCCTCCAGCTTCGCTGCTGCGCCAGAGCCCGCGTGGGCTTGCCTCGGCCGCCGTTCCTTCGTGCCCCTGGCGGGGTCGCGAAGCCGTCCCCTCTGCCCCGCTGCCGAGCGCCCCTCGGTGCCGGGACACCAGAGGATCCAGGGAGCCGAGACCGCCCCGACCCTAGACATCCAAAGGGGAGAGCCCTTAGAATTATTCCCTGGCCGCAGGGCTTGGGTGGAGGCTGGGGGTCCACTTCACGTCTCGGTTTGCAATAATAATAGCATGTCCTGGTCACGCTGATGCCAGGACCCCACAGAAGGCAAGCGATTGATTCCGCGGGCCCTTCAGGCGTGGCGCCCAATTTGCGCAAAGCACAGAAATCCAAGACTTCGCGCACTGAGGACTTTGAGGGAGCGGTGGACCGAGACCCATCTTTTCTGAGCAGCTCCGGGCGGGCTTAGAATTTTTTATCCCAATTCTAACCATGATGTATGGCTCTGAACTTACAGTGACCTCCGCGCAGTGTTCTTGGCTCTGCACAGGCGGGAACCCGCTCAGGACTCAGGAAGATTCACACTAGCACCCGGGGCTTGCAGACCATTGGAGTGGAGGGCGAGGAAATAGCTGTATATGTTCACGGAAGGTGTATTTTTCTAAACTAGCTAAATAGATCTCAAAAAAAGAAAGCCCTGGTCCGGAAACCAAGACTGCGCCCCTCGATCTGTCCAGATTCCCTAAGGGCGCCTGTGTGATGAGACGATATTGATGCCCCAAGTTTTCATAAGCAGGGCGCTTTGAACTTGGGTGTCCTGTGCGAGATGCACGCAGAGTGCCCACGCACTCATCTCCGCCGGAGCCGCGTACTAATGAGGTGCGACTATCCTCCCGCTCTCTCAGCAGGGCAGCTGGGCTCCAAGAGCCTGAACCCTGCGGCACACACCAAGGTCACCCGCTGAGACTTGCCTTGTCATTGGGAGAAGGGGCAAAAAGACTGTAAGGAGCATTTAAAACAATTTGAGGCGGGAAAGCCTATAAGGGGAGGCAAACTGGAAGAATTCTCTTCTATTTAAAGAGTAGTGCAAAGTTGCCAGGAAACTCGCTACTGTCTATTTACTCCCTGAGAATGGGCCCCAAAGAAAATAAGCCAGGACCAGGTGACCCAGTGGGATGCGCGAAGCGGCTCCAGGAGACTCTCCTCTCCAGCGACTCCGCACCGGGACAAGAGGATCAGGCAGATGGGTTTTCTCCACCCGTGAGTGCTACAAACTCTTTCTCCATTTTCTCATTTGATTTTTAAAGGAAAAAAAAAGCGCACCCGTCTCTCTTAAAAGTGGAGAGCCGAATAGCCTCAATATAAAATTGGCGCTCTGAAAGAGACAAGGTCTAGATAGATCAGTCTGCCGGCAAAGGCTGCTCTAGCAGAAATGCTAGAAGCAAACGAGTGCTGACAAATTTCGTTTTTACTGTCGAAACTGGTAAACGAGATCAGGTGGTAATAGTTACCTATTCGAACCATCAAAAAATTCGAGTTAATTTAATGTGTTTTGGATTTCGAATACGTAATCACCATTATTTTTATTTTGCCTGGATAGTTCCATTAAGGCTTAATAAGCTATTAAAGTTCCCTGGATAAATTGTGTGTGTGTGTGTGTGTGTGTGTGTGTGTGTGTGTGTGTGTGTTTAAGTGAGTGGAGGTTACATGAACCAGAAGAGAAGTTTGAGCATAATTTTTTAGGCACTGGGAAATCTGTATTTCCTGCCAAAATTTTCAAGGATGGGGATTAGAAAATGGTGAGAGGGAGACTAAATACTCATCAAGCACCTATATATGTAGGTACCCTGATAGGGCTAGCTTTACAAATTTCATTTCATATTAATAATTATCCACCAATAAGAGTTCTTTTTTAAAATACCGAAACCTCCTTCTTCTGCGCCCAGACCTCAGATGGACAATTTCCATAATTTTATTTAATTCAAAAGAATTTCGTTATTGATACTTCCTTCTTTGAAGTGACATAATTGCCAAGGTTAATGGAGAGATCCATGCTGAGTGGTATTAAAGTCTGTTTTAACAGATTACGTCGTTAATGTTAATCCTTGTCTGGAAAAAAAAAAGTGAAGGTGAGTCTTAGCACATGCTGGATTTCTCCTAACTCTTTGGGTCCCTGTAAAAATTTGAAAGGGGAGGGAACTTGTAACTTGTGAGAAGAGCACCGTCACTAAACTCGATGTGCAAAAAAGAGAATACGCAAAGCAAAACTTTTCCGTCGCTGCAGATCAAAGGAACCGAAAACATGACCCATTTTGTGAGGGCTATGCAAACACTGTGGCTTATATTGACCATTGATAAAGGCTGAGCTAGACTAGCGGGATACACACACACACACACACACAACTGGATACGATGGACTCCAGTACCCGGAGCTTTAAAAGGGATGGGGGACGGGGGCGGGGAGGGAAAGGAGTTGACAACCAGATGAAGTGGGGAAAAGGAGTGGAGAAGAATATAGTCAGGAACTGCAGCAGGCAGGTAAATCATCAAAAATTCAGTTCCTGCAACTAATGAAAAAAAAACAATCTCACTATAGTCTGGGGAAAATGGTTCTCTGACGCAAGCCTGATGGTGAGTCTATTTGTCGTGTTTCTTTTCCGGACTATCAAAAAAGATATTTCGACATTCAGCCAATTGTTTTGACTATGAGACAGAAAACCGGACCAAGCGTTTCCTGATGTAACGCACCGGCCGCAGCAGGGCCCAGCACGGAGAGCGCCCGGAGCTGTCCTCCCGGGGCTGCTCAGAAAAGATGCTCCCTACGGCCCTGAGACAGGCGAGCCCGAGATCGGCCGGAGAGGACTGCCTGTATTCTGCGTGGCGCCTGACTGCAGCCTTCCTTTGGAGGAATACGCCTTCAGTTTTGTTCTGGAAGGGGAAATGGGCGCAGCTCTCCACGCGGCGACCAAGATTCCCAGTCGCTTGACAAACTTGGAAACTCTGGGACGTTCTAAACTGAGTTTCCCTCGTTTCCGCAGTTCCTTCTTATCTACTTTACCAGTGTTAAAGGGCTGCAGGCCGAGGGGTGCTATTTGAGACGATTTTTTTTTCCACGTCGACTGGAGAAGCGCCGCCGCCAGTTCCGAAGGCGACTTGCCGACCTCAGCGCCCCGGGCTCGGCGAGGCGCATCGCCCGCCCCTCCGCGCCCGCCCAGCCCCGCTCACCGAGGGAGCCGGCGAGGGAGTATCTTCTCCAGCGGCCAGAGCTCGGTGCCAGGGCGCTCTCCTGACATAACCCTGTCCAGGGGGGCCGAGACGTGCAATAGCCACCGCGAGGCTCCCCAGCTGCCAGCCCCATCCTATTCCCGCCAGCGTCTTCCCTGGAAGAGCCCCCAGTAGCAGAAACTCTCGCCTCACACCTCCCGGTGCTCCCGGCTTTTCCGGCCCTTTCCGGGATCCCCACACCCCCACCCCGTTTCTCCCCCGCGTCGGGACCGAACACTGGCAACATTCCCCACGCCCATCCAGCCGCGCCATTTTAACCCCTTAGAGGTTTCCATTGCCGAAGCAGCCGGCCACAGGGAAGGTCCATCTTCCCCACCACTCTCCCTGCCCCGCCACCCCGGGCCCCGCCTGGGTCCTCGCCCGAGGCAGCCTAGAGGGGATTAGGAAATAACCCAGTGGTGGGCAGGGGTGGGAGGCACGCTACCTCCGGACTCTGGAAACTTTGGCAAAGTCTCGGGAACACTTGTGCTCCCCCAGGATAGTTCTCTTCGCCTCGCGGCGAGCGCGGGGTGTTCGAGTTTCTTGGCACCAATTGCAAAGAGCCTCTCCCTCTCCCCAGATCCTTTAAGGACATGTGATCTGCAGCCTCAAACTTTCTCCCCTGGTCAAAAAGCCTCGTCAGCCACTGCTAGCGACCCCAGGCGAGGCCAGGAAAGGAGCTCGCTGGTGTGGGGTCAACCCCAAGCCTGGCGCGCAGAGGTCGACTGAGGCCCTGCGGCTCGAGATCCCGCGCGTTGCTTGCAGGAGAAGCCCCAGGGGACCCGTGCAGGGCGTGTTGCCCCAGCTGAAACAGGCGTTCCCTTTTCCAGATCATATTCCCCATAAAATCTAAAGCCAGATGCATCGTTTAGGCAACTTCCCATTTCACCGAGAAAGGCACGGATTTGTTTCCAAATTGGACTCTAAATCGAGGTTTCTGATGCTGGTTCCAATGGGGTGAGCAAGGCTGGGTTTTCGATAGCTCTTGGGGACTGCCCAGACGCATAACGTTTTAGATACTGAAGTCTGAACCTAGCCCAGGCAAAGCATCATTTGTGAACGCAGAGAAAAAAAAGGTGGAGTGCAGAATAAAGGCAACCACGGGCTTTCACATCCGTGTGCGTCCTTTTTGTTTAAACAAAGGAGAGTAGAACACATCAACTTCATAATTTTAGACGCACAGTTTAGCAAGATAACCCAATCGAACCTGTTTCACAAAAATATAAAGGAAAAAAAAGGACTTGCAAGAAAGAAAAGTGGCTTCGTATGAAACCAAAGGGCGAGCATGGTAAAAGTAGGCATTTTTATAGTTTGTTAAGTCAAAAACAGCTTTTGCTAAGTATTTTTAAGGAGGAAATAGAAGGCTTTTTCTAAGAGAAGTATCTAGGAGTCTATTTCACCTGTAGCTCGCCTCTCAGCATCGTATAGAGAAATTTGGGCGGAGTGGGCCGCCCTTTTTAACAGTTGGGACTTTCTGGTATTTGCCGTTGTGGTAAAGCGGGGAGGAATAAAAACCAACAAAGCTAGTCTGAGATTGACTACTGCCTGTTACCGGCAAAACATTAGCAGGAAACCAAGACTGCCTTCCCGAGGTTCGCCTAAGCGAACTCCATCGTGCATCTTTGAAAATTACAGCTGTTTTTTAGTCCTGTTAGTAAAATGAATAATCTGCGATGCATAGGCTAAACAATGCAAACAGGTACACAATTACAAGTCTCCCAGGTTTAAAGAGCGAGGGGGCGCAGTGCGAAGATGCGTCCGAGCAGCCAGAGGTGTAATAGCCCTTGGCTGCGCCTTGAGTTCAGGTGCCAGTGAGTGGAAGCACAGAGCCATTTACTCGTAGAGAATACTGTATTTCCACATTGGACTCATTTAGGATCAACAGATTTTAATACCTGCCAAAATCCACAAATATTGCCACAACAAAATGTGTTATTAAATAGAATAAAGTTAAGTGTTTATTGGGCTTAAAGATGGGGCTTTTCGATCGTTTGGCTACGTAAATGTGCTAGAGCAACACAGCGAGCGGTTCGCAGGCCAATCTGCCAGTGTTGGTTCGCTGGGAAAGGGGGCGAAACCGAGAACACTTTTAAGCTGACCAGATTGGGGTTGGCTGCCCTACCTGCGGGGTGACTGTGGAGAGTAACCCTCAGCTCTGAAGATGCCTCCCCTTAACTGAAAACGTCTTTGGCCGGTAAAGCCGCCCACGCGGGCCGCGCCTCTTCCAAGTCTGCGCAGGCCGCCTTTGTCCCTGCAGTGACTGCCGCGAGGGCAAGGAGCGAGTGCGGAGGATGTCACCAGAGTTTACTTTAGTTTTTATAAGCCTAGAACTCTGGTTTTTGCGGGGAGGCGGGGTGCTTATCCAACTTCACTGGAGCAACAATTCTGTGGGCCTAGAATCCC